>NC_066581.1:100559074-101172246 GCF_024323335.1 Lathyrus oleraceus
CATTGAGGTGATTGATCAAATGGTTCTGCAAGAAAATCCTTTAGGTGAACCACAATTTCCCTTGGAGAGAGTTCTAAGTCTATCAATTTCTGAAGACACTCAAGAAGCTGATGAAAAGGAGAGAGAACTGTTAACTATGATGGCAACACAACCACCCTTTAAGGGATCCTGATCACTCCGATGGGAAAACTTGAGGGAACCCCAGTTTGAGGAAAAGAAAGATGAGACCAAGAAAGTGGTTGAGCTGAAACAATTGCCTGAAAATCTCAAGTATGTTTTTCTAGATTCTGAAAGGAAATGCCCTGCTATTATAAGCTCTAATTTAGAAGTTTCCCAAGAAGACAAGCTCGTCAAGGTTCTGAAGAAGCACAGAAGTGCAATGGGATGGGCGATAGAAGACTTGAAGGGGATTAGCCCTACGGTATGTATGCATAAAATTCTCATGGAGGATGGTCACAAACTAGTGGTGCAACCCCAAAGAAGACTAAATCCCGCAATGAAGGAAGTGGTTAGGAAAGAGGTTGTTAAACTATTAGATGTTGGGTTGATTTATCCCATATCCGATAGGTCCTGGGTGAGTCCTATTCATGCGGTTCCAAAGAAAGGAGGAACTACCGTGATAAAGAATGAAAAAAATGAGTTGCTCCCTACAAGGACGGTCACGGGGTGAGGTGTTTGCATCGATTACAGAAGGTTGAATTTGGCGATAAGAAAGGATCACTTTCCTTTACCATTCATCGATCAGATGTTGGAAAGGTTGGCTGGTCATGAGTACCATTGTTTCCTTGATGGATACTCTAGATATAATCAGATAGCGGTTGCACCAGAAGATCAAGAGAAGACAGCTTTTACTTGCCCCTATGGTATTTTTGCTTATAGGAGAATGCCATTCGGGTTATGTAATGCACCAGCCACATTTCAAAGATGCATGACTTCCATTTTTGCGGACATGCTCGAAAAGCATATGGAGGTCTTCATGGATGACTTCTCGGTATTTGGTTTCTCTTTTGATAATTGTTTAACTAACCTTTCCCTTGTGTTAGAAAGATGCCAACACACCAACTTAATTCTCAACTAGGAGAAGTGCCATTTCATGGTGCGAGAAGGCATAGTCTTGGGTCATAAAATTTCTCACAAAGGAATAGAAGTGGACCAAGCCAAGATCGAGGTAATAGAAAAGCTACCCCCTCCAATGAACGAAAAAGGTATAAGAAGTTTCTTAGTGCATGCGGGTTTCTACCGCAGGTTCATAAGAGACTTTTCTAAGATAGCAAAACCTTTAACTACCCTGTTGGTTAAGTACAAGGCTTTCATTTTTGATAAAGAGTGTGTTGTTGCATTTGAAACTATAAAAAATAAATTGGTGACGGTACCAATTGTCATTGCTCCAGATTGGTCTCTACCTTTTGAGATCATGTGTGATGCGAGTGACATTGCAGTGGGAGCAGTTCTTGGGCAACGTAGAGATAAACTGTTGCATGTCATATATTATGCTAGTCATGTTTTGAACCCTGCACAGATGAACTATACGACTACCGAGAAGGAGTTGCTAGCGGTGGTCTATGCCTTCGATAAATTCATGCAATATCTGTTGGGTTCTAGAGTCATTGTTTATACTGACCATGCTGCTTTGAAGTATTTATTTTCTAAGCAGGACTCTAAGCCAATACTATTGAGATGGATCTTACTCCTCTAAGAGTTTGATGTGGAAATTTGTGACAAAAGAGGGTGTGAAAATACTGTGGCAGATCACCTCTTCCGGATGTCCCCCATAGAGGAGAATGAGGAAAATCGTCCAATAAAGGATGAGTTTGTTGACTAACACATGCTTGTTGTTATTGGAATGCCATGGTTCACAGACTACGCGAACATATCTTGTAGGCGGGGTGATCCCTAGCGAATTTGACTCTAACAAAAAGAAAAAGTTTGTGCATGATTGCAGATTTTACTTGTGGGATGACCCATTCTTGTACAAGAAAGGAGTAAACGGGTTGGTCAGAAGATGTGTTCCCGAAGAAGAACAGAGAGATGTCCTGAAAGCATGCCATGACTCTGACTATGGTGGACACTTTAGTGGTGATAGAACCGCAACCAAAGTCCTCCAGTCAGGCTTATACTGGCCTACACTTTTCAAAGATGCTCGGCAAGTAATCAAAGAGTGCGATAAGTTCCAAAGGATAGGAAACATCTCGAAAAGAAATCAGATGCCGCAAAACCCCATGTTGGAAGTTGAACTCTTCGATGTTTGGGGTATCGACTTTATGGGACCATTTCCACCTTCATTTGGAAAGAATTACATTTTGGTGGCGGTGGATTATGTATCCAAGTGGGTAGAAGCAATCGCTCTACCAACTAATGATGCAAAAGTGGTAGTCAAGTTTCTAAAGGAAAATATATTTGTCAGGTTTGGAGTGCCAAGAGCTCTAATAAGTGATGAAGGAATTCATTTCTTAAATCACCTAATGAAGAGGCTATTCTTGAAGTATAATGTAAAACATCGTATAGCCACTCCGTACCATCCGCAAACAAGTGGTCAAGTTGAAGTGTCGAATAGACAAGTGAAATAAATTCTGGAGAAGATGGTCAACTCATCTCGCAAAGATTGGGCAAGTAAGCTTGATGATGCGCTTTGGGCATACCAAACTGCTTTCAAAACACCGATTGGTATGTCCCCTTATCAATTGGTATATGGTAAGGTATGTCACTTACCCTTAGAACTTGAACACAAAGCTTTGTGGGCTTCAAAATTCCTTAATTTGGATCTTTCGAAAGCGGGAGAATCCTGAATCCTTCAACTCCATGAGTTAGAAGAATTTAGGAACCGAGCATATGAAAATGCCAAGATCTACAAAGATTAAACAAATAAATGGCATGATAGAAGGATCCAAAGGAAGGAATTTTGGGAAGGACAAATGGTACTATTATTTAATTCGAGGATGAAGTTGTTCTCGGGAAAACTGAGATCGAAATGGTCGGGTCCATTTACGGTACACAAGGTATATCCCCATGAAGAAATCGAAATAAAAAATTCGTCCAATGGGGACATTTTTAAAGTGAATGGCCAAAGATTGAAGCCTTACAATGTGGAGCAAGAAGTTGGCCAAATTGATGTTGTTCATCTTGTCTGATAAGATGAACAACCGTCGAGCCATGCGACGTTAAACAAAGCGCTACGTGGGAGGCAACCCACGCTTTTGTGTCTAACTATTTTCTTTGTTTGGTTGTGTGTTATTTACTTGTAGGTTTGAACAATGTTTGCTAGAGGAGTCAAAAGTTCGTGCACAAAAAGTCTCTGGAAAAATTGGAAGTAGAAGCCCGGCACAATCACGAGAAAACAGTGAAAGAAAAAGAAAAATCAGGGGCCTGACACGGGTGCCCGTGTCAGCTGACACGGCCCATGTCAGGAAGTGATTAGAGAAGGGAGTTTTCCAGGGGCCTGACACGGGTGCCCGTGTCACCCCCTGCGTGAACAAGTTGGAACGTGGAAGGACACGGCCCGTGTCATGGAGGTCATTTGCGCTGACACGGTCGCCCGTGTCAGCTGACATGGCCGTGTCAGCAAGTGCGGTGGGAATTTTTTCAAATTTTTTTGACCGTTGGCAATTGGGCCCACCACCGAATTTCCCCCACTAAATCCATTTTATCACTCATTCACTCCTCATTAACCTCTTCTCTTACCTATTCTCTCACCTTCATCTCTCTTTCTCTCAAAAATACCTAAAAACCTCCATTTTCCTTCACATAAAGCTCCATCCTTTCACCTCATAACTCCATCAAATCTCCATTCGTCTTCACAAAAGTTCCTCCATTTTCCATCCTCTACCTTCCTACGGTAATCTTTTTGCCTAAATTCTCTTTTCAATTTCAAGTTTCTTTTTGTTATGTGCAGGTAAGAACATGTCTCGCCGAGTAGACAGAAGCAAAAATGTGGCGGAATCATCCCGGCCACGTCAAAGGGCGAGAAGGACTCCGAATGAGCACAACATTATGTTTGAAAACTTGGAGCACCAAAAGAGTTTTACGGTTCATCTTAAAATAAAATTAACCCCCACCAGATACATGTGTAATGGCACTTTGTAGGAATTGGGATTTCAAGCTGAAGTACAGCGCATGTTTCACACCTTAGGTATGTTAGAATTCATGCAATTAGAAGCGCCAACGTTTACGCGCATTACTCTTGAATTCTTGAGTACCATTGAATTTTAAGCTGAAAAATAGGTGGAATGGAACGGAGAAAGAGTACTACGATACTTTGCATTTTCGTTTATTTAATACTGGTATGGAATTGTCTGTGGATGAGTTAGGGAGTATCCTAAAAGTCCCAATCATAGGCCCTGGAACGGTGCCCGATACTTTTGTTCCGGCGGAATTCTGGACCGCTATAACAGGTAACACTAAATATGTCTCCAAAGGGGAAAAAGCATCGGGTATCCATAACCCTTGTTTCAGGTACGCGCAGAAGGCTTTGGCATACACCATGTTTGGTCGCGGAGATAGCACCAGTGTCGCCACCCAAAGTGAGTTGTTCTTTCTGTACAGTATGGCAACACAAACTCCTATTAATATAGCAGCATTTGCAGCTGACTACCTAGGTAGAGTTGGTCGCGCTACTTCAGGAGACATTTCGGTTGGCGGAATGATCACACAGATTGCCGTCCATTTTGGATTTGATGTTGCGCTTGCTGACTCTCCACAAGTGTCAAGTAAAAATAAACTGGACATGGCCGGGTTGATTCAACAAGGCATGATTGAGGTAAAGCAAGATTATTATTCTCTTATTTTCCAAAAAGTCCATGTTCTTGCTTTACCCGCTTATGATTTCATCAGTATTACTAACAAAGCCAACTGGCTTTATGAGTGTCCCGACCTGGATGAGGGGGACGAAGATTTTCTTGATTCTTTGCCTGCAGATGAACATATGGAGGGTGCACCAAGCACTGAGGAGCCGTTTTACCAGTATCCGCAAGAACCGACTCAAGCTTTAGGGTCCTACTCCATGCCACAATACCAATGGGGTTGGATTCAAGATGAGATCGATCACCTTCACACGGAGCAATCTAGGCAAGGTGAGGAGCTCACCAGGTTCGGAGTCGAACAACGCCTCTAAGGGACGGTTTTGGATGAGATGAATGCGATGATGCAACGTATGATGTTGCATTATCCGTACCCGCCCCCACCTCCTCAGTAAACATTGTGAATACCCCTCTTATCTTGACAATAAACATTGCGGACAATGTTTGGTTCAAGTGTGGGGGGGTTTTCTTGTTTTGTATTTTATTTTTAGTTGTGTTTGTTTGCTTTGTTACTTTGTTTTGTCTTTGTGTGTCTGTTTTATTTCCTTAAGTTACAGATAAAAGTGGATTCTACTAGATAAATGATGGACTAATGACCAGTGAGGGAAAGATGCAACCCCGGATTTGCTCCCGAGGCAACTTGGAAGTTGATACAGCTGAGAAAGAAAATGTTGGACGTAACTTGGTAAATTTAGACCGAAAGAGGGGAAGGTAAACCCAAGCTGAAAAAGAAGTTGTTTGTCATAAAGAGTGGTTTGGAGCCTGCAAGCTTATCCAACATGGTGAGATTTCAACATAATCAAACACAAAAGAGCGCATTCAGGTATGACTTTATCTCTCTAATTTTGCGTAAGTTCTACTGATACAGCACAATACAAAGACGCACATTGAGGCACATTGTTTGTTTTCACCCTTTTAGCCTTTCTAGCCATCCATAATGTTGTATTTATCCGTTGTTAACCCCGTTGAGTCTGTACCCCCTTGTTTGTGTAAACCGTCATGTTAACCATAATCCAAACACTTCCTACCTTCGCTCGGCATGACTGTTGTAGTGTAAAATTCGTGCAAAAAGATAAGTTTGGGGTGGTGATCCTTAGATTTGTTTTTGAAAAAGGGCAAGTGCAACAAAAAGAAAAGAAAAAGTGTGTAGAAATATCCGCGTCTACCGGAAAAAAAAAAAGAGAAAAGAAATGAAAAATAGAAATGAAGTATAAGCACTTGCCTAAGTCAAAGACTCATGCATTAATGTGATACTCAAAAGAAAAATTGAGTGAAAAAGAGTCAAGTTGGACAACACCCCATAAAATAATTTGTGCATAAGGAAAAGCAACAACATGAATTATGAGTTCTAAACCTTTGTCATCTATTTTCTTGTCTACCCCCACCATACCTAAGCCTCATTACAACCCGGAAGACCATCTGAAAGTGTGTGAATTTGGTTTGTCTAGTTAACATAGAATCTATTCAAAAATTAAGAGTTGATATTGCATACCTTGATATCATGAGTGCTAAACACTTTAACCCCGAGAGATTTGGTGAGTAGTGTGAAGAAGTTTGCAGGTGAAGGAACACTCTGATATGATAATGCAGTGGATAGTCCGAATGGGTGAACCAGAAGCTTAATCGGGAAGGAGGAAGATAAGTTGCGAATAGCATCAGCTGTATTGTGGAAAGAAGAAAATCCATGGTTGACCTCTGTGTTGTCTCTTACATCACTTGAGGACAAGAAATGAGATAAGTTTGGGGTTGTGATCGGTCACCATTTGCACTTAGTTTTCATCATCCATCCAGCATGAATCTTCAAGAGTCAATAACATTTTGTTCTTTCTTTTAGTTGATTTCTTAAGTTTATCGCATTTTATAAATTTCTGCGTGTTTTATGTTGTATTAGTGGTTCATCTCTTTTTGTCACATTTTATGCGTTTCCGTGGTTGTGCTATTTGGTTTCCAGGTCTAACAATAAGCCCGGAAGATGCATACCGGAAGAATGGAAGTCAAGGACGCCGTGCAAAGTGAGAAAAGGCAAAAACAGGGGGCTGACACGGGTTCCCGTGTCAGCTAACACGACCCGTGTCAGCATGTGCAGAAGAGAGATTTTGGAATCCAAAAACCAGGGGGCTGACACGGGTGCCCGTGTCAGCTGACACGGCCTGTGTCAGCAAAGGTTGAGGATTTGAGATTGATAGAGAGCCAACACGTGCGCCCGTGTCACCTGACACGACCCGTGTTGGCCAATTCGCCCCGTTTGTTGATTTTTAGTGTTTTGATCCCTGTGTACGTCTGGAGGGCAGTTTGGGTATTTCACGATGTTTTTAGTTGATTTTAAACTATTTAGTCTGCATTTTAGTGAAGAGAGAGGACGCTTTTTGATCGTACAAGAAAAAGACAAAAAGGAGAAGCGAGCTTTCAAGGTGTTTAGAGAATAAGAGATCTTCAAGATCGGAAGAGATTGAAGATCAACCTTCATCAACAACAAATTATAATGTCTCTATTTTGAAATTTACTGTCTTTGAATATTATGAGAAGCTAAACCCCCCAATGCTAGGGGGTGTCCCTGAATTGCTACTGTATGAACACTTTTTCTATGTTTTTATGATCATCCACGTTTTCTTAATTCAAATTATTATACAATGTTCTTAATGCTTTATTTTATCGGACAAATGGAATTCTGATCTCTGGTTAAGGTTTAGGTCGGACAAACCACCTTATCGTTTGTTGTATAATAATACTTCGGTTTAATCACTTAGGAATAAGGATCAAACCGTAGTAGCCGTTAATTCTTGATCTATTGCATATTTCGCAATGTCATTTTGAATAACTAAGGAATTAGGATTGAAATTGACTGTTAATGGTTTTCGCCTAAGGAATTAGAGAAAACAATTCTTGAGAATCGGTTTTGAATAATTACAATATAGATGTCATATAATATGGAAGTAGTGTAGTACAAAGCAATTCACACATCTTGCCTTAGCATGCTCTCTCATATCGTTTAACAGCTTTTTATACGCTTTATATAATTTATTCTCGTTCTTATCATTTTGAAAACAATTATCAAACCCCCTATGATCTTTTGTTCAATAGAATTACTGTAAAGATTTGTGCTTATTACGCAGTCCTAGAGATCGATACTCGGGATAACTCCCATTTTATTACTACATTGGTGCAAATAATACACTTGCTATTTTACCGATCACTAATCGTCTAAACTCGAAATCCTCTCTCCATCAATTCAACCTAATTCTCAACCAACCAAACAATCTCTTACGCCTCTCATATCCTAAACTCGCTATATCAACGTCACGCCGGACGCCGAATGGAAACAATAAGAGAACCAAAATATGAGCGTAAGACCAACACACGACTTAAACAACGCTCGGAGAAGAAGAGCTTACCGCGGAGGTGAAGGCGGCGTCGATTCCGAACTCACGCGATCTTCTTGTTCATTCTTCTCCTTTTCGATTCTTCTTGGCGATCGATTCGGTTACGAATTCGCTTGTGATTTGTTCTGCAGGTTCTTTCAGACTTGGTGTGAAATGACGACCGGCTTTGAAGCAGCTATGGTGGCGACGGCGGAAGATGCGATGTCGTTGAAGCGCAGCGGTGGCAGTGTCGGTGATGGGAGTTCTTTGTAGAATGTTGCCCCCGAGAAGAAGCCTCAACTCAGCTTCTATTTATATAGCATTGTGAGTGAGTTCAAGATTTCGATTTGGATTAGCTTTTTTCATGTTTTGACTCTTGCAATGCCGTTTTTCAATTTCGGTTGCCGTTTATGATTTATTTGCAGTTGTTGATGTCGTTCGGATTTTGTTTGGCGTTGCAGCTTTTTACATGCTATTCAAAGCTGCGTTCTGATGTTCCGCTTAACTTGCGCTTCGAGCCGCTGCATTTTGTAGCTGCGTTTTGTTCACAGTTGTTGTAGCTTAGTCGTTTTGAACGTGGTTTGAGCTGCGTTTGGATGGCTTCTGTTTTGGCATTGGCTTGCAGTTGTTATCCTTGGCTTATGTAGCTCACATTGTCTTGCATTTTTGGAAGTTTGTTGTGTTGCTTTCGCGTGAGGCTTTTGGAGTTTCAGCTTGGAAGTGTAGCGCACAGCTGGGAGTTTTGGAAGCGTTAGCGGAATTCGCCGACATGCGATTTCGCTTTCGGCTTGAGTAGTTTCATGTTTTCACTTTTCATTGCTGTTTGTGTTTGTGCTGTGTAGCTTGTTATTGGCCGGTAGCTGCGATTGAAGTGTTAGCATTTACCGTAGGAGCTTTAAAGCACTGCAGCGGCTTGGCTTGCTGTGAATGCTTCAGCTTATGTTGTAGTCGGTACCTAGCATCATAGTGCATACCGTCACATTGTAGTAGCTAGTATTAGGAAGCCGCTTTGTGCAGTCTTGGATGGTAGTTGCGATGGCTTGCCTTTTGTTTCAACTGGCTTGTTTCTGCGTTTCAATGCATATTCTGTTTTTATTCCTTTTGATTGTACTGCAGGTAGTGTGGTAGTTTGTACTGTTGACCACGTTCTCTTTTGATGCAACGTTTTGTTTCTACCTTCATTTTGCAATTTTGCCTTTCCAATCCCGACAAATACCTTATGTTGTACTTCATTTCCAATTCCAATAAACACATTATGTTGTACTTGATGGAATTTGAACTTACTATGGGCTTTGGATTGTAAGTGGACATTGATTGGTTTTGTGGATTTTGAATGGTAAAATATGGGTTAACTCAATGGAAATGGGTTTGTGATATTAAAAATTGGATTTTTAATAGATTGTGGATGAACAAAATGGATTACTTGGATAAGTAAAAAATGGATTAAGAAACAAATTGGATTTAGGAATTGGATATGGAATTTAAAATTGGATAAATGGTTAAAGAAAAATGGATCATTGGTTTTTGAATATGGACAAATGTGGATATTGGATGAAGTTTAGAAAAATGGATTAATTTGGATATGGATATGATTTGGATATGGGATTTGGATTATAATGGACAAACTATATGGATTTGAAAATAGATATTGGATATAAAGTGATTTAATGGTTGGAAAGTGATGGATTGAAGAATGGATAAAAATGCAAATGGATTAACTAAATGAACTTTTGGATTAAAATTGGATTTGTATAGAATAAAAAGGATAAATGGGCTTAACTCTAAACCCAAAAAAAGGCCCACAAAAGAAAGAAGATTTCTAAAAGTAAGAATTGATTGCAAATGCTAAAATTAAATCGGGATCGAGAATCTTGATTTTAAAATGATGTCATGACTTCTAAGACTAATAAAAACTTAAAGATCCCTCAAAATTCCATAAATCAAATCTAACCTCAAAAATCAATCTAAAATTCAAAAATTGATTTGAAGTTGAAATCAACACGAAGTTAGAATTAATTGGAACAATTATTGACATGGTTACAAGATGATGACTGTATATGCAATGGATTATTGAATCCAACCGACACGACTTGTGAATCGAATTGAACCATGCTTATTCAAATGAAAGGAATGGATGAAGATGATATGCAAATGTGCGGGGTTAGTGACCTATATGGTTATGTGAAGGGTAGGGAGAATTTTGGGGTATGACAGTTGCCCCTATTTAATCTTCTCGGACCTGAATGGACGGATAGCAACGGCTTCCATACATTCAAGGTATGAGAGGATTAAATACTAGAATACCAGGAAATTTGTCCGCCATGAACAAATGGTAATCTATGTGAAGATAGGTCACAAAGAGGTCTTATTCACTGGGATATGTGGGATGAACAAGCTAGTCTTTGTGCAGGGCAACTGCTGGAAATTGGAATGTTATGTGGTAAATGGGTATATGAGTGGTTAGATATGCATGACGTATGCAGTATGCTAATGCAAAATGATTGATTATTTTTTGTTTCTTTCTTAGCTTTTTTTTCTCTTTTCATACTTCTCTTTTCATCTCTTTTTCATTCTTTCCTTTTTTTTGTTTCTCGCCTCCCCTATCACGTTTTGGCATGTAACAGGTGATCGAGGTATTCCCGCAGGATTCCACGACGGTAAAAGAATCAGGTGTTTGCAAAAGGCAAGTACCGGTGGATAAAAGAATTGAAATAAGATCTCTTGCAAAAGGCAAAGAGACATCTTGCTAAAGGCAAGCGGCTCAACTGAGAAGTGTCATTTCCTCGCGACAGGCAACAACGACTCCTTAGCAAGAGAAACAAAATCGTCATATACAGTTAAGAAAAGGCATAGCTAGATTTCTCTCACAAAAGGTGATGAGAACTTCTTAAAAAAGGCTGAGAAGAAAATGGGAATGATACTACCTCGCCGGGGAAATATGATTTTCTCGCACAATAGGTAGCAACTGCTCCTTTGTGCAAGAAAAGGGGTCTTCCAAACAAAAGGTTAAGAAGAAAGATGACTGAATTTCTCACACAAAAGGTAGTGAGAACTCCTTAACAAAAGGTTAAGAAGAAAATGGGGAATGAGGTTCTCGTACAAAAGGTAATGGGAACTCCTAGACACAAGGTCTGTTGGGGATTCTCACACAAAAGATAGTGAGGGCTTTTTAACAAAAGGTTAAGAAGGCGCATGAAGATGGATATGATCCCGCATACAAAAGGTAATGAGAGCTTCTTAACAAAAGGTTAAGAAGAAAGGTGAAGGGATTTCTCATACGAAAGGTAATGAGAAACTTCTTAACAGAGGGTTAAAAAGAAGACTGGAGGGGATTTCTCATACGTAAGGTAATGAGAAACTTCTTAACAGAGGGTTAAGAAGAAAGGTGAAAGGATTTCTCATACAAAAGGTAATGAGAAACTTCTTAACAGAGGGTTAAGAAGAAAGGTGAAAGTATTTCTCATACAAAAGGTAATGAGAAACTTCTTAACAAAAGGGTTAAGAAGAAAATTGGAGGGGATTTCTCATACGAAAGGTAGTGAGAAACTTCTTAACAGAGGGTTAAAAAGAAATTGAAAAAGAAAATCTTCTCATACAAGAGATAGTAACGACTTATTTGTAGGGGGAGATTTCCAGGCCAAAGTCAGGGGTCACTTACGAAAGGTAAGCAGGTTCGAGAATAACAATGCTCGAGCAAAAGGCTGAGGAGACTTACAAAAGGTAAGCATCCGGGGATAACAATCTTTATGCGAAAGGCATAAAGGGGACTCACAAAAGGTAAGCTAGAAGTGGAAGACCTCCCATGCAAAAGGCAGGGGATACTTACGAAAGGTAAGTAAAGGACAAAAGGTCACAAATATTTGCACGAGGCAAAACGAAGAGTGGGGACAAGACATGCTAGGTAAAACCTAGACATAAGGGGATCTGCCAGACGAATCTGGGCTTTGGCACACTCTGACAGGTGGGGAACTTTGCAAATAGGTATGAAAACCTCATATTGTCCCTCAGGCACAACGACGGGGGTGAAGTTCTCAATCAATGGCTACCCAAACCCCGAGACTCACTAAACCTACACCAAGTGTTTAAACAAACAGGATGCAAAGATCTGACATAGGTACCCTACTCGTGCGAAAGGCATCAAGGGGAGACGTGATTTCGTGCATAAAGCAATTAAATAAACTCACGAAAGGTAAGTTATCTCAATCATATTCTCCAAGCAAAAGGAAAGGAGGACTGACACGAGGCCGAAAGGACTTACGAAAGGTAAGTGACTGACGAAAGACTCAAAAGGGTACTTGCAAAAGGCAACACGAAGAAGGAATATCTCGGGAGAACCTGCGGGGAATACCAATCCAAGGATCCTTGGTGATGTTCTCATTGGGGAGGAAGAACGTATCAACGAATGATTTTTCTTTTCCTTTCTTTTTATGCTCTCGAGAAAGACTTTTATGCAGTTATGCATGTTTATTTTGCATGGCGTAATGCTCCATCTTGACGGAACATGCTACACTCTTTCGGGAATGCAATGTTATGTAATGCATGATTATTATATGCAATGCTGATGCATGGTCAGACTTTTGGTTAGAGGGAATGGTAGGAAATGTCTGGAGATTGAGAAGATTGGGGTACCAGTAACCACTGGGTTTATCAATTATGATTGGGTTCTCTGCCAAAAGGTAAGGGGATGCGTTTAGCATAACTCCCCAACATTTATCTTGAACTTAGAAGTCTCTTATGCACCATGGATCTTTCTCTGAACAGCCTCAAAAGCACAAAAGGGTCTTCCTTCTCTAGTCAGTCATGCCCCAGTCAATTGGGAATCTGCATGTGTTGCCCCAGTCACAAGTTATGAAGCAACTTTGTCATGATAACCATCTCGATCTAACCTGCCCCAGTATCTTGGAACTGTATACCTATGATTAACTATCTCTGAGAGATTGATTTCTCGAATTCCTGAGGTAGGCCGCCCCAATGTAGGTCTTGGAATAAGCTTCTGCCTCTGCTGGCCGATTTCTGAGGGAATGCCCCTAACAAATGTCTTATAGAGATTTGTCGAATCTCAACGCAACTTCCTTAGATCAATTGATTTATAGAGATTCATCGACGTGATTGCTTCAGATTGACTGAAAATTGAAGTGTCTTGTCTTTTCTTCTCAACGGATTTCTTTAGACATTCTGCTTCTTGATATAATCACACGAAGTGGCTGATTGCTGCTCAACGGAGTCTCAGGCTTTCAGCACTCGTTGTGGTTGATCAAAATAATTTGGGGCTGCTCAACAGAGTCTTAGGCGTTTGGTCTTCTGATGCGATCAACTGGAGTGATTTACTCCCTTGACTATCTGATATTTGGAGAGATTCTCCGAATCTCGACCTAACTATTTCAGACTGACTGAATCTTGCTGAAATTTCTTGACATAACTCTCTCAGTTTGATTGAAATATGAAACATCTTGTCCTTCTGCTCAACGGAGTTCTTGGACATTTTGTTCCTTGATATAATCACATGAGGTGGCTAATTGCTGCTCAACGGAGTCTCAGGATCTTAACACTTGTTGTGATCGATCAAAATAATTTGGCGTTGCTCAACGGAGTCTTAGGCGTTTATCTCTTTGAGTACGATCAAATCAAGGCGACCTGTTTCTGCTCGACGAAGTTCTCATGTGTTATGTCTTATGATTCAATCAGTTGAAGTAATTGGCCTCTGCTCAACAAAGTCTTTTAGGCATCCTTCTCTTCTAGGGGTATCAAGCTTCCAAGGCACGTTCATTATGGGAAGTCTTTTGATGTCAAAGTCTCACTCATGAGTAACGCATGTTCATTTTTAGGAATGATAACAACAATGTCATGTTTATGCTAGTTTTAAAATCCAAGCATGTTCACTGGAATTATGACATACAATGAATGCATCACTGATAACGGACGTCACATCAATATTAACATATATGAGTAAATTGATGAGGAGTCAGTTTCAACACAATTGTTCTGACCATAGTACGCTTTCGAAATAAACTCTACTTCAATTAGGTCTTTTGAGGGTTGTAACGTGGACTGGTTCACGGTTTCAGAAAGAAAGGATATAAGGCTCGAACCTATTCTAACCCACCCGCTCTTCGTGATGTTCTCCAATCCTACGTTCAGCTAGTTTGATACAAGCGCTCTTCTTCCAAAAGGGATTTTGAAGTGATAGTTAATGAACCTACGGGGTTTTAGGTGTGGCAGTCATCCTGCTCTTGTTTGGTTTGTAGCCACACGACTTTGTTCTTGCTGAGGATTTTCTTTTGATTCCTCTTTTGCAGATTTTTTTTTACGATTTCCCTATTCTTGCTGGATTGATTCATATTTACAATCCACAGGGATGCCCTAATTTTTGCCTAAGTCACTTGTTTTCGAATTTTCGACTTAGCGGGTGTAATACCCCAAAATTTACCCTTCATTTTCCCTGGAAGCATACGCTTTACACCTCATGCATGCATTCATTTTTTAGGTCATTTAGCATTTGCATTTCATCATGGCAATCGGAATCGGATCCAAGAAGCTTGGACATCATCCAGGATACTTTGTGGGCTCTATTTAGATGATCAGTCAACACAAGGGAAAGACTTGAGTTACTTCCAACAGGGGTCTATTCGTCAGTCAAAACGTTAATCTTGAAGGAGAAAATGTTTGTTCATGAGCTGTCATGCTCGCTAGGCGAAGCCCACGTGTTTTGAAAAAAAAATGATAAATAAAAAATAAAAAATATAAATATAAATAAATAAATAAATAAAAGAAAAAATCTTGGACTTTGACCTCTCTCATTTAAGCCTACAGATCCACAAAAATCAGGTTATAAATTCAGAGTTTCAGTGAAACAAAATTTCATTCATTCTATTCATATTACCCTGTCTGGGAAAAAGATAGTGAGAGAAGAACCCTGGGGAACAAGATAGTGAGAGAAGAGCTAACAGAGTTCAGAGCAACCTCCAGGCAACTCTAAAAGGTTCATTCTGACTCACACACTTTCAGCTCAAGCAAACCCTAACATTGGTTTGCAAATCCAGTTCTGCCATTTGATTTCAACCGAACTCTCCAATCAGGCTCACATGACTTTTGCAGGGATAACTTGCATGGTTTCCCACCTTATTTGTGGGATACCGCCTGGAGGTTTCATTCCGATTACCTGCACTGACTCACTTTCTTTGATGGTGTTAGCTTGGGAGGATCTCAGGGTTTCCCATTCCTCTAATTGCTGTTACTTCGGATCTTTATCCGTGTGGTACTTTTACATTTTTCCCGCATTTTACTGCTTTCCTAGCTGGAAGACCTCGATAGGAGGCAATGTTTTTGTGTGTTTATTTTTTTTACAGGTTCCTTCGTCCAGGAATCCTTTTGCACGCGCGTTCCTAAAACGCTAACCCTTCATTGATTTTTCTTCTCCTAAACACACGTTTACTCCTTCTACTACAGGCAAGTAAGCTCCAAAGGTCGAGCATCCGGTAGATTGCGTAGTAACGTCGTTCGTCCAAAACCCAATCCATAACCCCGTAGTTAGCCGAACTACGGCTTGCTCTGATTCTCATTCCAGATGAGATACGTAGGCATAAGACGCGATGTCTTAGCGAGCACACATCCCCCCAACTCATAGGTCAGCCGAGCTACGAAGACTCTGATTCTCATATTCAGATGAGATACGTATGCAGTGGATGCGACATCCGCGCGAGTCATTTTCATTTAACCCTTTTTTTAGTAAACAACACAAGATAAACTCACACCCTTTAGACAAGAACTACAAAAGTGGATCCCGTAGAGTACTACGGATGCGTAGGGGTGCTAATACCTTCCCTTCGCATAACCGACTCCCGAACCCAAGATTTGGTTGCGAGACCTTGTCTTTTCCTTTCCTCTTTTCAGGTTTACTTCGAGCGTTTCCTTTCCCTCCTTTGGGATAAATAACACACGGTGGCGACTCTTCTGTCATTTTCTTTCGCCGGTTGTTTTTTTGCACACTGTATTTTTCAGGTTGCGACAGCGGGTTTCATCTTTTTTTTTTGTTTTTTTTTTCCTGTTTCTTTTTGTTTCGAAACAAATCGTGTGACATCTATCCGTTTGATTGTAATGGGTTGTGACCGCCTTGTGCCTCTGTGGGTGAGGGACAGCCATTTGGAATTTGGTGTTTTCTGACCTCTTGTGAGGGATAAGATCGGGTTGATCCTCAGATAGCCTACTCCTCTTTTTGAAGTTTGAACACTTGGTCAAACTGACTGACGACTACCCTTCCCCGATTTGAGATTGAGAGTTTTATATTTAAGAAGGAAACTCATACTCCTTGGCTCGAAGGGGTTGACTAGGGATTATCTTCCTTATATCTCCGGTGTTTGGGATTTGAAACAATGCCTTACATCATCAGCAAGGTTTTATCCAAAAGCGTACGGGCATTGACTTCGTGTTTTCAATTTCATCCTCCTCCTCCAAAAACCGATATTTGAATATTGACAAGATAAAGTATGAGTGGAAACGAATGGATTTATTCAAAACATGCATATTCATTTCAATGTAATTATTATTCAAAAATAAACAAGTTTATTACAAATGAATGTTACAAATGACAATCAAGAAAAATCACACATGAACATGTTTTAACCAAACTAATGACTACGGGCATAATCGACCTTATTCAAATCCTCAGACTGGAATTATTAGGCTGGCAGCAGATATCATGACCATCTTCAAGGAGATCCTTCTCAAACTCTTTTCATAGATGCAGACTCTTCAAATCTACCCCAGCTTCCACTTGTATTGATCATGACATTGCAAATGTGCCCTCTTGTGGAGGCATGAGAATGTTTACTATGTTCAGGCCTTGCGGTGTGAACACAATAACCCTTGAATCAATCAAGTCTTGTACTATGTGCTTGGAGGCTCTGCAGTTCTCAACAAAATGCCCCTATGCCCCAACATGGAAGTCACATCGGGCGTTGACGTCAAATCCGGGTGGATATGGAGGAATCACTAGACGCAGTTCCTTTGGCACTATCAATCCACCTTTGATCAAATACGGTAGTACTTGGTTGTATGACATTGGAAGTAGATCAATATGCCTTATCGGCTTTCTTGGTCTTTGTCTACCCTGCTGGGCGAAGTTTTGCTGCTGACTTAGATACTGGTTCGACACAGGGTTCCTCTGCCTTGGCCGGGGAACAGGAAAAGGCTTATGATACGGAGCCCTTGGAGGTTCAAGATGTGGATGAAATCCACGAGGCTGCTCCTGAGGTGGAAGGGGGTCAGGCATGTTCACCGGAGTGACCACTTCTGGTTCAATAGTTGGCACGAGATTACCTTCCTTCCTCAGCATCGACTGCAGGATCTCCATAATTAGACTCATCTGAGTCTTCAGCTGGTTGATTTCAACCTTCATTGCCTCTTGATTTCTTCGTAGTTCTTCCATGGTAATCTGCGACATGCTTCTAAATCAAGACAGATGTTAGGCAATCAGCTTTGTGGGAAGTGGTTTGTCTGACAAAAGGCCAAGTGATAGTGAGATTGGTCTCATGAAATGCAGGATGTTATGTGAATGATGCATGAGTATTATATCTTCTTGTATCATTTATGATGCATGAATGCATGAATGCATGGATATACGATTCATAAGCATGGCTTCACAAGTCGATCACGCAATCAGGCGTGGTATCACATGCTCAAGATACGGATGGAGGATAACGCTGATTGCTTCCCATAACAAGGATCTCATTGGTCGTAGTCTAGGGTTATAGATAGGGACCCCAGAGTCATGATTCATTTGGCTGTTTGACGCTTACGGTAAAAGCTTATCGATCGTCAACTCCCTCAAATAAGCCTCTTCTGGTTGAGATCTTCGTACCGACCCACACGAGAAAAGCTTCTCGAGGACCCGCACTACGCGACCATCGACATCGGGTTCTAGACAAGGGTCTCAAAGTCATGGACTTCCTTGACTATTTGCCACTTACGGAAAAAGCTTGTCGGTCGACAACTCCACAAAGAAGATCTACTTTGAGTGAGATCTTCGTATCGACCCACACGAGAAAAGCCTCTCGGGGACCCACACTACGTGACCATCAATCTTAATAGGCCGAAGGTTCAATGTTCTACAAAGGTCCTTAGAGTCATGGATCCTAATGAAGACATGGATCGCTTACGCCAAAAGCTTAAAGGTCGTCAACATCTCCAAAAGAATCTACTCTAAGCGAGGTTCTCGTATAGACCCTTACAAGAAAAGCTTCTCGGTGGCCCATACTACTCAACCTCTCCTATCTCAAGTTTGCACTCTAGACTCGGGTAGAGAGTCCTTCACATAAGGTTACTTGCAATCAAAGTGCCATCAATTAATATCGTAGAACCAAGGAACTATGTAATAGATATCCAAAGAAATTTAAAGCAAAAGGCAATAAATAAGGCAAACAATCAAAAGGATAATCACCCACACACGTGCGAGGAAGCAACCTAGATTAGGCTTGACTTGCTTAGGAAGTGTCCTCAACAGAGTCGCCAACTGTCGTTACGCGAAAAATACAGAGTCGCCATAAGTTTTTATTTATTCCAAAGGAAAGGGAAAATATCGAGAAAACCCCAAAGAATGGTCGTCGCAACCACGAACAGGTTCGGAAGTCGGTTATGCAAGGGGAAGGTATTAGCACCCCTCATATCCATGGTATTCCATGGGAACCATATAAGATGTTTACGCTTAAGTGTGTGTTATTTATCAAATGCTTGCTTGCCAAAGGTTTGCAGAGTAGAGGTAGATTTTAAATTAGTGTGCTCGCCAAGGAATGGATCCTCGTGCCTACGTATGCCCACCTATTGAAGTGAGAAATCAGAGTGTTCGTAGTTCGTGGGTTTGAAATTGTTTGTTTGTTTTGTTGATTTTATTACCTTGAAGAAGGGTTTTCGATGGTGTCGCCCTAAGGCTCAAACAAAAGGTTTGAATGAGTTGAGTTGTTTTTATATTTTGAGAAAATATTATTGATTTCGGATTGCACTAAACACTATGGATAAAGGTGAATACCTTAAACTACCAAGCCAAACGTCTTGTGTTCGAAGCATTTAGAATGAGTGTAGGAAAGCTCCAGTCTCATCCCTTCTTTATCGCTTAAGGCTCGTGAGGTACGATCCTAATCGCCATTTTTTTGTGGATTTGATTTGGAAAAGACCGCTTGACGTTGGATCAAGGGTTTGCTTATTGATTGACTTGAAAAAAAGACCGCTTGACGTTGGATCAAGGGTTTGGTTATCGATTTTGAGTGGGTGAACGTTCCTAATGCCTAAGGAATATCTAACAAGCAATAAAAGAAAACAAGTAAATGCGTACATGGGAAAGGGGAGGGGGTACATGTAAAGTACAAGGGAGTGTAGGAAATAAATGGTCTCATTGTGAGGTAGCCCAAGAGAAATCCATGTGTGTGCAATTGTGTCCTAAACTAGAAAGCACATAAAAGATTACAATTTGTCTTGGATCTTGAATGCTCTTTCCATGTTCGGGTTGAATATTTGTCCAAGGTCTTTTGCAAGGGTCCTAACAACAATCTCTAAGTCCATTCTCATGTCCATTACATGTTTGCGAATTATCCTTTTTTATTTTTGAAGTCTTATCCATTTTTAGTCATTTTTAGATGAGATGAATGAAGAATGTACAATGATGTAGCAAAAATAATATGAAATAAAAATAAAAGTGCATAAGGTAAATGACAAAAAATAAAATGTTAGGAGCGGAAATTAAAATGCGAAAAGTAAAAGTTAGAGGTTAATTGTGGAATTTAAATGTTAGATGTTAATGGTTAGATGTTAGAGATCAAGGTTAACCAAAACAATATGAAAGAATATTTAACAAAATTTAAATTATAAACAATTATCAACAATCAAACCAACTTGCAATTATCAATTAAAATTCTAAAACAATTATCAATTAAAATTCTAAAACAATTATCAATTAAAATTATACACAAAATTATCTAATTATTTCCTAAAGTATTTATCGAAATTAATTTCTAAACAATGACTATCCTAGTTACTATTAATTGTTATTCTTAACTAATCCTAAAACTCAACAGTATCCTAACATTAATCTAATCATTATTCTACATAACTAGATTTATCCTAATTATCATTAGTTATCCTAATTACTGTTAACTATCCTAATAACTAATAATTCCAATTAATCCTAGGATTATCTCTATTAATCATCCCGAATGGGCCTTGGATTTGGGATTGTTCCAGGCCCAAACGCAAGGGGATGTACTGGCTTGGGAGTGTGCCAAAAGTGAGTGTATGGGCTCAACGGATAGGTGAGCCCAAGTGAGGGACTCGAGAAAGGGGAGCCTCACGTCCTCACGCTCCCTTTTCAACATAGAAGCCAAATCATCATTCAGTTCCGTGGCCAGAAAATCAACCTTCGCTGCGCCGTAACTTGCCTCCGGCGGCGGCGACGAACCAAACATCGTAAATCCTATACTAATCGCCTCAGCTCGAAATCCTCTCTCTATCAATTCAACCTAATTCTCAATCAACCAAACAATATCTTACGCCTCTCATATCCTAAACTCACTATATCGACGTCACGCCGAACGCCGAATGGAAACAATAAGAGAACCAAAATAGGAGCGTAAGACCAACACACACGACTCAAACAACGCTCAGAGAAGAAGAGCTTACCGCGGCGGTGAAAGTGGCGTAGATTCCGGGCTCACGGGATATTCTTGTTCAAACTTCTCCTTTTCGATTCGTCTCGGCGATCGATTCGGTTACGAATTTGCTTGTGATTCATTCTGCAGGTTCTTTCAGACTTGGTGTGAAATGACGACCGACTTTGAAGCAGTTATGGTGGCGACGGCGGAAGATGAGATGTCGATTAAGTGCAGTGGCGGCAGTGTCGGTGATGGGAGTTCTTTGTAGATTGTTTTCCCCGAGAAGAAGCCTCAGCTCATCTTCTATTTATATAGCACTGCGAGTGAGTTTACGATTTGGATTTGGATTAGCTTTTTTCGCGTTTTGGCTCTTGCAATGCCGTTTTTCAATTTCGGTTGCCGTTTATGATTTATTTGCAGCTGTTGATGTCGTTCGCGTTTTATTTGGTGTTGCAGCTTTTTACATGTTATTTAAAGCTGCATTATGATGTTCCGCTTAGCTTGCGCTTCGAGCCGCTGCAGTTTGTAGCTACGTTTTATTCACAGTTATTGTAGCTTAAACATTTTGCACGTGGTTTGAGCTGCATTTGGATGGCTTCCGTTTCGGCTTTGGCTTGCAGCTGTTATCCTTGGCTTATGTAGCTCACATTGTCTTGCGTTTTTGGAAGTTTGTTGTGTTGCTTCCGCGTGAGGCTTTTGGAGTTTCAGCTTGGAAGTGTAGCGCACAGCTGGGAGTTTTGGAAGCGTTAGCGGTATTCTCCGGCGTGCGATTTCACTTTCGCTTGAGTAGTTTCATGTTTTCACTTTTCATTGTTGTTTGCGTTTGTGTTCTGTAGCTTGTTATTGGCTGGTAGCTCCGATTGAAGTGTTAACATTTGTCGTAGTAGCTTTAAAGCACTGCAGCGACTTGGTTTATTGTAAATGCTTTGTGTAGCGGGAAATTCATGATCATCAAGCTATTGACAAGTTAGAGATCAATTAACAAGAGTCGCCACCGCGCTTTTATTGTTTTCAAGGGAAAAGGGAAAAAGTACGAACAAAACCCATTAAGTAATAAGTTTTCAAATAAAAACTAATAAAAGTTAGAGATCACAGGTAAGGGGGTTGGTTACACAGAGGGAAGGTGTTAGCACCCGAAGTGTCCTAGGTACTCATAGGGAGCCCTTTTTGTATCCATATGTATTTTATACAAAGTGATGTTTACAAACAAATAGAATGGGGATGAGAAAAGAATTCATTGATTATATTTTTGTGTTTGACAAGACCTTCGATCTTGTGCCTACGTACCAACATAAAAACGAGAGATCAAAACCTCGTAGTTCGTGCTACAAATTTCAAAATGAGTGTGTTGATTTTAACAAAATTTAAGTTTGAATGGCACAATGGCCTAAAAATAGTTTGAATGAGTTAGTTCTTTTTGGATTTTTGAAAGTTTAAGTCAGTATGGTTAGGTTTATTTACAAGTTTGATTTAAGAAAAGAAGTTTGAAAATGCAATGTCATAAGGCCAGAGTTTCTACCTTTTTTGCAAAAGTGTTCAAAGTTTAGAAAAAAAGTAGTTCACACAAAGAAGATTTTGAAAATGGAGGGAGAGATTTTGAAATTAAAGAAATGGGGAGAAGATGAAGAGACTATCCTATGCACAAAAATTAAAAGCTTAGAGTTGAAAAGATCTGACTAAATGGGTAGCAATCCAATAGACAAATATGTCAATAGAAACCCATAATTCCCTTGGACTTTTAGAATTAAGCAACACACAAATGCACAATTATATTCTTGAAGAGCAAGGTATCAAATAAAGATGGCCTCATCCAAGCCTATCCCTTCCATGATCTCCTTCAAAATAGCCCATGTAACAGATGAATTCCACAAGTCACGGGTTTAAAATAACATGTTGGTTCTATGTGTTGGCAGCAATTTTGGTAAAACCTAAAGTGTTCACAAGTTGTCACAAGTGTTGTCTTGACATAAGATAACATGTTCCTGCAGGGTGTTTAATATGTGAATGTGCAGGATTTTACTGAGATGTCAGACCCAATGTCAAGACATCTGTATACAGAACATTCCGTCTGAATGTTATGTATTGTGTGATTGCGCTTTTTATGCTAATCTATGTGTGATTGATGAGATGATTGAATGCGCCATTCAACCAGTAATTACAACCATATTGACTTATTTTCCAACAAGATATAATCAGCTGTCATGAGAAGATATGAATGGAAAATAGTTTTATAGTTTATGATGTCCAAGCCCATCCAAACACTTCTATATAAAGGGCATAGAAAACCTAGTTTTATACACAAGAAATAACAAAAAAAATATTGAGAGAGAATAGGGGTTTTAGTCTTGTGTGGTCGTGTGTATTATGAGTCATTCATTCATCCATAGATGATTGAATTGGACTGATTTTTGAGTTGTAATTTGTCCACTCTAAGCTTTGAACCATGAGTGTGTGTTTACTTGGTTGAAGCTTTTAAGCAAGATCAAGTATGTGTTCTTGAAGAGTGTCTTCTTTCATTGTAATATTTGTTTTTACATCACTGCTGTGATTGAGGGGGAGTGAGTAGGATCTCATATCTAAGAGTTCTTAGATAGAAGTCACACGGGTAGAGATTAGGTGAAAAGACTGTAACTTGAAGTTGTTTATTGAGAGTCTTTGAACTAATTCTATTTAGTGGATTTCCTTCCTAGCTTGGTAGCCCCTAGACGTAGGTGAGTTTGCACCGAACTGGGTTAACAATTGCTTGTGTCACTTGTATTACTGTTCTTTATCTTTTATCCTGTTTATGTTGTTCAGATATTAGTATCGTGACATTACCTTCGACATGTCATATCTGATACCAGAATTTCATAACAGCTTCACAATGATCATGTTGCAGATGAATCTTAGAGAGATCTTCAAAGATGTATCAGATGAATTTCAAATTGCAAGCACTTGGTTCTTCAACAAGTTGGCATTGGCCAAGTCCTTTAGCTTAGGGAGGTTGCCTAGATTCTAAGTCCATTTGCTCAAGATCAAACCAACAGTCCACTTAAAAGTTTTTTAGTGTTTTTGTTTTTTTATTAGGTATATTAAATGGTCAAAGACCACACAAGCCAACAAAATAACACAAACAAAATATATCACACAATATGGTCCAAATGGACAAAGTGAAAATTACATTAACATAAATAATTATAATGATAGGTACAATGGCAAATGAAATAAAGTGCTAAAAGTAAATTGCATTAAAGTAAAAGCTTGAAATTAAAAGTTAATAGTTAGTAGGTTAGAGGTTAGTTTTGTTTTTGTTTTTGCTTTTGCTTTTCAAGACATTCTTTGGAGAACACTCAACCCACTTATCACAAGCATGGATCCTTGAACCAGAACATCTTCCAAAGGAAGGAAAGAAGGCCAAGTTTCCACACAATACCATGAAAGAGGGGAGACTTACAATCTCACTAACTAGAATGCTTATGCCTTTTATGTCACAAATTTAGCGCTATGTTAAGCAATCATAATTGGACTTATGTAGAAGTCACAACTATTTGAAGTCGGGCAATAGAATTTTGGTGTTAATACATGTTAGAGACATAGTATAATGGACTATGCTCATGAAACATACCACACACAAAAAATATGCAAAAGCTGTGGCCTAATCTCATCCATACTCATGTCAATTTTTCAATCAACTAGCATTAGGACTTTGAGATGTCATAGGCCAAATGGAAATGAATGGATGAAGAAGGGGAATTAGATGAAGAGGGAAGGGGATGAATGAGATCACAAATTGGACAAAGAAGAACTTTTATTAAATTAATATCATTCATTCATTTTGGGAGATGGAATATATACATTCCATCAATCCCCTAAATCCAATGATATTAACTTGACAAAGTCAAATCAACCTTGACCAAGGACCAACAACAAACAAGCAAACTCAAATAAGTCAATACAAATGGTCAACAAAATTTAATTGGCATTTATTCAATTAAAAATAATAAAATAATGCATTTAAATCAAATATGTTTTGTCCAATTCCTAAAATCTCTTTAAAAAACCAAAGAAATGGCCATGAGATTATTCATAGGTCAAACAAGGTCAAAGGACCTTGGAGAAAAAAATTCATAATTTTTGGACATTTAAAAATATTTTTAAACAATTAGAAACAAATGCAAAATCAATTAATTCATGAAAAATATTAATAATGATCCAAAAAATAATTTTAATTGAGAATATGTAAGAGAAAAATATTTGAATTTTTTTGGTGAAAGTCCCATATTTTTTGGATCAATATTGAATTTAATATGAATTATTGAAGAAAATACAATTAAAATGAAAATACAATTAAAATGAAAATTCATAAATTCTAAATTACGTGGACCATCAAATCTCCCTCATTAATTGAGGTGGCAGATCTGATGGTCCCTAGCGCGCGTTCCACATATACATCAGTCAACTGCGTTGTACCAATGCTAATTAAAAGGGACGATCAAGATTAAAACGTGATACATGGATCTTATGGTTCACAGCCTTGCCAAGTCATCGCCGGAGCCAGAGCTCCGGTCATCTTCTCCGGTGAACCTCACTGGACTGGTCAACATGAACCATCACCAAAAATAAAAACAAGGACATGATATTGAAGAAAAAATGGCACTGAGTTCGAATCTGACCTCCATTCATTCCAATTCCAAATATATTGAGAGATATGTAGACTTGAAATTTGAGGTACATGAACTGAGTTGCTTCGATTTGACCTCAAAGCAACTCAATCTTCTTGCCTACATTGGTAGGACTTCAGACAACCAAAGAATCAATGGAATTGAGCAAGAATTTAAGAGAATCGAAGAGTTTAAAATTTCTGAAAAATACCTTCAATGGAGGTCTGAATTCGATGGATCTTGATCTTGCTTGTGCTTGGACTCACTCAACTTGCTTGCAGGAAGAGGATTGAATGGTTTATAAGCAATGGATTCCTGGAGAATTGAATTCCAAAATAGTGGAGATTCAAGCTCAAATTCAAACAAATTTATCAGGTTTATCCTTTGAGAAGTGAGGGTTTTCAATGGGGGATCAAAGCTGGCGCAATGGTGTGTGTATCTGAGCAATTGAAGCTATATTTATAGCTGAATCATGTGATATTTGCACACTCACTTTCACTTTCCAAATTTGGCAAATGTGATGTAATGCTGCATGGGCGTGCATAGGCCCATGAAATGATGGCTTGAAGTCCATATTTGAAGATCAGATGTGTTGAAGTAGGCTTGGATTGCAAGGCACGTGTACATTGATGCTTGAAGATTGATCCATGCCAAATGATATTAGCTTGTTTAAGCCATGCGCAGCCTATGCATTTCAATTACAAAATGAATGAATTTGAGCTCTTTGGAAAGGTGAGATCAAGAGGAACAAGTTTGATGTTTAACACTTTTTCATTTGGATCTTGTAACTTGGAGAAATTTGAGGTGGAAGTTTGGAAAATTTTGACATATCAATTTTTTTCTAAGTGTCAAGCCATATGTCTCAATAGTCCACCTTGCTTAACTTTTTATAGGAGCTTCAAATGAGAAATGTGTCTGTATCAAAGTTGTATCTCTCTCAAAGACCTTCAAAATGGTCACCAATTTCATGTCATTTGGATTTGAAATGATAGAGTTATGCATTTTCGAAGTTTGGAAAAATCACTTGATCAATGGTATAGGTCAAAAGTGACCTATAATGTAGCCTCATATCACATGCTCAAAAAGTTGAATTATCTCCCACTCCAAACATAAAAGTTGAATTAGACACATTGAATAGGATTGTACAATTTGTAAATATTTCATCTCATAAAAATTGAGCAAGTTATGGCCTTGGGAAGTTGACTTTCAAATTAGGGTTTAGACAAAATGACCTATAATGTTTCAACATAGAAAATCATTTTCCTAGCAAAACTATCTCAAGGTCTCAACATGAAAGTTGTTTAGAATGTTATTTATAGTAAGTTTTCTCTTGGAATCATTTTCATATGGTGAAAATTGTAGGAGATAGGGTCTAGGGAGACCCAGTTTTGATTAGATGAATTCATCTGGCCAACCACCATCAACCAACTTGCTAATTTCCAATTATCTTGAATTTATTGGCTCATGGTAGATCATATATGCATAAGGTAATGAAATTCGAAGTCTCCCTTGAGAAATTTGATCAATTGGTGAGATAGCTTGTTGGAGAAGTTACTCAAGATACCTAGTCAAACTAGGGTTTCCAAGGCAAATCACCCTCAAACTCTTGAAGAAAACTTGATCAATATAACATGTGGAGATCATTGGGACTCATATGTGATGCTTATAACCATTCTTGAATCAATTCTTGGTTGTGCTCTTTGTTTATGAGGGTCTCAAACCCTAGATGTGAACTTGATGAATCAATAAGATCATGCCCTACCTACAAAAGAGTTATGCAAATGCAAAGACATATTTTTGATATTTTGTTTAGTGAAATGATAAAATACAAGTATGATACAATCACAAAGTGCTTGGTGATCTCTCCCAGAACAAACCCAATGAATAAGGGGTAAGGAGGATGCCAAGGCATGATCCCAATTCCAATGCTTATGATGAAAATGCATGAGGGATCTTAGGGTCAAAATTGGGGTCTTACAGATGCCTCTATTTAAGGACATTCTAACTGAGGAGGTGAAGGTTAAAATCTTCGGCTCGACTCGGTATAATGGGCTTAAATAACAACATATAGAAACAAATTTTGGTCCCTAAGAGACCTCATGATGCATATGACATGAATGCAAAAGTTAATGCTCTGTGGGGAGATATTTCCACAAAGTTAAAAGAAATCAGAGAGACCGAAAGTCCACAGGAGTATATTCCATAAGGAAAACTCACTAGGGAGACAAAGACTCTGAAGGATAAAAAGGAGTTATGCGTAGGCCAGGCTACGACTCAAAACTATTGGGGACTCGAGGGTTTCCATACAAATGAAAAGACTCAGCCAGGGAAATAACAACATCTGCAGGGGATACGAGCAAGTCAGGATAAAACTGAGGTACTCGACTCGTGCAGGGGAACAACGATTTCACTAAGGAAATGCGCACTCAACTCAACTGGGGAGAAATAAACTCCAACACCGGAGGAGCATAAATTTATTATCTACTACCTGTTATTGGGTAAGAAGACAATAAAAATATGATAGAGAGGACATTCGTCATCGATTATGATGAACATATCAAGGATGACTCACTGAGGATCGCCAAGAGGGAGTATCCATTACTGATTACTGGGTAATAATAACCTTCCTGGGGAAAACTGCAGAAAGTAGGATTTACAACTACCAGTTACTGGGCTGAAGACCAAAGGTGAGAGTATCCGTCATCGGTTTGGATGAACATATAAAGGATACACTTAACAGGGAAGAATATCTGTCATCGGTTAGTGTCATACCCTAAAATTTGCCCGCTGATATTACAAGACATTTTTTAGGACACTCCGACTTATTCTGCAAGGCACTGATCTTAAAGGAACAAAAGCCCAGCTCACGAGTGGCCCAATCCAGAAAAGGCCCAAATTGGTCTGCTCGCTAGGCGAGCAATCCCTTCGCCTAGCGAACACTTCATCATGACACTCGCCCAGCGAAGCATCAGATCCAGAAAAAAAGCCCAGAATAGCTTGCTCGCTAGGCGAGCAATTCCTTCGCCTAGCGAAGCTTGCGAAAATCTGAAGTTTTGGACCTCATTTTAAGCCCATTAGGTCACCACCACTACTACTATAAATACCAGCTCCTCAGCCACGAAAAAAACATACACAAACGGAGAGACCAAGACGGACGGAGAAGGACGGAAACCCTGGTGCAAAAAACCCTGCTAACCTGAAGGCAGCCCATCCGCACCGAAGCTACCGCCGCCTAACTCAATCCGGCATCCAAACGATCAGTCCCTTTCAATATCGCGATTGCACACAGGTTTGCGTATCATCGCTGTTTTACGTTTCCAATTGATATTCTTTACATACATGATGCATTCCGATTAAAGCTTTGATATGTAATTCGATTTCGTATGTGAATCTAAGTATGAACATCCTGTATAATTTCCTATGCTATGCCTGTGATCAAATGCCATAAGAGTGCAGGTTTTCGGAAGTCATGCTGCTGTCAAATTCCAAACCCGTGGCCGCTCGCTAGCTCATCGCTAAGCGAGCCTGCAGCGAGCCTTCGCTGAGCCTTCGCTAGGCGAAGCAGAGGCGAACGGGACAGGGGCTGCTTTGTCTCTTTGCTGTTCTATTTTATGCTTATCTAATTACGATTTTTGCATTACTTGGCCTGAACTCATAACTGTTATGTCTATTTTATGGTGCAATTGTCAAATCATATTTTATCTTAATGCTCTAACCCGTGTGTTGAATGGTGTAAAAGCTTCCATATCCCCAATGAAGCGGCCGACTAGGTACTCCACTTTACGTGTGGGAGACCTTCGTGGAGATGGATTCTAAATTGCTTCACTTTAATGTGAAGATTCATATTGATTGCCTAATTAATTTTAATGTATTAATCTTTAATGTATTGATTTTAATGTGTTGATTTTAATGTGGAGATTCATCATAATTACCTAATGAACGTTAAAATATGGACTTTAAATAAATGATATCGGACCTCTCTTTGTTACCCCACGATTACGTAATACGGTCAGGTCCCGCGAATATGGGGATACACTTAGCAAAGACCCTTCGGTTAAATCATCATGGTCCCTCGGATGTTGCCTTCGAATATATGATTTCGTCCCTCGATGACCCTTCGGTGTAGCCTACGGTTAAATGATGATCGTCCCTTCGAATGCTAAGGTATCCTTACAACTGTTGCATTCAATGACCTATCGATGACCCTACGATGACCCTTTTACATCCAAAGGATAAAACTACTTACTTCTCAATAGTAAGGACAGTTCTACCCTCATAAGGATAGGAAACGTTCATAACGACCTTAGGAAGGTATAACTCTCAATTGCTGGATCATAACCTAAAACATTTTCCACCCCTCACACTTTGCAAATCTTAGAAAATCACCACTTGGCATACATTCATACTAGAATCATTACCAAGTTACATTTTTCTAAACCTTTTTTTCAAAATCAAACGAGATAAATACTTTGTATACATTTATACGAGAATCATTACAAAGTTAACTCTCTTTTCGAAACATTTTTAAACAATTCACCAACACTTTTCAGACAAAAATATAAGTGATCCAGCAATTAAGAGCCCATGGATAACCATGGATACAAAGGATGCTAATACCTTCCCTTTGTATAACGTACCTCCCGAACCTAAGAATCTAAATTAAGGTCTTTCCTGTTCTTTTCCACCTTTCCTTATGGGATAAAAGAAAAGTCGGTGGCGACTCTTGCTAACCGCGACATTGCGATTAAGAACACATTAAAGTCAGTTAACCGTATGACAGAACTGGCGACTCTGCTGGGGAAATAAAGAGAGGTTACCTTAAAAAAACAAGATCACTTATTCCAAATTGTCTGATTTACTTTTAAGGGATTGCTTGGGTATTTTTGAGTGAAAGATCCTACACCCGGATCTAGTGTACCTTAGGTAAGTAGCAATAGATCATCGCGACTATCCGGCGTATACTGGAATGGTTAAAATGATGGCTACGGTTAATGTGACACTTTGGATGTCCTGATGTTCCTCATGTTCACTTAAGGAAAAATTTGGCATTCGCGTGGTGTCATCAAAGCATTAACCAGACCTTTAGAACCCTAATTGACTCATCCTAGCCATTAGAAAGTAGTGAGATGACTGGCTTCGGTTCCGACTGAGGTTGGTTGATACTCGATACTACACTCTTTGAGATTGGACCTTAGGGAAGCTTCGGTCAACCACTTGGTGTTGCACTGAAATGGACTTAAGGAAAGGTCGATGATTTGAGATCCTTCTAGAACCCGGTTACTATTCTAGGACAGGTTGAACCAACCAAACTTCAGTGGGGAGGGTACTTACCTATGGAACTCAGGCAAGCCTTAAAACCTAGGAATGATTGTTGTGTGACATGCTTGTGCTGGCATAACATCATAACATCATAACATCATAACATCATTGTACTAACCATTTCAAGGACTTAGGAATTTAGCTTTGCTCTGTTAAACAGGTTATGGCTTCCAGGAAGACTATCCGGATCAATCTTGTAACGATCTCCCCTCAACTCAAGGATTTGGTGTCGGAACTCCCCGATCATGCTCAGTTCAACAAGAAACATGGTCATCTCCTCAATTTGGTTACCACTGGTTTCAAAGAAGATATGATGAGAGTCCTATTCCAGTTCTTCGATCCTAAACATCATTGCTTCACTTTCCCAGATTATCAGTTGGTACCCACATTAGAAGAATTCTCCAAGTTGCTTGGGATACCTATCCTTGATCAAATACCTTTCAGTGGTCTGGAAAAGATGCCAAAGTCTGAAGAAGTTGCCGCAGCTTTACATATGACAAAGTCCGACATTGAAACTAATTGGGTAACAAGGAGTGGAGTGAAGGGCTTACTTGCCAAATTTCTGGTAGGTAAGGCCCGAGAATTCCTAAAAGCTATGAATGTCCATGCTTTTGAAGATATCCTAGCATTACTGATCTATGGTTTGGTGTTATTCCCTAATTCGGACCAATTCATAGACATGAATGCTATTAAGATATTCCTCACTCATAACCCTGTGCCTACCTTGCTTGGAGACATCTTGCATTCCCTTCACACTCGTACTATGAAAAGGCAAGGGACTCTCATGTGCTGCATACCTTTACTGTCTAGGTGGTTTATTTCGCACCTTCCTCAATCAGTCTTGAAGAATGATCAAAATCTGAAATGGTCTCAAAGGATAATGGCACTCTCCCATTCAGACATCCGCTGGTGTTCTAATCTCAAAGAGGATGTTATCATCATTGACCGTTGTGGAGAATTCTCTAACGTACCACTCCTGGGGATAAGAGGGGGTATCACCTATAACCCAACCTTAGCCTTACGTCAGTTTGGGCATGCTCGAAGAGATGGTCCACATGAAATGATTATTCAAGGTACAGTGTTTGACTATGACAATGACTCTCAAGGTCTCCGCCAAAGGTTTGTGCGAGCTTGGGGCATGGTGAAAAGAAGCACTTTAGGAAAGAAAAATTCTATTCCTATGGAGCCTTATCTCAGATGGGTACGCGCCAGAGCGCGTGAACTTGTCATGCCATATCTTGCAGTCGGACCATTGATTGTTGAATCAGAGGTCGAAGGAGGTACTTCCCAGATCATTCCTTATCCAGATATGCCTACTGATGTTAAGGAATTGAAAAGATCCTGGACCCAGTTGAGAGAGGAGAGGGATACTTTCGAAGCTCAATTCAATGCAGAAAGGAAGAAAGTATTAGAGCTCACCAGCCAGCTCAATGAGGAACGAAGACTCAATGCATATCTTCGCCCAAAAAGAAGCCGCCCCTCGGAGACTTGAGCTTTCATTGTACTTTTATCATTATTCCTTTTGTAATGAACATTGATAAAAAAAAATCAGCAATAAACATTTCTCTCTTGTTGATGATTCACGCAAAGTTAAATTCCAAAAGTCCTTGAAAACATTTCATACATTGCATAGCATAACATAACATTGCATAACAGGTATTCTAAAGGACCATATTCTCACGGTCTGCCTCTTACACAGAAAAATGGATCTCGAACAAACTGTCAAAGATCTCCAGACTCAGAATGCTCAATTCAAGGAGATGATGCTAAGCTTATCCAAGGGGCAGGAGGAACTGAAGGCTCTTTTGGTCGAAAAGAAGAAAGACAAGAAAGCTGTGAGTTTCATTAACCCAGGAAGAAGGCGTAGGGGACAGACCGCAGGAATCAAATTTGGAATCCCGAATGGTCCAGAAGAGGGGGCGGAGAATGATTCAGAGGAGGAGAATGCTGATTTCTCCAACCCTGAAGATGACGATGAAGATTATGAAAATGAACAGTACTCTCCAAGAGATGATAAGTACAAATTATTGGAAGAACGTATGCTAGCCGTGGAGGGTTAGAAGGCGCCCGGTCTTGATTTCGAAAGTTTGGGTCTGGTCTCCGATGTGACCATTCCTCGCAAATTCAAGATCCCCACTTTCACTAAGTACGATGGTGCATCCTATCCTCAGATGCATCTGAGAGCTTATGTGAGAAAGATCCAGCCGCATACCACGGATAAGAAGCTATGAATCCATTTCTTCCAAGAAAGTCTGTCTGGCACACAGTTGGAATGGTATTACCAGCTCGAGAGCTCTGACATCCGCACCTGGACTGATTTAGCAACAGCCTTCTATAAACAGTACCAGTATAACTCTGAACTAGCGCCTACCCGGCTACAGTTGCAGAATATGACCATGGGACCCAAAGAAAGCTTCAAAGAGTACGCTCAGAAATGGAGAGATTTGGCCGGCAGAGTCAAACCCCCTATGACTGATAGAGAATTGGTGGATATGTTCATGGGCACACTGACCGGCCCATTCTACAGCCATCTACTGGGAAGTTCTTCATCAGGTTTCACTGAACTTATATTAACAGGTGAACGTGTTGAAAGTGGCATCCGAAGCGGAAAGATACAGGCGGCTACCTTTGCAAGCACCAAAAGGTCCTATCAGGGAAGGAATGAATCAAATGCTGTGTACGGTCAAAAGGGTCGTAACAAGAAAAATCGTGACCATACCATTGGAGCAGTTACGATTGCAGCACCGTCATCTCAAAACTTCCAACCCAAACAAGACAAGCCAAGAAGGCAGTTTACCAGGATCAATATGACCTTAGCACAAGCGCTGCAAAGTATGCTAAAGGCAAATCTGATCACCCTCAGAGATCCTCCTATGAAACCCAACACTGCTTCTTCTCGTTATAATCCTAATGCCAGGTGTGCGTATCACTCCGATAGCCCCGGACATGATACAAACGATTGTTGGTCGTTGAAGAACAAAATACAGGATATGATCGAAGCGGGAGAAATTGAATTTGAGCCTCCGGAGACTCCTAATGTCATCAATGCATCTATGCCTAATCATGACAAGACTGTTAACGCTCTCGATGACGATTCTCTCATCACTACTGTAGCGGACTTAACATCTTCTCTCCTGATCATCAAGAAGAAGTTATTGCAAGCTGGTTTATTTCCAGGTTGTGCTGAAAATTGCGATCTCTGTACATTCCGACCCAATGATTGCCTGAAATTAAGAAATGGTATTCAACGGCTGATGGATGATCGTACAATTCTCTTCGAAAAGATTCCCAAGGCGAAGAACCCTGTCGAAGAGATATCTGTGATTTCAAGGTCCAAAGTTCCAGTGAAGATTACTACTCCCAGAGTACCTGTGAAGATTACTGCTGAGCCCAGGGTAGCCCCCCTAATTATTACTGCGCCTGGCCCAGTACCTTATTCCTCAAGCAAAGTCATTCCGTGGAATTATGGAGGTGATGTTTACATCCATGGCGTAAAGCAAGTTGGTGATTCTGCTAATCCTAATGACATTGTTGGGACTAGTAAAGTTACTCGAAGCGGAAGGATCTTCTCTTCAAAGATCTCACCTCCAGTTCCCGAAAACCGAGGAAAGGAACCAGTCAACCCTTCTCAGTCAGAGATACCGATCGAAGCTACTACTGAAGACGTTGCCAAACGAGAAATGGAAGAAGTGCTGAAGATCATCCGCAAAAGTGATTTTGATGTGGTAGAACAGTTAGGGCATACTCCTTCCAAAATCTCGATGTTGTCCTTGTTGTTATCTTCTGAATCTCATGCCAATGCCTTGATAAAATTCCTGAAGACTGCCCATGTACCTCAGGAGACCTCCGTCGATCAGTTTGAAAACTATGTTGCCAACCTGACTGTTGACGATGGCCTAGGTTTTTCCAATGCTGACCTGACACCAGCAGGGAAGAATCACAATAAGGCCCTGCATATTTCTATTGAGTATAAAGGGATCACCCTGTCTCATGTGTTGATCGATAATGGCTCTTCTTTGAATGTGCTACCGAAAGCCGTGCTCGATAAACTTGACTGTAAAGGCATTGAATTGAAGCCTAGTGACATTGTGGTGCGTGCTTACGATGGTGCGAAGAGTGTTGTCCATGGTGAAGTGGTTCTCCCTATCAAGATAGGACCTCAAGTCTTCAATACCACCTTTCATGTAATGAACATTCGGCCTGCCTATTCCTGCTTGCTGGGACGCCCTTGGATTCACGGGGCAGGTGCTGTAGCTTCGTCTCTCCATCAAAAGCTGAGATATCCAATAGAGGGTAAGATCGTCACTGTGTGTGGAGAAGAAGAGTATATCGTCAGTAGTGTGCATACCTTCAGATACATCGAGATGGATGGCGAATTCTTCGAAACTCCTTCTCAGTCATTTGAAGTGGTTCCTCCGCCCAATCCTGTCCTTAAGCCAACTCCCCTTGTGCCCAAGGTTATTCGAGCTCCTCCTGCCATGGTTTCCCTGAAGGACGCTCAAGCTGTGGTTGAAGATGGTGGATGTACTGGCTGGGGTCAGCTGATCAACATACCCTACAAGTCTGATAAATTTGGTCTGGGATTCAACTTTGAAGAGATGATCAAAGATCAAATCAATGTTGTAGAAGATGCTGACAGTGATTGCGACCTGGATAGCTGGATCTACCCAACAATTGGGGACGGACTCAATAATTGGAAGGCTGAAGACACTATCCCGATCTCCTTTAGTTAGGAGTAATTGTTATTGTCCATTTTAGTGTTGCAAATTTTTATTTTTCGATTGAACTTCTCCAAGCGTTGTGTCTATGCCCGGGGCACAATAGCTAATTTGTTAAGGGTTTTGTCATTTCATAAGCATATTCATATTCAATAAATCAATGGACTTTTTGCATTCAAATATTGCGCTCTTTATCTTTTCTGTCATCTTCCAAACGAGCTATGTTTTCTTACACACACTCACGTAACGAATTGCAGATCCATACCCACTCTGGATCCTGTTGACAATAGTTCTACTACTGTTCATTATGACTTTGAAAATCCGATCTACCAAGCCGAGGATGGAAGTGAGGAAGATTGTGAAGTACCTGGAGAGCTTGCCAGACTGTTACTGCAAGAGGAAAGGGCTATACAGCCACACGAGGAGTCAGTTGAGACTGTAAATCTGGGTACTGAAATAAACAAGAAAGAAGTCAAAATAGGAGCAGGCTTGGAAAACAGTGTCAAGAGAAGGTTGATTCAGATGCTGCATGACTATGTAGAGGTTTTTGCTTGGTCTTATGAAGACATGCCCGGACTGGATGCCAATATAGTAGTGCATCGGCTGCCGACGAAAGAAGACTGTCGTCCTGTCAAGCAAAAGGTTCGCCGCATGCGTCCTGAAATGTCTGAGAAAATCAAAGCTGAGGTTATGAAGCAATTCAATGCCGGTTTCCTAGCCGTTACTTCTTATCCTCAATGGGTTGCTAATGTGGTACCAGTGCCGAAGAAGGATGGTAAGGTGCGGATGTGTGTGGATTACCGAGACCTGAATAAAGCAAGTCCCAAAGACGACTTTCCACTCCCGCACATCGATGTTCTGGTAGATAATACCGCTCAACACAAAGTATTCTCCTTCATGGATGGATTCTCGGGTTATAACCAGATTAAGATGGCACCTGAAGACATGGAGAAAACTACGTTTGTGACGCAATGGGGCACTTTCTGCTACAAAGTAATGCCATTCGGTTTGAAGAATGCAGGAGCAACATACCAGCGCACTATGGTGGTTTTGTTTCATGATATGATCCATCATGAGATAGAAGTATATGTGGATGACATGATAGCTAGATCTCATACTGAAAAAGAACATCTCGATCATTTATACAAACTGTTCGAGAGGTTGAAGAAGTACAAGTTGAGATTGAATCCGAACAAATGCACCTTTGGAGTAAGATCCGGTAAACTCTTGGGCTTTATTGTCAGTGGTAAAGGAATTGAGGTTGACCCGGCTAAAGTGAGAGCTATTCAAGAAATGCCAGTTCCCCGTACGGAGAAAGAAGTCAGAGGTTTCTTGGGACGCTTGAACTACATTGCCCGATTTATTTCCCATTTGACCGCTACCTGCAAACCCATCTTCAAATTACTGAGGAAGAATCAAGAGATGATGTGGAATGACGAATGTCAAGAGGCTTTTGACAAAATCAAGAAATATCTCCAGGAACCTCCAATTCTGATACCACCAGTTGAAGGAAGACCTCTAATCATGTATTTAACCGTGTTAGAAAGTTCAATGGGGTGCGTGTTGGGACAACATGACGAGTCTGGTCGAAAAGAGCATGCCATATACTACCTGAGCAAAAAGTTTACCGACTGTGAAACAAGATACTCACTGCTCGAGAGAACTTGCTGTGCTTTGGCCTGGGCTGCTCGCCGACTAAGACAGTATATGTTGAATCATACCACTTTGTTGATTTCTAGGATGGATCCCATCAAATACATGTTCGAGAAGCCTGCCCTCTCCGGGAGAATAGCGAGATGGCAGATGATCTTAACGGAGTACGATATCCAGTATACTACCCAGAAAGCAATCAAAGGAAGCGTGCTCACTGATCATTTGGCTCATCAAGCGGTGGACGATTATCAATCTATGAATTTTGAGTTCCCAGACGAAGATGTCATGCTTGTTACTGATGATGAAAAAACGGAACCGGATGAAGGACCCGAACTGGGATCCCGATGGACTATGGTTTTTGATGGATCTTCCAATGCATTAGGCCATGGTGTTGGTGTGGTACTCATTTCTCCCGAGGGTTACCATACGCCTTTCACGGCTAGACTATGTTTTCATTGTACCAATAATATGGCCGAGTATGAAGCGTGTATTTTGGGACTCAAGGCTGCTATAGACCGGCGGGTCAAGTTTTTGAGTGTGTATGGAGACTCAGCATTAGTAATCAGTCAGATCAAAGGAGAATGGGACACCAAACATCCGAATCTCATCCCTTATCGAGAGCGGGTGATGACATTAATCCCATACTTTGAAGAGATTACATTTGAACATATTCCACGAGAGGAGAATCAGTTGGCAGACGCATTAGCTACCATGTCATCTATGTTCAGAGTCAGATGGGACGGTGAAGCTCCCAGGATTACCATTGAACGGTTAGATGAACCAGCACACTGTTATGAACTTCACACTGAAAGGGTACAGGGGAAACCTTGGTTCCACGACGTAAAAAGATATTTAGAAGCTCAGGAATACCCTGAGGAGGCATCCATCAATGACAGAAAATTCTTGAGGAAGTTCTCCGCTAAATTCTTTCTGAGTAATGGAGTGTTATACAAACGTAATCATGACTCGACTCTGCTTCGCTGTGTGGATAAAAAGGAAGCAGAAAAGATTATGGAAGACATGCATGACGGTATTTTTGGGACTCATTCTAATGGACATACAATGGCCAAGAAGATTCTGAGATCAGGGTATTATTGGTCTACCATGGAAGCTGATTGCCACCATCACTCCAGAACCTGTCACAAGTGTCAGATCTATGCGGACAAAGTACATGTGCCTCCTGTTCCATTGAACGTTTTGACAGCACCTTGGCCCTTTGCAATGTGGGGCATCGATATGATTGGAGAGATTAAACCTACGGCTTCTAATGGACATCGCTTCATTCTCGTCGCTATTGATTACTTTACCAAGTGGGTAGAGGCAGCTTCATTCGCTTCTGTCACCAAGAATTTGGTGGCACGGTTCATCAAGAATAGCCTTATTTGTCGATATGGCATCCCTGAAAGAATTATCACTGACAATGGTACTAATTTGAACAACAAGATGATTACTGAACTCTGCACGCAGTTCAAGATAAAACACCATAACTCTTCTCCGTACCGGCCCAAGATGAACGGCGCCCTGGAGGCTGCTAATAAGAATATTAAGAAGATCATACAAAAGATGACAGTAACATACGAAGACTGGCATGAGATGTTGCCATTTGCTCTCCATGGGTATCGCACCTTAGTGCGCACTTCGACAGGAGCAACTCCTTTCTCTCTAGTCTACGGAATGGAAGCCGTTTTACCAGTGGAAGTTCAGATTCTCTCTCTAAGAATTGTGAAAGATGCACGTTTAGACGAGGATGAATGGATTCAAACTCGGCTCGATCAGATAAATTTGATTGACGAGAAGAGACTTGCGGCCGTGTGTCATGGACAGATATATCAGAAGCGCATGACCCAGGCATTTAACAGAAGAGTCAAGCGACAGGTGTATCGAATCGGCGACTTGGTGATCAAGCGCATCATTCTACCACAAGGTGATCCCAGAGGCAAATGGACTCCCACGTACGAAGGGCCATTTGTAGTCAAGAAAGTATTCTCTGGAGGAGCCATGATCCTTGCTACAATGGACGGCGAAGATTTCCCACATCCTGTGAACGCGGACATAGTTAAAAAATACTACGCATAAAAGAGACCCGCTAGGTCGACGTACCTAGGCAAAAGTAAGGGCATCCCGGCGAACCAAAAGGGTTCGGGCAAAAATTAGGGATAAATATAAAGACGTACACCCGGCAAGTCGAAAACCTGAAAAGGCGGCTTGGGCAAAAAGGGGTATCCTGGTGGACTGAAAACCTGAAAAGGTGGTCCAGGCAAAAATTAGGGATTAAAGCGTATGACTATGTCCCGTTCTCTGTCAGCTTCAACCAAGTTCCAAGGACTGAATAAGCCAATCACTTCCATCCGACGGCAAGGGATGAGATGCTTGAAGACATAATGACAGTAGTGGAATTAGAATCGATAGGACTTTTTTCTGCATAGCTTTCTCTCTGTTTCCATGACAATTTCCTCTTACTAGGATTTCTGTCTCCCTGTACTCAAATTGCCTGTTTATAGGCCCTCTTTCAAAATCAATACAATTTTATCTCCAAAAAAGATGCTTTTGTTTTTACTTTTTCTGTTTTGATTGCGTAAACGTCCATTGATTTAACTTGAATTGATATATGCATGTGAATATGATCAATGTTTACCAAAAATGCATGCCTAAAATAGCAATAGCAATTACTACACGATGTCAGGATCAAGGAGAAGGTCTAATCACGCTTCCCAATGAATCCGTTGCTAATTCTATTCCCCCGGCAACGCCAGTTACTCCCCAGAAGAAATTGGCATCACTAGACTGGTCATCTCTTCTACCCCCAGCCAGGCTCTGTTGAATATCCCTGCCATCAGATAAAAGTCAAATACCCCCAGCTGAGATCGGGTCATCGATACAAATATCTCCGACCAGAAGACTGGGATTTATTCCCCCAGTAGAGTCCCCTGGAAGAACGTTTCAGACGCATAGTGCATTCATTACATCATTCCACATCACATACCTACATACAATTTTCATTCTGCCTCATATACATTACAACATTTCATAACATATACATGCATACAATGCTCGCATTTATTCCAGACGCATGATTCACTCATCACATCATTTCACAGCACACGCACGCGTACAACACTTGCATCTCATGCATCATGACATGGCATGAAGCTAACTTTATTATTCAGGTCAATTATCCTCCTGACACAGTCAAAACAAAGGTCCGTTCAGACGGCCATCTTTATCAATCACATTCAAGATTCAACTACAACCCTCAGATACTGCCTAGCGTATGGTATATTCCGAGGCGTAGTCTAGCGTACGACTACTTTCTTCTTCAGATACATCTTTCAGATATACTCCACGTCGACATTCATTCTGACGTCCTCCCAACGATGGCATCTATAAGCTCATCCCAGACATTTATTGTAAATACAACATATACAAATACTATCAGATATAGCCTAGCGTACGGTTTATCCTGATTCAGCTCAACATATGACCCCAACAACTCAGATACGATCTAGCATACGATCCATTCTGATCTTCAACAACTCAAGTATGGTTTAATGTACGACCAAGTTAGACCTTCATCTGCTCAGATGCTACCTTAGGACAGGTACATTTCTGAATGGTAGTCTAGTATACGACTACTCCCTTTTCAGCAGATTCAGCCTAATGGACGGCTCATTCTGCTCAGATATGGTTTAATGTACGACCAAGTTAGACCTTCATCTCCTCAGATGCTACCTAGTGACAGGTACATTTCTGAATTGTAGCCTAGTATACGACTACCCCCTTTCATCATCAGACACAGCCTAACGGACGGCTCATCCTGCAACTCCAATACAGTCTATCATAAGACCCATTTGGATTTTCAACTCAGATACGATCTAGCGCACGATCCATTCTGATCTTTCAACCCCAGCAAAGTCATCCACCTAATGAATAACTCACTCTGGTATTCAGACACGGTCTAAAGTACGATCCATTCTGATCCCTTATTCCCAGCAGTATATAACACGCTCCGAATCCCCAGCGAAGTCGACAGCATAATGGATGACTCACTATACGGTCTGACACACGACCCGGTATGACACCCATGTCTTCAGATATCGTCTAATGTACGACATAATCTGAAGCTCTCATCATCAAACTACCTGGATGGCATCTTTAAGCCCATCTCCATCGAGACTAATGGACAGGCGCAAATTTTTGGGGCATTCTAGTGTTCAATAATCTTTCACCTCCAGACCACGAACGGCACATACCATTCTACCCTCTCGGTTCAAGAATATTGAACAGGGGCAGCTGTCATACCCTAAAATTTGCCCGCTGATATTACAAGACATTTTTTAGGACACTCCGACTTATTCTGCAAGGCACTGATCTTAAAGGAACAAAAGCCCAGCTCACGAGTGGCCCAATCCAGAAAAGGCCCAAATTGGTCTGCTCGCTAGGCGAGCAATCCCTTCGCCTAGCGAACACTTCATCATGACACTCGCCCAGCGAAGCATCAGATCCAGAAAAAAAGCCCAGAATAGCTTGCTCGCTAGGCGAGCAATTCCTTCGCCTAGCGAAGCTTGCGAAAATCTGAAGTTTTGGACCTCATTTTAAGCTCATTAGGTCACCACCACTACTACTATAAATACCAGCTCCTCAGCCACGAAACAAAACATACACAAACGGAGAGACCAAGACGGACGGAGAAGGACGGAAACCCTGGTGCAAAAAACCCTGCTAACCTGAAGGCAGCCCATCCGCACCGAAGCTACCGCCGCCTAACTCAATCCGGCATCCAAACGATCAGTCCCTTTCAATATCGCGATTGCACACAGGTTTGCGTATCATCGCTGTTTTACGTTTCCAATTGATATTCTTTACATACATGATGCATTCCGATTAAAGCTTTGATATGTAATTCGATTTCGTATGTGAATCTAAGTATGAACATCCTGTATAATTTCCTATGCTATGCCTGTGATCAAATGCCATAAGAGTGCAGGTTTTCGGAAGTCATGCTGCTGTCAAATTCCAAACCCGTGGCCGCTCGCTAGCTCATCGCTAAGCGAGCCTGCAGCGAGCCTTCGCTGAGCCTTCGCTAGGCGAAGCAGAGGCGAACGGGACAGGGGCTGCTTTGTCTCTTTGCTGTTCTATTTTATGCTTATCTAATTACGATTTTTGCATTACTTGGCCTGAACTCATAACTGTTATGTCTATTTTATGGTGCAATTGTCAAATCATATTTTATCTTAATGCTCTAACCCGTGTGTTGAATGGTGTAAAAGCTTCCATATCCCCAATGAAGCGGCCGGCTAGGTACTCCACTTTACGTGTGGGAGACCTTCGTGGAGATGGATTCTAAATTGCTTCACTTTAATGTGAAGATTCATATTGATTGCCTAATTAATTTTAATGTATTAATCTTTAATGTATTGATTTTAATGTGTTGATTTTAATGTGGAGATTCATCATAATTACCTAATGAACGTTAAAATATGGACTTTAAATAAATGATATCGGACCTCTCTTTGTTACCCCACGATTACGTAATACGGTCAGGTCCCGCGAATATGGGGATACACTTAGCAAAGACCCTTCGGTTAAATCATCATGGTCCCTCGGATGTTGCCTTCGAATATATGATTTCGTCCCTCGATGACCCTTCGGTGTAGCCTACGGTTAAATGATGATCGTCCCTTCGAATGCTAAGGTATCCTTACAACAGTTGCCTTCAATGACCTATCGATGACCCTACGATGACCCTTTTACATCCAAAGGATAAAACTACTTACTTCTCAATAGTAAGGACAGTTCTACCCTCATAAGGATAGGAAACGTTCATAACGACCTTAGGAAGGTATAACTCTCAATTGCTGGATCATAACCTAAAACATTTTCCACCCCTCACACTTTGCAAATCTTAGAAAATCACCACTTGGCATACATTCATACTAGAATCATTACCAAGTTACATTTTTCTAAACCTTTTTTTCAAAATCAAACGAGATAAATACTTTGTATACATTCATACGAGAATCATTACAAAGTTAACTCTCTTTTCGAAACATTTTTAAACAATTCACCAACACTTTTCAGACAAAAATATAAGTGATCCAGCAATTAAGAGCCCATGGATAACCATGGATACAAAGGGTGCTAATACCTTCCCTTTTTATAACGTACCTCCCGAACCTAAGAATCTAAATTAAGGTCTTTCCTGTTCTTTTCCACCTTTCCTTATGGGATAAAAGAAAAGTCGGTGGCGACTCTTGCTAACCGCGACATTGCGATTAAGAACACATTAAAGTCAGTTCACCGTATGACAGTTAGGATGAACATATCAATGATAGACTTGCCTGGAAAATGTCAAGAAGGATATCCGTCATCGGTTAGGATGAACATATCAAGGATATACCAACTGAACAGAAAAAGGGGAATTACATCTATTGAAAATTGGATAGAAAATCGTCGGAGAGAAAATTCGTCACCGGTTAGGATGAACATATCAAGGATTAGCTCTGCGAGAGGACAAAACAGGATTTATAACTACCGGTTACTGGGTAGAAGACCAATCAAAGAGAAAATCTGTCACTGGTTAAGATGAACATATCAAGGATAGACTCTGAAAAAGGGGAGCAAAAATAGGGATTACATCTATTAGTTACTGGATAGAATACCAAAGGAGAGAAAATACGTAACCGGTTAAAGTGAACATATCAAGGATAGACTCTGCACAGGGGAAAAAAGTAGGATTTGCAACTACCGGTTACTGGGTAGAAGACCAAAAGGAGAAGAAAACCCGTCATCGGTTAAGATGAACATATCAAGGGTTAACTCTCTGGGGAACAAAATAGGGATTACAACTACCTTTTTGCTGGGCAGAAAACCAAAGAATGAGAATATTTGTCACTGGTTAAAGTGAACATATCAAGGATAGACTCACGCGGGGAAAGGAAAGATATCCGTCACCTGGTTAAGATGAACATATCAAGGATATACTTCTGGGGACTCTTTTGAGGAGAAATAGGGTACTTTTGTCGGGTATTGAGCAAGAAGTAACAAACTGCAAACTAAGAAGAATATTACCAGTTACTGGATAATAGACTCTTAGGGGACCAAAATATCTATCTAGGTAAGAGCTAGAAAGAAATAATCAATCAAAACTCAACCCATTGAGGATATAACTCAAGGGGAGTAATTCCATCCAGAAGATCTACTGGAGAGAAAACTGAAATAACAACCATCCATGAGGAAACAAACTCAGTGGGGAGACAGAGAAAGGTTAAAGTCTTTCTGCATAAGGGGTTGACACTCTACAATTGAAGGAGGACAAACACCAGATTTGGTATGGGGATAAAGTACATCCATAACAAAGAATGAGAATATCAAACAAATCAAATATGAAGATGCAGGATATGCAAATTATGAAATTGTATGAATGTATATGTATATGTATATATGATGATTATGCTGACAAAACGATCACAAAGGATACAGAGGTGTCGCAAATAAATTGAACCACCGGTACGATTCTCAGTCAATCCACAAAATATGGATACTACTGTTGGAGAATAGAGAGGTCAACATCCTAAGGGATCAACCTTAGCTGAGGATAAAGGAAATCTGCTGAGGAAAGAACAACCAATCTGTGGGGAATTTTAGGTCAACACCATAAAAATGGGAGACAACCCTACAGAGAAATGCACAAAAGCTGCTCAGAAACCAGGAGGAAACTCTGACTGGGAGCAAAGATACATGGAGATTGGTAGGGACACCAATGCGATCTATTGGGGAAAATCAAGCATCTCTGATGAAGATCCACCTGCTGAGGAAATACGAACTCCTCTGGGGAAGGCCGAAACTCTGTTGGGGACAAGGACACACCGCAACTCAGCTGGGGATAAAGAAAGGAGTTCCACTAAGGGTCAAACACTCCATTGAGGAACTGAATCAACATAAACGTCTAGGGATACCCGGAGATTTAACTGCTTAGGGAACCTCTGATGCTTCATACTTAAGGACTTGCTTCTTATTGAAAAGCTGTTGATATTCCTTTTACTTGATTTGGAAAAATTCTTGCTTTTATATATCAAAGAAAACTTGATTTTGATTTAAAAATTTAATTTCGAAATGATCATAATAAAATTTAAAACTATTGGCTGAAGTAAATAAGAGTAGAAACAATTGGATAAAAGCTCAACTTTATTTAATAGAATGGTAGTCTGTAAATGACAAGACTCCATAGATCTTACAAAGTTGAAAATTGTAATTTACATGGAAAAGGTTACATTGAATACAAATGATCCTTAATCCATCTACCAACTCTTGATATCCACTGTACTTTTGACCGCTGTTGGGATGATGAACTGATGTCAACCCTTGTACTCAAACAAGTCTCCAAAATCACTGAAGATCAGCAGAATGCAATTACTTGCCATAATCCCTAATTTTTGCATAAGTTGCCCCAAGGTGGGGTACTCAACTTATCGGGAAATTCCTTTCTGTTTTTAATGTCTCTAATTTTTGCCTGGGTCGCCCTTTCGGGTTTTCAATCCACCGAGACGCTCATTTTTGCCTAAGCTGCCCTTTCGGGTTTTCAACTTAGCGAGTTGTTCTTTTATTTTTTTAGGCGAAGTATTTCTTGACTGCATCTGCGTTCACAGGACGAGTGAACTCTTCACCATCCATAGTTGTAAGAATCAATGCACCGCCTGAAAAGGCTCTCTTAACAATATATGGGCCTTCATAATTGGGAGTCCATTTTCCTCTGGAATCTGGCTTGGACGATAAAATCCTCTTGAACACAAGGTCACCTTCTCTGAACACTCGAGGTTTGACCTTCTTATCAAAAGCTTTCTTCATCCTTTGCTGATATAACTGACCATGACACATGGCAATCAACCTTTTCTCTTCTATCAAATTCAGATGGTCGAACCTGGTCTGGCACCATTCAGCTTCAGTCAACTTGGCTTCCATCAGCACACGCAATGGAGGAATCTCAACCTCTACCGGGAGCACTTCTTCCATACCATATACAAGAGAGAAAGGGGTTGCCCCTGTTGAAGTGCGGACGAATGTACGATACCCATGCAAAGGAAATGGGAGCATCTCGTGCCAATCTTTATATGTGACCACCATCTTTTGGATAATCTTCTTAATGTTCTTATTCGCAGCTTCAACAACCCATTCATCTTGGATCTGTAGGGAGAAGAGTTATGATGTGAAATCTTGAAGTCTCTGCAAAGAGCTTCCACCATATTGTTATTCAAGTTTGATCCATTATCAGTAATGATCTTACTTGGCACACCATAATGGCATATGATCTGATTCTTGATAAATCTTACAACAACTTGCTTGGTCACATTTGCATACGATGCCGCTTCAACCCATTTTGTGAAGTAGTCAATTGCCACTAAAATGAAACGATGTCCATTCGAAGCTTTGGGCTCAATCATCCTAATCATATCAATTCCCCACATGGAGAAGGGCCATGGGGAAGAGATAACATTCAATAGTGTCGGAGGAACATGAATCTTATCAGCATAGATTTGACACTTGTGGCATTTCTTCACAAATTTGCAACAGTTAGATTCCATTGTCAGCCAATAGTAATCTGCTCACAACATCTTCTTTGCCATTGCATGTCCATTGGAATGAGTACCAAAGGAACCTTCATGCACTTCGGTCATCAACAAGTCTGCTTCGTGTCTATCCACGCATCTGAGCAAAACCATGTCGAAGTTTCTCTTGTATAGTATATCACCAGGCGGGTAAATCTTCTCAAAGTCTTCTTATCTTTCAAAGATGCCCCAGGCGGGTAAATCTGACTTTGGAGGAAACATTTGATGTCATAATACCACGACTTCTCGTCTTTGATTTCTTCAACAGCAAACACATGAGCTGGCCTATCAAGACACATCACAGATAAATTGGGAACTTCATTCTAGTACTTCACTACAATCATTGATGCCAACATTGCAAGAGCATCTGCCATCCGGTTCTCATCTCGAGGAATATGATGAAATTCAACCTTTGTAAAGAAAGTTGAAATCCTCCTCGCATAATCTCTATACGGTATCAAACTGGGTTGATTTGTCTCCCATTCTCCTTTGATCTAATTCACAACCAAAGCCGAATCATCGAAGACATCTAAATACTTGATTCTGAGATTCATGGCCTCTTCAAGCCCCATAATGCAAGCTTCATATTCTGCCATGTTGTTTGTACACTTGAAAGTCAATCTAGCTATAAATGGTAGATGCGTGCCTTGAGGAGTAATAATCACTGCCCCAATGCCATTTCTATATTGATTAACAGCTCCATCAAATACCATGCCCCAACGGGAACCAGGCTCTGGCCCTTCTTCAAGCAATGGTTCATCATAATCTTTCATTTTCAAGTACAAAATCTCTTCATCTGGAAAATCATATTGCACTGACTGATAATCTTCAATTAGTTGGTGAGCCAAATGGTCAGCAAAGATACTACCTTTGATCGCCTTCTAAGATCGGTATTCGATATCATACTCTGATAACAACATCTGACAATGGGAAATCCTCTCATTTAAAGCAGGTTTCTCAAATATATACTTGATTGGATCCATTTTGGATATCAGCCAACTGGTATGATTCAACGTATACTGCCGTAGACGCTTAGCAGCCCAAGTCAATACGCAATAAGTCTTCTCAAGCATTGAATATCGAGTCTCACAATCGGTGAACTTCTTATTGAGGTAGTAAATTGCAAATTCTTTCTTTCCAGTCTCATCTTGTTGACCAAGAACACAACCCATACTATCTTCTAGCACAGTCAAATACATGATCAACGGTCTTCCTTCAACAGGTGGAGATAAAATCAGAGGCTCAAGCAAATATTCTTTGATACTGTCAAAAGCTTTCTGGCAGTCTTTGGTCCAATCACAAGACTGATCTTTCTGAAGAAGCTTGAATAAAGGCCCACATGTGGCAGTCATGTGGGAAATGAATCTGGAAATATAATTCAAGCGACCGAGAAAACCTCTAACTTGCTTCTCAGTTTTGGGCGCAGGCATCTCTTGTATTGCTTTGACCTTGGCAGGATCAACTTCAATACCCTTCTCACTAACAATAAAGCCCAACAACTTACCAGAACAAACACCAAAAGTACACTTATTAGGATTCAAGCGGAGTTTATACTTCCTCAAACGCTGGAATAGCTTCAACAAATGCTCAACATGTTCCTCTTCATCAATCGACTTGGCAATCATGTCATCGACATAAACTTCGATCTCTTTATGCATCATATCATGAAAAAGAGTAGTCATTGCTCTTTGGTAAGTTGCACCAGCATTCTTTATACCGAAAGGCATCACTCTATAACAGAATGTTCCCCAGGGTGTAATGAATGTGGTCTTCTCCATATCCTCGGGTGCCATCTTGATCTGGTTATATCCGGAAAATCCATCCATAAACGAAAAGACTTTGAGTTTAGCAGTATTGTCTACCAACATATCAATGTGTAGCATAGGGAAATCATCTTTTGGACTGGCTTTATTCAAATCTTTATAATCAACACACATGCGGACTTTTCCATCTTTCTTCGGCATAGGCACAATATTGGCCACCCATTATGGATACTCAGCAGTTATAAGGAAATCGGCGTCAATCTGTTTCTGAACTTCTTCTTTGATCTTCACAGCCATATCAGGATGCGTTCTTCTCAACTTCTGCTTGACTGGCGGGCATTCTGGCTTCAACGGAAATCTATGCTCCACAATATCAGAATCCAACCCAGGCATGTCTTGATAGGACCAAGCAAACACATCTGAATACTCTCGCAGAAGATCAATCAACCCTTTCTTAGCACCTGGACACAGTCGAGACCCAATCTTGACTTCCTTCATATCATCTTCGGAACCCAACTTGACTAGCTCAATCTGCCCTTCAAACGGCTGAATAATCTTTTCATCTTGCTTAAGAAGACGAGACAATTCCTCACTCACTTCTACATCACTTTCCTCCTCGGCCTCAAACACAGGGAATTCAAAATTTGGGGACGGAGAAGGATCATTGTATTCAATGGGGTTAGGAACCAACCTGCATAATGATTTGATATTTGGATTTTAGAGAAGTGAATCTGTGACCAAATATCAGGCAGATGGACAATTATATTATTTATTTATGTTTTTTTGTGATTACCATATTCAAAATAAAGCAAAAAGTGAAAATAGACATCAAAGATGTGGATGAATATAATTAATTTTATTGATGATCAATTTAAAATGCCCAAACAATGTTCACTTCTCCCTTAGGCATAGGAGAAGGATTTTAAAATATAAAAGCAATTACTTAGATCGATGCAAAATAACAGGAATATCAACGGCAGTCCAATTGTTACATGTCCTTCCATGCGTTACAAAGTTGGTGCAGTCTTCCTCTTCGCTATCCTATAGCACAACAACTAAGTGTTGTTTATTGCCATGAATGAACCCTCCGCTACGGAAGCTGAGTTGCATATGTTCACATCTAGCAGCTGATGACCCTTTCTAGAACCCCAAACCGGTTCTGCCTTTGTTGTCAGAGACCTCTACCATGCGCCCCCACTGATCAACATGACCTTCTTCAACAATCTTCTGAGCATATTTCAATGAGGACATAGGTTCCCCGACTCTCTTCTCAACAACAATAGATAAGGCTTGGAACGGAGTTCCAACCTCATCCTCAGCTTCTACATACGAGAAATATGACAGATGGCTAACCAACAACACTTTCTCTCCTCCAACAATCACCAGCTTGCCATTCTTGACAAATTTGAGCTTCTGCTGCAGAGTGGAGGTAACAGCCCCTTCCTCATGAATCCATGGCCTTCCCAATAAATATATGTAGGTCGGGTGGATATCCATTACTTGAAAAGTAATATGAAAATCAGTCGGACCTATCTTAACTAGAAGGTTCACTTCACCGATTACCGTTTTGCACGAGCCATCAAAGGCTTTGACAATCACCCCAATATATCTCATGGGAGCTCCTTGGTAAGATAGCTTTGACAATGTTGACTTCGGAAGCACATTGAGTGTCGAACCGGTGTCAACTAGCACATTTGACAAAGCATCTTCCTTACAGTTCATTGAAATATGCAAAGCCAGATTATGGTTTCTTCCCTCCTCAGGGAGTTCTTCATCGCAGAAGCTCAGATTATTGCATGAAGTGATGTTAGCCATAATGTGATCAAATTGATCCACATTAACATCTTGCTCTACATACGCCTGTTCAAGAACTCTCTGTAGTGCTTCTCTGTGCGCTTTGGAATTGAAAAGCAGAGACAACACTAAGATCTTTGAGGGAGTCTGGAGCAGTTACTCTACCACATTAAATTCCCTCCTTTTAATCAATCGAAGTACCTCATCATCATCATTGGCTTTCAATTTGCTAGATTCACCAGACTTATATTTTGAATAACCAACTGGATATACATTAGGCACCTCCGCCTTCTTACTAATAATTGTTTCTTCTTTATTCTCCGGGAACACCGGTCCAAATACTCGACCACTGCGGGTCACCTTTGTAACATCAGCAATGCTCACTACTGAACTAGTCATAGGTAACGGGACCTCTTGACCATTCTTCATCATTGTAGCATTATACTGGTACGGCACAACCTTATCAGATGCATACGGGACTGGGTCCCCTAACCGTATTACCAACGGCGATACTGGTCTTTGATTGACGTTCTTGTTACTACTGCTATCATACTGGATTACCAACCGCTCTTGTTGCTTGAAAACGGGAACTATGACATTGATGTCGTCATCTACATGACGGGATTGAACAATCTGAATCATGCCTTCATCCATCATACGCTGGATGTCCCTTTTCACTACATCACACCCTCTTGGGTTCACGCTACAAAACAACATAACCATCATGGTCATGTTCACAATCACTCACCATACAGATATCCTTGTGCATCTGCACCAAAGATCTTCGGATAAATCGGACATCAAAAACCTTGAATTCACCAGGACAGCCGTCCACCATATTCACTGAAGAGTTCCTATGAGCGGGCAAAGGGTTAGCTTTCACATTTGGCGCACGGTCTTCAAAAGACACCATACCACTCTTCATAAGCTTTTGAACCTCATACTTCAACGGATAGCAGTTTTCAATGTCATGCCCAGGTGCACCCTGATGAAAAGCACAACGAAGCTCAGGTTTATACCACCAAGGAAGTGGTTCTGGGATTTGCGGTGGGTTCCTCGGTTGAATCAGGTTCTTGAGGACTAAGGATGGATACAACTCTGTATACGACATTGGAATCGGGTCAAAAGAGACCTTCTTCCTCTTGAAATTCTGCTGATGATGATTGTTGTTGGTATTGTTGTTGTAGGTGTTCGTTCTTTGTTGCGGTTGTTGTTGTTGAATTGGTGTTGCTTGTTGATTAGAAAATACCGGAATTACTGATGACACTTGATGATGATGATGTTGACAAGGTGGTGGATTTCTTCTGATTTGAGGCCTCCTTTGCCTCCCACTGGAAATTGCATTTGTCTCACTGTCCTTCTTCTTGCTGAAACTATTCCCATACCTCTTACTCATCGATGCCTCATCTCTTGACAAACGTCCTTCACGGACCCCTTCTTCAAGTCTCATCCCCATATTTACCATTTTGGTAAAATCACTAGGGGCACTGGCGATCATGCGTTCATAATAAAATAAACTCATGGTTTTCAAGAAGATTTTTGTCATTTCTTTCTCCTCCAAAGGAGGAGTGATCTGGGCAGCCAACTCCCTCCATCGTTGCGCATACTCCTTGAATGTCTCTTTATCTTTCTGAGACATAGACCTCAGCTGGTCTCTATCCGGCTCCATGTCCACATTGTACTTGTATTACTTCACAAAATCCTTTCCTAAGTCGTTGAAAGTGTGGATGCTTGCACTATCCAACCCCATATACCAACGGAGCGCAGCACCAGTCAGGCTATCCTGGAAGTAGTGAATCAACAATTGGTCATTATCTGTTTGGGTTGACATCTTACGAGCATACATCACAAGATGACTGAGCGGACAAGAGTTGCCCTTATATTTTTCAAAGTCAGGAACTTTGAATTTCACTGGGATTTTGACATTGGGTACCAAGCACAATTCAACAGCACTCTTCCCAAACAAATCTTTACCTCTCAGCGTTTTCAATTCTTTGCGCAGCTCAAGAAATTGGTCTTTCATTTCATCCATTTTTTCATATACATCTAGACCCTCAGACGGCTCATAATGATAGATGGTATCCTCTACGCGAAGCAAAGTGTGCATAACTGGAGGTGGCACGGACATGACCGGGCTAGATGCCGGCATGGAAGCAAAGGTAGGCGCAAAGCCCTCTGGCACGAAGTTGGGCGGTGGGAGCAAGCATGGTAGAGGTAACCACTTCTGAAATAACGGTCCTCGCGGGAGGAGTTGCAGGCGTTGGAGAAGCTTGGCTTTGAGCAACAAGAATTTACTTCATCATGGCATTCAGTCGGGCAATTTCGTCCTTCAGCTCTCTGTTCTCTTGCTCTAGATGCTCCATAATTTTCTGATGATTAACTCTAGTATTGTACCGGTGAGACAGCTTGGCTAAAGCACAGAAGAAACACCAATCAGACATCTGGCGAAAACCTGTTTATGCAAATGATGCATGAAATGCAATGCTTGATTATTTTTTATTTCCAAGGAACTTACTATATCATTTGCAAATATATATTAAATGGCAATTGCAAAAATTTGATATGACCAAAAATCTCTTTTTATTTATATAAACTGGAAGGATTACACTGAGTACAATTTCAGAAACCAAAATAAAAGATACATGAGAAAAGGAGACTAGTCATCCTAAGGATCCCTAACAACAATGTCAGAAGATTTGGCTAAAGGCGCGTACTTCCTTCGAATGCGACGGATCTTAGTCTCAAAAGAAGCCTTCATCTGAGTCTTCTCGAGGACAAGCTGATCAACAATCTTCTTCGAAGCAACGGAAGGCTGAGGCACGCTAGAAGATGAAACCTCTGGCTCTCTCTGTCTCTTCGTCACTCGGTCTTCAAGTAGCTCAATCAGTGCATCTTTGTCCTTAGACTCCAACTGCAACTCTTCATGCTTCTTGCTCAAAGCATGAAAACTCTCTTCCCACATATCCTTCTCTTGCTTCATCTTGGTGAGTGCGTCTTCCAACTCCTCTACATCTTGGTTAGGGAGAGTTAATGGCTCAACCGCAACCATAGACATAGGTCTTTCACAAGAATAAGGCATCTTCAACTCCATAGCTCTCTTCTTTACCCAAAGAGTGTAAGCTTCCAAAGCTACACAATTGCGCGGACCAAGCTCGGATCTTCCTTTCCTATGCACATTATGCCAAGCATGCACATTATGCCAAGCATGCACAGTCTTCTGCTTCAAATGTTGGGGATCTTTACCCTCTTGATAAAAAAGATCTTCTAACAAAGTGTTATTAGGTTTGTCTCTCAAGGGGAACCCAAGTTGACGACGAGCCAAAGCATGGTTGTAGCTAATTCCTCCTTGTGTACCAATGAGAGGCACATTAGAGATTCACCACAACTATCAATAATCTCCAAGCCGCTTAAATACGGGTCATACCAAACTATATCATCATTAGTGAGAGACATAAGTCTCTGAGACCACCTTAGACATTGTTTGTTCTCCACAAAAGCAGGTATCTGAGGCAAGTGCGAAATAAACCACTTGTACAAAAGAGGAATGCAACAGACAATCGTTCCACCACCCTTAGAATTCCTTAGATGCAAAGAGAAATACATATCACCCAACAAATTAGGCACAGGATTCCCAATCAAGAAAAGTCTAATGGCGTTAACATCAACAAAACTGTCAATGTTAGGGAACAAAGCTAATCCATAGATGAGCAACACAAAGATAGCTTCAAAAGAATCTACACTACCAGCTTGAGCAAAAGTGGTAGCTTCCTTGATGAGGAAAACAGATGGCAACCCAAACAACCCTCATTTCTTCACCCAATGAGCCTCTATCTCAGACTTCTTCAAGTGAAGGGCTTCAACAATGATACTAGACCGAGGAATCTCCTCCAATCCACTAAAAGGTACTCTATTAGAAACAAGTATCCCCAAAAGATGAGAATACTCCTCCAAGGTAGGCACAAACTGAAAATCTGGGAAAGTGAAACAATGGTAGAGAGGATCATAGAACTGCACCAATACACTCAAAATTCCTTCAAATACATCGGCAGACAAGATGGAAAGAAGCTTCCCATGACGTTGTTTGAAGTCCAAGGGATCTAATACAAAAGATGCTAACTTCCTTAACTCTTTCAAATCTGGACATCTGAAACTGTACTTCTTAGTGTTCCTTCGTCCACAATCTATGGTCTGAAAATACTTGCAAATGATACCTTAGTTCCTTGAAATTTTGTGTGATGAATGTTATGATGTGCATGAATGCAACAACCCCAAATAAGGGATCACACACAAGGCAAACAAAGGTCAAGGGATGAATCAAGTCTTTGTCAAGATCAATCATCCATTTTGATGGGTTATGGTTTACACCTTATCAACACCCAAGTTCCATTGATATTGACAATACTTGATTGGATCAACCAAGAATCAAGGGTTTGTTGTAAGTCACAAGCATGGAGTTTGGGTAAGAACCATCCCAAAGGAATGAACTAAGGATAAAAACCTGTAGATCATGTTCTAAAAAGTTCCCAGAGTCTTAATTCCATCTATCGGATATTACAAGTTGAGATGACTAACTCATCGACCCATAATATTCTCAAGAGAAACTCTTCTGAGTGTAGTATCGTGTAACAAATGTTATCAAGTCTACACTTGAATAGTTTCTGCACTACGTCCTAAATAGGCCAAGATGGGTTAAATGTTCTAAGGTCCTCAACTTCTCGGACCCAATTAGAAATAGTAATGCCTAACCACAAATACTTGTGTGACATTTCCAAATCCAAAGGAGCCTCCACTGAGCAGATGGATCTCAAGCCAACTTGTTAAGGACTACTCCACACAAGTCGAACATGACTATACCATCCTCCTATCTTAATTGCACTCAAGTTCGGGTTAGAACTTATCTCACCACTCAGAGATCACCAAACACAACAAGCAGATTATATCACACATACATATATACAATCATCACATATATACAAATATATTCACATAAAAAGTAGGCTAAACCCACTAGAGACTACTCCGCAGCAGAGTCGCCACTTAATTTATGTAGCGGGAAATTCATGATCATCAAGCTATTGACAAGCTAGAGATCAATTAACAAGAGTCGCCACCGCGCTTTTATTGTTTCCAAGGGAAAAGGGAAAAAGTACGAACAAAACCCACTAAGTAATAAGTTTTCAAATAAAAACTAATAAAAGTTAGAGATCACAGGTAAGGGGGTTGGTTACATAGAGGGAAGGTGTTAGCACCCAAAGTGTCCTAGGTACTCCTAGGGAGCCCTTTTTGTGTGCATATGTATTTTGTACAAAGTGATGTTTACAAACAAATAGAATGGGGGGATGAGAAAAGAATTCATTGATTATATTTTTGTGTTTGACAAGACCTTCAGTCTTGTGCCTACGTACCAACATAAAAATGAGGGATCAAAACCTCGTAGTTCATGCTACAAAATTCAAAATGAGTGTGTTGATTTTAACAAAATTTAAGTTTGAAAGGCACAAAGGCCTAAAAATGGTTTGAATGAGTTAGTTCTTTTTGGATTTTTGAAAGTTTAAGTCAAGTATGGTTAAGTTTATTTACAAGTTTGATTTAAGAAAAGAAGTTTGAAAATACAATGACATAAGGCCAAAGTTTCTACCTTTTTTGCAAAAGTGTTCAAAGTTTAGAAAAAAAGTAGTTCACACAAAGAATATTTTGAAAATGGAGGGAGAGATTTTAAAATTAAAGAAATGGGGAGAAGATGAAGAGACTATCCTATGCACAAAAATTAAAAGCTTAGAGTTGAAAAGATCTGACCAAATGGGTAGCAATCCATTAGACAAGTATGTCAATAGAAACCCAGAATTCCCTTGGACTTTTAGAACTAAGCAACACACAAATGCACAATTATATTCTTGAATAGCAAGGCATCAAATAAAGATGGCATCATCCAAGCTTATCCCTTCCATGATCTCCTTCAAAGTAGCCCATGCAACAGATGAATTCCACAAGTCACAGGTTTAAAATAATAGCTTCACAATGATCATGTTGCAGATGAATCTTAGAGAGATCTTCAAAGATGTATTAGATGAATTTCAAATTGCAAGCACTTGGTTCTTCAACAAGTTGGCATTGGCCAAGTCCTTTAGCTTAGGGAAGTTTCCTAGATTCTAAGTCCATTTGCTCAAGATCAAACCAACAGTCCACTCAAAAGTTTTTTAGTGTTTTTGTTTTTTTTATTAGGTATATTAAATGGTCAAAGACCACACAAGCCAACAAAATAACACAAACAAAATATATCACACAATATGGTCCAAATGGACAACGTGAACATTACATTAACATAAACAATTAGAATGATATGTACAATGGCAAATGAAATAAAGTGCTAAAAGTAAATTGCATTAAAGTAAAAGCTTGAAATTAAAAGTTAATAGTTAGTAGGTTAGAGGTTAGTTTTGTTTTTGTTTTTGCTTTTGCTTTTCAAGACATTCTTTGGAGAACACTCAACCCACTTATCACAAGCATGGATCCTGACCCAAAACATCTTCCAAAGGAAGGAAAGAAGGCCAAGTTTCCACACAATACCATGAATGAGGGGAGACTTACAATCTCACTAACTAGAATGCTTATGTCTTTTATGTCACAAACTTAGCGCTATGTTAAGCAATCGTAATTGGACTTATGTAGAAGTCACAACTATTTGAGGTCGGGCAATAAAATTTTGGTGTTAATGCATGTTAGAGACATAGTATAATGGACTATGCTCATGAAATATACCACACACAAAAAATATGCAAAAGGTGTGGCCTAATCTCATCCATACTCATGTCAATTTTTCAGTCAACTAGCATTAGGACTTTGAGATGTCATAGGCCAAACAGAAATGAAAGGATGAAGAATGGGAATTAGATGAAGAGGGAAGAGGATGAATGAGATCACAAATTGGTCAAAGGAGGACTTTTATTAAATTAATATCATTCATTCATTTTGGGAGATGGAATGCACATTCCATCAATCCCCTAAATCCAATCATATTAACTTGACAAAGTCAAATCAACCTTGACCAAGGCCCAACAACAAACAAGCAAACTCAAATAAGTCAATACAAATGGTCAACAAAATTTAATTGGCATTTATTCAATTAAAAATAATAAAATAATGCATTTAAATCAAATATGTTTTGTCCAATTCCTAAAATCTCATCAAAACACCAAAGAAATGGCCATGAGATTTATCATAGGTCAAACAAGGTCAAAGGACCTTGGAGAAAAAAAATCATAATTTTTGGACATTTAAAAATATTTTTAAACAATTAAAAACAAATGCAAAATCAATTAATTCATGAAAAATATTAATAATGATCCAAAAAATAATTTTAATTCAGAATATGAAAGAGCAAATTTTTTGAATTTTTTTGGTGAAAGTCCCATATTTTATGGATCAATATTGAATTTAATATGAATTATTGAAGAAAATGCAATTAAAATGAAAATTCAGAAATTCTAAGTTACGTGGACCATCAGATCTCCCTCATTAATTGAGGTGGCAAATCTGATGGTCTCTAGTGCGCGTTCCACATATACATTAGTCAAATGCTCTGTACCAATGGTAATTAAAAAGGACGATCAAAATTAAAACGTGATACATGGATCCTATGGTTCACAGCCTTGCCAAGTCATCGCCGGAGCCAGAGCTCCGATCATCTTCTCCGGTGAACCTCACCGGACTGGTCAACATGAATCATCACCAAAAAGAAAAACAACGACATGATATTGAAGAATAAATGACACTGAGCTCGAATCTGACTTTCATTCATTCCAATTCCAAATATATTGAGAGATATGTGGAATTGAAATTTGAGGTACATGAACTGAGTTGCTTCGATTTGACCTCAAAGCAACTCAATCTTCTTGCCTACATTGGTAGGACTTCAGACAACCAAAGAATCAATGGAATTGAGCAAGAATTTAAGAGAATCGAAGAGTTTAAAATTTCTGAAAAATACCTTCAATGGAGGTCTAAATTCGATGGATCTTGATCTTGCTTGTGCTTGGACTCACTCAACTTGCTTGCAGGAAGAGGATTGAATGGTTTAGAAGCAATGGATTCCTGGAGAATTGAATTCCAAAACAGTGGAGATTCAAGCTCAAATTCAAACAAATTTATCAGGTTTATCCTTTGAGAAGTGAGGGTTTTCAATCTGGGATCAAAGCTGGTGCAATGGTGTGTGTATTTTTGAGCAATTGAAGCTATATTTATAGCTGAATCATATGATATTTACACACTCACTTTCACTTTCCAAATTTGGAAAATGTGATGTAATACTGCATGGGTATGCATAGGCCCATGAAATGATGTCTTGAAGTCCATAATTGAAGATCAGATTTGTTGAAGTAGGCTTGGATTGCAAGGCACATGTACATTGATGCTTGAAGATTGATCCATGCCAAATGATATCAGCCTGTTTAAGCCATGCGCAGCCTATGCATTTCAAGTCCAAAATGAATGAACTTGAGCTCTTTAGAAAGGTGAGATCAAGAGGAACAAGTTTCATGTTGAACACTTTTTCATTTGGATCTTGGAACTTGGAGAAAGTTGAGGTGGAAGTTTGGAAATTTTTGACATATCAAATTTTTTCTAAGTGTCAAGCCATATGTCTCAATATTCCACCTTGCTTAACTTTTTATAGGAGCTTCAAATGAGAAAAGTGTCTTCATTAAAGTTGTATCTCCCTCAAATACCTTCAAAATGGTCACCAATTTCATGTCATTTGGATTTGAAATGATAGAGTTATGCATTTTTGAAGTTTGGAAAAATCACTTGATCAATGGTATAGGTCAAAAGTGACCTATAATGTAGCCTCATATCACATGCTCAAAAAAGTTAAATTAGGTCCCACTCCAAACATCAAAGTTGAAGTAGACATATTGAATTTGATTTTAAAATTTGGAAATCTTTCATCTCATGAAAATTGAGCAAGTTATGGCCTTGGGAAGTTGACTTTCAAATTAGGGTTTAGACAAAATGACCTATAATGTTTCAACATAGAAAATGATTTTCCTAGCAAAAATAGCTCTAGGTCTCAACATGAAAGTTGTTTAGAATGTCATTTATAGTAAGTTTTCTCTTGGAATTATTTCCATATGGTGAAAATTGTAGGAGATAAGGTCTAGGGAGACCCTATTTTGATCAGATGAATTCATCTGGCCAACCACCATCAACCAACTTGATAATTTCCAATTCTCTTGACTTTCTTGGCTCATGGTAGATCATATATGCATAAGATGATGAAATTTGAAGTGTCCCTTGAGAAATTTGATCAATTGGTGAGATAGCTTGTTGGAGAAGTTACTCAAGATACCTAGTCAAACTAGGGTTTCCAAGGCAAATCACCCTCAAACTCTTGAAGAAAACTTGATCAATATAACATGTGGAGATCATTGGTACTCATATGTGATTCTTATAACCATTCTTGACTCAATTCTTGGTTGTTCTCTTTGTTTATGAGGGTCTCAAACCCTAGATGTGAACTTGATGAATCAATAAGATCATGCCCTACCTACAAAAGAGTTATGTAAATGCAGAGACATATTTTTGATATTTTGGTTAGTGAAATGATAAAATAAAAGTATGATACAATCACAAAGTTCTTGGTGATCTCTCCCAGAACAAACCCAATGAAGGACGGGTAAGGAGGATGCCAAGGCATGATCCCAATGCCAATGCTTATGATGAAAATGCATGAGGGATCTTATGGTCAAAATTGAGGTCTTACACTTCAGCTTATATTGTAGTCGATACCTAGCATCGTAGTGCATACCGTCACATTGTAGTAGCTAGTATTAGGAAGTCGCTTTGTGCAGTCTTGGATGGTAGTTGTGATGGCTTGGCTTTTGTTTCAACTGGCTTGTTTCTTTGTTTCAATGCATATTCTGTTTTTATTCCTTTTGATTATACTGCAGGTAATGTGGTAGCTTGTACTGTTAACCATGTTCTCTTTTTATGCAACATTTTGTTTCTACCTTCATTTTGCAATTTTTCCTTTCCAATCCCAACAAATACCTTATGTTGTACTTCATTTCCAGTTCCAATAAACACATTATGTTGTACTTGATGGAATTTGAACTTACTATGGGCTTTGGATTGTAAGTGGACATTGATTGGTTTTATGGATTTTGAATGGTAAAATATGGGTTAACTCAATGGAAATGGGTTTGTGATATTAAAAATTGGATTTTTAATAGATTGTGGATGAACAAAATGGATTACTTGGATAAGTAAAAAATGGATTAAGAACCAAATTGGATTTAGGAATTGGATATGGAATTTAAAATTGGATAAATGGTTAAAGAAAAATGGATAATTGGTTTTTGAATATGGACAAATGTGGATAAAAGTGATTTAGAACTAAGATGGATTAAAAATTGAAATTGGTTAATGAAAAATGAAATTGGATTTAAAATGGATATGAATATTGGATAATGAATGTGGATTTGAAATTTGTAAAATGGATTAACAAATGTTAAAATGGGCTTAAAGAATTAAGTCAAAAAAAGAAATCCTAATAATAAAAGAAATGTCAAGATTAACTTGTAACTAAAAACAATGTTTTCTAAAAATTAATCGGCTAAAGAAAATGATGAAATGGTTAGGAAATCAAACTAATTCTCAAAAGTCGATTTGAATTTCAAGGATCAAGTTTTGAATTAAAATTCAATTTGAACCTTTAAAATCCATTCAAAACTTCATGAATTAATTCGAAATTGGTGGAATGATTACGAATCACATGATTAAAATTCAGAGGTTGATGATTGACTTTGGTAAACTAGTTGACCAAAAAGTCGACAAAAACAAAAACAAAAACGTGTACTCTCTTGTGGACAAACGATTATGGATCCCAATATCCTGAACCAAACGACTTATGTCAATGCCATGAATTAATTTAGGTGAACATCGACCAAACAACAGTTCGTACACAAGATCCTCGAATAAGCCATGAATCATGATTTCAATCCATATGACGTGCAATGCCATAAACTCCAATCCAAATCCGATTTCATCAACCGCAAACCCTAAATCCACGATACCTGTCAGCCGATGTTAATCATGAATGAATGAATGCTCATGAATGAATATGAATTAGGTTAGATGTGTAGGTGTTTAATTGGCTGCATTATATGGTAAAACACTAGATGGTTACTAATGTCTTGACTGATGTCATGACATGTAGATGTGACTACATTGTAGTTACTGCAGGACTAGCTAACACAGGTTTTATTGAATGTCAAACTGGATGCTGTGACATTCATACCTGTCAACAGATACTAAGGACAGCAGGAGTTCTGTTAGAACTTAGTATTTATTTCCAGTCTGGTTATCAAGGAAAGACCAGACCTGGCATAAGGCCTACTGACTGAAAGTCAAACTGGATGTTATGACTTTCATCATTGACAGCAGCTGCTGAAGATTAGACAGAGTGGTGTTCTGCTATACTTCAGCATGTAACTTAGTTTGTTCTTCAAAAAGAATAACAGAACTAACTTAAGGCCAATTGTGTAAATGTTAAGTTGGACACTTTGACATTTATTAATGTAAGCTTTCACTGTAGTATGGTCATTTTGATCATGTACAGGTCAGCAAAATTGTACAGTCTGGTTTCTGGAAAAACAGACTCAGCATATGAACCTTGATGTCAAGCTGAATGTCGTGACATTCATGCCTGACAGCATATGCTATATTGTAGGTTGTTCAGTTTTCTGTTTCAGCTTTTTCTCAGGCTATTCTTCAGGAAGTCAACAGCTTAGAGAAAAACCAGGAAATCAACAACCAATCTACATTCAATGAACCTAACAAATAGCCTATTTGTTAGTAACCTAAATGTTGAATTTATGGAAACTTGTGTGACCTTAAATTCAGGAGAATACAGGTGCAAAAGCCCAGGATACTGCAATATAAAAGGAAGGCGTTCCTTCATTCAGTTTCAGGGATTTTGAGGCGTGAAGATTAAGTGTGTCCATCATACTTCACTGCTGTATTTCTGTGAGTCTTGTATTAGACGTATCTTGTAAGCCAAGTCATTATCAAGTAGATGATAGCTTTGGCATAGGGTGTTCATTGAGTTGTAAGTGTTGTGTCACTCAAAGCTTTTAAGCGTGAGTGTTGTGTATCTTGATTAAAGCTGTGAAGCACAATCAAGAGTTGTTTGAAGTGTGACTTCAACTTCTCTTTAATATTGTTTAAAGATAGTAATCACTGAGGTGATTGAGGGGGAGTGAGTAGGAACTCTGATCTTAGGTTAAGATTGAAATTGCATTGGGTAGGGATTAAGTGATAAGTTGTAAACGGGTGAGTTTAACTTTGAATTGATACTACTAATAGTGGATTTCCTCCCTGGCTTGGTAGCCCCCAGACGTAGGTCATGTTGGACTGAACTGGGTGAACAATTACTTGTGTTATTTACTGCACTTACTGTTAAGTTCTGCATAATCCCTTTCAGTGCAGAATTGGATGTCATAACAACCAGTGTGACATCCAAAGTCTGATAACTAGAATTTCAATTGGCATCAGAGCAGGCACCCTGCCTGTGAATTTCTGGGTGAGATCTAGGGAAGTTACTTTCTAGTACCATGGACAAGGATTTAGGACACTCAAACAGACCACCCATGTTGGATGGCTCTAATTATGATGACTGGAAGCCTCGTATGATAGCCTTCTTAAGGTCTCTAGACAGCAAAGTCTGGAGAGCTGTCAACAAAGGATGGGAACATCCAATGAGGACAGGTGAAGATGGAGTCAGTGTGCAGATTCCTGAAGAAGAGTGGGACAAGGAGCAAGAGGCATCAGCTCTTGGAAATTCCAAGGCCTTGAATGCATTGTTCAATGGAATCAGCAAGAACATCTTCAGGCTGGTACACCACTGTGAACTAGCTAAGGAAGTTTGGGATACCCTCAAGGTAACTCATGAAGGTACTTCCAAGGTGAAGATGTCCAAACTTCAGATGCTGACCACCAAGTTTGAAAATCTGAGGATGAAAGAGGATGAGACTATTCATGACTTTCACATGAATATTCTTGAAATTGCAAACACCTCTGGTGGACTAGGTGAGAAAATGGCTGAAGAGAAACTTGTAAGAAAGATTCTCAGGTCCTTGCCTAAGAGATTTGCTATGAAGGTCACAGCCATAGAGGAGGCGCAGGACATCTGCAACATGAAGGTGGATGAACTCATTGGTTCCCTCCAAACCTTTGAAATGGGCTTGGGTGAGTATGCAGAGAAGAAGAACAAAAGTATAGCTTTTGTATCTAATACTGAAGAGGAGTCAGAAGCAGGATATACTGGAGGTGATGAAAGTATATCAGAAGCCTTAGCCATGCTTGGGAGACAGTTCAACAAGTTCGTGAAGAAGATTGATCAAAGAGGTAGACCCAATGTCAAGAACATCCCGTCTGACATTAAGAAAAGATCAACTTCTGATGAGAAGTTCAATCACGGCAAGGGAATCCAGTGTCATGGCTGTGAAGGGTATGGACACGTCAGAGCTGAATGCCCTACTTACCTCAAATTGCAAAGTAAGGGGTTAGCTATCACATGGTCTGAAGGAGACTCTGAAAGTGAGTCTGAAGGAGAATCTGCCAAACATGTCACTGCACTAACCAGTGTTTGTGCCTCTGAAGATGACTCAAGTGCAGATGAACTGACCTTTGATGAACTTGCTGCAGCCTATAAGAAGCTGTGTTCCACCAGTGCAGAAGTGCGTGCACAAGGAGAAAAGCAAAAGAAACTCATCAAGGAACTGGAAGATGAGAGACAGACGCAACTGTCTGTCATAGAGGGTCTAAATGGTGAGATAACCCTGCTGACTTCCAAGCTGAATCAGATGACTAAATCCATCAGAATGATGAATAAGGGAACTGACACCTTAGAAGAGATTCTAAAGGTGGGACAGCAGTCTGGAACCAAATCTGGCCTTGGATTTGGGAAAAGATCCTCAACTGAACACAAACGCCCAAAGGCTAAAGTTCAGAAGTTCAAGCGGAAGTCAAAGCCAATGTCTCAACATCGAGGAACTAGGATGAATGATCATCAGAAGAGGAAATACCAGGAGTGGAGGTGCCACCACTGTGGTAGGCTTGGTCATATAAAAGCCTTCTGCTACTGGATTCAGGGTTTCCCTAACCAAGCCTCGCATGTCAGGCCTAAGCATAAAACACATAAGCGATATGTTCCCATTAAGAAGCAACAATGGTATGCTAGGATAACACACACTGCTCTAAGGGCTTCTACCAGAGAGGACTGGTACTTTGACAGTGGATGCTCAAGACATATGACTGGTATGGAAAATCTACTGGTAGATATTCAACCTCACACTACCAGCTATGTGACCTTTGGTGATGGTGCCAAAGGAAAAATAAAAGGTGTGGGAAAACTGGACTGTTCTGGAGTGCCAAAACTGAATAATGTGCTGTTAGTAAGAGGACTAACTGCAAACCTCATCAGCATAAGCCAGCTGTGTGATCAAGGGTTTCATGTTCAGTTTACTAAGGAGCTATGCATTGTGACAAATGGTGACAATCAGGAAGTTATGAGAGGAACCAGGTCCAAAGATAACTGCTACCTGTGGGAACCTGAAGTCTCTAACTTTTCCACAACATGCTCCTCAGCCAAGGAAGAACAGGATGTGAAGTTGTGGCATAGACGCCTTGGACATCTCCACTTACGGGGAATGAAGAAGATTATATCCAAGGAAGCAGTCAGAGGAATTCCAAAGCTTCTGATTGATGAAGGAAGAGTCTGTGGAGAATGCCAGGTGGGCAAGCAAACCAAGACGTCACATCCGAAGCTGGAACATCCCATAACCTCCAGAGTTCTGGAACTGTTGCATATGGACCTAATGGGACCTATGCAGGTTGAAAGTCTTGGTGGGAAGAAATATGCATACGTGGTGGTGGATGACCATTCCAGATACACGTGGATAAGCTTCATCAGAGAGAAGTCAGATACATTTGATGTCTTCAAAGACCTGTGCATAAGACTTCAAAGGGAAAAGGACTGTTGTGTGGTCCGGATTAGAAGTGATCATGGTACGGAGTTCAAGAATTCCAAGTTTGATGAGTTTTGCTCGTCTGAAGGAATAAGTCATGAGTTCTCCACTCCTATAACTCCTCAGCAGAATGGAATAGTTGAAAGAAAAAATAGAACTATTCAAGAATCTGCCAGAGCAATGATTCATGCAAAGAAGCTCCCCATGCACTTCTGGGCTGAAGCAATGAATACCGCGTGCTATGTTCACAACAGAGTCACCTTGAGAAAAGGAACCTCCTCCACTCTATATGAAATATGGAAAGGCAGAAAACCCACTGTGAAGTACTTTCATATCTTTGGAAGTAAATGCTACATCATCACAGATCGTGAACAGAGAAGGAAGCTAGATCCCAAAAGTGATGAAGGTATAGTTCTGGGATACTCCACTAACAGCAGAGCCTACAGAGTGTTCAACTACAGGACCAATGTCCTGATGGAATCCATAAATGTTATTGTGGATGATAAAGAGGAAGGAACCGATGTCATGGAGGATGTTGAAACATTCCTTGACAGTTCAACTGACAGTCCAGTCAAGTCTGAAGAAGTACAGGAACCTCCTCCTGAATGTGAAGTAGATGTAACCACCAAAGTGCCATCTATCAGAATTCAGAAAGACCACCCTAAGGATCTTATCATAGGGGATCCCACCAGTGGTGTAACTACCAGGTCAAGAGGAATAAACTCAAATTCCTGCTTTGTATCCAAGGTTGAACCAAAGAATGTGAAAGAAGCCCTGAATGATGAATACTGGATCACTGCCATGCAAGAGGAACTTGAGCAGTTCAAAAGGAATGAAGTATGGGAACTAGTCCCAAGACCTGAAGGGACCAACATCATTGGTACCAAGTGGATCTACAAAAACAAATCTGATGAGAAAGGAGTAATTACTAGAAATAAAGCAAGACTAGTAGCTCAAGGATACACTCAAGTTGAAGGGGTAGATTTTGATGAGACATTTGCTCCTGTGGCTAGGCTTGAGTCCATCAGATTGCTGTTGGGGGTAACATGCATCCTGAAGTTTAAGCTATTCCAAATGGATGTGAAGAGTGCATTCTTGAATGGCTACCTGAATGAAGAAGTCTATGTGGAACAACCTAAAGGGTTCTGTGATCTTAACCAACCTGAGCATGTATACAAGTTGAGGAAAGCCTTGTATGGGTTGAAACAAGCTCCTAGAGCATGGTATGAAAGGTTAACCGAATTTCTGACCTCAAATGGATACAGAAAGGGTGGCATAGATAAAACCTTGTTTGTGAAGGATGAAGAAGGCAAAATCATGATAGCTCAAATCTATGTTGATGATATAGTCTTTGGTGGAATGTCAGAACAAATGGTTCAAAAATTTGTTCACCAGATGCAGTCTGAGTTTGAAATGAGTCTAGTGGGAGAACTGACCTATTTCCTTGGAATGCAAGTAAACCAAATGGAGGACTCTATGTTTCTCTCCCAAAGCAAGTATGCCAAGAACATAGTTAAGAAGTTTGGTATGGATAATGCCAGGCACAAGAGGACTCCTGCTCCCACTCATCTGAAGTTGACCAAAGATGATGGAGGGCCTAGTGTTGATCAATGCTTGTATAGAAGCATGATAGGTAGTCTGTTGTACCTAACTGCAAGTAGACCTGACATTTCTTATGCAGTTGGAGTGTGTGCCAGATATCAAGCAGAGCCTAAGGTGAGCCACTTGAATCAATTCAAACGGATTCTCAAGTACATCAATGGGACCTGTGACTATGGGATGCTGTATTCACATGGGTCTGAGCCTGTCCTATCTGGATACTGTGATGCTGACTGGGCTGGGAGTGCTGATGACAGAAAAAGCACATCAGGTGGATGCTTCTTCTTAGGAGACAACCTCATATCTTGGTTCAGCAAGAAGCAGAATTGTGTTTCTCTGTCCACTGCAGAGGCTGAATACATAGCTGCTGGAAGCAGTTGTTCCCAACTGGTTTGGATGAAACAGATGCTCACTGAGTACAATGTCACTCAAAATGTCATGACATTGTTCTGTGATAATCTCAGTGCCATCAATATCTCCAAGAATCCCATCCAACACAGCAGGACCAAGCATATTGACATTAGGCACCACTTCATCAGAGATCTGGTGGAAGACAAGGTGATCACTTTGGAACATGTAGCCACGGATCTTCAACTGGCTGACATATTTACAAAGGCTCTGGATGCTACTCAGTTTGAAAACTTAAGGAGCAAACTGGGAATATGTCTCTCTGAGACCTTATAGCAACCACTGATGCTTGGGATAAACTGTTTAATATCTCTACCTATTAAACAATTTGTACTAGGCTATGATTGGTCACCAGATCATAGCTATGCTACCTGCAACAAGGGTGGATACAAGAGGGTAAGGAGACACCCTACTGTGAGAAGGCCAATGTACCTGCAGGAGTTCAAGGATGCTGTTCATGCAGGAGTGGTTCTGGATGTCAGAAACAACATCATGACATCTGATATGGTGGTACCTACTGTAAAGCAAAAGTGGGTGATTACTTGATCAAAGCTGTGAAGCAAGATCAAGTGGATGGTAACTTGGTTGAAACTGTGAAGTAAAACCAAGTCTGTAACTCTGTCGTTATTCTCTGGTTATGTTGTTGGCTTTGGCAACATTTTTGACAAAAAGGGGGAGTAACCCCTGAACAAACAGAGTGGGTGTGTCTCTACAACAGACACTCATGGGTCTCTACAACAGACTCTCAGGACAACAGATTCCTCCCCTGTGTGTGCTGCTGTGTGAAGTTTTTTTTTAACTTCTGTATGTGTGTGAGTGTGCTGCCACTCTGAGTGTATTAGCTAGTAATATTTCCTGCTAGGTGTGTGATTCCGCTGCCATGAACTCTGTTATAGGGATCAAAGTGTTTTAGCCAAAAATTTGCCAAAGGGGGAGTTTGAAGGTGTTTAATTGGCTGCATTATATGGTAAAACACTAGATGGTTACTAATGTCTTGACTGATGTCATGACATGTAGATGTGACTACATTGTAGTTACTGCAGGACTAGCTAACACAGGTTTTATTGAATGTCAAACTGGATGCTGTGACATTCATACCTGTCAACAGATACTAAGGACAGCAGGAGTTCTGTTAGAACTTAGTATTTATTTCCAGTCTGGTTATCAAGGAAAGACCAGACCTGGCATAAGGCCTACTGACTGAAAGTCAAACTGGATGTTATGACTTTCATCATTGACAGCAGCTGCTGAAGATTAGACAGAGTGGTGTTCTGCTATACTTCAGCATGTAACTTAGTTTGTTCTTCAAAAAGAATAACAGAACTAACTTAAGGCCAATTGTGTAAATGTTAAGTTGGACACTTTGACATTTATTAATGTAAGCTTTCACTGTAGTATGGTCATTTTGATCATGTACAGGTCAGCAAAATTGTACAGTCTGGTTTCTGGAAAAACAGACTCAGCATATGAACCTTGATGTCAAGCTGAATGTCGTGACATTCATGCCTGACAGCATATGCTATATTGTAGGTTGTTCAGTTTTCTGTTTCAGCTTTTTCTCAGGCTATTCTTCAGGAAGTCAACAGCTTAGAGAAAAACCAGGAAATCAACAACCAATCTACATTCAATGAACCTAACAAATAGCCTATTTGTTAGTAACCTAAATGTTGAATTTATGGAAACTTGTGTGACCTTAAATTCAGGAGAATACAGGTGCAAAAGCCCAGGATACTGCAATATAAAAGGAAGGCGTTCCTTCATTCAGTTTCAGGGATTTTGAAGCGTGAAGATTAAGTGTGTCCATCATACTTCACTGCTGTATTTCTGTGAGTCTTGTATTAGACGTATCTTGTAAGCCAAGTCATTATCAAGTAGATGATAGCTTTGGCATAGGGTGTTCATTGAGTTGTAAGTGTTGTGTCACTCAAAGCTTTTAAGCGTGAGTGTTGTGTATCTTGATTAAAGCTGTGAAGCACAATCAAGAGTTGTTTGAAGTGTGACTTCAACTTGTCTTTAATATTGTTTAAAGATAGTAATCACTGAGGTGATTGAGGGGGAGTGAGTAGGAACTCTGATCTTAGGTTAAGATTGAAATTGCATTGGGTAGGGATTAAGTGATAAGTTGTAAACGGGTGAGTTTAGCTTTGAATTGATACTACTAATAGTGGATTTCCTCCCTGGCTTGGTAGCCCCCAGACGTAGGTCATGTTGGACTGAACTGGGTGAACAATTACTTGTGTTATTTACTGCACTTACTGTTAAGTTCTGCATAATCCCTGTCAGTGCAGAATTGGATGTCAAAACAACCAGTGTGACATCCAAAGTCTGATAACTAGAATTTCAAGATGGATATCAAGTACAGTCAGACGAAAAAGGGAAAAGGAGGGCAAATTTTGGTGTATGACACCATTCTATTTACTTTTTGTAATTTTGTCTTATGTGGATGACATGATTTTGGATTGCTACTGTTATTGGAGAAATGAGGAGCTTTCATATAATAAAAATTTTCCACAATAAAGTGTAATTGTAGGTGTTTAATTGGCTGCATTGTATGGTAAAACACTAGCTGGATTCTAATGTCTTGACTGATGTCATGACATGCTGTGGAGGTGTTTGTGTGACTGCATTGTAGGTTAGAATATCTAGCTGTACTCTGATGTCTTGACTGATGTCATGACATACTTGAGTAGTTTACTGCAGGATTAGCTAATACAGGATGTATTGAATGTCAAACTGGAGGTTATGACATTCATCCCTGTCAGCAGATACTGAGGAATAGAACAACTGGTGTTCTGTTAGAACTCAGTATTTATTTTCAGTCTGGTTATCAAGGAAATACCAGACCTGACATAAGGCCTACTGTCTGAATGTCAAACTGGATGTTATGACATTCATCATTGACAGCATATACTGAACAATAGACAGAGTGGTGTTCTGCTACACTTCAGTATGTTTCTCAGTCTGTTCTTCAAGAGGATAACAGAACTGACTTAAGGCTAAATGTGTAAATGTCAAATTGGATGCTTTGACATTTATTAATGTAAGCTGTTACTGTAGAATGGACAGATTGGTCCTGTACAGTTCAACAAATTTGTATAGTCTATTTTCAGGAAAAACAGACTTAGCATATGGTCCTTGATATCAAGCTGAATGTTGTGACATTCATTCCTGACAGCATATGCTAAATTGTAGGTTGTTTAGTTTTTCTGTTTCGGCTTTTTTCTCAGGCTATTCTTCAGGGATTCAACAGCTGAGAAAAAATCCAGGAAACCAACAACCAAGCTACATTTAATGAACCTAACAAATAGCCTATTTGTTAGTAACCTAGATGTGGAATTTAGGGGAACTCGCGTGACCTTAAATTCAGGAGAATACAAATACAAGTCCCAAGTGTTGCAATATAAAAGGAAGTCATTCCTTCATTCAGAACTGGGGATTTTTGAGGCGTGAAGATTTAGTGTGTCCATCATACTTCACTGCTGTATTTTTGTGAGTCTTGTATTAGACATATCTTGTAAGCCAAGTTATTATCACGTAGATGATTGCATTGGTATAGGGTGTTCATTGAGTTGTAAGTGTTGTGTCACTCTAAGCTTTTAAGCGTGACTGCTGTGTATCTTGATTAAAGCTGTTAAGCACAATCAAGAGTTGTTTGAAGTGTGACTTCAAAATTGTCTTTAATATTGATTAAAGGTAGTAATCACTGAGGTGATTGAGGGGGAGTGAGTAGGAACTCTGATCTTCGTGTAAGATTGAAATTGCATTGGGTAGGTATTAAGTGATAGGGTTAAACAGTTGGTTTAAGGTCTAAATTAATACTACTAATAGTGGATTTCCTCCCTGGCTTGGTAGCCCCCAGACGTAGGTCATGTTGGACCGAACTGGGTAAACAATTACTCGTGTTATTTACTCCACTTACATTTTTCTGCATAATCCTTGTCTGCGCAGAATTGGATGTCATAACAACCCGTGTGACATCGAAAGTCTGTTAACTAGAATTTCAATTGGCATCAGAGCAGGCACCCCGCCTGTTAAGTTCTGGGTGAGATCTAGGGAAGTTACTTTCTAGTACCATGGACAAGGATGTAGGACACTCAAATAGACCACCCATGCTGGATGGTTCTAACTATGATGACTGGAAACCTCGTATGATAGCCTTCTTAAGGTCTCTAGATAGCAAAGTCTGGAGAGCTGTCAACAAAGGATGGGAACATCCAACGAAGACAGATGAGGATGGAGTCAGTGTGCAGATCCCTGAAGAAGAATGGGACAAGGAGCAAGAGGCATTAGCCCTTGGAAATTCTAAGGCCTTGAATGCATTGTCCAATGGAATAAGTAAGAACATCTTCAGACTAGTGCACCACTGTGAGCTGGCCAAGGATGTGTGGGATACCCTCAAGGTAACTCATGAAGGCACCTCCAAAGTGAAGATGTCCAAACTTCAGATGTTGACCACCAAGTTTGAAAATCTGAGGATGAAAGAGGATGAGACTATTCATGACTTTCACATGAATATTCTTGAGATTGCAAACACCTCTGGTGGCTTAGGGGAGAAAATGGCTGAAGAGAAACTTGTAAGAAAGATTCTCAAGTTATTACCTAAGAGGTTTGCCATGAAGGTCATTGCAATAGAAGAGGCTCAAGATATCTTCAAGATGAAGGTGGATGAGCTCATTGGTTCTCTCCAAACCTTTGAAATGGGCTTATGTGAGGATACTGAAAGGAAGAACAAAAGCATAGCCTTTGTATCAAATACTGAAGAGAATTCAGAAGAAGGAAACAGTGGAGGAAATGAAAGCATCTCAGAAGCCATAGCCATGCTTGGAAGACAGTTCACCAAGTTCATAAAGAAGGTTGATCAATAGGGTAGACCTAATGTCAAGAACTCTTCATATGACATCAGTAGAAAGTCAAAATATGAAGAAAAGGTCACTCAAGGCAAGGGAATCCAGTGCCATGGATGTGAAGGTTATGGTCATATTAAAGCTGAATGCCCTACCCTTCTCAAGATGCAAAAGAAAGGGCTATCTGCCACCTGGTCAGAATAAGACACTGAGAGTGAATCTGAAGGAGAATCTGCTAAACATGTCACAGCTCTGACCAGTGTCTGTGCCTCAGAGGATAACTCAAGCGGAGATGAGCTTACCTTGGATGAACTTGCTGCCTCATATAAAGAACTATGTGTTAAAAGTGCAGAAGTATGTATCCAAGGAGAAAAGCAGAAGAAACTCATCAAAGAGCTGGAAGCTGAGAAACAGAAGCAGATGAAAGTCATAGAGGGTCTGAATGGTGAGATTTCTTTGCTGACTTCTAAGCTAGACCAAATGACTAAATCCATCAGAATGTTGAATAAAGGAACTGACACCTTGGAAGAGATTCTAAAGGAAGGACAGAAGTCAGGAACCATGTCTGGTTTAGGCTTTGCTAAGAATTCTTCATCTGAACTCAAAAATTCTAAGGCTGGAGTTCAGAAATTCAAGCAGAAGTCACATCCGATGTCTCAACATCTGAGAACCAGAATGAGTAAACATCAGAAGAAGAAATTTCAGAGATGGAGATGTCATTACTGTGGTAGATTCGGTCACATAAAACCCTTCTGCTACAGGCTGCATGGTTATCCAAACCAGTCTCCTCAGGTCAGACCTAAGCAGAAGGCGTCTAAGCATAATGCCCCCATTAAGAAACAAAAATGGGCTGCGAATCAGACACCTCAAGTCAAACCTAAGCAGCAGGCATCTAAGCTTAATCTCTCCCTTGAGAATCAACAATGTGTTGCTAAATTAGCTCACACATCTCCAAGGGCACCTACCAGACAAGACTGGTACTTTGATAGTGGCTGCTCAAGGCATATGACTGGGATGAGCAACCTATTGGTGAATCTACAACCCCATACCACCAGGTTTGTGACATTTGGTGATGGAGCTAAAGGAGAAGTCAAGGGTGTTGGTAAGCTGGATTGTCCTGAAGCTCTAAAACTGAGTAATGTACTGTTAGTAAAAGGACTGACTGCAAATCTCATCAGCATAAGCCAGCTATGTGACCAAGGATTCAATGTGGAATTCACTAAGGGAGGATGTGTGGTGTTGAATGGTTGCAATCAGGAAGTGATGAGAGGAGCCAGATCCAAAGATAACTGCTATCTATGGAAATCTAAAGACTCACTCTACTTCCCCAAGTTCCCCTTAGCCAAGGGAGAGCAGGAAGGGAAGCTGGGACATGGAAGTCTTGGACAACTTCATGTAAAAGGAATGAAGAAGAGCATTTCCAAGGGAGCAATGAGAGGAATCCCATATTTGTCTTTGGATAAAAGAACAGACTGTGGAAAATGTCTGATTGAAAGCTGTGAGTCATTGGCACCTATTGGTCATCATACAAATGGTGTGGTAGCAAGGGATAAACAGATGTGTGTATTATTGTCGTCTACAGAAGCTAAATACCTAGCTTCTGGTAGCAGGTGGTCATCACTGGTTTGGATGAAACAGATGCTCACTGAGTACAATGTCTCTCAAAATGTCATGACATTGTTCTGTGATAATCTCAGTGCCATCAATATTTCCAAGAATCCCATCCAACACAGCAGGACCAAACATATTGACATTAGACATCACTTCATCAGAGATCTGGTGGAAGACAAAGTGATTACCTTGGAACATGTAGCCACTGAACTCCAACTGGCTGACATATTTACAAAGGCTCTGGATGCTACTCAGTTTGAAAACTTAAGGGGCAAACTGGGAATATGTCTCTCTGAGAACTTATAGCAACCAATGATGTTTGGGATGTATTGTTTAATATCTCTGCCTATTAAACAATTGGAAGTGTACTCCGATTGGTCAACAGATCATAGCTATGCCACTTGCAACAAGTGTGGAATCAAGAGGTTAATGAGATATCCTAACTTGAGGAAGCCTATGCACCTGCAGGAGTTCAAGAACACTGCTCATGCAGGAGTGGTTCTGGATGTCAGACACAAAGTCATGGCATCTGATATGGTGGTACCTACTGTAAAGCTAAAAGTGTGTGACTACTTGATCAAAGCTGTGAAGCAAGATCAAGTGGGTGTTGACTTGGTTGAAACTGTGAAGTAAAACCAAGACTGTAATTCTGTCATTTGTGTGTAATTCTGTTTATTTTATGTAGCTCTGTACTTTAAAGTGTTGCTTTGGCAACATTTTTGACAAAAAGGGGGAGTAACAGGTGATACCCCAGGACAACATATTGTTTTGTTAAAACAGATATTCATGACAGATTCAAGATTCCCTCCCCTACTATGCAGCTGATGTTCCACTTCTATGAGTGTGAGTATGTATGAGTGTGCTGCAATTAGAAGTTTTTATTTAACTTCTGTATGTGTGCTGCAACTAGAAGTTTTTATTCAACTTCTGTATGTGTGCTGATTTGTGGAGTTTTTATTTAACTTCCATGTGTGTGAGTGTGCTGCCACTCTGAGTGTATTAGCTAGGTTAATTTCCTGCTAGATGTGAGATTTCCGCTGCTATGGACTCTGTTTGTAGGTGTTTAATTGGTTGCATTGTATGGTAAAACACTAGCTGGATTCTAATGTCTTGACTGATGTCATGACATGCTGTGGAGGTGTTTGTGTGACTGCATTGTAGGTTAGAATATCTAGTTGTACTCTGATGTCTTGACTGATGTCATGACATACTTGAGTAGTTTACTGCAGGATTAGCTAATACAGGATGTATTGAATGTCAAACTGGATGTTATGACATTCATCCCTGTCAGCAGATACTGAGGAATAGAACAATTGGTGTTCTGTTAGAACTCAGTATTTATTTTCAGTCTGGTTATCAAGGAAATACCAGACCTGGCATAAGGCCTACTGTCTGAATGTCAAACTGGATGTTATGACATTCATCATTGACAACATATACTGAACAATAGACAGAGTGGTGTTCTGCTACACTTCAGTATGTTTCTCAGTCTGTTCTTTAAGAGGATAACAAAACTGACTTAAGGCTAAATGTGTAAATGTCAAATTGGATGCTTTGACATTTATTAATGTAAGTTGTTACTGTAGAATGGACAAATTGGTCCTGTACAGTTCAGCAAATTTGTACAGTATGTTTTCAGGAAAAACAGACTTAGCATATGGTCCTTGATGTCAAGCTGAATGTTGTGACATTCATTCCTGACAGCATATGCTAAATTGTAGGTTGTTTAGTTTTTCTGTTTCGGCATTTTTCTCAGGCTATTCTTCAGGGATTCAACAGCTGAGAGAAAATCCAGGAAACCAACAACCAAGCTACATTTAATGAACCTAACAAATAGCCTATTTGTTAGTAACCTAGATGTGGAATTTAGGGGAACTCGCATGACCTTAAATTCAGGAGAATACAAGTACAAGGCCCAAGTGCTGCAATATAAAAGGAAGTCATTCCTTCATTCAGAACTGGGGATTTTTGAGGCGTGAAGATTTAGTGTGTCCATCATACTTCACTGCTGTATTTTTGTGAGTCTTGTATTAGACATATCTTGTAAGCCAAGCTATTATCACGTAGATGATTGCATTGGTATAGGGTGTTCATTGAGTTGTAAGTGTTGTGTCACTCTAAGCTTTTAAGCGTGACTGCTGTGTATCTTGATTAAAGCTGTTAAGCACAATCAAGAGTTGTTTGAAGTGTGACTTCAAAATTGTCTTTAATATTGATTAAAGGTAGTAATCACTGAGGTGATTGAGGGGGAGTGAGTAGGAACTCTGATCTTCGTGTAAGATTGAAATTGCATTGGGTAGGTATTAAGTGATAGGGTTAATCAGTTGGTTTAAGGTCTGAATTAATACTACTAATAGTGGATTTCCTCCCTGGCTTGGTAGCCCCCAGACGTAGGTCATGTTGGACCGAACTGGGTAAACAATTACTCGTGTTATTTACTGCACTTACATTTTTCTGCATAATCCTTGTCTGCGCAGAATTGGATGTCATAACAACCCGTGTGACATCGAAAGTCTGTTAACTAGAATTTCAATAATAATTGAACAAGAAGAGGCAATAAATCGTAATACTAATGCTAAAGTCAGAATGAGAACCTGGAGACTGCAGTGTGTAGGCAACCATAAAAAAGATTCAAAACACCAAATCTTCTTCCAGTAAAATTAGTTGGATTTGATGCCCAATTCCAACAAAAAGTTATAAGAACCATGGACGGCGTCACAAGACATCAAGGAGCTTTCAAGCTCAGGTTAGATTTTGACAAAAAAAGGCTTCGCATGAAGAAATGAGACTTTGTTGAGAAGGACATTTTGGTTTAGACAAATGTTCATGATGGACCTATGATTGTTTATAAAAATAGGAGGAACAAAGGAAGCATGTGGATTTAACATAGCCACATAACTTAATTATGTTCATTTTGACATAATTGTAGTGGCAGACAATGATAATTAAGCCTACTAGAAAAAATGAATAACATAATTTTGAACTGTTGAGGCCAATGTAACCCAAACGTATTTAAAACTTAAAATAACTTATGTGAAACTATGAACCAGGTGTATTATTCAAGAATGAGATTTTGATTATTGTAATAAAATTGAAGAGTTCTGAAATGTTTTGAAGTTTAATTATTACTGAAGTGTTAAATGAGGAGGTCAGGAAGGATGAGTGTCGTTGTTGTAATAAAAGACAGTGCATTGTACTTTACAACTCATAACAATGTTGATACTGAAGTTGGAAATACAATACGTTAGAATTGGAGGCGGATAGGATTCTACGATGAATTCTTTTAAAACTAATTTAAATTATAAGATTTTGTGTTTCATTTTAAGCATCTTTTTTTATTTCTATTATATTTTCTTCCTCTTCTATCTTAAAGGTGAACCAAAAATAAATGTTTAACAAACCAACATTTATACACCTATAAGAAATTAATAGGTTTAAGAGAGAAAAAGGAAAATATAATTCTTTGGTGTATTTTTTTTATAGTTTTCACAAACTTTTTTATTCTCCTATTTTATTTTAAGGTCGATTTTGATATTTATGACATGGTTTTGAGTTTTTTTGGTTATTGTATCCTCAATATATATGAATTATATAATTGTTATCATAATTCCCCGTTGGGTATATGTAAATAGTATTAAGGTAGATAATTGAAATAAGCGGATGAAGTTTTCTCACATTTGAGAATACAAAAGTTCCAGACACCTAAACATCACCCCAAAAAAATTTCAACTTCAACGCAATATGTGAGCAAAACATAATAAGTAAATATGGATGACATCATAAGTCATCGAGGATTTTCCATAGTCGTCCAAGATTTTTAGAAAAAGACTTCACATATGGGAAGAAAAATTAACTAAGAAGGATTTTGTGCTTGATCGACATAAAAGCCCAAAAAGAACATATGTTGTTGATACTATTGGATGAACAAAAGAAGCTATTAAACATGACATTTACCCACAAATTAATTCTTTTCCTATTGTCAAAATTTAATTGGAGGCTGAAAATGATGATCAGTGTAACAACCTAATTTTAGTAATTAGTTCTTATATTATTTTATTATATTATATTTAATTATTTGGAGTGTTAAGTAATTAAGTGGTTGTGAGGTAGTATAATAATTGATTATATTAATTGAATTAGTATGTTAATTAATTAGTTGATATGAGATATAGTTAAATAATTATATTAATTAAATTGGTATGACTAGTGAGTGGTTAATTATTTAAATTTAAATAGAGGTATTTAAATATTAGGTATTATTGGACCTAGTGATTAAATTAGATGATTTAATCCCAACTAGAATACTATTATAAATAGTAAGAGGTGAGGGAAGTGGGAATTAGAATTCACTTGAGCATTGAAGGCAATAGAGGAAAAGGAGAGGAAACGTAAAGAGGAGCTAGGGTTTCCATCAGATTGACGAGGTAAGGGGGGAATCCTTATTATTATGGGTTAGTATGATTGGGTCAATGGGTAGGAACATGTTTTAGGTTGAGATCCTTAATTGGCATGGTTTTGGAATTATTAGGTCTTGATAAATACTCTTGAATTGTGATGATTAAATTATGCTAAAACTGTGAATGAATATATATTTGGATGAGTCATAATTTTCTGAACGTGTAGCTTTTTACGGAATCGAAATCGGAGGTCCGGAAGTCCTCCAACGATGAAAAATGCGGGGAAATCTGCATTCTGTTTCGTTGTTAGCGCAGGAACAGCTTTCTGTTTTGCGTTAACCGGTTAACCCAGGGCGTTAACCGGTTAACACTGTTACGAGATTGAAAAATTACATTCTGTCTTGCGTTAACCAGTTAACACTGTTAAAAATTGCCAAGAAGCGCATTCTGTTTTGCGTTTACCGATTAACCCAGGGCGCTAACCGGTTAACACTGTTTGAAAAGTGAAAAACTGATATTTAAATGTTGTGTGCGTTTTGGAATGAAATCTATGCGTACATATTTGATGATTGGCCTATAGTGGTGAATAATATATTGTATGAATGTGTATGTATACCATTATTGAATTGTGAATGATTTATGGTTATGGATGTGTATATGTAATCGTAATTGATGTGTTGTGATGAATGTGTATATGTACCAATTGTGAGTCATGGTGATATGTGGGATGTTAAGACGGTATGTAGATGGTCTTAATTGCATATGTGTTGGTATGTGTGCATTCATTCATAGCATGGTTGACTTCATTGTGGAAGTGGTTAAGCGGTGATCCTTCATTGGAAACAGACGTAGTAGACGTTAATCCTTAATTGGGATTAGGCGTAGTATTAAGCGGCGATCCTTCATTGGAAACAGACGTAGCAGACGTTAATCCTTAATTGGGATTAGGCGTAGTATTAAGCGGTGATCCTTTATTGGAAACAAACGTAGGGCTTTGGTCTTGTCCGGATCGGAAGCGTGGCTTGGATTCTAGATATTGAATCGGAAAGCGGTGAAACTTTGAGTTCACATTGAGGTACCGCATGCATGGAGTCACATTGTCTTGCATTGAGTCGTTTATAATTATGTGATAATTGATGTGGGTGTGATGTATGTTTGAAATATGTGGAATGATTGTCTGTTAATATCATTGATATAATAATACAAAGTATGATGAATTCTTGAATTGTTGTTTTAATTCATTGTGCCTTATTATGCTATTTCATAATAATTTGAATTCTCACCCTTTCTGTTTGAATGTTACCTTTACATGGGTATCGTGCAGATACTACAGAGTAGTATTGCTGGAGTAGGTGGACGGTAGCTCGCTCAAGATTAGTTGGAGAGTTTCCGTATTTAGTTTGAAATTAGGTAATGAGTCAATGCTCTGGTCATGTAACACTGGGTAGATTAGTGGTATTGGACTCATATCTTACCTTGATATGCTTTATGTCATTAATTGTTTTATTTTATTTGAAGTGATTATTGAGAGATGATCATGGTATGGGACATGGATCATATTATGAAATACATGAGTATTCTTTACTTTCCGCTGCGAACGCATATTGCTTGAATATTCATGATGAGTGAAATGTGTTATTTTGAATGACCAGGTGTATTGTTGGTTTTTGAAAAGTTTTAAGTTTCGAAAACGTCGATGTGACGCCCTTTTCTTTATATGCGTGCTTATTTACTCTGATTATATGCTAAATAATTTGGGGTAGAAAAATGGGTGTTACAATCAGGCCTACAAAAAAAGTATACCTATTATTGTTAAGGTCAGGGTAATCAGAGTGTAGTTTTTAATATAATATACTTCTTTCGGAAAAATAAATTAATGTTGTTAATCATGTGAGAGACTTTGTGTAATTCTAATAAAATTTAAGAGTGGTGGTATGTTTTAGGATTTTATTACGACTCAACTATTAATCAAGAAGGTCATGGAAGAGGTGTCGCATTTTCAAGAGGCATGCATATGAAGGTGGGAGATTTTTTCTAAAGGACTCAATTTTACTCTTTTTAATTTCTGTAAGTATCAAACATTTTATATTAAGATATTATACATAAATTAAATATAATTAAAATAAAAACCTTAAATCATCTTTTTCATAGCTCATATTGAATTTTTTTTATAAAAACTAAGAACAATATATTCATAATCATTAATAAAAAATGTTGAAATTAAAATGGAAATAATAAATCTACTTAACATTATTTAAATTTTATTGAATACGGAGGATTTTCCAGTTATGTTAATTGGTTTGATATATGGAAACACAAAATATCAATCTAATGGAAAATATCATGGACCGCATAGCGCAATAGATTAGCGCGTTTGACTTCGGATCAAAAGGTCGTGGGTTTGATTCCCACTATGGTCGATAACTTGTTTTAATTTCTCTCTAAACAAGATGAAAATAAATGATTTCAGGGATTCAATTTTAGCATCAAATTATGTTCCTATATCTACACACCCTTAAAAAATCAGAAGGTTTGATAGAGAAAGTGTAGTTTTTTTTAATTTTCTAAAACTTTCTTATCCATTCTATTTACTTATTGTAATTTTGTCTTATGTGGATGACACGAGTTTGGATTGCTACTGTTATTGGAGAAATGGGGAGCTTTAATATAATAAAATTTTGCCACAATAAAGTGTAATAATTGAACAAAAGGAGGCAATAAATCGTAATATTAATGCTAAAGTCAGAATGAGAACCTGGAGATTGCAGTGCGTAGGCAACCATAAGAAAGATTCAAAACACCAAATCTTCTTCCAGTAAAATTAGTTAGATTTGATGCCCAATTCCAACAAAAAGTTATAAGAACCATGAGACGGCGTCACAAGACATCAAGGAGCTTTCAAGGTCAGGTTAGATTTTGACAAAAAAAAGGCTTCGCATGAAGAAATGAGACTCTTTTGAGAAGGATATTTTGGTTTATACAAAAGTTCACGATGGACCTATGATTGTTTATAGAAATAGGAGGAACAAAGGAAGCATGTGGATTTAACATAGCCACATAACTTAGTTATGTTCATTTTGACATAATTGTAGTGGCAGACGTTGATAATTAAGCCTACTAGAAAAAATGAATATCATAATTTTGAATTGTTGAGGCCAATGTAACCCAAACGTATTTAAAATAACTTATGTGAAACTATGAACCAGGTGTATTATTCAATAATGAGATTTTGAGTATTGTTATAAAATTGAAGAGTTCTGAAATGTTTTGAAGTTTAATTATTATTGGAGTGTTAAATGAGGAGGTCGGGAAGGACGAGTGTCGTTGTTGTAATAAAAGACAGTGCATTGTACTTTACAACTCATAACAATGTTGATATTGAAGTTTGAAATACAATACGTTGGAATTGGAGGCGGATAGGATTCTACGATGAATTCTTTTAAAACTAGTTTAAATTATAAGATTTTGTGTTTCATTTTAAGAATCTTGTTTGATTTCTATTATATTTTCTTCCTCTTATATCTTAAAGGTGGACCAAAAATAAATGTTTAACAAACCAACATTTACACATCTATAAGAAATTAAGAGGTTTAAGAGAGAAAAAAGGAAAATATAATTCTTTGGTGTATTTTTTTTTATAGTTTTCACAAACTTTTTTATTCTCCTATTTTATTTTGGGGTCTATTTTGATATTTATGACATTATTTTGAGTTTTTTTGTTATTGTATCCTCAATATAACTAAATAATATAATTGTTGTCATAATTCCCCCTTGGGTATATGTAAATAGTATTAAGGTAGATAATTGAAATAAGCGGATGAAGTTTTCTCACATTTGAGAATACAAAAGTTCCAGACACCTAAACATCACCCAAAAAAAAATTCAACTTCAACGCAATATGTGAGCAAAACATAATAAGTAAATATGAATGACATCATAAGTCATCGAGGATTTTCCATAGTCGGCCAAGATTTTTAGAAAAAGACTGCACATATGGGAAGAAAAATTAACTAAGAAGGATTTTGTGCTTGATCGACATAAAAGCCCAAAAAGAACATATGTTGTTGATACTACTGGATGAACAAAGGAATCTATTAAACATGACATTTACCCACAACTTAATTCTTTCCCTATTGTCAAAATTTAATTGGAGGCTGAAAATGATGATCAGGCCTACCAAAAAAAAGTATACTTATTATTGTTAAGGTCAGGGTAATCAGAGTGTAGTTTTTAATATAATATACTTCATTCGGAAAAATAAATTAATGTTGTTAATCATGTGAGAAACTTTGTGTAATTCTAATAAAATTTGAGAGTGGTGGTATGTTTTAGGATTTTATTACGACTCAACTATTAATCAAGAAGGTCATGGAAGAGGTGTGGCATTTTCAAGAGGCATGCATATGAAGGTGGGAGATTTTTTCTAAAGGACTCAATTTTACTCTTTTTAACTTCTGTAAGTATCAAACATTTTATATTAAGATATTATACATAAATTAAATATAATTAAAATAAAAACCTTAAATCATCTTTTTCATAGCTCATATTGACTTTTTTTTTATAAAAACTAAGAACAATATATTCATAATCATTAATAAAAAATGTTGAAATTAAAATGGAAATAATAAATCTACTTAACATTATTTAAATTTTATTGAATACGGAGGATTTTCCAGTTATGTTAATTGGTTTGATATATGGAAACACAAAATATCAATCTAATGGAAAATATCAGGGACCGTATAGCACAAGGGATTAGTGGTTTGACTTCGGATCAAAAGGTCGTGGGTTCGACTCCTACTATGGTCGATAACTTGTTTTAATTTCTCTCTAAACAATATGAAAATAAATGATTTTAGGGATTCAACTTTAGCATCAAATTATGTTCCTATATCTACACACCCTTAAAAAAATCAGAAGGTTTGATAGAGAAAGTGTAGTTTTTTTTTAATTTTCTAAAACTTTCTTATCCATTCTATTTACTTATTGTAATTTTGTCTTATGTGGATGACACGAGTTTGGATTTCTACTGTTATTGGAGAAATGGGGAGCTTTAATATAACAAAATTTTTCCACAATAAAGTGTAATAATTGAACAAAAGGAGGCAATAAATCGTAATATTAATGCTAAAGTCAGAACGAGAACCTGGAGATTGCAGTGCGTAGGCAACCATAAGAAAGATTATAAACACCAAATCTTCTTCTAGTAAAATTAGTTAGATTTGATGCCCAATTCAAACAAAAAGTTATAAGAACCATGAGACGGCGTCACAAGACATCAAGGAGATTTCAAGGCCAGGTTAGATTTTGACAAAAAAAAAGGCTTCGCATGAAGAAATGAGACTCTGTTGAGAAGGACATTTTGGTTTAGACAAAAGTTCATGATGGACCTATGATTGTTTATAGAAATAGGAGGAACAAAGGAAGCATGTGGATTTAACATAGCCACATAACTTAATTATGTTCATTTTGACATAATTGTAGTGGCAGACGTTGATAATTAAGCCTACTAGAAAAAATGAATATCATAATTTTGAATTGTTGAGGCCAATGTAACCCAAACGTATCTAAAATAACTTATGTGAAACTATGAACCAGGTGTATTATTCAATAATGAGATTTTGAGTATTGTAATAAAATTGAAGAGTTCTGAAATGTTTTGAAGTTTAATTATTACTGAAGTGTTAAATGAGGAGGTCGGGAAGGATGAGTGTCGTTGTTGTAATAAAAGACAGTGCATTGTACTTTACAACCCATAACAATGTTGATATTGAAGTTGGAAATATAATACGTTGGAATTGGAGGCGGATAGGATTCTACGATGAATTCTTTTAAAACTAGTTTAAATTATAAGATTTTGTGTTTCATTTTAAGCATCTTGTTTGATTTCTATTATATTTTCTTCCTCTTCTATCTTAAAGGTGGACCAAAAATAAATGTTTAACAAACCAACATTTACACACCTATAAGAAATTAAGAGGTTTAAGACAGGAAAAAGGGAAATATAATTCTTTGGTGTATTATTTTTATAGTTTTCACAAACTTTTTGTTGTCCTATTTTATTTTGGGGTATATTTTGATATTTATGACATGATTTTGAGTTTTTTTTATTATTGTATCCTCAATATATCTGAATAAAATAATTGTTGTCATTATTCCCCCTTGGGTATATGTAGATAGTATTAAGGTAGATAATTGAAATAAGCGAATGAAGTTTTCTCACATTTGAGAATACAAAAGTTCTAGACACCTAAACATCACCCTAAAAAAAATTTAACTTCAACGCAATATGTGAGGAAAACATAATAAGTAAATATGGATGACATCATAAGTCATCGAGGATTTGCCATAGTCGGCCAAGATTTTTAGAAAAAGACTTCACATATGGGAAGAAAAATTAACTAAGAAGGATTTTGTGCTTGATCGACATAAAAGCCCAAAAAGAACATATGTTGTTGATACTACTGGATGAACAAAGGAAGCTATTAAACATGACATTTACCCACAACTTAATTCTTTTTCTATTATCAAAATTTAATTGGAGGCTAAAAATGATGATTAAGCCTGTATACCTGTTATTGTTAGGGTCAGGGTAATCAGAGTGTAGTTTTTAATATAATATACTTCATTCGAAAAAATAAATTAATGTTGTTAATCATGTGAAAGACTTTGTGTAATTCTAATAAAATTGAAGAGTGGTGGTATGTTTTAGGATTTTATTATGACTCTACTATTAATCAAGAAGGTCATGGAAGGGGTGTGGCATTGTTCAAGAGGCATGCATATGAAGGTGAGAGATTTTTTCTAAAGGACTCAATTTTACTCTTTTTAACATATGTAAGTATCAAACATTTTATATTAAGATATTATACATAAATTAAATATAATTAAAATGAAAACCTTAAATCATCTTTTTCATAGCTCATATTGACTTTTTTTTATAAAAACTAAGAACAGTATATTCAAAATCATTAATAAAAAATGTTGAAATTAAAATTGAAATTATAAACCTACTTATCATTATTTAAATTTTATTGAATACGGAGGGTTTTCCAATTATGTTAGTTGGTTTGTTATATGGAAACACAAAATATCAATCTAATGGAAAATATCAAGGACTGCATAGCGCAGTGGATTAGCGGGTTTGACTTCGGATCAAAAGGTCTTGGGTTTGACTCCCACTGTGGTCAATAACTTGTTTTAATTTCTCTCTAAACAATATGAAAGTAAATGATTTTAGGGATTCAATTATAGCATCAAATTATATTCCTATATCTACACACCCTTAAAAATTCGGAAGGTTTGATAGAGAAAGTGTAGTTTTTTTTTAATTTTCTAAAACATTCTTATCCATTCAATTTACTTTTTGTAATTTTGTCTTATGTGGATGACAGGAGTTTGGATTGCTGCTGTTATTGGAGAAATGGGGAGCTTTAATATAATAAAATTTTGCCATAATAAAGTGTAATAATTGAACAAAAGGAGGCAATAAATCGTAATATTAATGCTAAAGTCAGAATGAGAACCTGGAGATTGCAGTGCGTAGGCAACCATAAGAAAGATTCAAAACACCAAATCTTCTTCAAGTAAAATTAGTTAGATTTGATGCCCAATTCAAACAAAAAGTTATAAGAACCATGAGACGGCGTCACAAGACCTCAAGGAGCTTTCAAGGTCAGGTTAGATTTTGACAAAAAAAAAGGCTTCGCATGAAGAAATGAGACTCTGTTGAGAAGGACATATTGGTTTAGACAAAAGTTCATGATGGACCTATGATTGTTTATAAAAATAGGAGGAACAAAGGAAGCTTGTGGATTTAACATAGCCACATAACTTAATTATGTTCATTTTGAAATAATTGTAGTGGCAGACATTGATAATTAAGCCTACTAGAAAAAATGAATATCATAATTTTGAATTGTTGAGGCCAATGTAACCCAAACGTATTTAAAATAACTTATGTGAAACTATGAACCAGGTGTATTATTCAATAATGAGATTTTGAGTATTGTAATAAAATTGAAGAGTTCTGAAATGTTTTGAAGTTTAATTATTACTGAAGTGTTAAATGAGGAGGTCGGGAAGGATGAGTGTCGTTGTTGTAATAAAAGACAGTGCATTGTACCTTACAACTCATAACAATGTTGATATTGAAGTTGGAAATACAATACGTTGGAATTGGAGGCGGATAGGATTCTACGATGAATTCTTTTACATCTAGTTTAAATTATAAGATTTTGTGTTTCATTTTAAGCATCTTGTTTGATTTCTATTCTATTCTCTTCCTCTTATATCTTAAAGGTGGACCAAAAATAAATGTTTAACAAACCAACATTTACATACCTATAATAAATTATGAGGTTTAAGAGAGAAAATGGGAAAATATAATTCTTTGGTGTATTTTTTTTTATAGTTTTCACAAACTTTTTTACTGTCCTATTTTATTTTGGGGACTATTTTGATATTTATGACATGATTTTGAGTTTTCTTTGTTATTGTATCCTCAATATATCTGAATAATATAGTTGTTGTCATAATTCCCCCTTGGGTATATGTAGATAGTATTAAGGTAGATAATTGAAATAAGCGGATGAAGTTTTCTCACATTTGAGAATACAAAAGTTCCAGACACCTAAACATCACCCCAAAAAAATTTCAACTTCAATGCAATATGTGAGCAAAACATAATAAGTAAATACGGATGACATCATAAGTCATCGAGGATTTTCCATAGTCGACCAAGATTTTTAGAAAAAGACTTCACATATGGGAAGAAATATTAACTAAGAAGGATTTTGTGCTTGATCGACATAAAAGCCCAAAAAGAACATATGTTGTCGATACTACTGGATGAACAAAGGAAGCTCTGAAACATGACATTTACCCACAACTTAATTCTTTTCCTATTGTCAAAATTTAATTGGAGGCTAAAAATGATGATCAGGCCTACCAAAAAAAAATATACTTGTTATTGTTAGGGTCAGGGTAATCAGAGTGTAGTTTTTAATATAATATACTTCATTCGGAAAAATAAATTAATGTTGTTAATCATGTGAGAGACTTTGTGTAATTCTAATAAAATTGAAGACTGGTGGTATGTTTTAGGATTTCATTACGACTCTACTATTAATTAAGAAGGTCATGGAAGAGGTGTGGCATTGTTCAAGAGGCATGCATATGAAGGTGAGAGATTTTTTCTAAAGGACTCAATTTTACTCTTTTTAATATCTGTAAGTATCAAACATTTTATATTAAGATATTATACATAAATTAAATATAATTAAAATAAAAACCTTAAATCATCTTTTTCATAGCTGATATTGACTTTTTTTTATAAAAACTAAGAACAGTATATTCATAATCATTAATAAAAAATGTAGAAATTAAAATGGAAATTATTAATCTACTTAACATTATTTAAATTTTATTGAATACGGAGGATTTTCCAATTATGTTAGTTGGTTTGATATATGGAAACACAAAATATCAAACTAATGGAAAATATCAGGGACCGCATAGCGCAGTGGATTAGCGCGTTTGACTTCGGATCAAAAGGTCGTGGGTTCGACTCCCACTGTGGTCGATAACTTGTTTTAATTTCTGTTTATACAATATGAAAATAAATGATTTTAGGGATTCAATTTTAGCATCAAATTATGTTCCTATATCTACACACCCTTAAAAAATCGGAAGGTTTGATAGAGAAAGTGTAGTTTTTTTTTAATTTTCTAAAACTTTCTTATCCATTCTATTTACTTTTTGTAATTTTGTCTTATGTGGATGACACGAGTTTGGATTGCTACTGTTATTGGAGAAATGGGGAGCTTTAATATAATAAAATTTTGCCACAATAAAGTGTAATAATTGAACAAAAGGATGCAATAAATCGTAATATTAATGCTAAAGTCAGAATGAGAACCTGGAGATTGCAGTGCGTAGGCAACCATAAGAAAGATTCAAAACACCAAATCTTCTTCCAGTAAAATTAGTTAGATTTGATGCCCAATTCTAACAAAAAGTTATAAGAACCATGAGACGGCGTCACAAGACATCAAGGAGCTTTCAAGGTCAGGTTAGATTTTGACAAAAAAAGGCTTCGCATGAAGAAATGAGACTCTAATGAGAAGGACATTTTGGTTTAGACAAAAGTTCATTATGGACCTATGATTGTTTATAAAAATAGAGGAACAAAGGAAGCTTGTGGATTTAACATAGCCACATAACTTAATTATGTTCATTTTGACATAATTGTAGTGGCAGACATTGATAATTAAGCCTACTAGAAAAAATGAATATCATAATTTTGAATTGTTGAGGCCAATGTAACCCAAACGTATTTAAAATAACTTATGTGAAACTATGAACCAGGTGTATTATTCAATAATGAGATTTTGAGTATTGTAATAAAATTGAAGAGTTCTGAAATGTTTTGAAGTTTAATTATTACTGAAGTGTTAAATGAGGAGGTCGGGAAGGATGAGTGTCGTTGTTGTAATAAAAGACAGTGCATTGTACCTTACAACTCATAACAATGTTGATATTGAAGTTGGAAATACAATACGTTGGAATTGGAGGCGGATAGGATTCTACGATGAATTCTTTTACATCTAGTTTAAATTATAAAATTTTGTGTTTCATTTTAAGCATCTTGTTTGATTTCTATTCTATTCTCTTCCTCTTATATCTTAAAGGTGGACCAAAAATAAATGTTTAACAAACCAACATTTACACACCTATAATAAATTATGAGGTTTAAGAGAGAAAATGGGAAAATATAATTCTTTGGTGTATTTTTTTTATAGTTTTCACAAACTTTTTTATTGTCCTATTTTATTTTGGGGTCTATTTTGATATTTATGACATGATTTTGAGTTTTCTTTTTTATTGTATCCTCAATATATCTGAATAATATAGTTGTTGTCATAATTCCCCCTTGGGTATATGTAGATAGTATTAAGGTAGATAATTGAAATAAGCGGATGAAGTTTTCTCACATTTGAGAATACAAAAGTTCCAGACACCTAAACATCACCCCAAAAAAATTTCAACTTCAATGCAATATGTGAGCAAAACATAATAAGTAAATACGGATGACATCATAAGTCATCGAGGATTTTCCATAGTCGACCAAGATTTTTAGAAAAAGACTTCACATATGGGAAGAAATATTAACTAAGAAGGATTTTGTGCTTGATCGACATAAAAGCCCAAAAAGAACATATGTTGTCGATACTACTGGATGAACAAAGGAAGCTCTGAAACATGACATTTACCCACAACTTAATTCTTTTCCTATTGTCAAAATTTAATTGGAGGCTAAAAATGATGATCAGGCCTACCGAAAAAAAATATACTTGTTATTGTTAGGGTCAGGGTAATCAGAGTGTAGTTTTTAATATAATATACTTCATTCGGAAAAATAAATTAATGTTGTTAATCATGTGAGAGACTTTGTGTAATTCTAATAAAATTGAAGACTGGTGGTATGTTTTAGGATTTCATTACGACTCTACTATTAATTAAGAAGGTCATGGAAGAGGTGTGGCATTGTTCAAGAGGCATGCATATGAAGGTGAGAGATTTTTTCTAAAGGACTCAATTTTACTCTTTTTAATATCTGTAAGTATCAAACATTTTATATTAAGATATTATACATAAATTAAATATAATTAAAATAAAAACCTTAAATCATCTTTTTCATAGCTGATATTGACTTTTTTTTATAAAAACTAAGAACAGTATATTCATAATCATTAATAAAAAATGTAGAAATTAAAATGGAAATTATTAATCTACTTAACATTATTTAAATTTTATTGAATACGGAGGATTTTCCAATTATGTTAGTTGGTTTGATATATGGAAACACAAAATATCAAACTAATGGAAAATATCAGGGACCGCATAGCGCAGTGGATTAGCGCGTTTGACTTCGGATCAAAAGGTCGTGGGTTCGACTCCCACTGTGGTCGATAACTTGTTTTAATTTCTGTTTATACAATATGAAAATAAATGATTTTAGGGATTCAATTTTAGCATCAAATTATGTTCCTATATCTACACACCCTTAAAAAATCGGAAGGTTTGATAGAGAAAGTGTAGTTTTTTTTTAATTTTCTAAAACTTTCTTATCCATTCTATTTACTTTTTGTAATTTTGTCTTATGTGGATGACACGAGTTTGGATTGCTACTGTTATTGGAGAAATGGGGAGCTTTAATATAATAAAATTTTGCCACAATAAAGTGTAATAATTGAACAAAAGGATGCAATAAATCGTAATATTAATGCTAAAGTCAGAATGAGAACCTGGAGATTGCAGTGCGTAGGCAACCATAAGAAAGATTCAAAACACCAAATCTTCTTCCAGTAAAATTAGTTAGATTTGATGCCCAATTCTAACAAAAAGTTATAAGAACCATGAGACGGCGTCACAAGACATCAAGGAGCTTTCAAGGTCAGGTTAGATTTTGACAAAAAAAGGCTTCGCATGAAGAAATGAGACTCTAATGAGAAGGACATTTTGGTTTAGACAAAAGTTCATTATGGACCTATGATTGTTTATAAAAATAGAGGAACAAAGGAAGCTTGTGGATTTAACATAGCCACATAACTTAATTATGTTCATTTTGACATAATTGTAGTGGCAGACATTGATAATTAAGCCTACTAGAAAAAATGAATATCATAATTTTGAATTGTTGAGGCCAATGTAACCCAAACGTATTTAAAATAACTTATGTGAAACTATGAACCAGGTGTATTATTCAATAATGAGATTTTGAGTATTGTAATAAAATTGAAGAGTTCTGAAATGTTTTGAAGTTTAATTATTACTGAAGTGTTAAATGAGGAGGTCGGGAAGGATGAGTGTCGTTGTTGTAATAAAAGACAGTGCATTGTACCTTACAACTCATAACAATGTTGATATTGAAGTTGGAAATACAATACGTTGGAATTGGAGGCGGATAGGATTCTACGATGAATTCTTTTACATCTAGTTTAAATTATAAAATTTTGTGTTTCATTTTAAGCATCTTGTTTGATTTCTATTCTATTCTCTTCCTCTTATATCTTAAAGGTGGACCAAAAATAAATGTTTAACAAACCAACATTTACACACCTATAATAAATTATGAGGTTTAAGAGAGAAAATGGGAAAATATAATTCTTTGGTGTATTTTTTTTATAGTTTTCACAAACTTTTTTATTGTCCTATTTTATTTTGGGGTCTATTTTGATATTTATGACATGATTTTGAGTTTTCTTTTTTATTGTATCCTCAATATATCTGAATAATATAGTTGTTGTCATAATTCCCCCTTGGGTATATGTAGATAGTATTAAGGTAGATAATTGAAATAAGCGGATGAAGTTTTCTCACATTTGAGAATACAAAAGTTCCAGACACCTAAACATCACCCCAAAAAAATTTCAACTTCAATGCAATATGTGAGCAAAACATAATAAGTAAATACGGATGACATCATAAGTCATCGAGGATTTTCCATAGTCGACCAAGATTTTTAGAAAAAGACTTCACATATGGGAAGAAATATTAACTAAGAAGGATTTTGTGCTTGATCGACATAAAAGCCCAAAAAGAACATATGTTGTTGATACTACTGGATGAACAAAGGAAGCTCTGAAACATGACATTTACCAACAACTTAATTCTTTTCCTATTGTCAAAATTTAATTGGAGGCTAAAAATGATGATCAGGCCTACCAAAAAAAAAATACTTGTTATTGTTAGGGTCAGGGTAATCAGAGTGTAGTTTTTAATATAATATACTTCATTCGGAAAAATAAATTAATGTTGTTAATCATGTGAGAGACTTTGTGTAATTCTAATAAAATTGAAGACTGGTGGTATGTTTTAGGATTTTATTACGACTCTACTATTAATTAAGAAGGTCATGGAAGAGGTGTGGCATTGTTCAAGAGGCATGCATATGAAGGTGAGAGATTTTTTCTAAAGGACTCAATTTTACTCTTTTTAATATCTGTAAGTATCAAACATTTTATATTAAGATATTATACATAAATTAAATATAATAAAATTTATGTATAATATCTTAATATAAATTTTAATGGGGAGCTTTAATATAATAAAATTTTGCCACAATAAAGTGTAATAATTGAACAAAAGGATGCAATAAATCGTAATATTAATGCTAAAGTCAGAATGAGAACCTGGAGATTGCAGTGCGTAGGCAACCATAAGAAAGATTCAAAACACCAAATCTTCTTCCAGTAAAATTAGTTAGATTTGATGCCCAATTCTAACAAAAAGTTATAAGAACCATGAGACGGCGTCACAAGACATCAAGGAGCTTTCAAGGTCAGGTTAGATTTTGACAAAAAAAGGCTTCGCATGAAGAAATGAGACTCTAATGAGAAGGACATTTTGGTTTAGACAAAAGTTCATGATGGACCTATGATTGTTTATAAAAATAGGAGGAACAAAGGAAGCTTGTGGATTTAACATAGCCACATAACTTAATTATGTTCATTTTGACATAATTGTAGTGGCAGACATTGATAATTAAGCCTACTAGAAAAAATGAATATCATAATTTTGAATTGTTGAGGCCAATGTAACCCAAACGTATTTAAAATAACTTATGTGAAACTATGAACCAGGTGTATTATTCAATAATGAGATTTTGAGTATTGTAATAAAATTGAAGAGTTCTGAAATGTTTTGAAGTTTAATTATTACTGAAGTGTTAAATGAGGAGGTCGGGAAGGATGAGTGTCGTTGTTGTAATAAAAGACAGTGCATTGTACCTTACAACTCATAACAATGTTGATATTGAAGTTGGAAATACAATACGTTGGAATTGGAGGCGGATAGGATTCTACGATGAATTCTTTTACATCTAGTTTAAATTATAAAATTTTGTGTTTCATTTTAAGCATCTTGTTTGATTTCTATTCTATTCTCTTCCTCTTATATCTTAAAGGTGGACCAAAAATAAATGTTTAACAAACCAACATTTACACACCTATAATAAATTATGAGGTTTAAGAGAGAAAATGGGAAAATATAATTCTTTGGTGTATTTTTTTTATAGTTTTCACAAACTTTTTTATTGTCCTATTTTATTTTGGGGTCTATTTTGATATTTATGACATGATTTTGAGTTTTCTTTTTTATTGTATCCTCAAAATATCTGAATAATATAGTTGTTGTCATAATTCCCCCTTGGGTATATGTAGATAGTATTAAGGTAGATAATTGAAATAAGCGGATGAAGTTTTCTCACATTTGAGAATACAAAAGTTCCAGACACCTAAACATCACCCCAAAAAAATTTCAACTTCAATGCAATATGTGAGCAAAACATAATAAGTAAATACGGATGACATCATAAGTCATCGAGGATTTTCCATAGTCGACCAAGATTTTTAGAAAAAGACTTCACATATGGGAAGAACAAGAAGGATTTTGTGCTTGATCGACATAAAAGCCCAAAAAGAACATATGTTGTTGATACTACTGGATGAACAAAGGAAGCTCTGAAACATGACATTTACCAACAACTTAATTCTTTTCCTATTGTCAAAATTTAATTGGAGGCTAAAAATGATGATCAGGCCTACCAAAAAAAAAATACTTGTTATTGTTAGGGTCAGGGTAATCAGAGTGTAGTTTTTAATATAATATACTTCATTCGGAAAAATAAATTAATGTTGTTAATCATGTGAGAGACTTTGTGTAATTCTAATAAAATTGAAGACTGGTGGTATGTTTTAGGATTTTATTACGACTCTACTATTAATTAAGAAGGTCATGGAAGAGGTGTGGCATTGTTCAAGAGGCATGCATATGAAGGTGAGAGATTTTTTCTAAAGGACTCAATTTTACTCTTTTTAATATCTGTAAGTATCAAACATTTTATATTAAGATATTATACATAAATTAAATATAATTAAAATAAAAACCTTAAATCATCTTTTTCATAGCTCATATTGACTTTTTTTTATAAAAACTAAGAACAGTATATTCATAATCATTAATAAAAATTGTAGAAATTAAAATGGAAATTATTAATCTACTTAACATTATTTAAATTTTATTGAATACGGAGGATTTTCCAATTATGTTAGTTGGTTTGATATATGGAAACACAAAATATCAAACTAATGGAAAATATCAGGGACCGCATAGCGCAGTGGATTAACACGTTTGACTTCGGATCAAAAGGTCGTGGGTTCGACTCCCACTGTGGTTGATAACTTGTTTTAATTTCTCTCTAAACAATATGAAAATAAATGATTTTAGGGATTCAATTTTAGCATCAAATTATGTTCCTATATCTACACACCCTTAAAAAATCGGAAGGTCAGAATGAGAACCTGGAGATTGCAGTGCGTAGGCAACCATAAGAAAGATTCAAAACACCAAATCTTCTTCCAGTAAAATTAGTTAGATTTGATGCCCAATTCTAACAAAAAGTTATAAGAACCATGAGACGGCGTCACAAGACATCAAGGAGCTTTCAAGGTCAGGTTAGATTTTGACAAAAAAAGGCTTCGCATGAAGAAATGAGACTCTAATGAGAAGGACATTTTGGTTTAGACAAAAGTTCATGATGGACCTATGATTGTTTATAAAAATAGGAGGAACAAAGGAAGCTTGTGGATTTAACATAGCCACATAACTTAAGTATGTTCATTTTGACATAATTGTAGTGGCAGACATTGATAATTAAGCCTACTAGAAAAAATGAATATCATAATTTTGAATTGTTGAGGCCAATGTAACCCAAACGTATTTAAAATAACTTATGTGAAACTATGAACCAGGTGTATTATTCAATAATGAGATTTTGAGTATTGTAATAAAATTGAAGAGTTCTGAAATGTTTTGAAGTTTAATTATTACTGAAGTGTTAAATGAGGAGGTCGGGAAGGACGAGTGTCGTTGTTGTAATAAAAGACAGTGCATTGTACTTTACAACTCATAACAATGTTGATATTGAAGTTGGAAATACAATACGTTGGAATTGGAGGCGGATAGGATTCTACGATGAATTCTTTTACAACTAGTTTAAATTATAAGATTTTGTGTTTCATTTTAAGCATCTTGTTTGATTTCTATTCTATTTTCTTCCTCTTATATCTTAAAGGTGGACCAAAAATAAATGTTTAACAAACCAACATTTACACACCTATAATAAATTATGAGGTTTAAGAGAGAAAAAAGGAAAATATAATTCTTTGGTGTATTTTTTTTATAGTTTTCACAAACTTTTTTATTGTCCTATTTTATTTTGGGGTCTATTTTGATATTTATGACATGGTTTTGAGTTTTCTTTGTTATTGTATCCTCAATATATCTGAATAATATAGTTGTTGTCATAATTCCCCCTTGGGTATATGTAGATAGTATTAAGGTAGATAATTGAAATAAGCGGATGAAGTTTTCTCACATTTGAGAATACAAAAGTTCCAAACACCTAAACATCACCCCAAAAAAATTTCAACTTCAACGCAATATGTGAGCAAAACATAATAAGTAAATACGGATGACATCATAAGTCATCGAGGATTTTCCATAGTCGGCCAAGATTTTTAGAAAAAGACTTCACATATGGGAAGAAATATAAACTAAGAAGCATTTTGTGCTTGATCGACATAAAAGCCCAAAAAGAACATATGTTGTTGATACTACTGGATGAACAAAGGAAGCTCTGAAACATGACATTTACCCACAACTTAATTCTTTTCCCATTGTCAAAATTTAATTGGAGGCTAAAAATGATGATCAGGCCTACCAAAAAAAAAATACTTGTTATTGTTAGGGTCAGGGTAATCAGAGTGTAGTTTTTAATATAATATACTTCATTCGGAAAAATAAATTAATGTTGTTAATCATGTGAGAGACTTTGTGTAATTCTAATAAAATTGAAGACTGGTGGTATGTTTTAGGATTTTATTACGACTCTACTATTAATTAAGAAGGTCATGGAAGAGGTGTGGCATTGTTCAAGAGGCATGCATATGAAGGTGAGAGATTTTTTCTAAAGGACTCAATTTTACTCTTTTTAATATCTGTAAGTATCAAACATTTTATATTAAGATATTATACATAAATTAAATATAATTAAAATAAAAACCTTAAATCATCTTTGTCATAGCTCATATTGACTTTTTAAAAAAAAAACTAAGAACAGTATATTCATAATCATTAATAAAAAATGTAGAAATTAAAATGGAAATTATAAATCTACTTAACATTATTTAAATTTTATTGAATTTATGTTAGTTGGTTTGATATATGGAAACACAAAATATCAAACTAATGGAAAATATCAGGGACCGCATAGCGCAGTGGATTAGCGCGTTTGACTTCGGATCAAAAGGTCGTGGGTTCGACTCCCACTGTGGTCGATAACTTGTTTTAATTTCTCTCTAAACAATATGAAAATAAATGATTTTAGGGATTCAGACTCCCACTGTGGTCGATAACTTGTTTTAATTTCTCTCTAAACAATATGAAAATAAATGATTTTAGGGATTCAGTTTTAGCATCAAATTATGTTCCTATATCTACACACCCTTAAAAAATCAGAAGGTTTGATAGAGAAAGTGTAGTTTTTTTTTAAAATTTCTAAAAACTTTCTTATCCATTCTATTTACTTTTTGTAATTTTGTCTTATGTGGATGACACGAGTTTGGCTTGCTACTGTTATTGGAGAAATGGGGAGCTTTAATATAATAAAATTTTGCCACAATAAAGTGTAATAATTGAACAAAAGGAGGCAATAAATCGTAATATTAATGCTAAAGTCAGAATGAGAACCTGGAGATTGCAGTGCGTAGGCAACCATAAGAAAGATTCAAAACACCAAATCTTCTTCCAGTAAAATTAGTTAGATTTGATGCCCAATTCTAACAAAAAGTTATAAGAACCATGAGACGGCGTCACAAGACATCAAGGAGCTTTCAAGGTCAGGTTAGATTTTGACAAAAAAAGGCTTCGCATGAAGAAATGAGACTCTAATGAGAAGGACATTTTGGTTTAGACAAAAGTTCATTATGGACCTATGATTGTTTATAAAAATAGGAGGAACAAAGGAAGCTTGTGGATTTAACATAGCCACATAACTTAATTATGTTCATTTTGAAATAATTGTAGTGGCAGACATTGATAATTAAGCCTACTAGAAAAAATGAATATCATAATTTTGAATTGTTGAGGCCAATGTAACCCAAACGTATTTAAAATAACTTATGTGAAACTATGAACCAGGTGTATTATTCAATAATGAGATTTTGAGTATTGTAATAAAATTGAAGAGTTCTGAAATGTTTTGAAGTTTAATTATTACTGAAGTGTTAAATGAGGAGGTCGGGAAGGATGAGTGTCGTTGTTGTAATAAAAGACAGTGCATTGTACTTTACAACTCATAACAATGTTGATATTGAAGTTGGAAATACAATACGTTGGAATTGGAGGCGGATAGGATTCTACGATGAATTCTTTTACAACTAGTTTAAATTATAAAATTTTGTGTTTCATTTTAAGCATCTTGTTTGATTTCTATTCTATTCTCTTCCTCTTATATCTTAAAGGTGGACCAAAAATAAATGTTTAACAAACCAACATTTACACACCTATAATAAATTATGAGGTTTAAGAGAGAAAATGGGAAAATATAATTCTTTGGTGTATTTTTTTTTATAGTTTTCACAAACTTTTTTATTGTCCTATTTTATTTTGGGGTCTATTTTGATATTTATGACATGATTTTGAGTTTTCTTTGTTATTGTATCCTCAATATATCTGAATAATATAGTTGTTGTCATAATTCCCCCTTGGGTATATGTAGATAGTATTAAGGTAGATAATTGAAATAAGCGGATGAAGTTTTCTCACATTTGAGAATACAAAAGTTCCAGACACCTAAACATCACCCCAAAAAAATTTCAACTTCAACGCAATATGTGAGCAAAACATAATAAGTAAATACGGATGACATCATAAGTCATCGAGGATTTTCCATAGTCGGCCAAGATTTTTAGAAAAAGACTTCACATATGGGAAGAAATATTAACTAAGAAGGATTTTGTGCTTGATCGACATAAAAGCCCAAAAAGAACATATGTTGTTGATACTACTGGATGAACAAAGGAAGCTCTGAAACATGACATTTACCCACAACTTAATTCTTTTCCCATTGTCAAAATTTAATTGGAGGCTAAAAATGATGATCAGGCCTACCAAAAAAAAATACTTGTTATTGTTAGGGTCAGGGTAATCAGAGTGTAGTTTTTAATATAATATACTTCATTCGGAAAAATAAATTAATGTTGTTAATCATGTGAGAGACTTTGTGTAATTCTAATAAAATTGAAGACTGGTGGTATGTTTTAGGATTTTATTACGACTCTACTATTAATTAAGAAGGTCATGGAAGAGGTGTGGCATTGTTCAAGAGGCATGCATATGAAGGTGAGAGATTTTTTCTAAAGGACTCAATTTTACTCTTTTTAATATCTGTAAGTATCAAACATTTTATATTAAGATATTATACATAAATTAAATATAATTAAAATAAAAACCTTAAATCATCTTTTTCATAGCTCATATTGACTTTTTTTTAAAAAACTAAGAACAGTATATTCATAATCATTAATAAAAAATGTAGAAATTAAAATGGAAATTATAAATCTACTTAACATTATTTAAATTTTATTGAATACGGAGGATTTTCCAATTATGTTAGTTGGTTTGATATATGGAAACACAAAATATCAAACTAATGGAAAATATCAGGGACCGCATAGCGCAGTGGATTAGCGCGTTTGACTTCGGATCAAAAGGTCGTGGGTTCGACTCCCACTGTGGTCGATAACTTGTTTTAATTTCTCTCTAAACAATATGAAAATAAATGATTTTAGGGATTCAGTTTTAGCATCAAATTATGTTCCTATATCTACACACCCTTAAAAAATCAGAAGGTTTGATAGAGAAAGTGTAGTTTTTTTTTAAAATTTCTAAAACTTTCTTATCCATTCTATTTACTTTTTGTAATTTTGTCTTATGTGGATGACACGAGTTTGGATTGCTACTGTTATTGGAGAAATGGGGAGCTTTAATATAATAAAATTTTGCCACAATAAAGTGTAATAATTGAACAAAAGGAGGCAATAAATCGTAATATTAATGCTAAAGTCAGAATGAGAACCTGGAGATTGCAGTGCGTAGGCAACCATAAGAAAGATTCAAAACACCAAATCTTCTTCCAGTAAAATTAGTTAGATTTGATCCCCAATTCTAACAAAAAGTTATAAGAACCATGAGACGGCGTCACAAGACATCAAGGAGCTTTCAAGGTCAGGTTAGATTTTGACAAAAAAAGGCTTCGCATGAAGAAATGAGACTCTAATGAGAAGGACATTTTGGTTTAGACAAAAGTTCATTATGGACCTATGATTGTTTATAAAAATAGGAGGAACAAAGGAAGCTTGTGGATTTAACATAGCCACATAACTTAATTATGTTCATTTTGAAATAATTGTAGTGGCAGACATTGATAATTAAGCCTACTAGAAAAAATGAATATCATAATTTTGAATTGTTGAGGCCAATGTAACCCAAACGTATTTAAAATAACTTATGTGAAACTATGAACCAGGTGTATTATTCAATAATGAGATTTTGAGTATTGTAATAAAATTGAAGAGTTCTGAAATGTTTTGAAGTTTAATTATTACTGAAGTGTTAAATGAGGAGGTCGGGAAGGATGAGTGTCGTTGTTGTAATAAAAGACAGTGCATTGTACTTTACAACTCATAACAATGTTGATATTGAAGTTGGAAATACAATACGTTGGAATTGGAGGCGGATAGGATTCTACGATGAATTCTTTTACAACTAGTTTAAATTATAAAATTTTGTGTTTCATTTTAAGCATCTTGTTTGATTTCTATTCTATTCTCTTCCTCTTATATCTTAAAGGTGGACCAAAAATAAATGTTTAACAAACCAACATTTACACACCTATAATAAATTATGAGGTTTAAGAGAGAAAATGGGAAAATATAATTCTTTGGTGTATTTTTTTTTATAGTTTTCACAAACTTTTTTATTGTCCTATTTTATTTTGGGGTCTATTTTGATATTTATGACATGATTTTGAGTTTTCTTTGTTATTGTATCCTCAATATATCTGAATAATATAGTTGTTGTCATAATTCCCCCTTGGGTATATGTAGATAGTATTAAGGTAGATAATTGAAATAAGCGGATGAAGTTTTCTCACATTTGAGAATACAAAAGTTCCAGACACCTAAACATCACCCCAAAAAAATTTCAACTTCAACGCAATATGTGAGCAAAACATAATAAGTAAATACGGATGACATCATAAGTCATCGAGGATTTTCCATAGTCGGCCAAGATTTTTAGAAAAAGACTTCACATATGGGAAGAAATATTAACTAAGAAGGATTTTGTGCTTGATCGACATAAAAGCCCAAAAAGAACATATGTTGTTGATACTACTGGATGAACAAAGGAAGCTCTGAAACATGACATTTACCCACAACTTAATTCTTTTCCCATTGTCAAAATTTAATTGGAGGCTAAAAATGATGATCAGGCCTACCAAAAAAAAAATACTTGTTATTGTTAGGGTCAGGGTAATCAGAGTGTAGTTTTTAATATAATATACTTCATTCGGAAAAATAAATTAATGTTGTTAATCATGTGAGAGACTTTGTGTAATTCTAATAAAATTGAAGACTGGTGGTATGTTTTAGGATTTTATTACGACTCTACTATTAATTAAGAAGGTCATGGAAGAGGTGTGGCATTGTTCAAGAGGCATGCATATGAAGGTGAGAGATTTTTTCTAAAGGACTCAATTTTACTCTTTTTAATATCTGTAAGTATCAAACATTTTATATTAAGATATTATACATAAATTAAATATAATTAAAATAAAAACCTTAAATCATCTTTTTCATAGCTCATATTGACTTTTTTTTTAAAAAACTAAGAACAGTATATTCATAATCATTAATAAAAAATGTAGAAATTAAAATGGAAATTATAAATCTACTTAACATTATTTAAATTTTATTGAATACGGAGGATTTTCCAATTATGTTAGTTGGTTTGATATATGGAAACACAAAATATCAAACTAATGGAAAATATCAGGGACCGCATAGCGCAGTGGATTAGCGCGTTTGACTTCGGATCAAAAGGTCGTGGGTTCGACTCCCACTGTGGTCGATAACTTGTTTTAATTTCTCTCTAAACAATATGAAAATAAATGATTTTAGGGATTCAGTTTTAGCATCAAATTATGTTCCTATATCTACACACCCTTAAAAAATCAGAAGGTTTGATAGAGAAAGTGTAGTTTTTTTTTAAAATTTCTAAAACTTTCTTATCCATTCTATTTACTTTTTGTAATTTTGTCTTATGTGGATGACACGAGTTTGGATTGCTACTGTTATTGGAGAAATGGGGAGCTTTAATATAATAAAATTTTGCCACAATAAAGTGTAATAATTGAACAAAAGGAGGCAATAAATCGTAATATTAATGCTAAAGTCAGAATGAGAACCTGGAGATTGCAGTGCGTAGGCAACCATAAGAAAGATTCAAAACACCAAATCTTCTTCCAGTAAAATTAGTTAGATTTGATCCCCAATTCTAACAAAAAGTTATAAGAACCATGAGACGGCGTCACAAGACATCAAGGAGCTTTCAAGGTCAGGTTAGATTTTGACAAAAAAAGGCTTCGCATGAAGAAATGAGACTCTAATGAGAAGGACATTTTGGTTTAGACAAAAGTTCATTATGGACCTATGATTGTTTATAAAAATAGGAGGAACAAAGGAAGCTTGTGGATTTAACATAGCCACATAACTTAATTATGTTCATTTTGAAATAATTGTAGTGGCAGACATTGATAATTAAGCCTACTAGAAAAAATGAATATCATAATTTTGAATTGTTGAGGCCAATGTAACCCAAACGTATTTAAAATAACTTATGTGAAACTATGAACCAGGTGTATTATTCAATAATGAGATTTTGAGTATTGTAATAAAATTGAAGAGTTCTGAAATGTTTTGAAGTTTAATTATTACTGAAGTGTTAAATGAGGAGGTCGGGAAGGATGAGTGTCGTTGTTGTAATAAAAGACAGTGCATTGTACTTTACAACTCATAACAATGTTGATATTGAAGTTGGAAATACAATACGTTGGAATTGGAGGCGGATAGGATTCTACGATGAATTCTTTTACAACTAGTTTAAATTATAAAATTTTGTGTTTCATTTTAAGCATCTTGTTTGATTTCTATTCTATTCTCTTCCTCTTATATCTTAAAGGTGGACCAAAAATAAATGTTTAACAAACCAACATTTACACACCTATAATAAATTATGAGGTTTAAGAGAGAAAATGGGAAAATATAATTCTTTGGTGTATTTTTTTTTATAGTTTTCACAAACTTTTTTATTGTCCTATTTTATTTTGGGGTCTATTTTGATATTTATGACATGATTTTGAGTTTTCTTTGTTATTGTATCCTCAATATATCTGAATAATATAGTTGTTGTCATAATTCCCCCTTGGGTATATGTAGATAGTATTAAGGTAGATAATTGAAATAAGCGGATGAAGTTTTCTCACATTTGAGAATACAAAAGTTCCAGACACCTAAACATCACCCCAAAAAAATTTCAACTTCAACGCAATATGTGAGCAAAACATAATAAGTAAATACGGATGACATCATAAGTCATCGAGGATTTTCCATAGTCGGCCAAGATTTTTAGAAAAAGACTTCACATATGGGAAGAAATATTAACTAAGAAGGATTTTGTGCTTGATCGACATAAAAGCCCAAAAAGAACATATGTTGTTGATACTACTGGATGAACAAAGGAAGCTCTGAAACATGACATTTACCCACAACTTAATTCTTTTCCCATTGTCAAAATTTAATTGGAGGCTAAAAATGATGATCAGGCCTACCAAAAAAAAATACTTGTTATTGTTAGGGTCAGGGTAATCAGAGTGTAGTTTTTAATATAATATACTTCATTCGGAAAAATAAATTAATGTTGTTAATCATGTGAGAGACTTTGTGTAATTCTAATAAAATTGAAGACTGGTGGTATGTTTTAGGATTTTATTACGACTCTACTATTAATTAAGAAGGTCATGGAAGAGGTGTGGCATTGTTCAAGAGGCATGCATATGAAGGTGAGAGATTTTTTCTAAAGGACTCAATTTTACTCTTTTTAATATCTGTAAGTATCAAACATTTTATATTAAGATATTATACATAAATTAAATATAATTAAAATAAAAACCTTAAATCATCTTTTTCATAGCTCATATTGACTTTTTTAAAAAAAAACTAAGAACAGTATATTCATAATCATTAATAAAAAATGTAGAAATTAAAATGGAAATTATAAATCTACTTAACATTATTTAAATTTTATTGAATACGGAGGATTTTCCAATTATGTTAGTTGGTTTGATATATGGAAACACAAAATATCAAACTAATGGAAAATATCAGGGACCGCATAGCGCAGTGGATTAGCGCGTTTGACTTCGGATCAAAAGGTCGTGGGTTCGACTCCCACTGTGGTCGATAACTTGTTTTAATTTCTCTCTAAACAATATGAAAATAAATGATTTTAGGGATTCAGTTTTAGCATCAAATTATGTTCCTATATCTACACACCCTTAAAAAATCAGAAGGTTTGATAGAGAAAGTGTAGTTTTTTTTTAAAATTTCTAAAACTTTCTTATCCATTCTATTTACTTTTTGTAATTTTGTCTTATGTGGATGACACGAGTTTGGATTGCTACTGTTATTGGAGAAATGGGGAGCTTTAATATAATAAAATTTTGCCACAATAAAGTGTAATAATTGAACAAAAGGAGGCAATAAATCGTAATATTAATGCTAAAGTCAGAATGAGAACCTGGAGATTGCAGTGCGTAGGCAACCATAAGAAAGATTCAAAACACCAAATCTTCTTCCAGTAAAATTAGTTAGATTTGATCCCCAATTCTAACAAAAAGTTATAAGAACCATGAGACGGCGTCACAAGACATCAAGGAGCTTTCAAGGTCAGGTTAGATTTTGACAAAAAAAGGCTTCGCATGGAGAAATGAGACTCTAATGAGAAGGACATTTTGGTTTAGACAAAAGTTCATTATGGACCTATGATTGTTTATAAAAATAGGAGGAACAAAGGAAGCTTGTGGATTTAACATAGCCACATAACTTAATTATGTTCATTTTGAAATAATTGTAGTGGCAGACATTGATAATTAAGCCTACTAGAAAAAATGAATATCATAATTTTGAATTGTTGAGGCCAATGTAACCCAAACGTATTTAAAATAACTTATGTGAAACTATGAACCAGGTGTATTATTCAATAATGAGATTTTGAGTATTGTAATAAAATTGAAGAGTTCTGAAATGTTTTGAAGTTTAATTATTACTGAAGTGTTAAATGAGGAGGTCGGGAAGGATGAGTGTCGTTGTTGTAATAAAAGACAGTGCATTGTACTTTACAACTCATAACAATGTTGATATTGAAGTTGGAAATACAATACGTTGGAATTGGAGGCGGATAGGATTCTACGATGAATTCTTCTACAACTAGTTTAAATTATAAAATTTTGTGTTTCATTTTAAGCATCTTGTTTGATTTCTATTCTATTCTCTTCCTCTTATATCTTAAAGGTGGACCAAAAATAAATGTTTAACAAACCAACATTTACACACCTATAATAAATTATGAGGTTTAAGAGAGAAAATGGGAAAATATAATTCTTTGGTGTATTTTTTTTATAGTTTTCACAAACTTTTTTATTGTCCTATTTTATTTTGGGGTCTATTTTGATATTTATGACATGATTTTGAGTTTTCTTTGTTATTGTATCCTCAATATATCTGAATAATATAGTTGTTGTCATAATTCCCCCTTGGGTATATGTAGATAGTATTAAGGTAGATAATTGAAATAAGCGGATGAAGTTTTCTCACTTTTGAGAATACAAAAGTTCCAGACACCTAAACATCACCCCAAAAAAATTTCAACTTCAACGCAATATGTGAGCAAAACATAATAAGTAAATACGGATGACATCATAAGTCATCGAGGATTTTCCATAGTCGGCCAAGATTTTTAGAAAAAGACTTCACATATGGGAAGAAATATTAACTAAGAAGGATTTTGTGCTTGATCGACATAAAAGCCCAAAAAGAACATATGTTGTTGATACTACTGGATGAACAAAGGAAGCTCTGAAACATGACATTTACCCACAACTTAATTCTTTTCCCATTGTCAAAATTTAATTGGAGGCTAAAAATGATGATCAGGCCTACCAAAAAAAAATACTTGTTATTGTTAGGGTCAGGGTAATCATAGTGTAGTTTTTAATATAATATACTTCATTCGGAAAAATAAATTAATGTTGTTAATCATGTGAGAGACTTTGTGTAATTCTAATAAAATTGAAGACTGGTGGTATGTTTTAGGATTTTATTACGACTCTACTATTAATTAAGAAGGTCATGGAAGAGGTGTGACATTGTTCAAGAGGCATGCATATGAAGGTGAGCGATTTTTTCTAAAGGACTCAATTTTACTCTTTTTAATATCTGTAAGTATCAAACATTTTATATTAAGATATTATACATAAATTAAATATAATTAAAATAAAAACCTTAAATCATCTTTTTCATAGCTCATATTGACTTTTTTTTATAAAAACTAAGAACAGTATATTCATAATCATTAATAAAAAATGTAGAAATTAAAATGGAAATTATAAATCTACTTAACATTATTTAAATTTTATTGAATACGGAGGATTTTCCAATTATGTTAGTTGGTTTGATATATGGAAACACAAAATATCAAACTAATGGAAAATATCAGGGACCGCATAGCACAGTGGATTAGCGCGTTTGACTTCGGATCAAAAGGTCGTGGGTTCGACTCCCACTATTGTCGATAACTTGTTTTAATTTCTCTCTAAACAATATGAAAATAAATGATTTTAGGGATTCAATTTTAGCATCAAATTATGTTCCTATATCTACACACCCTTAAAAAATCAGAAGGTTTGATAGAGAAAGTGTAGTTTTTTTTTAATTTTCTAAAACTTTCTTATCCATTCTATTTACTTTTTGTAATTTTGTCTTATGTGGATGACACGAGTTTGGATTGCTACTGTTATTGGAGAAATGGGGAGCTTTAATATAATAAAATTTTGCCACAATAAAGTGTAATAATTGAACAAAAGGAGGCAATAAATCGTAATATTAATGCTAAAGTCAGAATGAGAACCTGGAGATTGCAGTGCGTAGGCAACCATAAGAAAGATTCAAAACACCAAATCTTCTTCCAGTAAAATTAGTTAGATTTGATCCCCAATTCTAACAAAAAGTTATAAGAACCATGAGACGGCGTCACAAGACATCAAGGAGCTTTCAAGGTCAGGTTAGATTTTGACAAAAAAAGGCTTCGCATGGAGAAATGAGACTCTAATGAGAAGGACATTTTGGTTTAGACAAAAGTTCATTATGGACCTATGATTGTTTATAAAAATAGGAGGAACAAAGGAAGCTTGTGGATTTAACATAGCCACATAACTTAATTATGTTCATTTTGAAATAATTGTAGTGGCAGACATTGATAATTAAGCCTACTAGAAAAAATGAATATCATAATTTTGAATTGTTGAGGCCAATGTAACCCAAACGTATTTAAAATAACTTATGTGAAACTATGAACCAGGTGTATTATTCAATAATGAGATTTTGAGTATTGTAATAAAATTGAAGAGTTCTGAAATGTTTTGAAGTTTAATTATTACTGAAGTGTTAAATGAGGAGGTCGGGAAGGATGAGTGTCGTTGTTGTAATAAAAGACAGTGCATTGTACTTTACAACTCATAACAATGTTGATATTGAAGTTGGAAATACAATACGTTGGAATTGGAGGCGGATAGGATTCTACGATGAATTCTTCTACAACTAGTTTAAATTATAAAATTTTGTGTTTCATTTTAAGCATCTTGTTTGATTTCTATTCTATTCTCTTCCTCTTATATCTTAAAGGTGGACCAAAAATAAATGTTTAACAAACCAACATTTACACACCTATAATAAATTATGAGGTTTAAGAGAGAAAATGGGAAAATATAATTCTTTGGTGTATTTTTTTTTATAGTTTTCACAAACTTTTTTATTGTCCTATTTTATTTTGGGGTCTATTTTGATATTTATGACATGATTTTGAGTTTTCTTTGTTATTGTATCCTCAATATATCTGAATAATATAGTTGTTGTCATAATTCCCCCTTGGGTATATGTAGATAGTATTAAGGTAGATAATTGAAATAAGCGGATGAAGTTTTCTCACTTTTGAGAATACAAAAGTTCCAGACACCTAAACATCACCCCAAAAAAATTTCAACTTCAACGCAATATGTGAGCAAAACATAATAAGTAAATACGGATGACATCATAAGTCATCGAGGATTTTCCATAGTCGGCCAAGATTTTTAGAAAAAGACTTCACATATGGGAAGAAATATTAACTAAGAAGGATTTTGTGCTTGATCGACATAAAAGCCCAAAAAGAACATATGTTGTTGATACTACTGGATGAACAAAGGAAGCTCTGAAACATGACATTTACCCACAACTTAATTCTTTTCCCATTGTCAAAATTTAATTGGAGGCTAAAAATGATGATCAGGCCTACCAAAAAAAAAATACTTGTTATTGTTAGGGTCAGGGTAATCATAGTGTAGTTTTTAATATAATATACTTCATTCGGAAAAATAAATTAATGTTGTTAATCATGTGAGAGACTTTGTGTAATTCTAATAAAATTGAAGACTGGTGGTATGTTTTAGGATTTTATTACGACTCTACTATTAATTAAGAAGGTCATGGAAGAGGTGTGACATTGTTCAAGAGGCATGCATATGAAGGTGAGCGATTTTTTCTAAAGGACTCAATTTTACTCTTTTTAATATCTGTAAGTATCAAACATTTTATATTAAGATATTATACATAAATTAAATATAATTAAAATAAAAACCTTAAATCATCTTTTTCATAGCTCATATTGACTTTTTTTTATAAAAACTAAGAACAGTATATTCATAATCATTAATAAAAAATGTAGAAATTAAAATGGAAATTATAAATCTACTTAACATTATTTAAATTTTATTGAATACGGAGGATTTTCCAATTATGTTAGTTGGTTTGATATATGGAAACACAAAATATCAAACTAATGGAAAATATCAGGGACCGCATAGCACAGTGGATTAGCGCGTTTGACTTCGGATCAAAAGGTCGTGGGTTCGACTCCCACTATTGTCGATAACTTGTTTTAATTTCTCTCTAAACAATATGAAAATAAATGATTTTAGGGATTCAATTTTAGCATCAAATTATGTTCCTATATCTACACACCCTTAAAAAATCAGAAGGTTTGATAGAGAAAGTGTAGTTTTTTTTTAATTTTCTAAAACTTTCTTATCCATTCTATTTACTTTTTGTAATTTTGTCTTATGTGGATGACACGAGTTTGGATTGCTACTGTTATTGGAGAAATGGGGAGCTTTAATATAATAAAATTTTGCCATAATAAAGTGTAATAATTGAACAAAAGGAGGCAATAAATCGTAATATTAATGCTAAAGTCAGAATGAGAACCTGGAGATTGCAGTGCGTAGGCAACCATAAGAAAGATTCAAAACACCAAATCTTCTTCCAGTAAAATTAGTTAGATTTGATCCCCAATTCTAACAAAAAGTTATAAGAACCATGAGACGGCGTCACAAGACATCAAGGAGCTTTCAAGGTCAGGTTAGATTTTGACAAAAAAAGGCTTCGCATGGAGAAATGAGACTCTAATGAGAAGGACATTTTGGTTTAGACAAAAGTTCATTATGGACCTATGATTGTTTATAAAAATAGGAGGAACAAAGGAAGCTTGTGGATTTAACATAGCCACATAACTTAATTATGTTCATTTTGAAATAATTGTAGTGGCAGACATTGATAATTAAGCCTACTAGAAAAAATGAATATCATAATTTTGAATTGTTGAGGCCAATGTAACCCAAACGTATTTAAAATAACTTATGTGAAACTATGAACCAGGTGTATTATTCAATAATGAGATTTTGAGTATTGTAATAAAATTGAAGAGTTCTGAAATGTTTTGAAGTTTAATTATTACTGAAGTGTTAAATGAGGAGGTCGGGAAGGATGAGTGTCGTTGTTGTAATAAAAGACAGTGCATTGTACTTTACAACTCATAACAATGTTGATATTGAAGTTGGAAATACAATACGTTGGAATTGGAGGCGGATAGGATTCTACGATGAATTCTTCTACAACTAGTTTAAATTATAAAATTTTGTGTTTCATTTTAAGCATCTTGTTTGATTTCTATTCTATTCTCTTCCTCTTATATCTTAAAGGTGGACCAAAAATAAATGTTTAACAAAACCAACATTTACACACCTATAATAAATTATGAGGTTTAAGAGAGAAAATGGGAAAATATAATTCTTTGGTGTATTTTTTTTTATAGTTTTCACAAACTTTTTTATTGTCCTATTTTATTTTGGGGTCTATTTTGATATTTATGACATGATTTTGAGTTTTCTTTGTTATTGTATCCTCAATATATCTGAATAATATAGTTGTTGTCATAATTCCCCCTTGGGTATATGTAGATAGTATTAAGGTAGATAATTGAAATAAGCGGATGAAGTTTTCTCACTTTTGAGAATACAAAAGTTCCAGACACCTAAACATCACCCCAAAAAAATTTCAACTTCAACGCAATATGTGAGCAAAACATAATAAGTAAATACGGATGACATCATAAGTCATCGAGGATTTTCCATTGTCGGCCAAGATTTTTAGAAAAAGACTTCACATATGGGAAGAAATATTAACTAAGAAGGATTTTGTGCTTGATCGACATAAAAGCCCAAAAAGAACATATGTTGTTGATACTACTGGATGAACAAAGGAAGCTCTGAAACATGACATTTACCCACAACTTAATTCTTTTCCCATTGTCAAAATTTAATTGGAGGCTAAAAATGATGATCAGGCCTACCAAAAAAAAAATACTTGTTATTGTTAGGGTCAGGGTAATCATAGTGTAGTTTTTAATATAATATACTTCATTCGGAAAAATAAATTAATGTTGTTAATCATGTGAGAGACTTTGTGTAATTCTAATAAAATTGAAGACTGGTGGTATGTTTTAGGATTTTATTACGACTCTACTATTAATTAAGAAGGTCATGGAAGAGGTGTGACATTGTTCAAGAGGCATGCATATGAAGGTGAGCGATTTTTTCTAAAGGACTCAATTTTACTCTTTTTAATATCTGTAAGTATCAAACATTTTATATTAAGATATTATACATAAATTAAATATAATTAAAATAAAAACCTTAAATCATCTTTTTCATAGCTCATATTGACTTTTTTTTATAAAAACTAAGAACAGTATATTCATAATCATTAATAAAAAATGTAGAAATTAAAATGGAAATTATAAATCTACTTAACATTATTTAAATTTTATTGAATACGGAGGATTTTCCAATTATGTTAGTTGGTTTGATATATGGAAACACAAAATATCAAACTAATGGAAAATATCAGGGACCGCATAGCACAGTGGATTAGCGCGTTTGACTTCGGATCAAAAGGTCGTGGGTTCGACTCCCACTATTGTCGATAACTTGTTTTAATTTCTCTCTAAACAATATGAAAATAAATGATTTTAGGGATTCAATTTTAGCATCAAATTATGTTCCTATATCTACACACCCTTAAAAAATCAGAAGGTTTGATAGAGAAAGTGTAGTTTTTTTTTTAATTTTCTAAAACTTTCTTATCCATTCTATTTACTTTTTGTAATTTTGTCTTATGTGGATGACACGAGTTTGGATTGCTACTGTTATTGGAGAAATGGGGAGCTTTAATATAATAAAATTTTGCCACAATAAAGTGTAATAATTGAACAAAAGGAGGCAATAAATCGTAATATTAATGCTAAAGTCAGAATGAGAACCTGGAGATTGCAGTGCGTAGGCAACCATAAGAAAGATTCAAAACACCAAATCTTCTTCCAGTAAAATTAGTTAGATTTGATCCCCAATTCTAACAAAAAGTTATAAGAACCATGAGACGGCGTCACAAGACATCAAGGAGCTTTCAAGGTCAGGTTAGATTTTGACAAAAAAAGGCTTCGCATGAAGAAATGAGACTCTAATGAGAAGGACATTTTGGTTTAGACAAAAGTTCATTATGGACCTATGATTGTTTATAAAAATAGGAGGAACAAAGGAAGCTTGTGGATTTAACATAGCCACATAACTTAATTATGTTCATTTTGAAATAATTATAGTGGCAGACATTGATAATTAAGCCTACTAGAAAAAATGAATATCATAATTTTGAATTGTTGAGGCCAATGTAACCCAAACGTATTTAAAATAACTTATGTGAAACTATGAACCAGGTGTATTATTCAATAATGAGATTTTGAGTATTGTAATAAAATTGAAGAGTTCTGAAATGTTTTGAAGTTTAATTATTACTGAAGTGTTAAATGAGGAGGTCGGGAAGGATGAGTGTCGTTGTTGTAATAAAAGACAGTGCATTGTACTTTACAACTCATAACAATGTTGATATTGAAGTTGGAAATACAATACGTTGGAATTGGAGGCGGATAGGATTCTACGATGAATTCTTCTACAACTAGTTTAAATTATAAAATTTTGTGTTTCATTTTAAGCATCTTGTTTGATTTCTATTCTATTCTCTTCCTCTTATATCTTAAAGGTGGACCAAAAATAAATGTTTAACAAACCAACATTTACACACCTATAATAAATTATGAGGTTTAAGAGAGAAAATGGGAAAATATAATTCTTTGGTGTATTTTTTTTTATAGTTTTCACAAACTTTTTTATTGTCCTATTTTATTTTGGGGTCTATTTTGATATTTATGACATGATTTTGAGTTTTCTTTGTTATTGTATCCTCAATATATCTGAATAATATAGTTGTTGCCATAATTCCCCCTTGGGTATATGTAGATAGTATTAAGGTAGATAATTGAAATAAGCGGATGAAGTTTTCTCACTTTTGAGAATACAAAAGTTCCAGACACCTAAACATCACCCCAAAAAAATTTCAACTTCAACGCAATATGTGAGCAAAACATAATAAGTAAATACGGATGACATCATAAGTCATCGAGGATTTTCCATAGTCCGCCAAGATTTTTAGAAAAAGACTTCACATATGGGAAGAAATATTAACTAAGAAGGATTTTGTGCTTGATCGACATAAAAGCCCAAAAAGAACATATGTTGTTGATACTACTGGATGAACAAAGGAAGCTATTAAACATGACATTTACCCACAACTTAATTCTTTTCCTATTGTCAAAATTTAATTGGGGGCTGAAAATGATGATCAGGCCTACCAAAAAAAATTATACCTGTTATTGTTAGGGTCAGGGTAATCAGAGTGTAGTTTTTAATATAATATACTTCATTCGGAAAAATAAATTAATGTTGTTAATCATGTGAGAGACTTTTGGTAATTCTAATAAAGTTGAAGAGTGGTGGTATGTTTTAGGATTTTATTATGACTCTACTAGTAATCAAGAAGGTCATGGAAGAGGTGTGGCATTGATCAAGAGGCATGCATATGAAGGTGAGAGATTTTTTCTAAAGGACTCAATTTTACTCTTTTTAACATCTGTAAGTATCAACGATTTTATATTAAGATATTGTACATAAATTAAATATAATTGACATAAAAACCTAAAATCATCTTTTTCATAACTCATATTGACTTTTTTTTATAAAAACTAAGAACAGTATATTCATAATCATTAATAAAAAATGTTGAAATTAAAATGGAAATTATAAATCTACTTAACATTATTTAAAATTTTTGAATACGGAGGATTTTCCAATTATGTTAGTTGGTTTGATATATGGAAACACAAAATATCAATCTAATGGAAAATAACAGGGACCGCATAGCGGAGTCGATTAGTGCGTTTGTCTTCGGATCAAAAGGTTGTCGGTTCGACTCCCACTGTGGTTGATAACTTGTTTTAATTTCTCTCTAAACAATATGAAAATAAATGATTTTAGGGATTCAATTTTAGCATCAAATTATGTTCCTATATCTACACACCCTTAAAAAATCGCAAGGTTTGATAGAGAAAGTGTAGTTTTTTTAAAATTTTCTAGAACTTTCTTATCCATTCTATTTACTTTTTGTATTTTTGTCTTATGTGGATGACACGAGTTTGGATTGCTACTGTTATTGGAGAAATGGAGAGCTTTAATATAATAAAATTTTGCCACAATAAAGTGTAATAATTGAACAAAAGGAGGCAATAAATCGTAATATTAATGCTAAAGTCAGAATGAGAACCTGGAGATTGCAGTGCGTAGGCAACCATAAGAAAGATTCAAAACACCAAATCTTCTTCCAGTAAAATTAGTTAGATTTGATGCCCAATTCCAACAAAAAGTTATAAGAACCATGAGACGGCGTCACAAGACATCAAGGAGCTTTCAAGGTCAGGTTAGATTTTGACAAAAAAAGGCTTCGCATGAAGAAATGAGACTCTAATGAGAAGGACATTTAGGTTTAGACAAAAGTTCATTATGGACCTATGATTGTTTATAAAAATAGGAGGAACAAAGGAAGCTTGTGGATTTAACATAGCCACATAACTTAATTATGTTCATTTTGAAATAATTGTAGTGGCAGACATTGATAATTAAGCCTACTAGAAAAAATGAATATCATAATTTTGAATTGTTGAGGCCAATGTAACCCAAACGTATTTAAAATAACTTATGTGAAACTATGAACCAGGTGTATTATTCAATAATGAGATTTTGAGTATTGTAATAAAATTGAAGAGTTCTGAAATGTTTTGAAGTTTATGTATTACTGAAGTGTTAAATGAGGAGGTCGGGAAGGATGAGTGTCGTTGTTGTAATAAAAGAGAGTGCATTGTACTTTAAAACTCATAACAATGTTGATATTGAAGTTGGAAATACAATACGTTGGAATTGGAGGCGGATAGGATTCTACGATTAATTCTTTTACAACTAGTTTAAATTATAAGATTTTGTGTTTCATTTTAGGCATCTTGTTTGATTTCTATTCTATTTTCTTCCTCTTATATCTTAAAGGTGGACCAAAAATAAATGTTTAACAAACCAACATTTACACACCTATAATTAATTATGAGGTTTAAGAGAGAAAAAAGGAAAATATAATTCTTTGGTGTATTTTTTTTATAGTTTTCACAAACTTTTTTATTGTCCTATTTTATTTTGGGGTCTATTTTGATATTTATGACATGATTTTGAGTTTTCTTTGTTATTGTATCCTCAATATATCTGAATAATATAGTTGTTGTCATAATTCCCCCTTGGGTATATGTAGATAGTATTAAGGTAGATAATTGAAATAAGCGGATGAAGTTTTCTCACATTTGAGAATACAAAAGTTCCAGACACTTAAACATCACCCAAAAAAATTTTCAACTTCAACGCAATATGTGAGCAAAACATAATAAGTAAATACGGATGACATCATAAGTCATCGAGGATTTTCCATAGTCAGCCAAGATTTTTAGAAAAAGATTTCACATATGGGAAGAAATATTAACTAAGAAGGATTTTGTGCTTGATCGACATAAAAGCCCAAAAAGAACATATGTTGTTGATACTAGTGGATGAACAAAGGAAGCTCTGAAACATGACATTTACCCACAACTTAATTCTTTTCCTATTGTCAAAATTTAATTGGAGGCTAAAAATGATGATCAGGCCTACCAAAAAAAAAATACTTGTTATTGTTAGGGTCAGGGTAATCAGAGTGTAGTTTTTAATATAATATACTTCATTCGGAAAAATAAATTAATGTTGTTAATCATGTGAGAGACTTTGTGTAATTCTAATAAAATTGAAGACTGGTGGTATGTTTTAGGATTTTATTACGACTCTACTATTAATTAAGAAGGTCATGGAAGAGGTGTGGCATTGTTCAAGAGGCATGCATATGAAGGTGAGAGATTTTTTCTAAAGGACTAAATTTTACTCTTTTTAATATTTGTAAGTATCAAACATTTTATATTAAGATATTATACATAAATTAAATATAATTAAAAATAAAAACCTTAAATCATCTTTTTCATAGCTCATATTGACTTTTTTTTATAAAAACTAAGAACAGTATATTCATAATCATTAATAAAAAATGTAGAAATTAAAATGGAAATTATAAATCTACTTAACATTATTTAAATTTTATTGAATACGGAGGATTTTCCAATTATGTTAGTTGGTTTGATATATGGAAACACAAATTATCAAACTAATGGAAAATATCAGGGACCGCATTGCGCAGTGGATTAACGCGTTTGACTTCGGATCAAAAGGTCGTGGGTTCGACTACCACTGTGGTCAATAACTTGTTTTAATTACTTCTAAACAATATGAAAATAAATGATTTTAGGGATTCAATTTTAGCATCAAATTATGTTCCTATATCTACACACCCTTAAAAAATCGGAAGGTTTGATAGAGAAAGTGTAGTTTTTTTTTAATTTTCTAAAACTTTCTTATCCATTCTATTTACTTTTTGTAATTTTGTCTTATGTGGATGACACGAGTTTGGATTGCTACTGTTATTGGAGAAATGGGGAGCTTTAATATAATAAAATTTTGCAACAATAAAGTGTAATAATTGAACAAAATGAGGCAATAAATCGTAATATTAATGCTAAAGTCAGAATGAGAACCTGGAGATTGCAGTGCGTAGGCAACCATAAGAAAGATTCAAAACACCAAATCTTCTTCCAGTAAAATTAGTTAGATTTGATGCCCAATTCCAACAAAAAGTTATAAGAACCATGAGACGGCGTCACAAGACATCAAGGAGCTTTCAACGTCAGGTTAGATTTTGACAAAAAAAAAAGGCTTCGCATGAAGAAATGAGACTCTAATGAGAAGGACATTTTGGTTTAGACAAAAGTTCATGATGGACCTATGATTGTTTATAAAAATAGGAGGAACAAAGGAAGCATGTGGATTTAACATAGCCACATAACTTAATTATGTTCATTTTGACATAATTGTAGTGGTAGGCATTGATAATCAAGCCTACTAGAAAAAAATGAATATCATAATTTTGAATTGTTGAGGCCAATGTAACCCAAACGTATTTAAAATAACTTATGTGAAACTATGAACCAGGTGTATTATTCAATAATGAGATTTTGAGTATTGTAATAAAATTGAAGAGTTCTAAAATGTTTTGAAGTTTAATTATTACTGAAGTGTTAAATGAGGAGGTCGGGAAGGATGAGTGTCGTTGTTGTAATAAAAGACAGTGCATTGTACTTTACAAGTCATAACAATGTTGATATTGAAGTTGGAAATACAATACGTTGGAATTGGAGGCGGATAGGATTCTACGATGAATTCTTTTAAAACTAGTTTAAATTATAAGATTTTATGTTTCATTTTAAGCATCTTGTGTGATTTCTATTCTATTTTCTTCCTCTTATATCTTAAAGGTGGACCAAAAATAAATGTTTAACAAACCAACATTTATACACCTATAAGAAATTAAGAGGTTTAAGAGAGGAAAAAGGAAAATATAATTCTTTGGTGTATTTGTTTTATAGTTTTCACAAACTTTTTTATTGTCCTATTTTATTTTGGGGTCTATTTTGATATTTATGACATGATTTTGAGTTTTCTTTGTTATTGTATCCTCAATATATCTGAATAATATAGTTGTTGTCATAATTCCCCCTTGGGTATATGTAGATAGTATTAAGGTAGATAATTGAAATAAGCGGATGAAGTTTTCTCACATTTGAGAATACAAAAGTTCCAGACACCTAAACATCACCCCAAATTTTTTTTTAACTTCAACGCAATATGTGAGCAAAACACAATAAGTAAATACAGATGACATCATAACTCATCGAGGATTTTCCATAGTCGGCCAAGATTTTTAGAAAAAGACTTCACATATGGGAAGAAATATTAACTAAGAAGGATTTTGTGCTTGATCGACATAAAAGCCCAAAAAGAACATATGTTGTTGATACTACTGGATGAACAAAGGAAGCTATTAAACATGACATTTACCCACAACTTAATTCTTTTCCTATTGTCAAAATTTAATATTGGCTAAAAATGATGATCAGGCCTACCAAAAAAAGATATACCTGTTATTGTTAGGGTCAGGGTAATCAGAGTGTAGTTTTTAATATAATATACTTCATTCGGAAAAATAAATTAATGTTGTTAATCATGTGAGAGACTTTGTGTAATTCTAATAAAATTGAAGAGTGGTGGTATGTTTTAGGATTTTATTACGACTCTACTATTAATCAAGAAGGTCATGGAAGAGGCGTGGCATTGTTCAAGAGGCATGCATATGAAGGTGAGAGATTTTTTCTAAAGGACTAAATTTTACTCATTTTAATATCTGTAAGTATCAAACATTTTATATTAAGATATTATACATAAATTAAATATAATTAAAATAAAAACCTTAAATCATCTTTTTCATTGCTCAGATTGACTTTTTTTTTATAAAAACTAAGAACAGTATATTCATAATCATTAGTAAAAAATGTTGAAATTAAAATGGAAATAATAAATCTACTTAACATTATTTAAATTTTATTGAATACGGAGGATTTTCCAATTATGTTAGTTGGTTTGATATATAGAAACACAAAATATCAATCTAATGGAAAATATGAGGGACCGCATAGCGCAGTGGATTAGCGCGTTTGACTTCGGATCCGAAGGTCGTGGGTCCGACTCCCACTGTGGTCGATAACTAAGAAAGATTCAAAACACCAAATCCTCTTCCAGTAAAATTAGTTAGATTTGTTGCCCAATTCCAACAAAAAGTTATAAGAACCATGAGACGGCGTCACAAGACATTAAGGAGCTTTCAAGGTCGGGTTAGATTTTGACAAAAAAAAAGGCTTCGCATGAAGAAATGAGACTCTGTTGAGAAGGATATTTTGGTTTAGACAAATGTTCATGATGGACCTATGATTGTTTATAAAAATAGGAGGAACAAATGAAGCATGTGGATTTAACATAGCCACATAACTTAATTATGTTCATTTTGACATAATTGTAGTGGCAGACATTGATAATTAAGCCTACTAGAAAAAATGAATATCATAATTTTGAACTGTTGAGGCCAATGTAACCCAAACGTGTTTAAAATTTAAAATAACTTATGTGAAACTATGAACCAGATGTATTATTCAATAATGAGATTTTGAGTATTGTAATAAAATTGAAGAGTTCTGAAATGTTTTGAAGTTTAATTATTACTGGAGTGTTAAATGAGGAGGTCGGGAAGGATGAGTGTCGTTGTTGTAATAAAAGACAGTGCATTGTACTTTACAACTCATAACAATGTTGATATTGAAGTTGGAAATACAATACGTTGGAATTGGAGGCGGATAGGATTCTACGATGAATTCTTTTAAAACTAGTTTAAATTATAAGATTTTGTGTTTCATTTTAAGCATCTTGTTTGATTTCTATTATATTTTCTTCCTCTTATATCTTAAAGGTGGACCAAAAATAACCGTTTAACAAACCAACATTTACACACTGTAGCCGTAAATACATGATCATCAAGCTATGGATAAGCTAGAGATCAAATAACAAGAGTCATCACCACGCTTTTATTGTTTCCAAGGGAAAAGGGAAAAAGTACGAACAAAATCCAAAAGTAAGAAGTTTTCAAATCAAAACTAATAAAATGTTAGAGATTATAGGTAAGGGGGTTGGTTACACAGAGGGAAGGTGTTAGCACCCAAAATGTCCCAGGTACTCCTAGGAAGCCCTTTTTGTATGCATATGTATTTGGTACAAAAATGATGTTTTACAAACAAATAGAATAGGGGGATGAGAAAAAAATTCATTAATTATATTTTTGGTGTTTGACAAGACCTTCGGACTTGTGCCTACGTACCAACATAAAAATGAGGGATCAAAACCTTGTAGTTCGTGATACAAACTTCAAAGTTGATGCATTGTTTTTATCAAAAATTAGGTTTGAAAGGCACAAAGGCCTGAAAATGGTTTGAATGAGTTATTTTTTTTTTCTTTTGAAAATTTAAGTCAATTATAGTTAAGTTTATTTACAAGCTTGATTTAAGAAAAGAAGTTTCGAAATGCAATGGCATAAGGCCAAAGTTTCTATCTTTTTGCAAAGTGGTCAAAGTTTAGAACAAAATAAGTTCAAACAAAGAAAATTTTAAAAGGAGGGAGAGATTTTGAAATTAAAGAAATGGGGAGAAGATGAAGAGAATAATCCTATGCACTCAACCCACTTATCAGAAGCATGGAGAACACTCAACCCACTTATCACAAGCATGGATCCTTGAACCAGATGTATTATTCAATAATGAGATTTTGGGTATTGTAATAAAATTGAAGAGTTCTGAAATGTTTTGAAGTTTAATTATTACTGGAGTGTTAAATGAGGAGGTCGGGAAGGATGAGTGTCGTTGTTGTATAAAAGACAGTGCATTGTACTTTACAACTCATAACAATGTTGATATTGAAGTTGGAAATACAATACATTGGAATTGGAGGCGGATAGGATTCTACGATGAATTCTTTTAAAACTAGTTTAAATTATAAGATTTTGTGTTTCATTTTAAGCATCTTGTTTGATTTCTATTATATTTTCTTCCTCTTATATCTTAAAGGTGGACCAAAAATAATCGTTTAACAAACCAACATTTACACACTGTAGCCGTAAATACATGATCATCAAGCTATAGATAAGCTAGAGATCAAATAACAAGAGTCATCACCGCGCTTTTATTGTTTCCAAGGGAAAAGGGAAAAAGTACGAACAAAATCCAAAAGTAAGAAGTTTTCAAATCAAAACTAATAAAATGTCAGAGATTATAGGTAAGGGGGTTGGTTACACAGAGGGAAGGTGTTAGCACCCAAAATGTCTTAGGTACTCCTAGGAAGCCCTTTTTGTATGCATATGTATTTGGTACAAAAATGATGTTTTACAAACAAATAGAATAGGGGGATGAGAAAAGAATTCATTAATTATATTTTTGGTGTTTGACAAGACCTTCGGACTTGTGCCTACGTACCAACATAAAAATGAGGGATCAAAACCTCGTAGTTCGTGATACAAACTTCAAAGTTGATGCATTGCTTTTATCAAAAATTAGGTTTGAAAGGCATAAAGGCCTGAAAATGGTTTGAATGAGTTATTTTTTTTTCTTTTGAAAATTTAAGTCAATTATAGTTAAGTTTATTTACAAGCTTGATTTAAGAAAAGAAGTTTGGAAATGCAATGGCATAAGGCCAAAGTTTCTATCTTTTTGCAAAGTGGTCAAAGTTTAGAACAAAATAAGTTCAAACAAAGAAAATTTTAAAAGGAGGGAGAGATTTTGAAATTAAAGAAATGGGGAGAAGATGAAGAGAATAATCCTATGCACTCAACCCACTTATCAGAAGCATGGAGAACACTCAACCCACTTATCACAAGCATGGATCCTTGAGCCAAGACATCTTCCAAAGGAAGGAAAAAAGACCAAGTTTCCATACAATACCATGAAAGAGGGGAGACTTACAATCTCACTAACTAGAATGCTATGCCTTTTTATGTCACAAATTTAGCGCTATGTTAGGCAATCGTAATTGGACTTATGTAGAAGTCACAACTATTTGAGGTCGGACAATAGAATTTTTGGTGTTAATGCATGTTCGAGGCATAATATAGTGGACTATGCTCATGAAACATACCACACACAAAAGATAATATGCAAAAGAGGTGGCCTAATCTCATCCATACTTATGTTGATTTTTCAATCAACTAGCCTTAGGACTTTGAGATATCATAGGCCAAATGAGATGAATGCATAAAGAAGGGGAATGAGATGAAGAGGGAGGGGAATGGATCAAAACTCAAATTGGTCAAAGGAGGACTTTTATCAAATTAATATCATCCATTTATTTTGGGAGATGGAATGTACATTCCATCAATCCCCTAAATCCAATTATATTAACTTGACAAAGTCAAATTAACCTTGACCAAGGCCCAACAACAAGAGTCAAACTCAAACAAGTCATCACAATTAGTCAACACAATTAATTGGCATTTATTCAAATTAAAAATACTAAAATAAGGCATTTAAATTGAATATGATTTGTCAAATTCCTAAAACCTCATCAAAATACCAAAGAAATGGCCATGAGATTTATCATAGGTCAAACAAGGTCAAAGGACCTTGGAGAAAAAATTTCAGAATTTTTAAAGACTTAAAAGTATTTTTAAACAATTAAAAATAATCACAAAATAAATTAAATCGTGAAAAATATTAATAATGATCCAAAAAATATTTTTAATTCAAAATATGAAAGAGGAAATTATTTGAAATTTTTTGGTGAAACTCTCATATTTTTTGGATCAATATTAAAATTAATATGAATTAATGAAAATAAAAGGAATAAAAGAAAATTAGAAAATAACAAAAAACGTGGACCACTCGATCTCCCTCATTAATTGAGGTGGCAGATCAAGTGGTCCTCAGCGCGCTTTCCACCATGGACTTAAGTCAATGCGCCACAGGGATGGTAATCAAAACCAACGCGTGAGATTAAAACATTTGAAAAGGATCCTATGGTTGGAGACGTGCCAACACAAGGTCGGAGCTGTAACTCCGGTCTTCTTCTTCAGTGGACCTCACCGGATTGGTCAACCTTCAACCATCACCAAAATAAAAAAGGAGGACATGATCTGAAAGAAAAAATGGCGAAGAGCACGAATCTGACCTCAATTTCAACTAACTCCAAATATATAAAAAGATATGAGGAGTTGAATTTTGAGGTGTGTCAACTGAGTTGCTTTGATTTGACCTCTAAGCAACTCAATCTTCTTGCCTACATTGGTAGGACTTCAGACAACCAAAGATCCAAGAGAATTGAGTAGAATTGAGTGAGAATCGAAGAGATGAAGTTTTCTGAAAATCATCTTCAATGTTATGCAGTTCTTGATGTTGCTTGCTCCAAACACGATTCGATCACACTTGAGAAGCTAGCATGAAGTGATTAAAGAGGTTGCAAGGCTTTGGATCCTGGAGTTCTTGAATCTCCAACAATTGAGATTCAAACTCGAATTTCAAATTGAAATTTCTCAAGTTTTCCTTTAGAATGAAAGGGTTTCAATGGGGGGCAAAGCTGGCGCGCAAAAAGTTGTTCAAATGAGCTCAGAGGCCTTCTATTTATAGCCAAAGGGAATGATATTTGCACACTTGAAATTTTGTCCAATTTTAGCAATGTGAATGGAACGAGTGCATGGGCATGTACAGGCCCATAATGCAATGCAAAAAGGTCCAAAATGATTCCAATTGAGGTCTGAGTGAAGCTTGGATGGCAAGGCATTGTGAACTGAAATTTGTGCAATTGATTATTTCCAATGATGCAGCCCTGTTAAAGCCATGCACAGACCTAGCAAACCTTATCCAAAATGCATGAACTTGGGCTCTTTGGAAAGCTTGGATCAGGGGGAACAAGTTTGATGTTCAACACTTTTTCATTTGGAGCTTGGAACATGGAGAATTTGGAGGTGGAAGTTTGGAAATTTCAACATGTTGAAAATATTTCTAAGTGTCAAGCCATATACCTCAATATTCCACCTTACTTAACTTTTTATGTGAGCTTCAAATGAGAAAAGTGTCTTCATCAAGGTTGTATCCATTTCAAATACCTTCAAAATGGTCACCAATTTCATGTCATTTAGATTTAGAATGATAGAGTTATGCATTTTTGAAGTTTGGAAAAATCACTTGTTCAATGGTATAGGTAAAAAATGACCTATAATGTAACCTCATATCACATGTTCATAAAAGTTGAATTTTCTCTCACTCCAAACATCAAAGTTTAAGTAGGCACCTTTAATTTGATTGTGCAACTTGGGAATCTTTCATATCATAAAAAATGAGCAAGTTATGGCCTTGGGAAGTTGACTTTCAAATTAGGGTTTAGACAAAATGACCTATAATGTTTCAACATAGGAAATGATTTTCCAAGCAAAATTAGCTCTAGGTCTCAACATCAAAGTTGTTTGGAATGTCATTTAGATTAATTTGCTCTTGGAATCATTTTCATATGGTGAAAATTGTAGGAGATAGGGTGTAGGGAGACCCAATTTTGATCAGATGAATTCATCTGGCCAACCACCATCAACCAACTTGCTAACCTTCAATTCTTTGGACTTTCTTGGCTCATGGTAGATCATATATGCATAAGATGATGAATTTTGAAGTGCCCATTGGAAAATTTGATCAATTGGTGAGATAGATTGTTGGAGAAGTTACTCAAGATATCCAGTCAAACTAGGGTTTCCAAGGCAAATCACCCTCAAACTCTTGAAGAAAACTTCATCAATATGACATGTAGGAATCAATGGAACTCATATATGATGCTCATAACCATTCTTAATTCAATTCATGGTTGTTCTCTTTGTCATGAGGGTATCAAACCCTAGATATGAACTTGATAAATCAATAGTGATCATGCCTTATCTACAAAAGAGTTACGCAAATGCAAAGGCATATCTTTGGAATTTTGGTTAGTAAAATGATGATATACAAGTATGATATAATCACATAGTGCTTGGTGATCTCTCCCAAAACAAACCCAATGAAAGAGGGGTAATGAGGATGCCAAGGTATGATCCCAATGCCCATGCTTATGATGAAATTGCATGAGGGATCTTAGGGTCAAAATTGGGGTCTTACAGCTGCCCCTATTTAAGGACATTCTAACTGCGGAGGAGAAGGTTAAAATCTCCATGTCGACTCAGTAGAATGGGCTTAAATAATAACATATAGAAACAAATTTTGGTCCCTAAGAGACCTCATGATGCATATGATATGAATGTAAAAGTAAATTCTTTGTGGGGAAATATGGCCACAAAGGAAAAGAAATCAGAGAGACTGAAAGTCCGCAAGAGTATAATGCATTCCATAGGGAAAACTCACTGGGGAGACAGAGACTCTGGGGGATAAAGGAGTTATGCGTAGGCCGGGCTACGACTTAAAACTACTGGGGGACTCATACAAACATGGAAAAGACTCAGTCGGGGAACAACAACATTTGCAGGGGATACGAGTAAGTCAGGATAAAACTGAAGTACTTGAATCAATGCAGGGAAAAGCGATTTCACTAAGGAAAAGCGCACTCAACACGACTGGGGAAGAAATAAACTTCAACATAGGAGGAGCAGAAATCTATTATCTACTACCTGCTATTGGGTGAGGAGATAATAAAGATCTGATAGAGAGGACACCCGTCATCGGTTAGGATGAACATAACAAGGATGTCTCGCTGAGAAAAGACCAGGAGGGAGTATTCATTACCGGTTACTGGGTAAGAATAGCCTTGCTGGGGAAAACTGCAGAAAATAGGATTTACAACTATCAATTATGGGCAGAAGACCAAAGATGAGAGTATCCGTCATCGGTTAGGATGAACATATCAAGGATAAACTCAATAGGGAAGAAAATCTGTCATCAGTTAGGATGAACATGTCAAGGATAGACTTGCATGGGACTGTCAAGAAGGATACCCGTCATTGGTTAAGATGAACATATCAAGGATAAACCACCTGAACAAAAAGTAGGAATTACATCTATCGACTGCTGGATATAAGACCATCAAAGAGAAAATCTATCACCGGTTAGGATGAACATATCAAGGATAGACTATGTGAGGGGAGAAAATAGGAATTACATCTATCAGTTACTGGATAGAATACCATCGAAGAGAAAATATGTCACCGGTTAAGATAAACATATCAAGGATAGACTCTGCGGGAAAAAGTAGGGTTTACAACTACCAGTTACTGGGTAGAATACCACAAAGAGAAGGAAACTCGTCATCGGTTAGGATGAACATATCAAGGATTAACTCTCTGGGGAACACAATAGGGATTACAACTACCTTTTTACTGGGTAGAACACCAAGGATGAGAATATCAGTCATCGGTTAGAATGAACATATCAAGGATAGACTCAGGCAGGGGAGAGAAAGATATATGTCACCGGTTAGGGTGAACATATCAAGGATATACTTCCTGGGGAATCAGAAACAAATGAATCCACCGGGGACTCCACTGCTGGGAAAACTGGGATACTTTTGCCAGGTATTTGGGCAAGAAGTAACAAACTGCAAACTAAGAAGAATATTACCAGTTACTGGGTAATAAGCTCTTAGGAGACTCAAAGCATCTATCTAGGTATGATCTAGAAAGAAACAATCAATCAAGACTCGACCCAATGAGAACATAACTCAAGGGGAGTAATTACATCCAACTAATAAATTGGGAAGGAAATTGAAGTAATAATCATCCACGAGGAACAACTCAGTGGGGAATATGAGAAAGGTTAAAGTCTTTCTGCCTAAGGGGCTGACACTCTACAATTGAGGGAGGACAAACACCGAACTCGTATGGGGATAAAGTACCTCCATACAGAGAATGAGAATCTCAAATCAATGAATCAATCAAATATGATGGTGCCAATGTGTAAATTATGAAATGATATGAATGTACATGTATATGATGATTATGCTGACAAAGCGATCACGAAGGATACAAAGGTGTCACAAAGAATTTGAATCATTGGTACAATCCTTGTCAATCCACAAAAAGAGGGAGACAACTGCTAGAGAATAGAGAAATCAACAAACCAAAGGCTCGAATCTAGCCGTGGGAGGAGATCCTCTAAGGAGAGGAGAAGTTATCGAGTCTGTAGGGAATTTTAGGTCAACACCATATCAAATGGGAGACAACCATACAGAAGATAAGCACAAAATAGCTGCTCAAAAACCAAGAGGAAACTCTGACTGGGAGCGAGTTGGATGGTGACTGGTGGGGAAACCAATGCGATCTACTGGGGAAAACATCTTACTCTACTGAAGATCAAACCTGCTGAAGAAACGCGATCTCCGTTGGGGAATCACAGAAACACTACCGGGAAATAATACGCCGCAAGGTACTGAATCAACTAACTCAGATGGGGAAAAGAATCGGAACTCTGCTAGGGAACAGACACTTCGCATGGGAACCAGATCAACACAAACAACTAGGGATACCCGAATGGTTAGCTTCTTGGGGAACCTCTGATGTTTCGCACTTAAGGACTTGCTACTCTTTGAAGTGCTGTTGATACTTCCTTTTAATTGCTTTGAAAGATTCTTGCTTTTATATGTTTTAAGAAAAAAAATGATTTTGATTAAAACTTTTAAATTTCCAAAATGATCATAATAAAATTTAAACTATTGGCTGAAGTAAATAAGAGTAGGAACAATTGGACAAAAGCTCAACTTTATTTAATGGGATGGTAGTTTATAAATGACAAGCCTCCATAGATTTTTACAAAGTTGAAAATGGTAATTTACATGGAAAAGGGGTACATTGAATACAAATGATCCTTAATCCTTCTACCAACTCTTGATATCCAATGTGCTCTTGGCCGCTACTGGGATGATGAATCAACGTCAACCCTCGTGCTCAACTAAGGTCTTTCCGATACTGGTCAATCAGCAGACTGCAGTTACTTGCCATACTCCCTAATTTTTGCATAAGTTGCCCCAAGGTGGGGTACTCAACTTATCGGGAAGTTCTTTCTGTTTTTATGTCTCTAATTTTTGCCTGGATCGCCCTTTTAGGTTTTCAATCCACCGAGACGCTCATTTTTGCTTAAGCCTCCCTTTCGGGTTTTCAACTTAGCGAGCTGTTCTTTTCTTTTTAGGCGAAGTATTTCTTGACTGCATCTGCGTTCATAGGACGAGTGAACTCTTCACCATCCATAGTTGTAAGAATCAAAGCACCGCCTGAAAAGCTCTCTTAACAACATATGGGCCTTCATAATTGGGAGTCCATTTTCCCCTAGAATCTGGTTTGAACGATAAGATCTTCTTGAGCACAAGGTCACCTTCCTTAAATACACGAGGTCTGACCTTCTTATCAAAAGCTTTCTTCATCCTCCACTTATATAATTGACCATGACACATGGCAGTTAACCTCTTCTCTTCTATCAAATTCAACTGATCAAATCTGGTCTGACACCATTCAGCCTCAGTCAACTTGGCTTCCATGAGCACACGTAATGAAGGAATCTCAACCTCTACGGGGAGCACTGCTTCCATGCCATAAACAAGTGAGAAAGGGGTTTCCCCTATTGAAGTGCGGATGGATGTACGATACCCGTGCAAAGCAAATGAGAGCATCTCATGCCAATCCTTATATGTCACAACCATCTTCTGAATGATCTTCTTGATGTTCTTATTTGCAGCTTCAACAACCCCATTCATCTTAGGTTTGTAAGGAGAAGAATTATGATGTGAAATCTTGAAGTCTTTACACAGAGCTTCCATCATATTGTTATTCAAGTTCGGTCCATTATCAGTAATGATCTTATTTGGCACACCATAACGGTATATGATCTGATTCTGGATAAACCTTACAACAACTTGCTTGGTTACATTTGCATACGATGCCGCTTCAACCCATTTTGTGAAGTAGTCAATTGCCACTAAAATGAAACGATGTCCATTCAAAGCTTTGGGCTCAATCATCCCAATCATATCAATTCCCCACATGGATAAGGGCCATGGGGAAGAAATAACATTCAATAGTGTTAGAGGAACATGAATTTTATCAGCATAAATTTGACACTTGTGGCACTTCTTCACAAATTTGCAACAGTCAGATTCTATTGTCATCCAATAGTAACTTGCTCGCAACATTTTATTTGCCATTGCATGTCCATTGGAATGAGTACCAAAGGAACCTTCATGCACTTCAGTCATCAACAAGTTTGCTTCGTGTCTATCCACGCATCTGAGCAAAACCATGTCGAAGTTTCTCTTGTTCAATATATCACCATTCAAGTAGAAATTACCGGTTAATCTCCTCAAAGTCTTCTTATCTTTCAAAGATGCCCTAGGAGGTTAAATCTGGCTTTGGAGGAAACATTTGATGTCATAATACCACGGCTTCTCGTCTTTCATTTCTTCAACAGAAAATATATGAGCTGGCCTATCAAGACGCATCACAGTCAAGTTAGGAACCTCATTCCAATACTTCACCACAATCATTGACGCCAATGTTGCAAGAGCATCTGCCATCCGGTTTTCATCTCGAGGATATGATGGAATTCAACCTTTGTAAGGAAAGTTGAAATCCTCCTTGCATAATCTCTATATGGTATTAAACTGAGTTGATTTGTCTCCCATTCACCTTTGATCTGATTCACAACCAAATATGAATCTCCAAAGACATCCAAATACTTGATTCTGAGATTCATGGCCTCTTCAAGCCCCATAATGCAAGCTTCATATTCTGCCATATTGTTTGTACACTTGAAAGTCAATCTAATTGTAAATGGTAGATGCATGCCTTGAGGAGTAATGATCATTTCCCCAATGCCATTTCCATATTAATTAACAGCTCCATCAAATACCATGCCCCAACGGGAACCAGGTTCTGGCCCTTCTTCAAGCAACGATTCGTCACAATCTTTCATTTTCAAGTACAAAATTTCTTCATCAGGAAAGTCATATTGCATTGACTGGTAATCTTCAATTGGTTGGTAACCCAAATGGTCAGCCAAGATACTACCTTTAATTTCTTTTTGAGATCGGTATTCAATATCATACTCTGATAACAACATCTGCCAACGGGAAATCCTCTCAGTTAAAGCAGGCTTCTCAAATATATACTTGATCGGATCCATTTTGGATATCAACCAAGTGGTATGATTCAACATATATTGACGCGGACGCTTAGCAGCCCAAGCCAATGCGCAACAAGTTTTCTCAAGCATAGAATACCGAGTCTCATAATCGGTGAACTTCTTACTGAGGTAGTAAATTTCAAATTCTTTCTTTCCAGTCTCATCTTGCTGACCAAGAACATAACTCATACTATCTTCAAGCACAGTCAAATACATGATCAACGGTCTTCCTTCAACAGGTGGAGACAGAATCGAAGGTTCAAGCAAATATTCTTTGATACTGTCAAAAGATTTCTGGCAGGGTCAACCTCAATACCCTTCTCGCTGACAATAAAGCCCAACAACTTACCAGAACGAACACCAAAAGTACACTTATTGGGATTCAAGCGGAGTTTATATTTCCTCAAACGCTGGAATAGCTTCAACAAATGCTCAACATGTTCCTCTTCATCAATTGATTTAGCAATCATGTCATCGACATATACTTCAATCTCTTTATGCATCATATCATGAAAAAGAGTAGTCATTGCTCTTTGGTAAGTTGCACCAGCATTCTTTAAACCGAAAGGCATCACTCTATAACAGAATGTTCCCCAAGGTGTAATGAATGTGGTCTTCTCCATATCTTTGGGTGCCATCTTGATCTGATTATATCCGGAAAACCCATCCATAAACGAAAAGACTTTGAATTTAGCAGTATTGTCTACCAACATATCAATGTGTGGCAAAGGGAAATCATCTTTTGGACTGGCTTTATTCAAATCTCTATAATCAACACACATGCGGACTTTTCCATCTTTTGCATTTCCTCTTTGATCTTCACAGCTATATGAAGCTAGCGGAAATATATCTGAACGTTTCGCACGCTCGAACATACAACAGAGTCGCCATCAAACTTTATTTATCCCTAAAGGGAAGGGAAAACATCGATAAAACCCGGGGGAAAGAGATATGCTGGGTAAGGAAGTCGGTTATGCAAGGGGAAGGTATTAGCACCCCAAACATCCATGGTACTCCGTGGGAACCATTTTGATTGTTCTCGCTCAAATAGGTGTGATATCTAAGATTACTCGTAAAGAATGGGAAAAGGAAAGGAAATAGATAAAGTGCTCGGTGAGGATTAGGGCCCTCATGCCTACGTATCCTCATAGTGCAATGAGGAATTCAGAGCTCCGTAGTTCAAGGAACTAGAGGCAGGAGGTGGAAAGAAGTGTGATCAAAGTATGATTTGAACCAAAGGATTATGTTGTTTGAACTCCAAAAAGGGGTGAAAATGTGAACCCAAGAGTAAAACTGGTGTGAACCAACAAGTGAGGGCGTATAACACTTGTATCACTGTATTGGAATAACCGAAAAGAAAAGGTTGCCTAAGTGCGCCTGCAAAGTAAGTAAGAAGATGTTCGTCTAAGCTACAGGGTATGACAAGATGAACAAATCGGCTCTTGGTTCACAAAAAGGGGTACAAGATGGAGCACAAATGTATAATGTATTTGGCTCAAAGAATAGGTATATCACATGAAGTGAGTGAAGGTAGAGTATGAAGGTATCATGGAAATGAATGGAGTGAAGTGACCAAAGTCACATAATAGAGTATCTGGTGGTAAGTGACTGGAGAATTATTGTTTAAGATTGAAAGGTGAAAGTGTATTGGAATCCATAAGAGAAGTGAGATTTCTACCATAGAGGGAAACATCGTTAACTAATACGTGGACTAGCGGACCGCCACTGTAGGGTTTTAGCTAAAAAGGAATGAATTAAATGTTTGGGATGAGAGCCAAACAACTCTAGGTATGAAATGTGGACTACATTAGGTGTCCTAAAAGGGTATGTATGTAATTCCAAGGAAAGTGTATTTCGATGTCAAAGAGACAGATATGTCACTGGGTGAACGATTTATGATCGAAGATAGGTAATGAGTATGAAAGATATGAGTGATGCCCTAAGGCGAAGGAGAAATAATTAGGAGTATGCTCGCCAAGGATTCGCATCCTCGTGCCTACGTATTCTCATTGTGCAATGAGAAAGTCAGAGCAATCGTAGTTTGGAACTACGAGAAAGGAAAGAGAGAGATGTATGTCTAAGCAACAGGGTCTGACAAGACAAACACCAAGTCAAGGAATGATTGTAGGATTGGAGTGCAAGGAGTTGTGTGTCACTTGCTGGGGAATTGGCAATTCGAGATCAAATCAGGATAGTATCTTGGATCCAAGAGAAGGATAGACTCTCAATCAAAGAGCAAAGTAGCGTGTTAGCCGAAAAGAATGAATTGAATGTTTGGGATGAGAGCCAAACAAGAATAAAGTGAGCGTTTGGGATGAGAGCCAAACAAGGATGAAGTTAGTGTTTGGGATGAGAGCCAAACAAAGATGAAGTTAGTGTTTGGGATGAGAGCCAAACAAAGATGAAGTGAGTGTTTGGGATGAGAGCCAAACAAATATGAAATTAGTGTTTGGGATGAGAGCTAAACAAAGATGAGGTTAGTGTTTGGGATGAGAGCCAAACAAGGATGAAGTGAGTGTTTGGGATGAGAGCCAAACAAAGATGAGGTTAGTGTTTGGGATGAGAGCCAAACAACTCTCGACTGAAGAGACGGACTGTCCTCAGGACGTCCTAAAAGGATGGACAAGGAGTCCAAGGAGAAGTAAGATTGATCTCGAAAAGATGGTATAGGTTGTATGAATGGAGAGTGATCCATGGGATAGAGAAGGTAGATTGATAAATAAGATAGCTCGCGAAGAAACCGGGTTCTCCTGCCTACGTATCCTTATAGTGCAATAAGGAAATCAGAGCTTTCGTAGTTCAGCCCACTAGGGCTGAAAAGAAAATTGATTGGAGGCAATAAGAAATGGATGATTGAGATTGAAGTGATTTGAATGGAATAGAGAGACTTGATAGTTACTGGATGATGAGAATCACACTAACTTTCAAGTGGAGGGGGAAGAGTCTTTGTAGTTGTTCTTGTAGTGAAGATGATGAAGACTTTATCAATCGTTAGATTCAAATTGCACTAAAGTCTATGAATGGAGGTGAATACGATGAGCGCTGGGTCATACGTCCCATACCCAAAGATACTCAGAATGGGGGTAGGAATACTCCAGTCCCACTCCTTCTCCATTGCTTAAGGCTCGTATTGTACAACTGGATTCATGATTGATAAGTTGTTGATTGTTGTCCTTGCTTTTGCTTGTATTTTGCTTTGTGAAGATAAACTTGTTAATTGTATGGTTAGAATTATGCTAAAGTCTACGAATAGAGGTGAATACGATGAGCGTTGGGTCATACGTCCCATACCCAAAGATACTCAGAATGGGGGTAGGAATACTTCAGTCCCACTCCTTCTCCATTGCTTAAGGCTCGTGTCACACTCTTCTAACTTTGAGTTAACAAGTGTAGAAGACGTCACCTTTGATGTGCTCGAATAATCCGCTGCTTGGTATGACTGAGGATGCCTTGATTGGAGATCTTGAGTTGAGGCCTTGAGCTCCACAACTTGAAAGAAAAGTCTTACTAAGTGACCAAGGGTCTTTTGGTCACTTAATTAGGCTGGGGGATTATACAAGTTAAAAGGATTTAATTAATCAAAATTGCTTTTGATCAATTTAATCGGGGGTTTGGTTTTAGTTTTGTGGGGAACTAAGTTTGGATCTAATTGAAGTTAGTACTTGTTAGAAACTATCCTAAGGGATCATGCATTAGAAATTTGATTAAAAATTCTAAGTTAGAAGTCCTAAGGGTCATGTCAAAGTTGATCAAAATCATGATTAAAATTCTATGTTAAGTCCTACAATTATTGGGAAATGATTGAATTCTAATCCTAAGGGGAGCATGCAATTTTAACACAAAAATACCAAAATAAGCCTAAAAGGGGCAAAATGGTCAATTGGGAAAATATGTCTACTTTTACTCATGACCTAAAGTTGATTAACCTAATGTTTAGAAATTAACCTAATGTTGAGAAATGGTGTAATTCTAAATTTAATCAAAACCTAATCGTTTCTAATCAAAGTCCTAACTAAAACTCTAATAAAGTCCTAATTAAATTTCTAATAAAAGCCTAATTAAAACTAAAATCCTAAAAATCAAGATTTTATTCCTAATTGTCAAAGTTACCTAATTAATCTAATAACATCCTAATTAACCTAATTATAGTGCAAAAAAACAATTAAGAAAATAAAAGAAAAAAACAATTAAAACGGAGATGTGAGTTAAAGCTGGGATTGTAAAACAGAACTGGATTAATGGGCTTCAGAATGAGCCCAAAGCTATCTTTTTTGGTACAGGAAACAATGTGCAAAAACATGGGGTATGCGCAGTAAAAGCGACAATGGGCTTCTTAAGCCCAATACCATTTTTGTTTCACTAGCGAAAACAAACTGGGGTGCGTGTGGTGAAAGAAGAAATGGGCCTCTGAGCCCAAAGTGTCTCAATATCTGTTTCAGATAGGGGGTGTATTAGACACATTGGTGTGTGGAAGGTAAATCACCATGGGCCTCAATATTTTGAGCCCAATTGCACCTCCCTGTTGACTTGTACAAGTCAATAGGTTTGAATGACCAAACCTCGCTCACTCTCCCTCCCCCAATCTCATCGTCGTTGGCCGTGAGCCACCGCGTCGGTGACCGTCGCCGGCGGCGGTGGCGGCTAGAACGTAACTCTTAAACATCAATTTATACGCAAAGATGCGTTGATGACGAAAACGGGATCCATTTGAGGGGTTGGTTCCTAGATCAACCGAATCGAAAGGAATTGGGGAGGAACCCTAAGATTCTAATCTCAAATTAAATGGCAACCAGCAAGAATTGATTTCTACCTCCAAGGGGCTTTGGTTCCCTAGCCTACATACTACCGTTTGGCATATTCAAAATAAGAAAACACCACAGCAGGGCAACGGACTTACCGGAGACGATGACCGGAGACTTCAACAGGTGAGTTTTCTTGATCACTGCAACACGATTTATCCTCTCTTCTTCTTCTTCTTCTAGAACTTCTTGGAACTGATAGCAATGGAAGTGATGAGGTTCAGCTCAAGCAAATTAAAGCTTCAATGGCTTATGAAAATGAGCTTTGAGTAAGGTGTCATACCCCAAAATTTGCCCGTTAAGTTTTCAGGATATTTTTCAAGACATTCTAATCCATTTTCAAGACATTAATGTTAAAGGAACAAGGGTCTAGCGCACAGGTTACCAAATCCAGAAGATGACCTAAACTGGCATGCTCGCTAGGCGAGCAAACCCTTCACTAGGCGAAGCCCACGCGTCATTCCTTGCTCCAGCGAGTTTTGATGAATTAGCTACTGGAATCCTTCGCTAGCTGCTCGCCTAGCGAACCCTTCGCTACCTCACTCGCCTAGCGAGCTCACGAAATACCAGAAAATTTTGGGCTTAATTTTGAGCCCACCAAGACAATTATTATAAATACCAGAACTTCACACAGAGAAGAAGATATAGACGGAGGACAGAGAGGGAAGCAAACCCTAACAGGGGCAACCGGAAAAACCCTGGAGGCTAACGAAGAGAATTCAGAGTAACCCCCGGATACCCCGAAGGAAACTCATCTGCACAAAGGTTACCTCCGCCCAACTCAATCTGGTACAAACCATAAGAGTGATCTGCAAGTCCAACGGCGCAATTGCAATTGCAAACAGGTTTGCCACACCCCCACTATTTTATGCTCCTAATTTGACATCTTCAAATACATGAGGCATTATGATTGAATTCCTAAACATATCATTAGGTTTTGCATATGGGTTTAAGTATGCATGAATGTGTAACACGATATCTTGAATGTTTAACCATGTAATTTCTGTAATGGATGCCATAGGGTTTGGGTTTCCTAAAATCGCATTGTTATCAAAGAAGAACCCAGAACCTGCAGCCGTTCGCTAGCACTTCGTTGAGCGAACATGCAGCGAGGGTTCGCTAAGCCTTCGCTAGGCGAGGCAGTAGCGAACATGACAGTACTTGTTTCTTCGTTTGCATTCTAATATGTTATGTACTTGATTGACATGTTTTCTATTGTATCTATACGCTGTTTGCCTGACACTATTATTGTTATGATTCTTTTGTGTGGTGCAACTCTTGGTTCCACCCTAGCTTGGTATTCTAACCCGTTTGTTGAATTTTTGTGAGGGTTCACATACTCCTGAAGAGACAGTTTGCTAGGTATTCCACTTTATTTGTGGGATACCCTTGTGAAGATTCATTTTAATTACTTGACTGATTACATTGCCTTCGAACATATGATTTGGGCCCTCTCTTTGTTGCCTTACGATGTTACAGCCATGTCCCGCAAATGTAAGGATACCCTTAGCAAAGACCCTTCGGTTAAATCATCATAGTCCCTCGAATGTTGCCTTCGAATACATGACTTTATCCCTCGATGACCCTTCGTGGTAGCCTACGGTTAAAATGATGATCGTCCCTTCGAATGCTAAGGTATCCTTACAAATGTTGCCTTCAATGACCAATCGACGACCCTACGATGTCCCTTTACATCCAAAGGATAAGACTACTTACTTCTCAATAGTAAGGACAGTTTTACCCTCATAAGGATAGGAAATACCTATAAAGACCTTGGTTAGGTATAACTCTTAAATGCTTGCTCACAGCTTAAAATACTTTTCATGCCTCACACTTTTCATAATATCTTTTAGAAAATCACCACTTGGTATACATTCGCACCAGAATCATCGCCGAGTTATATTCTTCTAAACATCTTTCAAAATCAAACGAGATAAAAACTTGGTATACATTCATACAAGAATCATTACAAAGTTAAACTCTCCTTTCAAACTATTTTCTAAACACACCACATTTCTCAAACACTTTCTCAAACAAAGAAAACATAAGTGGGTTAAGCAATTAAGAGCCCATGGATAACCATGGATACAAAGGGTGCTAACACCTTCCCTTTGTATAATGTACCTCCCGAACCCACAAATCTAATCAAGGTCTTTCCTGTTCTTTTCCGCCTTTCCTTATTGGATAAAAGAAAAGTCGGTGGCAACTCTTGCTATCCGCGACATTGCTTTTCGAAGCAAAACACAAAAGTCAGTTCACCGTATAACAGAACTGGAGACTCTGCTGGGGACTTAAAAAGAGAGGTTACCTTAAAAAAAAAAGTCATTTATGTTTTCGAATTGTTCCTTCGTCTGATTTACTTTTAAGGGATTGCTTGGGTATTGTATGCTTGAGTGAAAGATCCTACACCCGGATCTAGTGTACCTTAGGTAAGTAGCAAGAGATCATCGCGACTGTCCGGCGTATACTGGAATGGTTAAAGTGATGGCTACGGTTAATGTGACACTTTAGATGTCCTGATGTTCCTCATGTTTACTTGAGGAAAAATTTGGCGTCTGCGTGGTGTCATCAAAGCATTAACCAGACCTTTAGAACCCTAATTGACTCATCCTAGCCAGTAGAAAGTAGTGGGATAACTGACTTCGGTTCCGACTGGGGTTGGTTGATCCTCGATACTACACTCTTTGAGATTGGACTTTAGGGAAATTTTGGTCAACCGCTTGGTGTTGCACTGAAGTGGACTTAAGGAAAGGTCGATGATTTGAGATCCTTCTAGAACCCGGTTACTATTCTAGGACAGGTGGAACCAACCAAACTTCAATGGGGAGGGTACTTACTTATGGAACTCATGCAAGCCTTAAAAACCTAGGAATGATTGCGGTGTGAATTGTTTGTGTTTGTTACTTACACAACATCATAACATCATAACATCATGACATTGTACTAACCATTTCAAGGACTTAGGGGTTTAACTTTGCTCTGTTAAACAGGATATGGCTTCCAGGAAGACCATCCGGATCAATCTTATAGCGATCTCTCCTTAACTAAAGAATTTAGTGTCAGAGCTGCCCGATCATGCTCAGTTCATCAAGAAGCATGGTTCTCTCCTCAATTTAGTTACCACCGGTTTCAAAGAAGATATGATGAGAGTTCTATTCCAGTTCTTCGATCCTAAACATCATTGCTTCACCTTCCCAGATTATCAGTTAGTACCCACATTAGAAGAATTCTCCAGGCTGCTTGGGATACCTATCCTTGACCGAATACCTTTCAGTGGTTTAGAAAAGATTCTGAAGTCTGAAGAAGTTGTCGCAGCTTTACACATGACAAAGTCCGACATTGAAACTAATTGGGTAACAAGAAGTGGAGTTAAGGGTTTACTTTCCAAGTTTCTGATAAATAAGGCCCGAGAATTCCTAAAATTTATGAATGTCCCTGCTTTCGAAGATGTTCTAGCACTACTAATCTATGGTTTGGTGCTATTTCCTAACCCGGATCAATTCATAGACGTGAATGCTGTTAGGATATTTCTCACTCATAACCCTGTGCCCACCTTGCTTGGAGATATTTTGCATTCCCTTCACACTCGTACTATGAAAAGGCAAGGGACTCTCATGTGCTGCGTACCTTTATTATCTAGGTGGTTTATTTCGCACCTTCCTCAATCAGTCTTGAAGAATGAGCAAAATTTGAAATGGTCTCAAAAGATAATGCCGCTCTCCCATTCAGACATCCATTGGTGTCCCCAACCCAAAGAAAATGTTATCATCATTGACCGTTGTGGAGAGTTCCCTAACGTACCACTCCTGGGGATAAGAGGAGGTATTACTTATAACCCGGCTTTAGCCCTACGTCAGTTTGGTTATGCTCGAAGAGATGGTCCACATGAAATAATTATTCAAGGCACTGTGTTTGACTATGACAACGACTCTCAAGGTCTCCGTCAAAGGTTTATACGAGCTTGGGGCATGGTGAAAAGAAGTACTTTAGGACAGAAAAACTCTATTCCTATGGAACCTTATCTTAGATGGGTACGCGCCAGAGCTCGTGAGCTTACCATGCCATATCTTGCAATCAGACCTCTGATTGTCGAACCAAAAGTTGAAGGAGGTGTCTCTCAGACCATTCCTTATCCAGATATGCCTACCAACATTGAAGAATTGAAGAAATCCTGGATCCAGTTGAGAGAGGAAAGGGATACTTTTGAAACTCAGTTCGGTGCAGAAAGGAAGAAAGTATTGGAGCTCACCAGCCAGCTTAATGAGGAACGAAGACTCAATGCATATCTCCGCCCAAAAAGAAGCCGCCCCTGGGAGACTTGAGCTTTCATTGTATTTTTATTATTTTTTGTAATGAACATTGATTAAAGAAATTATTAATAAAAGTTCCCCTTTTTGGTGGTTTACGCAAAGTTAAATTCCAAAAGGCCTTGAAAACATTTCATACATTGCATAACATAACATAACATTGCATAACAGGTATTCTAAAGGATCAATGTTCTCACGGTCTTCCTTCTAAACAGAAAGATGGCTCTCGAACAAACTGTCAAAGATCTCCAGGCTCAGAATGCTCAATTCCAGGAGATGATCTTGAACTTATCCAAGGGGCAGGATGAGCTGAAGGCTCTCTTGCTCGAGAAGAAGAAAGACAAGAAAGCTGTGAGTTACATTAACCCGGGAAGAAGGCTTAAAGGACAGGCTCCAGGAGTCAAGATTGGAATTTCGAAGGATAAAGAAGATGAAACAGAAAATGATTCGGAAGAGGAGAATGTTGATCCCTTCAACCCTGAGGAGGACGATGAAGATTATGAAAATGAACAGTACTCTCCAAAAGATGATAAGTATAAGTTGCTGGAAGAACGCATGCTAGCTATGGAGGGTCAGAAGGCGCCCGGTATGGATTTCGAAGGCTTAGGTCTGGTCTCTGATGTGGTCATTCCCCGCAAATTCAAGGTCCCCGCTTTCACTAAGTATGATGGTGCGTCTTGTCCTCAGATGCATCTAAGAGCTTATGTGAGAAAGATTCAGCCGTATACCACTGATAGGAAGCTATGGATCCATTTCTTTCAAGAGAGTCTGTCTGGCACACAGTTAGAGTGGTATTATCAGCTCGAGAGCTCTAACATCCGCACCTGGACTGATTTAGCGACAGCTTTCTACAAGCACTACCAGTATAATTCTGAATTGGCGCCTACTCGGCTACAGTTGCAGAATATGACTATGGGATCTAAAGAAAGCTTCAAAGAATATGCTCAAAAATGGAGAGATTTGGCTGGCAGAGTCAAACCCCCTATGACTGATCGAGAATTAGTGGACATGTTCATGGGTACACTGACTGGCCCATTCTACAGCCATCTATTGGGAAGTTCCTCATCGGGTTTCACTGAACTTATATTAACAGGTGAACGTGTTGAAAGTGGCATTCGAAGTGGAAAGATACAGGTGGCTACCTCTGCAAGCACCAAAAAGCCCTATCAGGGGAGGAGCGAATCAAATGTTGTGTACGGTCAAAAGGGTCATAACAAGAAAAATCGTGACCATGCTGTTGGAGCAGTTACGATTACAGCACCGCCATCTCAAAACTTCCAACACAGACAAGACAGGCCAAGAAGGCAGTTTACCAAGATCAATATGACTTTAGCACAAGCACTGCATGGTATGCTAAAAGAAAAGTTAATTACCCTTAGAGATCCTCCTGCAAATCCCAACACTACTTCTCCTCGTTATAATCCCAACGCCAGGTGTGCATATCACTCCGATAGCCCCGGGCATGATACGAACGATTGTTGGTTGTTGAAGAATAAGATTCAGGATATGGTCGACGCTGGAGAAATTGAATTTGATCCTCCAGAGACTCCTAATGTCATCACTGCTCCTATGCCTAATCATGACAAGACTGTTAATGCTGTAGATGACAATTCTCACATTTCTAATGTAGCTGACTTAGCATCTCCTCTCCTGATCATCAAGAAGAATCTATTGCAAGCTGGTTTATTTCCAGGTTGTGCTGAAAATTGCGATCTCTGTATACTCCGACCCAATGATTGCTTAAAGTTGAGGAATGGTATTCAACGGCTGATGGATGATCGTACAATTCTCTTAGAAAAGATTCCTAAGGTGGAAAACCCTATTGAAGAAATATCTGTGATTGCTAGGTCCAAAGTTCCAGTGAAGATTACCGCTACTAGGGTGCCTCTGAAGATTACTGTTGAGCCCAAGGTAGCTCCCCTAATTATTACTGCACCTGGCCCAGTACCATATTCCTCAAGCAAAGCCATTCCGTGGAATTATGGAGGTGATGTTTACATCCACGGCATAAAGCAAGATGATAATTCTGCTAATCCTAATGACGTTGACATTGTTGGGACTAGTAAAATTACTCGAAGCGGAAGGATCTTTTCTCCAGAAATCTCACCTCCCATCCCTGAAACTCGAGGAAAGGAACCAGTAATCAATCCTTCTCAGTCAAAGACACCAGTCGAAGTTACTACCGAAGATGTTGCCAAACAGGAAATGGAAGAAATGCTGAAAATCATCCGCAAGAGTGATTTTGATGTGGTAGAACAGTTGGGGCATACTCCGTCTAAAATTTCGATGTTATCCTTGTTGTTATTTTCTGAATCTCATGCCAATGCATTGATAAAATTCTTGAAGACCGCTCATGTGCCTCAGGAGACATCTGTCGATCAGTTCGAAAATTATGTTACTAACTTGGCTGTTGACAATGGCCTAGGCTTTTCCGATGCTGACCTGACACCAGCAGGAAAGAATCACAATAAAGCTCTGCATATCTCCATTGAGTGTAAGGGGATCACCTTGTCTCATGTGTTGATCGATAATGGCTCTTCTTTGAATGTGCTACCGAAAGCTGTGCTCGATAAACTTGACTGTAAAAGCATTGAACTGAAACCTAGTGACGTTGTGGTATGTGCTTACGATGGTGCGAAGAGTGTTGTCCATGGTGAAGTAGTTCTCCCTATCAAGATAGGACCTCAAGTCTTCAACACTACCTTTCACGTAATGAACATTCGTCCTGCCTATTCCTGCTTGCTGGGACGCCCTTGGATTCATGGGGCAAGTGTTGTAGCTTCGTCTCTCCATCAAAAGCTGAGGTATCCAATAGAGGGTAAGATTGTCACTGTGTGTGGAGAAGAAGAGTATATTGTCAGTAGTGTGCATACCTTCAGATACGTCGAGATGGATGGTGAATTCTTTGAGACTCCTTCTCAGTCATTCGAAGTAGTTCCTCCGACCAGTCCTGTCCTTAAGCCAACTTCCCGTGTGCCCAAGGTTATCCGTGCTCCTCCTGCTATGATTTCTCTGAAAGACGCTCAAGCCGTGGTCGAAAATGGTGGTCGTACTGGCTGGGGTCAACTGATCGATGTACCGTATAAGTCTGATAAATTTGGCCTGGGGTTTAGCTCTGAAAAGATAGTCAAAAATCAGATTAATGCTGTAGAAGATGCTGATAGCGATTGCGACTGGGATAGCTGGATTTTCCCAACAATTGGTGACGGACTCAATAATTGGAAGGCTGAAGACACTATCTCGATTTCGTTTAGTCAGGAGTAATTGTTATTGCTTATTTTAGTGTTGCAAATTTTTAATTTTTACAATTGAACTTTCTTAAAGCATTGTGTCTATACCCGGGGCACAAATAGCTAATTTGTTAAGGGTTTTGTCATTTTCATAAGCATATCCACATTCAATAAATCAATGGACTTTTTGCATTCAAATATTGCGCTCTTTATCTTTCCTGTCATCTTTTAAACAAGCTATGCTTTCTTACACACACTCACGTAACAAATTGCAGATCCATATCCACTCTGGATCCTGTTGATAATAGTTCTGCTACTGTTCATTATGACTTTGAAAATCCGATCTACCAAGCCGAGGATGGAAGTGAGGAAGATTGTGAAGTACCTGGAGAGCTTTCCAGACTGTTACTGCAAGATGAAAAGACTATACAGCCGCATGAGGAATCAATTGAAATTGTAAATCTGGGTACCGAAGTAGACAAGAATGAAGTCAAAATAGGAGCAGGCTTGGGAAACAGTGTCAAAGAAAGATTGATTCAGATGTTACATGACTATGTAGAGATTTTTGCTTGGTCTTATGAAGACACACTACGCCAAAAACTGGAATAGACAGCGCCCCTTAGAGGGCGCTTTATTACAAAAGCGCACTCTAAAGTGAAGAGAAAAAATAAGGAGCATACTATTGGAATAGACAGCGCACTTTAGAGGGCGCTTTTGTAACAAAGCGCACTCTAAAGTGAAGCGAAAAAATAATGAGGAAATGGAGAGACACCAATAGAGGACGCTTTATTGAAAGCGCCCTCTAAGGGTAACCTTAGAGGGCGCTTTTAAAAAAGCGCTCTCTATGTCCATGTACATTTCCAGTTTATAAGGCGCTTTTGGAAAGCCTTAGAGAGTGCTTTTAGAAGCGCCCTCTTAGGCCCCCTTTAGAGGGCGCTTTTGTAACAAAGCGCCCTCTAAAGTGAAGCCAAAAAAAAATAATGAGGAAATGGAGGGAAAACAATAGATGGCGCTTTAGTGAAAGCGCCCTCTAAGGTTACCCTTAGAGGGCGCTTTTAAAAAAGCGCTCTCTAAGTCCATGTACATTTCCAGTTTAGAAGGCGCTTTTGGAAAGCCTTAGAGAGCGCTTTCAGAAGCGCCCTCTTAGGCCCCCTTTAGAGGGCGCTTTTTTTACAAAAGCGCCCTCTAAGGTCCCCTTTAGTAAACATTAAAATTATAACATATACTGCATGTCTCTTTATTTTCCCTCTCTATAAGCTATTTCGTTTACGTAACTGGGTTTTCTCTCTACTGCGATTACTCTCTACTGCGATTACTCTCGTCCTCCGTTCGTTCTCCCTCCCTCACCGTCATCGTCGCCATCGCCTTTTTCTGCTGCTGCGTTCACGTTCACGTCCACCGTCACTGTTCACTTTCTTCTCCATCGTTACCGTCACCTTGAAGGTATTTCTCTTCTCCATCGTTACCGTTCACTTTCTTCATGTGTTTGATTAGGGCATTTTTTAAACTTAGTTTTACATTTTGTGCATTATGTTGATTAATGTTGTTTAGGGCAAACTGAGTTTTTTATTTCTGATTGAAAACTGATATCATTTGAAGTGTGTTTGAGCTTGTGCTTGGAAGTTTGATGATTATGGATGCAAGTTTGTTCATGTTCCAAACACCATAAGTTTGCATTGGTCTTTTGCATGCAGTAGGTGTGTGTGAGTTTGTATTCAATAATGATAAAAAAAAGAGTTTAGATTGTTGTAACATGAGAGAAATGGAAGGTATATGAATGTGTTCACGTATTGAATCATTTCTATATTACAGATAAAATGGCTAACCAAGACGATACCCATGACGCGAATGGATCACGTAACAATGTTGAAAAAGAAATCAAACGAGGATTGACTGTTATGAAGTCAATCATTCGTGCAAGAGACAAGGGTGTAAAATTTGAAGTACATTGGAGTGCTGAAGACCAACTAATTGAGCCTAACGGTTCAATGTTGGCAAGTTACATTGGTTTCCTTGTTCGACAACATATTCCGATTACATGTGATAATTGGAGAAGTCCGGACTTGAAGGTTGGCAAAGAAAAAATATGGTCGGAGATACAGGTACTTACCATATATTGTTATATGTTTTTTTTGTTGACTATTTGTTGACCATATATTGTTATAATATTACTTTATAATAACACACTCCATGTGTATGTTTTTTAGAGATCCTTTCACATCGATGAAAGCCGGCAAAAATATTGTATTCAATTGGCCGGAAAAAGACTCCGAGGATTTCGATCCTTTTTGTCCAACAAATTTCTCAAGGATGAGGAAGGAAAATTTGTTGAAGCAGAACGGCCAATGAAGTATGCCGAGATTATTTCAGCCGATGAATGGGATAACTTTGTCGCCAAACGAAGAAACGAAAAATTCCATGTAATGTCTATTAATTATGGTATTATACAATTGTTAAGTTACTTGGTTCTAATATGCCTTAAACTTTTTTATCCAGGAAGTAAGCGACATAAATCGGAAAAGGGCATCAAAACCCGCGTATCCGTACAAAAAAGGGCGTACGGGATATGCACGGTTACAACAAAGAATTGTGAGTATATTCAAATGCTATGAGCTTATACATTGTCACAATATGTTATAATTGATGATCTTATAATCTAATTCAATGTGTAGCTAGCCGAGAAGAAAAGTGACGCAACATCTCTTCCGGAGCACGTATTATGGAAGGCTGCTCGGGTTGGGAAGGATGGGGCTGTCGTTGAAGCGGTCCAAACTGTTTATGACGAATGTGTAAGTATATGTAACATTATTTCTTTAATTATATCGAAAATTTTGTTAGACATATAATTCATTTTTAATCTCCTCTAATAATATTTCAGGAGACTTTATCCCAAACCTTACCTTCAACCGAGGTCCAGGATTGCAGGAGCGTACTTAGTCGAGTACTAAATGTTCCTGAGTATTCCGGTCGTGTGAGGGGTAAGGGTTTTGGTGTGACTCCGTCGTCATTTTATAAAAAACCAAAAACAAAAAATCCTACCAAAAAAGAGGTGATGGAGACCTTGGCGGAGTTAAGGGCACAAGTACTCCAACTGCAAAACGAGAATGCAAGGTATAGAGAGGAAAGGTGCGCCTCCGAGGCAAAAGATACTAGTGACCGAGCTAGTATCAATTGTCAACCGAAATTTCCCGAGGTAATTATATATGTTATTATGAAATTAAAATAGCACTTTTTTACTTGACACATATACACGTTAACAATAACATTTATTATTGGTTTAGGGCATTTCACCTTGTCAGCTGTATCTATCGTCACCAACTTATCGCATGGTTGGCAAGGGAAAAGTGCACAACACTTCGGGTGAATTACTTCACCATAATCCCCTCCCGGTGGGATATATGAAAGTTTCGGTTGACCTTGTATTAGATACCGACGCGCTTCTACCATTACATGACGTTGTTTCAGAGACAACGTTGATGCGAGAAGCAGTCGGATCCTTTGTTGGATGGCCGTCAGATCTAATTTTCCCAGATGCCGAGGTATATATGTTCTAAATGATTATGAATCTTTAGTATTCACATTTGAATTCAGCTACAATTATGATATTTAATCAATCCTTATTACATGGTAATGTTAGACTCCTACAAGACCCACGCATAAAGCTGGTAAAGGGATTTCAAGACGCATCGAGTCGGTTGCATCTCTAAAAGAGGTACAAATATATATACCTATTGAATTATATACGCAACGATTCTGTTGCATCACAAAAAGTCATGATTTAATTTATATGAATTTTTAGGTTCCCGGTCGAAAGTTGAAAAAAGCTGGTAACGATATTCCTCCAACGACGTCCGGGACAAAATCTCAAATTATGATGCGTCTTGAGAAAATGGTGAATGAGTCCGATATTATGCACGGGGCCATTCGTAGTATAGATTTTGATGAAGGTGTTTTCGGAGCTGCTCATTTCGAAATAATTGCAAAGGAGGACATGCAACAACTTTTTGAACACGACGAATTGGGCATCACTGTCATTCATACATACATATGGTACTCCGATCAATCTATAATTTACTTAGTTGAACAATTTATTTACACATTTCAATGAGTAGTCTAATGTTTATTATGTTTCTATTTAAGGTATATGTATGTAACATTGCTGCGGGGAACTGAATTGTGTAACCGTTTCAATTTTATTGCTGCTTCCCGTATCAACGCAACGTTAATAACGAAAAATCCAACATCCGTAAAGAATGATCTAGTCGATAGATTCATGGCGGCCGGCGATAATACTACACCCAGTTTGTATTTTTTACCGTTTAATTCTGGCAACGGGTTAGATTTTCTTTCTAATAATTTCATTCTAATCTATGTATATCTTTTACGTAGAAAATTTTCATTCATCTAAATTTTTGTTTTATTTTACAGTGGTCACTGGGTGTTGGTTGCTATGGATCTTTCGAGACTAATAGTGTATTATCTCGATTCGTTATCGGGTGATTGGAGTAAATATCCGAGTATGAAGAAGACGGTTGACGCGTAAGTGAAATTCCCCTAAATATTCGTGTGTATTTGTATATTTAATTATGTCTGTCAGATTGATCTCAATATACGTTTTTATTTTGTTAGGGCAATAATAAAATTTAGATCGAAAAAGAATTATCGCAATAGGAAGGACATTACCTGGATCAGAGTTCAGGTATATATTAAGTATCTTATTTTTGCTTATAATAGTGTTTGCTTTTTTGCTTATAATAGTGTTTGTAAGAAATTAACTATATATTGTTTGTTTGTTTTTCTGTGTAGTGTCCTCAGCAAAATAATTCGGTCGATTGCGGATTTTTTGTATTGAGATTTATGAGAGATATCATTGCGTTGAATCGTATAGACATCCCAAAAATGGTATGGAATAATAACTTAGGGTTTATTTTAATATTATCGGATATTTCATCTAATTTGTTACTAAATCATGAATATGTTTTATTCTCTTAATTGTAGTACTTTGAGGAATACAAATCTTACTCAAGAGCTCATTTGGATGAAATGAAGGATGAATTGTGTCAATTCATTGTTGATCAAAGAATCATATAGCTAGGTTGTATATTGTTGTACATATATGTATGGAATGTTGTTTTTGTATGCTGTTGTTGTATATATGTTGTATATTGTTGTTGTACTTTTACTAAATCATGAATATGTTGTTGTATATTGTTGATCAAAGAATCATATATTATGTTGTATATATGGAGGATTAATGTTGTATATAAATGGATTCATGTTGTATATATCAATGGATTAATGGTGTATAACATTGGATTAAAGGATGAAATCAATATGAATTTTACACTTTTGCAGCATGCGAACAGGTTACCAATTAAATATCCACTGTTTTTCAAACAAATTTTTTTAAAATAACTAACACTTTAGAGGGCGCTTTCTGTAGGAAGCGCCCTCTAAACATTTTACATTGACAACTTTAGAGGGCGCTTTGTCCAGAAAGCTCCCTCTAAACACTTTACATTGACAACTTTAGAGGGCGCTTAACACTTTAGAGGGCGCTTTCTGTAGGAAGCGCCCTCTAAACATTTTACATTGACAACTTTAGAGGGCGCTTTGTCCAGAAAGTGCCCTCTAAACACTTTACATTGACAACTTTAGAGGACGTTTTTTCCAGAAAGCGCCCTCTAAACACTTTACATTGACAACTTTAGAGGGCGCTTTTTCCAGAAAGCGCCCTCTAAGGTGTCCCTTTATGGACCACTCCAGAGGGCGCTTTTTTCTGAAAGCGCACTATAATGTGGCCCTTAAAGGGCCACTTTAGACAGCGCTTTCTCCAGGAAAACAAAGCGTTGTCTTTACCTATGCCAGCGCCACTTTAGAGGGCGCTTAAAAGCGCTGTTATAGGCCAAAATAAGCGCCCTCTTTTCCCTTATTTGGCGTAGTGACATGCCAGGACTGAATACTGATATAGTAGTACATCGTTTGCCGATGAAGGAAGATTGTCATCCTATTAAGCAAAAGGTTCGTCGCATGCATCCTGAAATGTCTGAGAAAATCAAAGCCGAGGTTATGAAACAATTTAATGCAGGTTTTCTAGCTGTTACTTCTTATCCTCAATGGGTTGCTAATGTGGTACCAGTGCCAAAGAAGGATGGTAAGGTGCGAATGTGTGTAGATTACAGAGATTTGAATAAAGCAAGTCCCAAAGATGACTTTCCACTTCCGCACATTGATGTTCTGGTAGATAACACCGCTCAATACAAGGTATTCTCATTCATGGATGGATTCTCAGGTTATAACCAGATTAAGATGGCGCCTGAAGACATGGAGAAAACTACGTTTGTGACGCAATGGGGCACTTTCTGTTACAAAGTAATGCCATTCGGTTTAAAGAATGCAGGGGCAACATACCAGCGTGCTATGGTGGTTTTGTTCCATGATATGATCCATCATGAAATAGAGGTATATGTGGATGACATGATAGCCAGATCTCATACTGAAGAAGAACATCTCGATCATTTATACAAACTGTTTGAGAGGTTGAAGAGGTACAAGTTGAGATTGAACCCGAACAAATGCACCTTTGGCGTAAGATCCGGTAAACTCTTGGGCTTTATTGTCAGTGGTAAAGGAATTGAGGTTGACCCGACTAAGGTGAGAGCTATTCAAGAAATGCCAAGTTCCCCGTACAGATAAAGAAATTAGAGGTTTCTTGGGACGCTTGAATTACATTGCCCGATTTATCTCCCATTTGATTGCTACCTGCAAACCCATCTTCAAATTACTGAGGAAAAATCAAGAGATGATATGGAATGATGAATGTCAAGAAGCTTTTGACAAAATCAAGAAGTATCTCCAAGAACCTCCAATTCTGATGCCACCCCTTGAAGGAAGACCTCTAATCATGTATTTGACCGTGCTAGAAAATTCAATGGGGTGTGTGTTGGGGCAACATGACGAGTCTGGTCGAAAAGAGCATGCCATATACTACCTTAGCAAAAAGTTTACCAACTGTGAAACAAGATACTCATTGCTCGAGAAAACTTGTTGTGCTTTGGCTTGGGCTGCTCGCCGACTAAGACAGTATATGTTGAATCATACCACTTTATTGATTTCTAAGATGGATCCTATCAAATATATATTTGAGAAACCTGCCCTCTCCGGAAGAATAGCAAGATGGCAGATGATTTTAACAGAGTACGATATCCAATATACTACTCGGAAAGCAATCAAAGGAAGCGTGTTAGCTGATCATTTGGCTCATCAAGCAGTTGATGATTACCAATCTATGAATTTTGAGTTCCCAGATGAGGATGTCATGCTTGTTACTGATTATGAAGAACCTGGACCAGATGAAGGACCCGAACTGGGATCCCGATGGACTATGGTTTTTGACGGATCTTCTAATGCATTGGGCAATGGTGTTGGTGTTGTAATTATTTCTCCCAGGGGTTGCCATACGCCTTTCACTGCTAGACTATGTTTTGACTGTACCAATAATATGGCTGAGTATGAAGCATGTATTTTGGGACTCAAGGCTGCTATAGACCTGAGAATCAAGTTTTTGAGTGTGTACGGAAACTCAGCCTTAGTAATCAGTCAGATCAAAGGAGAATGGGACACTAAACATCCGAATCTCATCCCTTATCGAGAGCGGGTGTTGACATTAATCCCATACTTTGAAGAGATTACATTCGAACATATTCCACGAGAAGAGAATTAGTTGGCAGACGCATTGGCCACCATGTCATCTATGTTCAGGGTCAGATGGGATGATGAAGCTCCCATGATCACCGTTGAACGATTAGATGAACCAACATATTGTTATGAACTTAATACTGATGAAGTAGAAGAGAAACCTTGGTTCCACGAAGTAAAAAGATATTTAGAAACTCAGGAATACCCTGAAGGGGCATCCATCAATGATAGAAAATTTCTAAGGAAGTTCTCCGCTAAATTCTTTTTGAGTAATGGAGTATTAGACAAACGTAATCATGACTCGACTTTGCTGCGCTGTGTGGATAAAAGGGAAGCAGAAAAGATTATGGAAGACACACATGACGGTATTTTTGGGACTCATTCTAGTGGACATACGATGGCCAAGAAGATTCTGAGATCAGGGTATTATTGGTCTACCATGGAAGCTGATTGCCACCATCACTCCAGAACTTGTCACAAGTGCCAGATCTATGCGGACAAAGTACATGTACCTCCTACTCCATTGAACGTGTTGACAGCACCTTGGCCCTTTGCAATGTGGGGAATTGATATGATCGGAGAGATTAAACCTACTGCTTCTAATGGACATCGTTTCATTCTTGTTGCTATTGATTACTTTACGAAGTGGGTAGAGGCAGCCTCATTTGTTTCTGTCACTAAGAATGTGGTGGCACGGTTCATCAAGAATAGTCTCATTTGTCGGTATGGCATCCCTGAAAGAGTTATCACTGATAATGGTACTAATTTGAACTACAAGATGATTACTGAACTCTGCACGCAGTTCAAAATAAAACACCATAACTCTTCTCCGTACCGGCCAAAGATGAATGGCGCCGTAGAGGCTGCTAATAAGAATATTAAGAAGATCATACAAAAGATGACAGTAACATACAAAGACTAGCATGAGATGTTACCATTTGCTCTTCATGGTTATCGCACTTCAGTACGCACTTCGATAGGGGCAACTCCTTTCTCTTTAGTCTACGGAATGGAAGCCATTTTACCAGTGGAAGTTCAGATTCCCTCTCTAAGAATTATGAAAGATGCAGGCTTAGATGAAGATGAATGGATTCAGACTCGACTCGATCAGATAAATTTGATTGATGAAAAGAGACTTGCGGCTGTTTGTCATGGGCAAATATATCAGAAGCGCATGACCCAGGCGTTTAATAAAAAAGTCAAGAGACAGGTATATCAAATTGGCGACTTGGTAATAAAGTGTATCATTCTACCACAAGGTGATTCTAGAGGCAAATGGACTCCCACATACGAAGGGCCATTTGTAGTTAAGAAGGTATTCTCTGGTGGAGCCATGATGCTTGCTACAATGGATGGCGAAGACTTCCCACATCCCGTTAACGCAGACATAGTTAAAAAATACTACGCATAAAAGAGACCCGCTAGGTCGACGTATCTAGGCAAAAATAAGGGCATCCCGGCGAACCAAAAGGGTTCGGGCAAAAATTAGGGATAAACATATAAAAATGTACACCCGGCAAGTCGAAAACATGAAAAGGCAGCTTGGGCAAAAAAGGGTATCCTGGTGGACTGAAAACCTGAAAAGGCGGTCCAGGCAGAAATTAGGGATTAAAGCGTATGACTATGTCCCGTTCTCGGTCAGCTTCACCCAAGTCAAAGGGACTGAACAAGCCAATCACTTCTATCCGACAACAGGAGATGAGAGGCTTGAAGACATAATGACAGTAGTGGAATTAAAATCAATAGGACTTTTTTCTTCATAGCTTTTTCTTTGTTTTCTTGACAATTTCCTCTTACTAGGATTTCTGTCTCCTTGTACTCAAATTGCCTATTTATAGGCTCTCTTTCAAAATCAATACAATTTTATTGCCAAAAAGATACTTTCTCCGTTTTGTTTGCATAAACGCCCATTGATTTAATTCGAATTGAGATATGCATTTGAATATGATTGATGTTTACCAAAAATACATGCATAAAATAGAAATAGCAGTTACTAAAAGACTTTAGGGTCGAGGATAAAGTCTAACCATGCTTTCCAATGAGTCCGGTTGCTAATCCTATTCCCCAGCAAAACCAGTTATTTCCCAGAAGAAATTGGCATTACTAGACAGACTAGTCATCTCTTTTATCCCCAGCCAGGTCCTAGTGAATATTTCTACCATCAGACAAGAAATCAAATACCCCCAGCTAAGAAAGGGTCATCAATACAAATATCTCCAACCAGAATATGGGGATTTATTTTCCCCTGGCAAAAAATTTCAGACGCATAATTCATTCATGCATCATTTCACATCATATACATGCATGCAATGTTCGCATTTATTTTCAAAAGCATAAAACATCTCATGCATCATGACATGGCATGAGGCTAACTTTTTTCAGGTTAATTATCCTCCCGATACAGTCAAAATAAAGGTTCATTCAGACGGACACCCTCATCGGTTACATTCGAGATTCAGATGCATCTTTCATATAATCCATATGAATGTTCATTCTGGCAAGCATTCTGACATCCTCCTAGTGATGGCATCTTTAAGTCCAACCCAGACATTTATTGCAAATACAACAGATACAAATATTATCAGATATAGCCTAACGTACGGTTCATTCTGATTCGGCCTAACATATGGTTCCTTCAACTATTCCAATACGGTCTAGCGTACGACCCATTTGAATATTCATCCCCTCAGATACTACCTAGCGTACGGTACATTCTGAAATGTAGTCTAGCGTATGACTACCCCTTTTTTCATCAGATACAGCCTAACGGACGGCTCATTCTGCTCTTCAGATACGATCTAGCGTACGATCCATTCTGATCTTTATTTCTCTAGATACAGCCTAACGGACGGCTCATTCTGCTACTCAGATACTGCCTAGCGTACGGTACATTCTGAAATGTGGTCTAGCATCCGACTACCCTTTCATCCTCAAATACAGCCTAACGGACGACTCATTCTGCAACTCAGATACGATCTAGCGTATGATCCACTCTGATCTTTCATCCCCAGTGAAGTCGTCAGCCTAACGGACGACTCATTCTGCTATTCAGATACGATGTAGCGTACGATCCATTCTGATCTTTCATTATCAAACTTCCCGGATGGCATCTTTAAGCCCATCTCCATCAAGATTAACTCTTAATTAACAAGTGCAAATTTTTGGGGCATTCTAAGTGTTCAATAATCTTCCACCTCCAGATCACGAATGGCATACATACCATTCTAACTCTCTCGGTTTGTGAATATTGAACAGGGGCAGCTGTCATACCCCAAAATTTGCCCGTTAAGTTTTCAGGACATTTTTCAAGACATTCTAATCCATTTTCAAGACATTAATGTTAAAGGAACAAGGGTCCAACGCACAGGTTACGAAATCCAGAAGATGACCTAAACTGGCATGCTCGCTAGGCGAGCAAACCCTTCGCTAGGCGAAGCCCACGCGTCATTCCTTGCTCCAGCGAGTTTTGATGAATTAGCTACTGGAATCCTTCGCTAGCTGCTCGCCTAGCGAACCCTTCGCTACCTCACTCGCCTAGCGAGCTCACGAAATACCAGAAAATTTTGGGCTTAATTTTGAGCCCACCAAGACAATTATTATAAATACCAGAACTTCACACAGAGAAGAAGATATAGACGGAGGACAGAGAGGGAAGCAAACCCTAACAGGGGCAACCGGAAAAACCCTGGAGGCTAACGAAGAGAATTCAGAGTAACCCCCGGATACCCCGAAGGAAACTCATCTGCACAAAGGTTACCTCCGCCCAACTCAATCTGGTACAAACCATAAGAGTGATCTGCAAGTCCAACGGCGCAATTGCAATTGCAAACAGGTTTGCCACACCCCCACTATTTTATGCTCCTAATTTGACATCTTCAAATACATGAGGCATTATGATTGAATTCCTAAACGTATCATTAGGTTTTTCATATGGGTTTAAGTATGCATGAATGTGTAACACAATATCTTGAATGTTTAACCATGTAATTTCTGTAATGGATGCCATAGGGTTTGGGTTTCCTGAAATCGCACTGTTATCAAAGAAGAACCCAGAACCCGCAGCCGTTCGCTAGCACTTCGCTGAGCGAACATGCAGCGAGGGTTCGCTAAGCCTTCGCTAGGCGAGGCAGTAGCGAACATGACAGTACTTGTTTCTTCGTTTTCATTCTAATATGTTCTGTACTTGATTGACATGTTTTCTATTGTATCTATACGCTGTTTGCCTGACACTATTATTGCTGTGATTCTTTTGTGTGGTGCAACTCTTGGTTGCACCCTAGCTTGGTATTCTAACCCGTTTGTTGAATTTTTGTGAGGGTTCACATACTCCTGAAGAGACAGTTTGCTAGGTATTCCACTTTATTTGTGGGATACCCTTGTGAAGATTCATTTTAATTACTTGACTGATTACATTGCCTTCGACCATATGATTTGGGCCCTCTCTTTGTTGCCTTACGATGTTACGGCCATGTCCCGTGAATGTAAGGATACCCTTAGCAAAGACCCTTCGGTTAAATCATCATAGTCCCTCGAATGTTGCCTTCGAATACATGACTTTGTCCCTCGATGACCCTTCGTGGTAGCCTACGGTTAAAATGATGATCGTCCTTTCGAATGCTAAGGTATCCTTACAAATGTTGCCTTCAATGACCAATCGACGACCCTACGATGTCCCTTTACATCCAAAGGATAAGACTACTTATTTCTCAATAGTAAGGATAGTTTTACCCTTATAAGGATAGGAAATACCTATAAAGACCTTGGTTAGGTATAACTCTTAAATGCTTCCTCACAGCTTAAAATACTTTTCATACCTCACACTTTTCATAATATCTTTTAGAAAATCACCACTTGGTATACATTCGCACCAGAATCATCGCCGAGTTATATTCTTCTAAACATCTTTCAAAATCAAACGAGATAAACACTTGGTATACATTCATACAAGAATCATTACAAAGTTAAACTTTCCTTTCAAACTATTTTCTAAACACACCACATTTCTCAAACACTTTCTCAAACAAAGAAAACATAAGTGAGTTAAGCAATTAAGAGCCCATGGATAACCATGGATACAAAGGGTGCTAACACCTTCCCTTTGTATAATGTACCTCCCGAACCCACAAATCTAATCAAGGTCTTTCCTGTTCTTTTCCGCCTTTCCTTATTGGATAAAAGAAAAGTCGGTGGCGACTCTTGCTATCCGCGACATTGATTTTCAAAGCAAAACACAAAAGTCAGTTCACCGTATATCATAAGGTGAGAGAGAGAGATAGTTGCAGAAGTGAAAAATGAACTTGTGTGCAAAAATCCAAGGGTGCTCAAATGATGGTGATGAATGTGATTAAATAGGCTTTAGGATCGGATTGAAATAGGTTTGGAATTAGATTGGATTTAGTTAGGTTCAGGTTACGAGTTAGTTGGATTCAACTCACTGAGTTAATTATGAAACCCAGTTAGTTAGAACCAACTCAGTTAGTTAAATTGGTTCAATAGTGGAATGACCTTTGACTGGATGTGTAGCTTAGTGTTTAAATGGATATGAACTAAAAAAAGCTTGAGCAACTGGTTGAACAGGTCACCTTTAAATGAATTTGAGCTTGAGCTTTGTGTGTGACCTGTTATTGGTTTAGGCAAGATGTAGCAAATGCAGGTTAGGATGAGATTACATTCATGTTAAACTGCTTTTAGTGACATGTTATCCCTGTTGCAGGTTATGATTAATTGGCTTCACTTTTTCCTTTGAATTGCTAAATAGCTTAATATGTGGATGTTGACAACTTTGGGTACATAGGCTTGGTTTAGTGCTTCACAAGTTTTATCCCACTGCTGGGATCCAATTCCTTTGCCTGAAGCTTAGTCTTGGAATCATGGCTTTCTTGCAGGATAACCAGGTTGGTTAATCTCTTTACACATGCTGCATCAGTTTGGTAGGTTAATGGTTATGCTTCAGCATGACAAGTCTTTTTCTTATGAGTCTTTTAGCCTTTCCAACTCCATGCCTGATTTCAATGTACCATGGCTTTGCAGGTCTGCTTATGTTATTCACCACATGTCCCTTTTTCCATTGTCTGCAAAAACTCCCATGAGTCAAGGGCAGGTTCAGTTGATTGTTTGTTGTTCCATCATGCCTTATTTAAGATCCATTAACTGGTTTTTCAGATTTTATCTGGTGGTTTGTGATGCTGTTATGTTGTCTTGAATGCTGACTGTTGAACTGTTAATGCAGGCTTGGCTTTGGTCATGGTTCATGCAGCATAACCAGGTTGGTTTTTTCCACATGTTGTAGGACATGTTTGGTTTTGGTTGAAGGAGGAGGTAGGCCAGTGGAATTTATGCATTTGGTGTTGGTCTGAGCAAGTTATGTGATGGATTGAGCTTGGCATGTGGTTGTGCATTATTTGTTTGATGTTGCTGATGCTGTCAAGGTTGGAACTGAAGGTTAGCTTTCCATGCTATTGGTTTTAAATTGGAGTTAACTTGTGAATATTATGCATGATGTTAACTTTGTGATTTGTTGCAGGTTTAGGTTAGGCTAGATTGAAACTGGTTTGGACCTGAACCATGATGTGTGGTTTGGTTTATAGGTGTCTTGCATTGTGCTCTCGGCCTTTTACTAACCTGTTCCTGTTTAATGCCAGGTTTGTCCATGATGCTAAGACTGATGCACCTTGTGATACCAACTACTGTAAATAGATAAGGATTGTTGATTGAATTGTATATAAGTGAATCACAATCATCACCATAACTGAGCTGCCATGAACCTCTTGAGCTAGACATGGAAACCTTATGTTGCCTTGAACTACATCAAGGGCTCTGAATAATTTGGAATGTTGTAGGCTATGAGGTTTTGACTAGTTCAAGGTTTGGCTGCAAGTATGCTTGATCTACCTTGACCAGGTTTTGTGTCACTAAGTTTGGTTGTGAACATATCCCACTCTGCACTGCTTCCAATTGCCAACTTCATTTGTTTCTAATCTATGCAGAGATATGGTTTGATGATGATCCCAAGAAGAAAATTCTGCAACTTGTGGACCCTTGTTGTACCAGGATGTCACCTCTGATGCCAAGCTTGTTACCAACCTAAAGAACATGCTTATGCTACACAATTCTAAGACTTCTGTTGGTCTGTAACATGCCTTACAGGTTTGTTTGATCTTGACAAATGATGCTTAATGGTTGGATGTTACTACTGCCTTGTGATGCATTACAGGTTTTGCAAGTTGAGTTTAACTTGTCAGGCTTATTTGTTGTAGCATTAAGGCATGAGCATGTTGCATTCAACTGATGGATTTGGTCTGCTGTACTGCAGGGCTTTCAAGCTGCTAATTCATTTGGCTTGGTGCAGCATGGTGAATGCAGCACCTGTTTTAATGCAGATGCAGTTTTGCACCAGTTGGGTGGATCAAGATTAAGGGCCATCAGTTCATGCATAACTTGCCTTGTGTCAGATTGAAGCTCAACTCATGCTATTTTTGCTGCTGATACAGGTCAAAGGGCTTGCTAGCAATGTGTAACATGAGTTTACATAACAAAAGGGTGATACTCATGTGCATTTCGGTTCACTTGGCTTAGAACCTGTTTCTTTCCACTTCTACTTTGGGTCTAATGTAGCAATAACCATGGTTGTGCAGGTTTGCAACAAGTTAGTGCAGTAGGGTGAATGTAGTAGGATTGGCAAAGCAAGACTCTAAGTCTTCACAACATAACCAAGCATGAAGAAAACAAATGCACAAGGTTTTAATCATGGAGGATATGGAAATGAGGAGTGGAATGAGAGTTAGGGTTAGCCATTTAGTGATTAGGGATGACCAATGGCACAGGGTTGACTTTGGTCAAAGTTGACCAAAAAGTCAAATGTTGACCAAAGTCAACAATTGGTCCAAATTCAATTTTATTTGCACTTTCTTGTAAATGGACAAATGGATGATGATTGTGGTAAAAATTAGGGTTTAGGGAATTTGGGTTGACTTTGGTCAAAGTTGACCAAAAAGTCAACTTTGACCAAAGTCAACAATTGGTCAAAAATGTCATTTTTTGTATTTTCTTTATCTAGACTCAAATGTGATGTCTTGAAATAATGTGGGATGGATTGAAATGATGTTAACAAAAGATTTGAAATTGATTCTTACAAAGGATTTTTCATAACTTGAATGCTTGACTAAAAAAGAACATAAGTTGACTGGCAATACATGTTATCAAAGCCATGAAATTGTGGTATGGGATTAGGGTTTGAAAGGGATATCAAATGGCATAATTGGAAGTTGGCTTGTGACACAAGAAGGATGGTTGTTTGGATGACCAAGACCCTAGGTGTATTAAAAATGACCTGAGCAATGCCATGACTTTAGGCCAAGACTTATGCTCATAGAATCAAAGTAGGGCTAGGCCAAGCATGTTGGTAAGGATGAAGATTTGAGGGATGCACAATTGGGCCACCAAGTTTATCTGATCCACCCTTTCCCAGATTAGGGTTTCATTGAGGCTTACCCCTTAAACAAGTCTTTTGAACTAAGCCATGAGTTCCAACCACCAATCCTTTAGTGCGTGACCTTACATCAGAGTTTTGAAGACCAAGACAAGGTCTAGGGAAGCTTCAAGAGGTCATGATTTGAAAATTTAGGGTTTTGAAAACCAAGAGGATTGCCTGACCACACCTTTATTGAAGTCACCCTACCACTATCATTAGGGTTCCATACCCCTTATACTGATGTTGTGATTCAAGCATGCCTTTAGACTTTGACATATGTGTGAACCCTAGCTTTATGGGCCCAAGCTACTTCTAAATCCATGAGGAATGATGCATGTGGATGAGTTATGAATGTATGCAATTCATCTCCTGATCAAGTGTTTGGATGCATAAGTGAGAAAGGGGAGGGAAAATTTAGGGGTACAACACCATATCAGGATGCGTTCTTCTCAACTTCTGCTTGACTTGTGGGCATTTTGGCTTCAACGGCAATCTATGCTCCACAATCTCAGAATCCAAACCAGGCATGTCTTGATAGGACCAAGCAAACACATCTGAATACTCTTGAAGAAGATCAATTAACCCCTCCTTAACATGGACACAGGCGAGACCCAATCTTGACTTCCTTCACATCATCCTCGAAACCCAAGTTGACTAGCTCAATCTGCTCTTCAAACGACTGAATGATCTTTTCATCTTGCTCAAGAAGACGAGACAATTCATCACTGACTTCTTCATCACTCTCCTCCTCGGCTTCAAACACAGGGAATTCAAAATTTGGAGAAGGAGAAGGATCATTGTATTCAATGGGGTTGGGAATCAACCTGCATAATGATTTGATATTTTGATTTTAGAGAAGTGGATTTGTGACCAAATATTATGCAGATGGATAATTATATTGTTTATTTATGTTTTTTGGATTACCATTTTCAGAATAAAGCAAAAAGTAAATACAAGACATCATAGATGTGGATGAATAGAATTAATTTTATTAATGATCAGTTTGAAAATGCCCAAACAATGTTCACTTCTCCCTTAGGCATAGGAGAAGGATTTTAAAAACATATAAAAGCAATTACTTAGTTCGATGCAAAATAATAGGAATATCAACAGCAGTCCAATTGTTGCAAGCCTTTCCATGCGTCACAAAATTGGTGCAGTCTTCCTCTTCGTCATCCTCTAGCATAACGGCTAAGTATTGTTCATTGCCATGAATGAACCCTCCGCTACAGAAACTAAGTTGCATATCTTCAGTCCTTGCAGTTGATGAACCTTTCTAGAACCCCAAACCGGTTCTACCTTTGTTATCGGAGACCTCTACCACGCGCCCCCACTGATGAACATCGCCTTCTTCCACAATCTTCTTAGCATCTTTCAAAGAGGACATAGGTGCCCCAACTCTCTTTTTAGCAGCAATAGATAAGACTTGGAATGGAGTTCCAACCTCATCCTCAACTTCAACATAAGAGAAAGATGACAGGTGGCTAACTAACAACGCTTTCTCCCCACCAACAATCACAAGCTTTCCATTCTTCACAAATTTGAGTTTCTGGTGCAAAGTGGAGGTAACAGCTCCTGCCTCATGAATCCATGGTCTTCCCAACAAGTAACTGTAGACCGGGTGGATATCCATTACTTGAAAAGTAATTTGAAAATCACTTGGACCTATCTTAATTGGAAGGTCCACTTCACCAATAACCGTTTTGCGTGAACCATCAAAAGCTTTGACAATTACACCTATATACCTCATAGGCGCTCCTTGGTATGATAGATTTGACAGAGTTAACTTCGATAGTACATTCAACGATGATCCGGTGTCAACAAGTACATTTGACAAAGCATCCTCTTTGCAATTCAGAGAAATGTGCAAAGCCAAATTATGATTTCTGCCCTCCTCGGGGAGTTCTTCATCACAGAAGCTAAGAATATTGCAAAAAGTGATGTTAGCCATGATATGATCGAATTGATCCACTGTAACATCATGTTCTACAAAACTTGCTCTAGAACTCTTTGTAGTGCTTCTCTGTGCGCTTCAGAATTCATGAGCAGAGACAATACTGAGATCTTTGAGGGGGTTTTGAGCAACTGCTCCACCACATTAAACTCACTCCTTTTTATTAACCGAAGTACCTCATCATCATCGTTAGCCTTCAAATCACTGGATTCACCAGACTTACCTTTTGAAGCACCAATTGGATCTACAACAGGCACTTCCACTTTCTTATTCACAACTGATTCTTCTTTATCCTTTGGGAACACCGGCCCAAACACACGACCACTGTGGGTCACCTTGGTAACATCAGCAATGCTCACCATAGAGCTAGTCGTAGGCAACGGGACCCCTTGACCACCTTCTATCATTATAACATTATACTGATACGACACAACTTTATCAGATGAATACGGGGCTGGGCCCTCTAACCGTATAACCAACGGTGATACTGATCTATTGCTGACATTGTTATTGTTGATGTTGTCATACTGAATTACCAATCTCTTTGGCTGCTTGAAAATGGGCACTATGACATTTACATCGTCATCTACATGACAGGATTGAACAATTTGAATCATGCCTTCATCCATCAGTCACTGGATGTCCCTTTTCACAACTTCGCAACCCCTCAGGTTAACACTACAGATAACACAACTGTCATGGTCATGTTTACAATCACTTACCAAACAAACATCCTTATGCATCTGCAACAAGGATCTTCGGATAAAACGCACATCAAAAACCTTAAACTCACCAAGACAACCATCCACCATATTCGCATAAGAGTTCCGATGGGCAGGTAACGGATTTGCTTTCACATTCGGCGCACGGTCATTGAAAGACACTATTCCACTCTTCATCAGCTTCTGAACCTCATACTTGAGTGGATAGAAATTTTCTATATCATGTTCGGGTGTTCCTTGATGAAAAGCATAACAGAGCTCAGGCTTGTACCACCATGGAAGTGGTTCTGGAATTTGCGGTGGGTTTCTTGGTTGGATTAGGTTCTTGAGAACCAAAGACGGGTACAATTTTGCATAAGACATAGGAATTGGGTCGAAAGAGACCTTCTTCCTCTCAAAGTTTTGTTGATGATGATTGTTGTTGGTATGGTTGTTGTTGTAGGTGTTTACTCGTTGTTGCGGCTGTTGTTGTTGACGTTGTGGTTGTTGAACTGGTGTTGATTGTTGATTAGAAAACACAGGGATAACTGAAGATACTTGATGACGATGTTGACAGGATGGTTTATTCCTTATGATCTGAGGCCTCCTCTGCCTCCCACTGCTTATTGCATTCGCTTCATTGTCCTTCTTCTTCCCAAAATTACTGCCATATCTCTTACTCGAAGATCCTTCATCTTTCGACAAACGTCCCTCTCGGACTCCTTCCTCAAGCCTCATCCCCATGTTTACCATCTCGATAAAGTCACCGGGGGCACTAGCAATCATTCGTTCATAATAACATAAACTCAAAGTTTTCAGAAATATCTTTGTCATCTCTTTTTCCTCCAAGGGAGGAGTGATCTGGGCAGCCAATTCCCTTTATCTTTGCGCATACTCTTTAAATGTCTCCTTATCCTTTTGAGACATAGATCTCAACTGGTCTCTATCAAGCTCCATATCCACGTTGTACTTATACTGCTTGACAAAAGCCTCTCCAAAGTCATTGAAAGTACGAATGCTTGCACTGTCTAATCCCATATACCATCTGAGCGCAGCACCGGTCAGACTGTCTTGGAAGTAGTGAATCAACAATTGATCATTATCGGTCTGAGTAGACATCTTGCGAGCATACATCACTAGATGACTGAGTGGACAAGTTTTCCCTTTATACTTTTCAAAGTCAGGCACTTTGAACTTCACCGGGATCTTGACGTTGGGCACTAAACACAACTCATCAGCACTCTTTCCAAACAAGTCCTTACCTCTTAGCGTCTTCAATTCCATGCGCAGCTCAAGAAACTGATCTTTCATTTCATCCATTTACTCGTAAACATTCGGACCCTCAGACGGCTCGGAGTGATAAATGGTGTCCTCTACACGAGGTAAGGTGTGCACAACGGGAGGTGGCACAGACATGACCGGGCTAGATGCCGGTATGGAAGCAAATGTAGGCGCAAAGCCTTCAGGCATAAAGTTGGAAGGAATTCCCCACGGGAATCCGGTAAGCATAGTGGGCGCAAAATGAGCGGTAGCAGCGGGCATGGTAGAGGTAGCCACCTCTGAAATAACTGTCCTCTGAGGAGGAGGAGTTGAGGGCGTTGGAGAAGCTTGGCTCTGAGCAGCAAGAACTGACTCCATCATGGAAGTCAGGCGGGCGATCTCGTTCTTTAGCTCTCTGTTCTCTTGCTCTAGATGATCCATAATTCTCAGATGATTGGCACGAGTATTGTACCGATGAGTCAGCTTGGCTAAAGCACAGAAGAAACACCAATGAGACATGTAGCTAAAGAGAAATCTGCTTATGCACATGATGCATGAAATGCAATGCTTGTTTGTTTTATTTTTATTTTCAAGGAACTTACTATATCATTTGCAACTATATGTATATATCAACAATTTGCAATAATTTTTATATGACCAAAAATCTTTTTTCATTTATATAATTGGAAGGATTACACTGAGTACAATTTCAGAATCCAAATGAAAAATGCAAGAGAAAAGGAGACTAGTCATCCTAAGGATCCCTAACAACAATGTCAGAAGACCTAGCTAAAGGCGCGTACTTCCTTCTAATGCATCGAATCTCGGTCTCAAAAGAAGCTTTCATCTGAGTCTTCTCAAGGACAAGCTGATCAAAAATCTTCTTCCAAGCAACGGAAGGTTGCGGCATGCTAGAAGATGAAACCTACGGCTCTCTCTGTCTCTTCGCCACTCGATCTTCAAGTAGCTCAATAAGTGCATCTTTGTCCTTATACTCCAACTGCAACTCTTCATGCTTCTTGCTCAAAGCACGGAAACACTCTTCCCACATATCCTTCTCTTGCTTCATTTTGACGAGCGCATCTTCTAACTCCTCTACATCTTGGTTAGGGAGAGTTAATGCCTCAACCACAACCATAGACATAGGTCTTTCACAAGGATAAGACATTTCAACTCCAAAGCTCTCTTCTTCACCCAAAGAGTGTAAGCTTCCAAAGCTACACAATTGCACGGACCAAGCTCGGACCTTCCTTTCCTATGCACATTATGCCAAGCATGCACAATCTCCTGCTTCAAATGTTGGGGATCTTTACCCTCTTGATAGAAAAGACCTTCTAACAAAGTGTTATTAGGTTTGTCTCTCAAGGGGAACCCAAGTTGACGACGAGCCAAAGCAGGGTTATAGTTAATTCCTCCTTGTGTACCAATGAGAGGTACATTAGAGAATTCACCACAACAATCAATAATCTCCAAACTGCTCAAAGAAGGATCATACCAAACTATATCATCATTAGTGAGAGACATAAGTCTCTGAGACCACCTTAGACATTGTTTGTTCTCCACAAAAGCAGGTGTCTGAGGCAAGTGCGGGATAAACCACTTGTACAGAAGAGGAATGCAACAGAAAATAGTTCCACCACCCTTAGAATTCCTTAGATGCAAAGAGAAATACATATCACCCAACAAAGTAGGCACATGATTCCCAATCAAGAAAAGTCTAATGGCGTTAACATCAACAAAACCATCAATGGTAGGGAACAAAGCTAATCCTTAAATGAGAAACACAAAGATAGCTTCAAAAGCATCCACACTACCGGCTTGAGCAAAGGCATTAGCTTCCTTGATGAGGAAATCAGATGGCAACCCAAAGAATCCTCCTTTCTTCACCCAATGAGCCTCTATCTCAGACTTCTTCAAGTGAAGGGCTTCAGCAATAATACTAGATTGGGGAATCTCCTCCAATCCACTAAAAGGTACTCTACTAGAAACAAGTATCCCCAAAATATGAGAATACTCCTCCAAGGTAGGCACAAGCTGAAAATCTGGGAAAGTGAAACAACGGTAGAGAGGGTCATAGAACTGCACTAGCACACTCAAAAGTCCTTCAACCACATCAGCAGACAAGATGGACAGAAGCTTCCCATGACGTTGTTTGAAGTCCAAGGGATCTAATACAAAGGATGCTAGCTTCTTTAACTCTTTCAAGTTGGGACATCTGAAACTGTACTTCTTAGTGTTCCTTCGTCCATAATCCATGGTCTGAAAATATTTGCAAATAATACCCCAGTTCCTTGAAATTTTCGTGTGATGAATGTTATGATGTGCATGAATGCATGAATGCATGAATGCAACAATCACAAATAAGGGATCACACACAAGGCAAACAAAGGTCAAGGGATTTATCAAGTCATTGTCAAGATCAATCATCCATTTTGGTGGATTATGGTTTACACCTTATCAACACCCAAGTTCCTTTGATATTGATAAGATTTGATTGGATCAACCAAGAAACAAGGGTTTATTGTAAATCACGAGCATGGAGTCTGGGTAAGAACCATCCCGAAGGAGTGAACTAAGGATAACAAAACCTATAGATCATGTTCTAAAAAGTTCCCAGAGTCTTAATTCCATCTATCAGATATTATAAGTTAAGATGACTGACTCATCGACCCATAATATTCTCAAGAGAAACTCGTCTGAGTGTAGTATCGGGTAACAACTTTATCAAGTCTACACTTGAACAGTCTCCGAACTACGTCCTAAATAGGCCAAGAGGGGGTAAATATTCTACGGTCTGCAGCTTCTCGGGCCCAAATTATAGATAGTAATGCCTAATCACAAATACTTGTGTGACATTTCCAAATCCAAAAGAGTCTCCACTGAGCAGATGGATCTCATGCCAACTTGTTAAGGACTACTCCACACAAGTCGAACATGACTATACCATCCTCCTATCTTAATTTCACTCAAGTTAGGGTTAGAACTTATCTTACCACTTAGAGATCACCAAGCACAACAAGCAGATTATATCACACATACATATATACAAACATCACATATATACAAATATATACACATAAAAAGTAGGCAAAACCCACTAGAGACTACTCCCTAGCAGAGTCGCCACTTAATTTCGGTAGCGGTAAATTCATGATCATCAAGCTATGGATAGGCTAGAGATCAAATAACAAGAGTCTCCACCGTGCTTTTATTGTTTCCAATGGAAAAGGGAAAAAGTACGAACAAAACCCAAAAGTAAGAAGTTTTAAAATCAAAACTAATAAAATGTCAGAGATTTCAGGTAAGGAGGTTGGTTACACAAAGGGAAGGTGTTAGCATCCAAAGTGTCCTAGGTACTCCTAGGGAGCCCTTTTTGTGTGCATATGTATTTGGTACAAAAATGATGTTTTACAAACAAATAGAATGGGGGATGAGAAAAGAATTCATTAATTATATTTTTTGTTTTTGACAAGACCTTTAGACTTGTGCCTACGTAACAACATAAAAATGAGGGATCAAAACCTCGTAGTTCGTGATACAAATTTCAAAGTGGATGCATTTCTTTTATCAAAAATTAGGTTTCAAAGGCACAAAGGCCTGAAAATGGTTTGAATGAGTTAGTTCTTTTTGGCTTTTGAAAGTTTAAGTCAAGTATAGTTAAGTTTATTTACAAGCTTTATTTAAGAAAAGAAGTTTGAAAATGCAATGGCATAAGGCCAAAGTTTCTATCTTTTGTCAAAGTGGTCAAAGTTTAGAGAAAAATAAGTTCAAACAAAGAAAATTTTAAAAGGAGGGAGAGATTTTGAAATTAAAGAAATGGGGAGAAGATGAAGAGACTAGTCCTATGCACAAAATTAAAAGTTAAGAGTTGAAAAGATCTGACTGATGGGTAGCAATCCAATAGGAAAGAATGTCATATAGAAACCCCAAATTCCCTTGGACATTTAGAATTAAGCAACACACAAATGCACAATTATATCAATCTTGAAGAGCAAAGGCATCAAATAAAGATAGCCACATCCAAGCTTTAGTCACTCCATGATCTTCTTCAAATTAGCCCATGTAACAGATGAATTCCACAAATCACAGGTTCAAAATAACAGCTTCACAATGATCATGTTGCAGAGGAGCTCAAAGGAATCTTGAACGATGTATCAGATGAAGTTCCAAATTGCAAGCACTTGGTTTCACAAAAGTTGGCATTGGCCAAGTCCTTTAGCATAGGAATGTTGCCTAAGTTCTAAGCCCAATTGTCCAAGATCAAGCCAACAGTCCACACAAAAGTTTTTAGGGTTTTTGTTGTTATTATGTACATTAATGGTCAAAGACCACACAAACAAGCCAAGTATACACAAACAAGATATATCACATAATATGGTCCAAATGGATAAAAAATGAAAATTGCATTAACATAAACAATTAGAATGGTATGAATAATGGAAAATGAATAAAGACTAAAATTAAATGACATTAAAGTAAATGGCTTGAAATAAAAGTTAGTTGTTAATGAGTTAGAAGTTAGTATTGTTTTGCTTTTGTTTTTCAATTTAAGTCATTCTTTGGAGAACACTCATCCCACTTATCACAAGCATGGATCCTTGAGCCAAGACATCTTCCAAATGAAGGAAAAAAGGCCAAGTTTCCACACAATACCATGAAAGAGGGGAGACTTACAATCTCACTAACTAGAATGCTATGCCTTTTTATGTCACAAATTTAGCGATATGTTAAGCAATCGTAATTGGACTTACGTAGAAGTCACAACTATTTGAGGTCGGGCAATAGAATTTTGGTGTTAATGCATGTTTGAGACATAGTATAATAGACTATGCTCATGAAACATACTACACACAACAAATAATATACAAAAGAGGTGGCCTAATCTCATCCATACTTATATTGATTTTTCAATCAACTAGTCTTACGACTTTGAGATATCATGGGCCAAATAAGATGAATGCATAGAGAAGGGGAAAGAGATGAATAGGGAGGGGAATGGATCAAAACTCAAATTGGGTAAAGGAGGACTTTTATCAAATTAATATCATCCATTCATTTTGGGAGAGGGAATGTACATTCCATCAATCCCCTAAATCCAATGATATTAACTTGACAAAGTCAAATCAACCTTGACCAAGGCCCAACAACAAGAGTCAAACTCAAACAAGTCATCACAATTGGTCAACACAATTAATTGACATTTATTCAAATCAAAAATACTAAAATAAGGCATTTAAATTGAATATGGTTTTTCAAACTCCTAAAACCTCATCAAAACACCAAAGAAATGGCCATGATATTTATCATAGGTCAAACAAGGTCAAAGGACCTTGGAGAAAAAATTTCAGAATTTTTAAAGACTTAAAAGTATTTTTAAACAATTAAAAATAATCACAAAATCAATTAAATCATGAAAAATATTAATAATGATCCAAAAAATAATTTTAATTCAAAATATGAAAGAGGAAATTATTTGAAATTTTTTGGTGAAACTCTCATATTTTTTTTATCAATATTAAAATTAATATGAATTAATGAAAACAAAAGGAATAAAAACAATCAGAAAATAACAAAAAACGTGGACCACTTGATCTCCCTCATTAATTGAGGTGGCAAATCAAGTGGTGCTCAGCGCGCTTTCCACCGTGGACTTAAGTCAATGCGCCACAAGGATGGCAATCATAACCAACGCGTGAGATTAAAACATTTGAAGAGGATCTTATGGTTGGAGACGTGCCAACACACGGCCGGAGCTATAACTTCGGTATTCTTCTCGGTCTTCAAGTAGCTCAATAAGTGCATCTTTGTCCTTATACTCCAACTGCAACTCTTCATGCTTCTTGCTCAAAGCACAGAAACACTCTTCCCACATATCCTTCTCTTGCTTCATTTTGACGAGCGCGTCTTCTAACTCCTCTACATCTTGGTTAGGCAGAGTTAATGGCTCAACCACAACCATAGACATAGGTCTTTCACAAGTATAAAGCATCTTCAACTCCAAAGCTCTCTTCTTCACCCAAAGAGTGTAAGCTTCCAAAGCTACACAATTGCACGGACCAAGCTCGGACCTTCCTTTCCTATGCACATTATGCCAAGCATGCACCATCTCCTGCTTCAAATGTTGGGGATCTTTACCCTCTTGATAGAAAAGACCTTCTAACAAAGTGTTATTAGGTTTGTCTCTCAAGGGGAACCCAAGTTGACGACGAGCCAAAGCAGGGTTATAGTTAATTCCTCCTTGTGTACCAATGAGAGCTACATTAGAGAATTCACCATAACAATAAATAATCTCCAAACTGCTCAAAGAAGGATCATACCAAACTATATCATCATTAGTGAGAGACATAAGTCTCTGAGACCACCTTAGACATTGTTTTTTCTCCACAAAAGCATGTGTCTGAGGCAAGTGCGGAATAAACCACTTGTACAGAAGAGGAATGCAACAGAAAATAGTCCCACCACCCTTAGAATTCCTTAGATGCAAAGAGAAATACATTTCACCCAACTAAGTAGGCACAGGATTCCCAATCAAGAAAAGTCTAATGGCGTTAACTTCAACAAAACCATCAATGTTAGGGAACAAAGCTAATCCATAAATGAGAAACACAAAGATAGCTTCAAAAGCATCCACACTACCGGCTTGAGCAAAGGCAGTAGCTTCCTTGATGAGGAAATCAGATGGCAACCCAAACAATCCTCCTTTCTTCACCCAATGAGCCTCTATCTCAGACTTCTTCAAGTGAAGAGCTTTAGCAATAATACTAGATCGGGGAATCTCCTCCAATCCACTAAAAGGCACTCTACTAGAAACAAGTATCCCCAAAATATGAGAATACTCCTCTAAGGTAGGCACAAGCTGAAAATCTGGGAAAGTGAAACAACGGTAGAGAGGGTCATAGAACTGCACTAGCACACTTAAAAGTCCTTCAACCACATCAGCAGACAAGATGGACAGAAGCTTCCCATGACGTTGTTTGAAGTCCAAGGGATCTAATACAAAGGATGCTAGCTTCTTTAACTCTTTCAAGTCGGGACATCTGAAACTGTACTTCTTAGTGTTCCTTCGTCCACAATCCATGGTCTAAAAAAATTTGCAAATAATACCTCAGTTCCTTGAAATTTTCGTGTGATGAATGTTATGATGTGCATGAATGCATGAATGCAACAATCACAGATAAGGGATCACACACAAGGCAAACAAAGGTCAAGGGATGAATCAAGTCATTGTCAAGATCAATCATCCATTTTGGTGGATTATGGTTTACACCTTATCAACACCCAAGTTCCATTGATATTGACAAGATTTGATTGGATCAACCAAGAATCAAGGGTTTGTTGTAAATCACGAGCATGGAGTTTGGGTAAGAACCATCCCAAAGGAGTGAACTAAGGATAAAAACCTGTAGATCATGTTCTAAAAAGTTCCCAGAGTCTTAATTCCATCTATCGGATATTACAAGTTAAGATGATTAACTCATCGATCCATAATATTCTCAAGAGAAACTCGTCTGAGTGTAGTATCGGGTAACAATTGTTATCAAGTCTACACTTGAACAATCTCCGCACTACGTCCTAAATAGGCCAAGAGGGGGTAAATTTTCTACGGTCCGCGGCTTCTCGGGCCCAAATTATAGATAGTAATGCCTAACCACAACTACTTGTGTGACATTTCCGAATCCAAAAGAGTCTCCACTGAGCAGATGGATCTCAAGCCAACTTGTTAAGGACTACTCCACACAAGTCGAACATGACTATACCATCCTCCTATCTTAATTTCACTCAAGTTAGGGTTAGAACTTATCTCACCACTCAGAGATCACCAAGCACATCAAGCAGATTATATCACACATACATATATACAAACGTCACATATATACAAATATATACACATAAAAAGTAGGCTAAACCCACTAGAGACTACTCCCCAGTAGAGTCGCCACTTAATTTCGGGAGCGGTAAATTCATGATCATCAAGCTATGGATAAGCTAGAGATCAAATAACAAGAGTCTCCACCGTGCTTTTATTGTTTCCAAGGAAAAGGGAAATAGTACGAACAAAACCCAAAAGTAAGAAGTTATAAAATCAAAACTAATAAAATGTCAGAGATTTCAGGTAAGGGGGTTGGTTACACAGAGGGAATGTGTTACCATCCAAAGTGTCCTAGGTACTCCTAGGGAGCCCTTTTTGTGTGCATATGTATTTGGTACAAAAATGATGTTTTACTAACAAATAGAATGGGGGGATGAGAAAAGAATTCATTAATTATATTTTTTGTTTTTGACAAGACGTTTAGACTCGTGCCTACGTACCAACATAAAAATGAGGGATCAAAACCTCGTAGTTCGTGATACAAATCTCAAAGTGGATGCATTGCTTTTATCAAAAATTAGGTTTGAAAGGCACAAAGGCCTGAAAATGGTTTAATTGAGTTAGTTCTTTTTGGCTTTTGAAAGTTTAAGTCAAGTATAGTTAAGTTTATTTACAAGCTTTATTTAAGAAAAAAAGTTTGAAAATGCAATGGCATAAGGCGAAAGTTTCTATCTTTTTGCAAAGTGGTCAAAGTTTAGAACAAAATAAGTTCAAACAAAGAAAAATTTAAAAGGAGGGAGAGATTTTGAAATTAAAGAAATGGGGAAAAGATGAAGAGACTAATCCTATGCACAAAATTAAAAGTTAAGAGTTGAAAAGATCTGACCGATGGATAGCAATGCAATAGGAAAGAATGTCATATAGAAACCCCAAATTCCCTTGGATATTTAGAATTAAGCAACACACAAATGCACAATTATATAAATCTTGAAGAGCAAAGGCATCAAATAAAGATAGCCACATCCAAGCTTTAGCCACTCCATTATCTTCTTCAAATTAGCCCATGTAACAGATGAATTCCACAAATCACAGGTTTAAAATAACAGCTTCACAATGATCATGTTACAGAGGAGCTCAAAGGAATCTTGAATGATGTATCAGATGAAGTTCCAAATTGCAAGCACTTGGTTTCACAAAAGTTAGCATTGGCCAAGTCCTTTAGCATGGGAATGTTGCCTATGTTCTAAGTCCAATTGTCCAAGATCAAGCCAACAGTCCACACAAAAGTTTTTAGGGTTTTTGTTGTTATTATGTACATTAATGGTCAAAGACCACACAAACAAGCCAAGTATACACAAACAAGATATATCACATAATATGGTCCAAATGGATAAAAAATGAAAATTGAATTAACATAAACAATTAGAATGGTATGAATAATGGAAAATGAATAAAGACTAAAATTAAATGACATTAAAGTAAATGGCTTGAAATAAAAGTTAGTTGTTAATGAGTTAGAAGTTAGTATTGTTTTGCTTTTGTTTTTCAATTTAAGTCATTCTTTGGAGAACACTCAACCCACTTAACACAAGCATGGATCCTTGAGCCAAGACATCTTCCAAAGGAAGGAAAAAAGGCCAAGTTTCCACACAATACCATGAAAGAGGGGAGACTTACAATCTCACTAACTAGAATGCTATGCCTTTTTATGTCACAAATTTAGCGATATGTTAAGCAATCGTAATTGGACTTACGTAGAAGTCACAACTATTTGAGTTCGGGCAATAGAATTTTGGTGCTAATGCATGTTTGAGACATAGTATAATGGACTATGCTCATGAAACATACCATACACAACAAATAATATACAAAAGAGGTGGCCTAATCTCCTCCATACTTATATTGATTTTTCAATCAACTAGTCTTAGGACTTTGAGATATCATGGGCCAAATAAGATGAATGCATAGAGAAGGGGAATGAGATGAATAGGGAGGGGAATGGATCAAAACTCAAATTGGTCAAAGGAGGACTTTTATCAAATTAATATCATCCATTCATTTTGGGAGAGGGAATGTACATTCCATCAATCCCCTAAATCCAATGATATTAACTTGACAAAGTCAAATCAACCTTGACCAAGGCCCAACAACAAGAGTCAAACTCAAACAAGTCATCACAATTAGTCAACACAATTAATTGGCATTTATTCAAATTAAAAATACTAAAATAAGGCATTTAAATTGAATATGGTTTTTCAAACTCCTAAAACCTCATCAAAACACCATAGAAATGGCCATGATATTTATCATAGGTCAAACAAGGTCAAAGGACCTTGGAGAAAAAATTTCAGAATTTTTAAAGACTTAAAAGTATTTTTAAACAATTAAAAATAATCACAAAATCAATTAAATCATGAAAAATATTAATAATGATCCAAAAAATAATTTTAATTCAAAATATGAAAGAGGAAATTATTTGAAATTTTTTGGTGAAACTCTCATATATTTTTTATCAATATTAAAATTAATATGAATTAACGAAAACAAAAGGAATAAAAAAAAATCAGAAAATAACAAAAAACGTTGACCACTTGATCTCCCTCATTAATTGAGGTGGCAGATCAAGTGGTCCTCAGCGCGCTTTCCACCGTGGACTTAAGTCAATGCGCCACAAGGATGGCAATCATAACCAACGCGTGAGATTAAAACATTTGAAGAGGATCTTATGGTTGGAGACGCGCCAACACACGGCTGGAGCTGTAACTTCGGTCTTCTTCTCGGTCTTCAAGTAGCTCAATAAGTGCATCTTTGTCCTTATACTCCAACTGCAACTCTTCATGCTTCTTGCTCAAAGCACGGAAACACTCTTCCCACATATCCTTCTCTTGCTTCATTTTGACGAGCGCGTCTTCTAACTCCTCTATAACTTGGTTAGGGAGAGTTAATGGCTCAACCACAACCATAGACATAGGTCTTTCACAAGGATAAAGCATCTTCAACTCCAAAGCTCTCTTCTTCACCCAAAGAGTGTAAGCTTCCAAAGCTACACAATTGCACGGACCAAGCTCGGACCTTCCTTTCCTATGCACATTATGCCAAGCATGCACCATCTCATGCTTCAAATGTTGGGGATTTTTACCCTCTTGATAGAAAAGACCTTCTAACAAAGTGTTATTAGGTTTGTCTCTCAAGGGGAACCCAAGTTGACGACGAGCCAAAGCAGGGTTATAGTTAATTCCTCCTTGTGTACCAATGAGAGCTACATTAGAGAATTCACCACAACAATCAATAATCTCTAAACTGCTCAAAGAAGAATCATACCAAACTATATCATCATTAGTGAGAGACATAAGTCTTTGAGACCACCTTAGACATTGTTTGTTCTCCACAAAAGCAGGTGTCTGAGGCAAGTGCGGAATAAACCACTTGTATAGAAGAGGAATGCAACAGAAAATAGTTCCACCACCCTTAGAATTCCTTAGATGCAAAGAGAAATACATATCATTCAACAAAGTAGGCACAGGATTCCCAATCAAGAAAAGTCTAATGGCGTTAACATCAAAAAAAACATCAATGTTAGGGAACAAAGCTAATCCATAAATGAGAAACACAAAGATAGCTTCAAAATCATCCACACTACCGGCTTGAGCAAAGGCAGTAGCTTCCTTGATGAGGAAATCAGATGGCAACCCAAACAATCCTCCTTTCTTCACCCAATGAGCCTCTATCTCAGCCTTCTTCAACTGAAGAGCTTCAGCAATAATACTAGATCGGGGAATCTCCTCCAATCCACTAAAAGGCACTCTACTAGAAACAAGTATCCCCAAAATATGAGAATACTCCTCCAAGGTAGGCACAAGCTGAAAATCTGGGAAAGTGAAACAACGGTAGAGTGGGTCATAGAACTGCACTAGCACACTTAAAAGTCCTTCAACCTCATCAGCAGACAAGATGGACAGAAGTTTCCCATGACGTTGTTTGAAGTCCAAGGGATCTAATACAAAGGATGTTAGCTTCTTTAACTCTTTCAAGTCGGGACATCTGAAACTGTACTTCTTAGTGTTCCTTCGTCCATAATCCATGGTCTGAAAATATTTGCAAATAATACCTCAGTTCCTTGAAATTTTCGTGTGATAAATGTTATGATGTGCATGAATGCATGAATGCATGAATGCATGAATGCATGAATGCAACAATCACAAATAAGGGATCACACACAAGGCAAACAAAGGTCAAGGGATGAATCAAGTCATTGTCAAGATCAATCATCCATTTTGGTGGATTATGGTTTACACCTTATCAACACCCAAGTTCCATTGATATTGACAAGATTTGATTGGATCAACCAAGAATCAAGGGTTTGTTGTAAATCACGAGCATGGAGTCTGGGTAAGAACCATCCCAAAGGAGTGAACTAAGGATAAAAACCTGTAGATCATGTTCTAAAAAGTTCCCAGAGTCTTAATTCCATCTATCGGATATTACAAGTTAAGCTGACTGACTCATCGACCCATAATATTCTCAAGAGAAACTCGTCTGAGTGTAGTATCGGGTAACAACTGTTATCAAGTCTACACTTGAACAGTCTCCGCACTACGTCCTAAATAGGCCAAGAGGGGGTAAATGTTCTACGGTCCGCGGCTTCTCGGGCCCAAATTATAGATAGTAATGCCTAACCACAAATACTTGTGTGACATTTCCAAATCCAAAAGAGTCTCCACTGAGCAGATGGATCTCAAGCCAACTTGTTAAGGACTACTCCACACAAGTCGAACATGACTATACCATCCTCCTATCTTAATTTCACTCAAGTTAGGGTTAGAACTTATCTCACCACTCAGAGATCACCAAGCACAACAAGCAGATTATATCACACATACATATATACAAACGTCACATATATACAAATATATACACATAAAAAGTAGGCTAAACCCACTAGAGACTACTCCGTAGTAGAGTCGCCACTTAATTTCGGTAGCGGTAAATTCATGATCATCAAGCTATGGATAAGCTAGAGATCAAATAACAAGAGTCTCCACCGTGCTTTTATTGTTTCCAAGGGAAATGGAAAAAAGTACGAACAAAACCCAAAAGTAAGAAGTTATAAAATCAAAACTAATAAAATGTCAGAGATTTCAGGTAAGGGGGTTGGTTACACAGAGGGAAGGTGTTAGCACCCAAAGTGTCATAGGTACTCCTAGGGAGCCCTTTTTGTGTGCATATGTATTTGGTACAAAAATGATGTTTTACAAACAAATAGAATGGGGGGGTGAGAAAAGAATTCATTAATTATATTTTTTGTTTTTGACAAGACCTTTAGACTTGTGCCTACGTACCAACATAAAAATGAGGGATCAAAACCTCGTAGTTCGTGATACAAATTTCAAAGTGGATGCATTGCTTTTATCAAAAATTAGGTTTGAAAGGCACAAAGGCCTGAAAATGGTTTGAATGAGTTAGTTCTTTTTGGCTTTTGAAAGTTTAAGTCAAGTATAGTTAAGTTTATTTACAAGCTTATTTAAGAAAAAAAGTTTGAAAATGCAATGGCATAAGGCCAAAGTTTCTATCTTTTTGCAAAGTGGTCAAAGTTTAGAACAAAATAAGTTCAAACAAAGAAAATTTTAAAAGGAGGGAGAGATTTTGAAATTAAAGAAATTGGGAAAAGATGAAGAGACTAATCCTATGCACAAAATTAAAAGTTAAGAGTTGAAAAGATCTGACTGATGGATAGCAATGCAATAGGAAAGAATGTCATATAGAAACCCCAAATTCCCTTGGACATTTAGAATTAAGCAACACACAAATGCACAAGTATATCAATCTTGAAGAGCAAAGGCATCAAATAAAGATAGCCACATCCAAGCTTTAGCCACTCCATGATCTTCTTCAAATTAGCCCATGTAACAGATGAATTCCACAAATCACAGGTTTAAAATAACAGCTTCACAATGATCATGTTGCAGAGGAGCTCAAAGGAATCTTGAACGATGTATCAGATGAAGTTCCAAATTGCAAGCACTTGGTTTCACAAAAGTTGGCATTGGCCAAGTCCTTTAGCATAGGAATGTTGCCTAAGTTCTAAGTCCAATTGTCCAAGATCAAGCCAACAGTCCACACAAAAGTTTTTAGGGTTTTTGTTGTTATTATGTACATTAATGGTCAAAGACCACACAAACAAGCCAAGTATACACAAACAAGATATACCACATAATATGGTCCAAATGGATAAAAAATGAAAATTGCATTAACATAAACAATTAGAATGGTATGAATAATGGAAAATGAATAAAGACTAAAATTAAATGACATTAAAGTAAATGGCTTGAAATAAAAGTTAGTTGTTAATGAGTTAAAAGTTAGTATTGTTTTGCTTTTGTTTTTCATATTAAGTCATTCTTTGGAGAACACTCAACCCACTTATCACAAGCATGGATCCTTGAGCCAAGACATCTTCCAAAGGAAGGAAAAAAGGCCAAGTTTCCACACAATACCATGAAAGAGGGGAGACTTACAATCTCACTAACTAGAATGCTATGCCTTTTTATGTCACAAATTTAGCGCTATGTTAAGCAATCGTAATTGGACTTACGTAGAAGTCACAACTATTTGAGGTCGGGCAATAGAATTTTGGTGTTAATGCATGTTTGAGACATAGTATAATGGACTATGCTCATGAAACATACCACACACAACAAATAATATACAAAAGAGGTGGCCTAATCTCATCCATATTTATATTGATTTTTCAATCAACTAGTCTTAGGACTTTGAGATATCATGGGCCAAATAAGATGAATGCATAGAGAAGGGGAATGAGATGAATAGGGAGGGGAATGGATCAAAACTCAAATTGGTCAAAGGAGGACTTTTATCAAATTAATATCATCCATTCATTTTGGGAGAGGGAATGTACATTCCATCAATCCCCTAAATCCAATGATATTAACTTGACAAAGTCAAATCAACCTTGACCAAGGCCCAACAACAAGAGTCAAACTCAAACAAGTCATCACAATTAGTCAACACAATTAATTGGCATTTATTCAAATTAAAAATACTAAAATAAGGCATTTAAATTGAATATGGTTTTTCAAACTCCTAAAACCTCATCAAAACACCAAAGAAATGGCCATGATATTTATCATAGGTCAAACAAGGTCAAAGGACCTTGGAGAAAAAATGTCAGAATTTTTAAAGACTTAAAAGTATTTTTAAACAATTAAAAATAATCACAAAATCAATTAAATCATGAAAAATATTAATAATGATCCAAAAAATAATTTTAATTTAAAATATGAAAGAGGAAATTATTTGAAAAATTTTGGTGAAACTCTCATATTTTTTGGATCAATATTAAAATTAATATGAATTAATGAAAACAAAAGGAATAAAAAAAATCAGAAAATAACAAAAAACGTGGACCACTTGATCTCCCTCATTAATTGAGGTGGCAGATCAAGTGGTCCTCAACGCGCTTTCCACCGTGGACTTAAGTCAATGCGCCACAAGGATGGCAATCATAACCAACGCGTGAGATTAAAACATTTGAAGAGGATCTTATGGTTGGAGACACGTCAACACACGGCCGAAGCTGTAACTTCGGTCTTCTTCTCGGTCTTCAAGTAGCTCAATAAGTGCATCTTTGTCCTTATACTCCAATTGCAACTCTTCATGCTTCTTGCTCAAAGCACGGAAACACTCTTCCCACATATCCTTCTCTTGCTTCATTTTGACGAGCGCGTCTTCTAACTCCTCTACATCTTGGTTAGGCAGAGTTAATGGCTCAACCACAACCATAGACATAGGTCTTTCACAAGGATAAAGCATCTTCAACTCCAAAGCTCTCTTCTTCACCCAAAGAGTGTAAGCTTCCAAAGCTACACAATTGCACGGACCAAGCTCGGACCTTCCTTTCCTATGCACATTATGCCAAGCATGCACCATCTCCTGCTTCAAATGTTGGGGATCTTTACCCTCTTGATAGAAAAGACCTTCTAACAAAGTGTTATTAGGTTTGTCTCTCAAGGGGAACCCAAGTTGACGACGAGCCAAAGCAGGGTTATAGTTAATTCCTCCTTGTGTACCAATGAGAGCTACATTAGACAATTCACCATAACAATCAATAATCTCCAAACTGCTCAAAGAAGGATTATACCAAACTATATCATCATTAGTGAGAGACATAAGTCTTTGAGACCACCTTAGACATTGTTTGTTCTCCACAAAAGCAAGTGTCTGAGGCAAGTGCGGAATAAACCACTTGTACAGAAGAGGAATGCAACAGAAAATAGTTCCACCACCCTTAGAATTCCTTAGATGCAAAGAGAAATACATATCACCCAACAAAGTAGGCACAGGATTCCCAATCAAGAAAAGTCTAATGGCGTTAACATCAACAAAACCATCAATGTTAGGGAACAAAGCTAATCCATAAATGAGAAACACAAAGATAGCTTCAAAATCATCCACACTACCGGCTTGAGCAAAGGCAGTAACTTCCTTGATGAGGAAATCAGATGGCAACCCAAACAATCCTCCTTTCTTCACCCAATGAGCCTCTATCTCAACCTTCTTCAACTGAAGAGCTTCAGCAATAATACTAGATCGGGGAATCTCCTCCAATCCACTAAAAGGCACTCTACTAGAAACAAGTATCCCCAAAATATGAGAATACTCCTCCAAGGTAGGCACAAGCTGAAAATCTGGGAAAGTGAAACAACGGTAGAGAGGGTCATAGAATTGCACTAGCACACTTAAAAGTCCTTCAACCTCATCAGCAGACAAGATGGACAGAAGTTTCCCATGACGTTGTTTGAAGTCCAAGGGATCTAATACAAAGGATGCTAGCTTCTTTAACTCTTTCAAGTCGGGACATCTGAAACTGTACTTCTTAGTGTTCCTTCGTCCATAATCCAAGGTCTGAAAAAATTTGCAAATAATACCTCAGTTCCTTGAAATTTTCGTGTGATGAATGTTATGATGTGCATGAATGCATAAATGCATGAATGCATGAATGCATGAATGCAACAATCACAAATAAGGGATCACACACAAGGCAAACAAAGGTCAAGGGATGAATCAAGTCATTGTCAAGATCAATCATCCATTTTGAAGGATTATGGTTTACACCTTATCAACACCCAAGTTCCATTGATATTGACAAGATTTGATTGGATCAACCAAGAATCAAGGGTTTGTTGTAAATCATGAGCATGGAGTATGGGTAAGAACCATCCCAAAGGAGTGAACTAAGGATAAAAACCTGTAGATCATGTTCTAAAAAGTTCCCAGAGTCTTAATTCCATCTATAGGATATTACAAGTTAAGATGACTGACTCATCGACCCATAATATTCTCAAGAGAAACTCGTCTGAGTGTAGTATCGGGTAACAATTGTTATCAAGTCTACACTTGAACAGTCTCCGCACTACGTCCTAAATAGGCCAAGAGGGGGTAAATGTTCTATGATCCGCGGCTTCTCGGGCCCAAATTATAGATAGTAATGCCTAACCACAAATACTTGTGTGACATTTCCAAATCCAAAAGAGTCTCCACTGAGCAGATGGATCTCAAGCCAACTTGTTAAGGAATACTCCACACAAGTCGAACATGACTATACCATCCTCCTATCTTAATTTCACTCAAGTTAGGGTTAGAACTTATCTCACCACTCAGAGATCACCAAGCACAACAAGCAGATTATATCACACATACATGTATACAAACGTCACATATATACAAATATATACACATAAAAAGTAGGCTAAACCCACTAGAGACTACTCCGTAGTACAGTCGCCACTTAATTTCGGTAGCGGTAAATTCATGATCATCAAGCTATGGATAAGCTAGAGATCAAATAACAAGAGTCTCCACCGTGCTTTTATTGTTTCCAAGGGAAATGGAAAAAAGTACGAACAAAACCCAAAAGTAAGAAGTTATAAAATCAAAACTAATAAAATGTCAGAGATTTCAGGTAAGGGGGTTGGTTACACAGAGGGAAGGTGTTAGCACCCAAAGTGTCATAGGTACTCCTAGGGAGCCCTTTTTGTGTGCATATGTATTTGGTACAAAAATGATGTTTTACAAACAAATAGAATGGGGGGTGAGAAAAGAATTCATTAATTGTATTTTTTGTTTTTGACAAGACCTTTAGACTTGTGCCTACGTACCAACATAAAAATGAGGGATCAAAACCTCGTAGTTCGTGATACAAATTTCAAAGTGGATGCATTGCTTTTATCAAAAATTAGGTTTGAAAGGCACAAAGGCCTGAAAATGGTTTGAATGAGTTAGTTCTTTTTGGCTTTTGAAAGTTTAAGTCAAGTATAGTTAAGTTTATTTATAAGCTTATTTAAGAAAATAAGTTTGAAAATGCAATGGCATAAGGCGAAAGTTTCTATCTTTTTGCAAAGTGGTCAAAGTTTAGAACAAAATAAGTTCAAACAAAGAAAATTTTAAAAGGAGGGAGAGATTTTGAAATTAAAGAAATTGGGAAAAGATGAAGAGACTAATCCTATGCACAAAATTAAAAGTTAAGAATTGAAAAGATCTGATCGATGGATAGCAATGCAATAGGAAAGAATGTCATATAGAAACCCCAAATTCCCTTGGACATTTAGAATTAAGCAACACACAAATGCACAATTATATCAATCTTGAAGAGCAAAGGCATCAAATAAAGATAGCCACATCCAAGCTTTAGCCACTCCATGATCTTCTTCAAATTAGCCCATGTAACAGATGAATTCCATAAATCACAGGTTTAAAATAACAGCTTCACAATGATCATGTTGCAGAGGAGCTCAAAGGAATCTTGAACGATGTATCAGATGAAGTTCCAAATTGCAAGCACTTGGTTTCACAAAAGTTGGCATTGGCCAAGTCCTTTAGCATAGGAATGTTGCCTAAGTTCTAAGTCCAATTGTCCAAGATCAAGCCAACAGTCCACACAAAAGTTTTTAGGGTTTTTGTTGTTATTATGTACATTAATGGTCAAAGACCACACAAACAAGCCAAGTATACACAAATAAGATATACCACATAATATGGTCCAAATGGATAAAAAATGAAAATTGCATTAACATAAACAATTAGAATGGTATGAATAATGGAAAATGAATAAAGACTAAAATTAAATGATATTAAAGTAAATGGCTTGAAATAAAAGTTAGTTGTTAATGAGTTAGAAGTTAGTATTGTTTTGCTTTTGTTTTTCAATTTAAGTCATTCTTTGGAGAACACTCAACCCACTTATCACAAGCATGGATCCTTGAGCCAAGACATCTTCCAAAGGAAGGAAAAAAGGCCAAGTTTCCACACAATACCATGAAAGAGGGGAGACTTACAATCTCACTAACTAGAATGCTATGCCTTTTTATGTCACAAATTTAGCGCTATGTTAAGCAATCGTAATTGGACTTACGTAGAAGTCACAACTATTTGAGGTCGGGCAATAGAATTTTGGTGTTAATGCATGTTTGAGACATAGTATAATGGACTATGCTCATGAAACATACCACACACAACAAATAATATACAAAAGAGGTGGCCTAATCTCATCCATACTTATATTGATTTTTCAATCAACTAATCTTAGGACTTTGAGATATCATGGGCCAAATAAGATGAATGCATAGAGAAGGGGAATGAGATGAATAGGGAGGGGAATGGATCAAAACTCAAATTGGTCAAAGGAGGACTTTTATCAAATTAATATCATCCATTCATTTTGGGAGAGGGAATGTACATTCCATCAATCCCCTAAATCCAATGATATTAACTTGACAAAGTCAAATCAACCTTGACCAATGCCCAACAACAAGAGTCAAACTCAAACAAGTCATCACAATTAGTCAACACAATTAATTGGCATTTATTCAAATTAAAAATACTAAAATAAGGCATTTAAATTGAATATGATTTTTCAAACTCTTAAAACCTCATCAAAACACCAAAGAAATGGCCATGATATTTATCATAGGTCAAACAAGGTCAAAGGACCTTGGAGAAAAAATGTCAGAATTTTTAAAGACTTAAAAGTATTTTTAAACATTTAAAAATAATCACAAAATCAATTAAATCATGAAAAATATTAATAATGATCCAAAAAATAATTTTAATTCAAAATATGAAAGAGGAAATTATTTGAAAATTTTTGGTGAAACTCTCATATTTTTTGGATCAATATTAAAATTAATATGAATTCATGAAAACAAAAGGAATAAAAAAAATCAGAAAATAACAAAAAACGTGGACCACTTGATCTCCCTCATTAATTGAGGTGGCAGATCAAGTGGTCCTCAACGCGCTTTCCACCGTGGACTTAAGTCAATGCGCCACAAGGATGGCAATCATAACCAACGCGTGAGATTAAAACATTTGAAGAGGATCTTATGGTTGGAGACACGTCAACACACGGCCGAAGCTGTAACTTCGGTCTTCTTCTCGGTCTTCAAGTAGCTCAATAAGTGCATCTTTGTCCTTATACTCCAACTGCAACTCTTCATGCTTCTTGCTCAAAGCACGGAAACACTCTTCCCACATATCCTTCTCTTGCTTCATTTTGACGAACGCGTCTTCTAACTCCTCTACATCTTGGTTAGGCAGAGTTAATGGCTCAACCACAACCATAGACATAGGTCTTTCACAAGGATAAAGCATCTTCAACTCCAAAGCTCTCTTCTTCACCCAAAGAGTGTAAGCTTCCAAAGCTACACAATTGCACGGGCCAAGCTCGGACCTTCCTTTCCTATGCACATTATGCCAAGCATGCACCATCTCCTGCTTCAAATGTTGGGGATCTTTACCCTCTTGATAGAAAAGACCTTCTAACAAAGTGTTATTAGGTTTTTCTCTCAAGGGGAACCCAAGTTGATGACGAGCCAAAGCAGGGTTATAGTTAATTCCTCCTTGTGTACCAATGAGAGCTACATTAGAGAATTCACCATAACAATCAATAATCTCCAAACTGCTCAAAGAAGGATCATACCAAACTATATCATCATTAGTGAGAGACATAAGTCTCTGAGACCACCTTAGACATTGTTTGTTCTCCACAAAAGCAAGTGTCTGAGGCAAGTGCGGAATAAACCACTTGTACAGAAGAGGAATGCAACAGAAAATAGTTCCACCACCCTTAGAATTCCATAGATGCAAAGAGAAATACATATCACCCAACAAAGTAGGCACAGGATTCCCAATCAAGAAAAGTCTAATTGCGTTAACATCAACAAAACCATCAATGTTAGGGAACAAAGCTAATCCATAAATGAGAAACACAAAGATAGCTTCAAAAGCATCCACACTACCGGCTTGAGCAAAGGCAGTAACTTCCTTGATGAGGAAATCAGATGGCAACCCAAACAATCCTCCTTTCTTCACCCAATGAGCCTCTATCTCAGACTTCTTCAAGTGAAGAGCTTCAACAATAATACTAGATCGGGGAATCTCCTCCAATCCACTAAAAGTAACTCTACTAGAAACAAGTATCCCCAAAATATGAGAATACTCCTCCAAGGTAGGCACAAGCTGAAAATCTGGGCAAGTGAAACAACGGTAGAGAGGGTCATAGAACTGCACTAGCACACTTAAAAGTCCTTCAACCACATCAGCAGACAAGATGGACAGGAGCTTCCCATGACGTTGTTTGAAGTCCAAGGGATCTAATACAAAGGATGCTAGCTTCTTTAACTCTTTCAAGTCGGGACATCTGAAACTGTACTTCTTAGTGTTCCTTCGTCCACAATCCATGGTCTGAAAATATTTGCAAATAATACCTCAGTTCCTTGAAATTTTCGTGTGATGAATGTTATGATGTGCATGAATGCATGAATGCATGAATGCAACAATCACAAATAAGGGATCACACACAAGGCAAACAAAGGTCAAGGGATGAATCAAGTCATTTTCAAGATCAATCATCCATTTTGGTGGATTATGGTTTACACCTTATCAACACCCAAGTTCCATTGATATTGACAAGATTTGATTGGATCAACCAAGAATCAAGGGTTTGTTGTAAATCACGAGGATGGAGTCTGGGTAAGAACCATCCCAAAGGAGTGAACTAAGGATAAAAACCTGCAGATCATGTTCTAAAAAGTTCCCAGAGTCTTAATTCCATCTATCGGATATTACAAGTTAAGATGACTGACTCATCGACCCATAATATTCTCAAGAGAAACTCATCTGAGTGTAGTATCGGGTAACAACTGTTATCAAGTCTACACTTGAACAGTCTCCGCACTACGTTCTAAATATGCCAAGAGGGGGTAAATGTTCTACGGTCCGCGGCTTCTCGGGCCCAAATTATAGATAGTAATGCCTAACCACAAATACTTGTGTGACATTTCCAAATCCAAAAGAGTCTCCACTAAGCAGATGGATCTCAAGCCAACTTGTTAAGGAATACTCCACACAAGTCGAACATGACTATACCATCCTCCTATCTTAATTTCACTCAAGTTAGGGTTAGAACTTATCTCACCACTCAGAGATCACCAAGCACAACAAGCAGATTATATCACACATACATATATACAAACGTCACATATATACAAATATATACACATAAAAAGTAGGCTAAACCCACTAGAGACTACTCCGCAGTAGAGTCGCCACATAATTTCGGTAGCGGTAAATTCATGATCATCAAGCTATGGATAAGCTAGAGATCAAATAACAAGAGTCTCCACCGTGCTTTTATTGTTTCCAAGGGAAATGGAAAAAAGTATGAACAAAACCCAAAAGTAAGAAGTTATAAAATCAAAACTAATAAAATGTCAGAGATTTCAGGTAAGGGGGTCGGTTACACAGAGGGAAGGTGTTAGCACTGTCGCATCCGCGAAAAACAACCGGCGGGCAAAAACAAAAACAGACAGAGCCGCCACCATGCGTTATTTATCCCAAAGAGGGAAAGGAAACGCTCGAAGTAAACCTGGAAAACACATCGTCTCGTGACCAAAGAGAGATGGGATCGGGAGTCGGTTATGCGAAGGGAAGGTATTAGCACCCCTACGCATCCGTCGTACTCGATGGGATCCACGCTCAAAAGGAAAGAAGAAAGGTTGCTAAAACTGCTCACAAACATCACACACACACTGAACACAACACAGGTGGGATAAGAGGGGAACGGGCTCGCTAGGATATCACATCCTATGCCTACGTATCTCATCTGGAATGAGAATCAGAGCTACCGTAGTTCGACTCACGCACGCCGAAACAAACACACGCCCAGACGCCGATCTCAAACCTGCTGGGGATATAATCATCCCGACCCTGCTAGGGAAGACACAGACCTTGAATCTGCTGGGGAGGTAACAATCCCAACTCTGCTTGGGGAAACCAGGAAATTCTGGCGAAGAACACCCGTCGACTCGTCGAACCTTGGTATCCAACATCCAAATCCCGTGTCAGCTTTCCACTTTTGAGAGCTCCCAGACTCGTCTGGACTTTTCTGATTCATCACCTTGTATTCCCGACTCCTTCGTACTCCATGGAGATCGAACTCTTTAAATTCATACAAACTTCCCAGTCCTCAGACTTTGAAGAGTCTTCTTGATTAATCTCCAGGATCGTCGTCATCCTTTGCCGTCTTTTCACCATTCTTCAATTCATTCGTCCCTGATTGGACTCCACGGGGATCTTTTGTCAAAAAGCTTCACGTCACAACCTGCAAGTGAGTGAAAATATCTAACAGCACCTGCAAAAGATCGTTAGATAAAAACGTGCCCCAGGCTTGCCAAAGCTTCAACACCTAGGTCACTCTACCTTCCGAATAAGATTTCAAGCTTTCAAATTAGCCCATGTAACAGGTGAATTCCACAAATCACAGGTTTAAAATAACAGCTTCACAATGATCATGTTGCAGAGGAGCTCAAAGGAATCTTGAACGATGTATCAGATGAAGTTCCAAATTGCAAGCACTTGGTTTCACAAAAGTTGGCATTGGCCAAGTCCTTTAGCATAGGAATGTTGCCTAAGTTCTAAGTCCAATTGTCCAAGATCAAGCCAACAGTCCACACAAAAGTTTTTAGGGTTTTTGTTGTTATTATGTACATTAATGGTCAAAGACCACACAAACAAGCCAAGTATACACAAACAAGATATACCACATAATATGGTCCAAATGGATAAAAAATGAAAATTGCATTAACATAAACAATTAGAATGGTATGAATAATGGAAAATGAATAAAGACTAAAATTAAATGACATTAAAGTAAATGGCTTGAAATAAAAGTTAGTTGTTAATGAGTTAGAAGTTAGTATTGTTTTGCTTTTGTTTTTCAATTTAAGTCATTCTTTGGAGAACACTCAACCCACTTATCACAAGCATGGATCCTTGAGCCAAGACATCTTCCAAAGGAAGGAAAAAAGGCCAAGTTTCCACACAATACCATGAAAGAGGGGAGACTTACAATCTCACTAACTAGAATGTTATGCCTTTTTATGTCACAAATTTAGCGCTATGTTAAGCAATCGTAATTGGACTTACGTAGAAGTCACAACTATTTGAGGTCGGGCAATAGAATTTTGGTGTTAATGCATGTTTGAGACATAGTATAATGGACCATGCTCATGAAACATACCACACACAACAAATAATATACAAAAGACGTGGCCTAATCTCATCCATACTTATATTGATTTTTCAATCAACTAGTCTTAGGACTTTGAGATATCATGGGCCAAATAAGATGAATGCATAGAGAAGGGGAATGAGATGAATAGGGAGGGGAATGGATCAAAACTCAAATTGGTCAAAGGAGGACTTTTATCAAATTAATATCATCCATTCATTTTGGGAGAGGGAATGTACATTCCATCAATCCCCTAAATCCAATGATATTAACTTGACAAAGTCAAATCAACCTTGACCAAGGCCCAACAACAAGAGTCAAACTCAAACAAGTCATCACAATTAGTCAACACAATTAATTGGCATTTATTCAAATTAAAAATACTAAAATAAGGCATTTAAATTGAATATGGTTTTTCAAACTCCTAAAACCTCATCAAAACACCAAAGAAATGGCCATGATATTTATCATAGGTCAAATAAGGTTAAAGGACCTTGGAGAAAAAATGTCAGAATTTTTAAAGACTTACAAGTATTTTTAAACAATTAAAAATAATCACAAAATCAATTAAATCATGAAAAATATTAATAATGATCCAAAAAATAATTTTAATTCAAAATATGAAAGAGGAAATTATTTGAAAATTTTTGGTGAAACTCTCATATTTTTTGGATCAATATTAAAATTAATATGAATTAATGAAAACAAAAGGAATAAAAAAATCAGAAAATAACAAAAAATGTGGACCACTTGATCTCCCTCATTAATTGAGGTGGCAGATCAAGTGGTCCTCAGCTCGCTTTCCACCGTGGACTTAAGTCAATGCGCCACAAGGATGGTAATCATAACCAACGCGTGAGATTAAAACATTTGAAAATGATCTTATGGTTGGAGACGTGCCAACACACAGCCGGAGTTGTAACTTCGGTCTTCTTCTCTGGTGGACCTCACCGGACTGGTCCACCTTCCACCATCACCAAAATAAAAAAGGAGGACATGATCTGAAAGAAAAAATGGCGTAGAGCATGAATTTGACCTCAATTTCAACTAACTCCAAATATATAAAAAGATATGAGGAGTTGAATTTTGAGGTGTGTCAACTGAGTTGCTTCGATTTGACCTCTAAGCAACTCAATCTTCTTTCCTACATTGGTAGGACTTCGGGCAACCAAAGATCCAAGAGAATTGAGTAGAATTGAGTGAGAATCGAAGAGATGAAGTTTTCTGAAAATTACCTTCAATGTTATGCAGTTCTTGATGTTGCTTGCTCCAAACACGGTCTGATCATACTTGAGAAGCTAGCAGGAAGTGATTAAAGAGGTTGCAAGGCTTTGGATCCTGGAGTTCTTGAATCTACACCAGTTGAGATTCAAACTCAAATTTCAAATTGAAAATCTCAGGTTTTCCTTTAGAATGAGAGGGTTTCAATTTGGGGCAAAGTTGGCGCGTAAAAAGTTGTTCAAATGAGCTCAGAGGCCTTCTATTTATAGCCAAAGGGAATGATATTTGCACACTTGAAATTTTAACCCATTTTAGCAATGTGAATGGCACGAGTGCATGGGCATGTACAGGCCCATGATGCAATTCAAAAAGGTCCAAAATGATTCCAATTGAGGTCTGAATGAAGCTTGGATGGCAAGGCATTGTGAACTGAAATTTGTGCAATTGATTCTTTCCAATGATGCAGCCCTGTTAAAGCCATGTGCAGACCTAGCAAACCTCATCCAAAATGCATGAACTTGGGCTCTTTGGAAAGCTTGGATCAGGGGGAACAAGTTTTATGTTCAACACCTTTTCATTTGGAGCTTGGAACATGGAGAATTATGAGGTGGAAGTTTGGAAATTTCAACATGTTGAAAAATTTCCTAAGTGTCAAGCCATATACCTCAATATTCCAACTTACTTAACTTTTTATGTGAGCTTCAAATGAGAAAAGTGTTTTCATCAAGGTTGTAGCGCTTTAAAATACCTTCAAAATGGTCACCAATTTCATGTCATTTGGATTTAGAATAATAGAGTTATGCATAAGTTTGGAAAAATCACTTGTTCAATGGTATAGGTAAAAAATGACCTATAATGTAGCCTCATATCATATGCTCATAAAATTTGAATTTTCTCTCACTCAAAACATAAAAGTTGAAGTAGACATCTTGAATTTGATTGTTCAACTTGGAAATATTTCATCTCATAAAAAATGAGCTATTTTTGGCCTTGGGAAGTTGACTTTCAAATTAGGGTTTAGACAAAATGACCTATAATGTTTCAACATAGAAAATTATTTTCCAAGCAAAACCAGCTCTAGGTCTCAACATGAGAGTTGTTTGCAATGTCATTTAGAGTAACGTTACTCTTGGAATCATTTTCATATGGTGAAAATTGTAGGAGATAGGATCTAGGGAGACCCAATTTTGATCAGATGAATTCATCTAGACAACCACCATCAACCAACTTGCTAACCTTCAATTCTTTGGACTTTCTTGGCTCATGGTAGATCATATATGTATAAGATGATGAATTTTGAAGTTCCCCTTGATAAATTTGATCAATTGGTGAGATAGCTTGTTGGAGAAGTTACTCAAGATACCTAGTCAAACTAGGGTTTCCAAGATAAATCACCCTCAAACTCTTGAAGAAAACTTGATCAATATGACATGTAGGAATCAATGGAACTCATATATGATGCTCATAACCATTTTTGGATCAACTCATGGTTGTGCTCTTTGTCATGAGGGTCTCAAACCCTAGATATGAACTTGATAAATCAATGGTGATCATGCCTTATCTACAAAAGAGTTAGGAAAATGCAAAGACATATCTTTGGTATTTTGGTTAGTAAAATGATGAGATACAAGTATGATACAATCACATAGTGCTTGGTGATATCTCCCAAAACAAACCCAATGAAAGAGGGGTAAGGAGGATGTCAAGGTATGATCCCAATGCTCATGCTTATGATGAAATTGCATGAGGGATCTTAGGGTCAAAATTGGGGTCTTACACACACCAATAAAAAATTAAGAGATTTAAGAGAGAAAAAAGGAAAATATAATAAAATTGAAGAGTTATGATATGTTTTGAAGTTTAATTATTGATTAAGAGTTAAACAAGGAGGTTGGGAAGGACGGGTGGCATTATTGTACTAAACTACAGTGCATTGTACTTTACAACTCATAACAATGTTAATATTGAAGTTGGAAATACAATACGTTGTAATTGGAGGCGGACATGACTCTACGATAAATTCTTTTAAAACTAGTTTAAATTATAATATTTTGTGTTTCATTTTAAGCATCTAGTTTGATTTCTATTATATTTTCTTCCTCTTATATCTTAAAGGTGACCCAAAAATAAATGTTTAACAAACCAACATTTACACACCTATAAGAAGTTAAGAAGTTTAAGAGAGAAAAAAAGAAAATATAATTCTTTGGTGTATTTTTTTTATAGCTTTCAAAAACTTTTTTAGTCTCCTATTTTATTTTGGGATCTATTTTTATGTTTATGACATGATTTTGAGTTATTTTTCTTATTGTATCCTATATATATCTGAATAATATAACTATTGTCAAGAATCCCCCTTGGGTATATGAAAATAGTATTGAGCTAGATAATTGAAATAAGCGGATGAAGTTTTCTCATATTTAAAAATACAAAAGTTCCAAACACCTAAACATCACCCAAAAAAAATTCAACTTCAACGCAATATGTGAACAAAACATAATAAGTAAATATGGACGACATCATAAGTCATCGAGGAGTTTCCATAGTCAGCCAAGATTTTTAGAAAAAGACTTCACATATGGGAAGAAAAATTAACTAAGAAGGATTTTGTGGTTGATCGACATAAAAGCCCAAAAAGAACATATGTTGTTGATACTACTGGATGAACAAAGGAAGCTATTAAACATGACATTTACACGCAACTTAATTCTTTTCCTATTGTCAAAATTTAATTGGAGGCTGAAAATGATAATCAGGCCTACCAAAAAAAAGTATACCTATTATTGTTAGGGTTAGGGTAATCAGAGTGTAGTTTTTAATATAATATACTTCATTCGGAAGAATAAATTAATGTTGTTAATCATGTGAGATACTTTGTGTAATTCTAATAAAATTAAAGATTGGTGGTATGTTTTGGGATTTTATTACGATTCTACTATTAATCAAGAAGGTCATGGAAGAGGTGTGGTATTGTTCAAGAGGCATGCATATGAAGGTGGGAGATTTTTTCTAAAGGACTCAATTTTATTCTTTTTAATTTCTGTAAGTATCAAATATTTTAAATTAAGATATTATACATAAATTAAATATAATTAAAATAAAAACCTTAAATCATTTTTTTCATAGCTCATATTGACTTTTTTTTATAAAAACTAAGAACAATATATTCATAATCATTAATAAAAATTGTTGAAATTAAAATGGAAATAATAAATCTACTTAACATTATTTAAATTTTATTGAATACGGAGGATTTTCCAATTATGTTAGTTGGTTTGATATATGGAAACATAAAATATCAATCTAACGGAAAATATTAGGAACTGCATAGCGCAGTGGATAAGCGCATTTGACTTTAGATCAAAAGGTAGTGGGTTCGACTCCCACTGTAGTTGATAAGTTGTTTTAATTTCTCTCTAAACAAGATGAAAATAAATTATTTTATGGATTCAATTTTAGCATCAAATTATGTTCCTATATCTACACACCCTTAAAAAGTCAGAATGTTTGATATAAAAAGTGTAGTTTTTTTTTAATTTTCTAAAATTTTCTTATCCATTCTATTTACTTTTCATAATTTTTTCTTATGTGGATGACACGATTTTGGATTGCTACTGTTATTGGAGAAATGGGGAGTTTTAATATAATAAATTTTTGCCACAATAAAGTGTAATAATTGAACTTTAATTATTGGTAAAGTGTTAAATGAGGAGGTCGGGAAGGATGAGTGTCGTTGTTGTAATAAAAGACATTGCATTGTACTTTATAACTCATAACAATGTTGATACTGAACCTGGAAATACAATATGTTGGAATTGGAGGCGGATAGGATTCTACGATGAATTCTTTTAAAACTAGTTTAAATTATAAGATTTTGTGTTTCATTTTAAGCATCTAGTTTGATTTCTATTATATTTTCTTCCTCTTATATCTTAAAGGTGAACCAAAAATAAATGTTTAACAAACCAACATTTACACACCTATAAAAAATTAAGAGGTTTAAGAGAGAGAAAATGTAATACCCCGTATTTCCCTAAATACCCAAATTCCTATTAATTAAGGTCACTATTATATTTTCTTCCTCTTATATCTTAAAGGTGAACCAAAAATAAATGTTTAACAAACCAACATTTACACACCTATTAAAAATTAAGAGGTTTAAGAGAGAGAAAATGTAATACCCCGTATTTCCCTAAATACCCAAATTCCTATTAATTGAGGTCAATGAGTTCATATGTGCTCTAAAAGTTGTCAATTGGGATAAATAGAGTAAATAGTGAATTCATATTGACTTAACTAGTATTAATTGGGACTGACCTTTTATTAATTGGGACATTTTGGTAACACTAATAATGGGTCAATAGCTATGGTAGAAAATATATGGTGGGTAGTGTCACTTAAGATATTTGTTTCCACCACTTTCTAACCATACAAAAGCTCCATGGCTTGTGATCCACATGTTACTACTTCATATTACCTACCACATGCCATTGGTTTCTGTATGTATCAGAAAGAATAGAAAGAAAGAGGAAAGCTCAAGTGAAGGAGAGAAAACAAGGCTAGTGAAGAAGAAGAAGAAGAAGAAAGCTTGGAACCAACACCATCATCCTCATCCTTATCTCATCTTCATCAACTTCTACTCTTCTATTCTTAAGGATGGTTCTAGTTAGAAACCCTAGGTTTCTAGAAGATTAGGTTTGTAGAATCATACATAAATCATGAAAATCCATTCTATATGATGAATGTTTCTCTTGCTCTTGTTGATTTCCATGGATATGTGCTTGATGTGTTCTTATGATTGTTGTGATTACATGATTTGTTGTGATTGTGGTTAAATGATTGATTGTGGTTATGACCTTGAAATCCTTGTGGTTATGAAATTGTTATATATGTGTATATGAACATGTAGTATGATGGATTTTGTTGGAAGAAGAAATGGTGTTTTGTTGGAAATGGTTTAACAGAGGAAATGGTGTTCTGTGAAATGGAAAAGTGAAAATATGAGTGGACCAATCGATTGGTCCCTGCAACCAATCGATTGCACAACCCTTTTGTTTTGCCGAACATGTGATTTTTACAGGACCAATCGATTGAGAGTGCATTACAATCGATTGCACAAACTTTCTGTATATGAACAGTGGAAATTTTAGTGAGCCAATCGATTGACACTCAGGATCAATCAATTGATCCTCAGCAAACTTTGAAAAAAACAGAAATGTGAGAGGAACCAGTCGATTGGGCCATTCCAACCAATCGATTGAATTATGTTAAAAACTTCAAAATCCATTTCTTAAGTGTTTCTAAATGCATTCTTCCAACCATTAATCATTTGCGATGTTATGCTTATGTTGAATACATGCTAATGGTGAAAATTACATAATGAATCTAGTAAGTTAACCTAGGGTTGGTATTAGGTCATGTGTGAGGTTTATAACTTAGATAACATTAAATGACGGTATTCATTTGTATGACGCTTATGTGGAGGTCGTGGACGAATTGTTGTCATGATTGAGAATGAGACACATTGTATGGAACATGCCATGTTATTATTTGTGTATTATGATGAATGAAGTCACCTGTGATTGATGGATTTTGTTATGGTTCGTGGAACCGATGATTTGTGGAACCGATCATGTATTCAGAATGTGTGTTTTCTTTGATGGTGCACATCTCTATTTGGTATGCTTAGATGAGTAAGCATTGAGATGTGAAACCGATGATTCGAGCCTCAATTGGGTTTGAGCCCCAACCACGGAGGACGTGGGGGAAAGGTGGACACCTAAATAGATTAGAGACCCGTATGGTGAAATATACCCTAAGTGGGTTAGAGGCCCATACGGGTGATGGTCGCTTGAACTGGGGATTAAGCCTCATAGAGGACCCGATATCCACCCCGAAAGTCGAATCATACGAGCATGCATGAACCGGGCCTGGCTTAGACGTAACTCTGTTCAGGGATTGATGTGTCGTGATCTGAATAATGATCGTGGTTGAGTTTTGAGAACTCAGGTGCATGTTGCCATACATTGCCAGTTAGTTCCCCATTGCTTAAGTCTTCGTTCCCTTGTTGACTTGAGTTGAATATTGATTAGAAAACCCTGTAGAGCCGAGTGAACCCATAAGATAGGGAACCCATTGAGATTATTATCTCACCCCATGTTGTTAATTATGTTTCAGGTGGTTCTGAGCAGGTGAAGGGTAAGGACAAGATAGAGTGATCTCTTACTTACCTGATGGTTGATGGTTACTCCGTTGTGCATATATTTTGAGATTATTATTTAATGATCTAGATCAGTAGTTTTATGTTGGGAACTTTTGTGTACATTTTGTGCCATGTTGTATTTATTTTGGGAATGTATATGTATGTGTACACCGTGCCGCTAGGCGCTTATGTATTCCAGTATCAGTTTTACACTATTTATAATATGTATTCTAGACATATATTATATGTGGGTGTTACAAAAAAGGAAAATATAATTCTTTGGTGTATTTTTTTTTATAGTTTTCAAAAACTTTTTTATTCTCCTAATTTATTTTGGGATCTATTTTTATGTTTATGACATGATTTTGAGTTGTTTTTCTTATTGTATCCTAAATGTATTTGAATAATATAATTGTTGTCACAATTCCCCCTTGGGTGTATCAAAATAGTATTGTGCTAGATAATTGAAATAAGCGGATGAAGTTTTCTCACATTAGAAAATACAAAAGTTCCAAACACCTAAACATCACCCAAAAAAAAATTCAACTTCAACGCAATATGTGAACAAAACATAGTAAGTAAATATGGACGACATCATAAGTCATCGAGGAGTTTCCATATTCGGCCAAGATTTTTAGAAAAAGACTTCACATATGGGAAGAAAAATTAACTAAGAAGGATTTTGTGCTTGATCGACATAAAATCCCAAAAAGAACATATGTTGTTGATACTACTGGATGAACAAAGGAAGCTATTGAACATGACATTTACACGAAACTTAATTCTTTTCCTATTGTCAAAATTTAATTGGAGGCTGCAAATGATAATCAGGCCTACCAAAAAAAAAGCATACCTATTATTGTTAGGGTCAGGGTAATCAGAGTGTAGTTTTTAATATAATATACTTCATTCAAAAAATAAATTAATATTGTTAATCATGTGAGAGACTTTGTGTAATTCTAATAAAATTGAAGAGTGATAGTGTGTTTTAGGATTTTATTATGACTCTACTATTAATCAAGAAGGTCATGGAAGAGGTGTGGCATTATTCAAGAGGCATGCATATGAAGGTGAGAGTTTTTTTCTAAAGGACTCGATTTTACTCTTTTTAATATCTGTAAGTATCAAACATTTTATATTAAGATATTATACATAAATTAAATATAATTAAAATAAAAACCTTAAATCATCTTTTTCATAGCTTATAATAAGAACAATATATTCATAATGATTAATAAAAAAATGTTGAAATTAAAATGGAAATAACAAATCTACGTAACATTATTTAAATTTTATTGAATACGAATGATTTTCCAATTATGTTAGTTGGTTTGATATATGGAAACACAAAATATAAAACTAACAAAAAATATCAAGGACTGCATAGCGTAGTCGATTAACGTGTTTGACTTTGGATCAAAAGGGTATGGGTTTGACTCCCACTGTGGTCAGTAACTTGTTTTAATTTCTCTCTAAACAAGATGAAAATAAATCATTTTATGGATTGAATTTTAGCGTCAAATTATGTTCCTATATCTACACACCCTTAAAAAATCGGAAGGTTTGATAGAGAAAGTGTAGTTTTTTTTAATTTTCTAAAACTTTCTTATCCATTCTATTTACTTTTCATAATTTTGTCTCATGTGGATGACACGATTTTGGATTACTATTGTTATTGGAGAAATGGGGAGCTTTAATATAATAAAATTTTGCCATAATAGAGTGAAATAATTGAACAAAAATAGGCAATACATCGAAATACTAATGCTAAAGTCTGAATGAGAACCTTGAGACTGCAATGTGTACGCAACCATAAAAAAGATTCAAAACACCAAATCTTCTTCCAGTAAAATTAGTTAGATTTGATGCCCAATTCCAACAAAAAGTTATAAAAACCATGAGACGGTGTCACAAGACATCAAGGAGCTTTCAAAATCAGGTTAGATTTTGACCCAAAAAAAGGCTTCGCATGAAGAAATGAGACTCTGTTGAGAAGGACATTATGGTTCAGACAAAAGTTCATGATGGACCTATGATTGTTTATAGAAATATGAGGAACAAAGGAAGCATATGGATTTAACATAGCCAGATAACTTAATTATGTTCATTTTAACAAAATTGTAGTGGAAGACATTGATAATTAAGCCTACTAGAAAAATGAATATCATAAGTTTGAACTGTTGAGGCCAATGTAACCGAAACATATTTAAAATTTAAAATAACTTATGTGAAACTATGAATCAGATGTATTATTCAAGAATGAGATTTTGAGTATTGTAATAAAATTGAAGAGTTGTCATGTGTTTTGAAGTTTAATTATTGGTGAAGTGTTAAATGAGGAGGTCGGGAAGGATGAGTGTCGTTGTTGTAATAAAACATTGTGCATTGTACTTTACAACTCATAAGAATGTTGATATTGAGGTTGGAAATACAATACATTGGAATTGGAGGCGGATAGGATTCTATGATGAATTCTTTTAAAACTAGTTTAAATTATAAGATTTTGTGTTTCATTTTAAGCATCTAGTTTGATTTCTATTATATTTTATTCCTCTTATATCTTAAAGATGAACCAAAAATAAATGTTTAACAAACCAACATTTACACACCTATAAGAAATTAAGAGGTTTAAGAGAGAGAAAAGGAAAATATAATTCTTTGATGTATTTTTTTATAGTTTTCAAAAACTATTTTATTCTCCTATTTTATTTTGGGGTCTATTTTTATGTTTATGACATGATTTTGAGTTGTTTTTCTTATTGTATCCTAAATATATCTGAATAATATAATTGTTGTCATAATTCCCCCTTGGGTATATGCAAATAGTATAAAACTAACAAAAAATATCAAGGACTGCATAGCGCAGTGGATTAGCGCGTTTCACTTCAGATCAAAAGGTCGTGTGTTTGACTCCCATTATGGTCAGTAACTTGTTTTAATTTCTCTCTAAAAAGGATGATAATAAAGATATTAGGGATTCCATTTTAGCGTCAAATTATGTTCCTATTTCTACACACCCTTAAAATATCAGAAGGTTTGATAGAGAAAGTGTAGTTTTTTTTTTAATTTTCTAAAAATTTCTTATCCATTCTATTTACTTTTCGGAATTTTATCTCATGTGGATGACACGATTTTTGATTGCTACTGTTATTGGAGAAATGGGGAGTTCTAATATAATAAATTTTTGCCATAATAAAGTGAAATAATTGAACAAAAATAGGCAATAAATCGAAATACTAATGCTAAAGTCTGAATGAGAACCTTGAGAATGCAATGTGCAGGCAACCATAAAAAATATTCAAAACATCAAATCTTCTTCCAGTAAAATTAGTTTGATTTGATGCCCAATTCCAACAAAAAGTTATAAGAACCATGAGACTGTGTAATATCCCATATTCCCTTAAATGCTCAATTAGTTGTCAGTTGAGACCAATTGAGTTCCTATGTACTCTATCTATTATCAGTTGTAACAATTAGGGCTTATATATGCTCTAAATGTTGTCAATTGGGACCAATAGAGTAACCAGTGAACTCTGAAGAGATTAGTTATTAATAAAAGAGACAGAATAATATTAATAAGGACAAAAGAGGACATTTTGGTAACATTAATAATTGGTCAATTGGTACTGGAAGACAAAATATCAATTGAGATATTTTGTATTACTACCTAATTGTTACCACGAAAAATTTCTAAGGCATGCTGAAAGCGTAGCTAGTGATAGAGTCCTGTGAATTTGGGGGTTATACCCCATCAAAGGATGAAGAGGTGTTTGAGGCAAGCAAAAGTGGAAAAAACACAAGTCAAGGGATGAAGCCGACAGGAGAAGCCTGCTTGGTCGACAGGCCATTCCGTCGGCTAAAGTAAAGTTTGGGACTTAAAGAATTTTCTTTCATGCCAAATACGTAAAAGACAGTGTCGTCCTAAACGTCTGGGCGGGAGAAATTTGAAATTGGAAAATGACCAGCGGTTACAAGAAGAATCAGCGCGCCAGAATCTGGAGCAGTTTGCAAGACGTGGGTATGACGGTTTGCAGATCGTGTGACATGACATTTGCTAGTTTTTAGGAGTTTTAGCTTATGAGCAGTTCCTTTAATTTAGTATAAATAGAATATCCCACGAGGGGCTAAAGGTGTTCACCTTGTACTAACAAACCACTTGTAAGAAACTTCTCATTCCCAGCGCGAGGAAGCAAGAGTTTTTGAGAGTGATATGTACGTGAATCACCACATTTATTTCAATGCAACTTCCTTACTTTTCAATTGTTCCCGTTGAACATTTTATCTTAGTTTTATTTACGTTTGAGTTATCATTTTTTGTTGTCGTCTATGCTGTCGACACTGACTCTATTACGATAATAGAGTTTACCAAAAGCGTGTTCGTCGTGTACATCTTTTGAAGGTTGTAGCGCTGTCGGTCACGAGTCACCTATAGGCTATAGCATCGTTTAAACCGTTCGTGTGGAAAAACTTGCGCTTGTTCAATACTTTGTTAGGAGTCGTTCCTCATAAAGTTATCCCGTCGAATTGGACAACCCTCACTTGCACTAGCACATGTCCTAGGATCAACTGGTTGATCCTGTAAGTAACCCTTAGTCTTAAGGCCTAGGGAGGACCAGCTGTTGTTTACCAATTTCCACAGTAAACACTGATATTATAATACATATAAATTATATGTTATATATATATATATATATATATATATATATATATATATATATATATATATATATATATATATTTGTGTGTGGTATAGAAAGAAAGAAGGAAGTAATGGATAAGAAGTAGTAGGAAGAGATAAGAATGAAAGAGAGAGTTATCAGAAAGAAAAAGAAAGAAAGAGGAATAGAGAAAGAGGAAAAGAGAAGAGCAGGAAGGAAGGAAGAAGATGGAAAAGCTCATGAAGATCATGTTCATCACCGCCATCATCTCATCTTCATCATCATCATCCCCAACTTCATCTCCATTGCACAACTTTCATCTTCAAGGTGAGTTCTTAGTTAGGATTTAGCTTTTGGGGGATAGAATCCATGATTAGGGAGTTAGGATTTGTGTGAATCTATGATGAAATTGTTATTGATGTTGTTGAAATGTTGTCTTTGAGTGTTTGATGCGTATGTGTTTTTTTGTTGAAGTTATGGAGGTTAATCACATGAATTCATGACAATATATGTTTTGGTATGGATTGGGGTGGTTGAAATTGGAAAAGGAGTGTTTAGAAGATGAATTTGTGAAGAAAATTGAAGAACCAATCGATTGGTTGTTGGGTACAATCGATTGGATGAACTTTCTGTTGTGAAGAAGTAAAATTTTGGATGGACCAATCGATTGGTCCTTGGCATCAATTGATTGTTTGAACTTTCTGTTTTTGAAGAAGTTGGAATTTTTCATAGACCAATGGATTGGCCTTGGGAATCAATCGATTGATTCCTTTGTATTTTGTGAGTACGAACCTTCCAATCAATCGATTGGTTTAGTGAAATTTTTGTGAGAAATTTCTATTCAATCGATTTATTCATTTGATCAATCTATTGACATGAATTAATTCTTTGATAAATTAAAATAAGCTACAAATGGGGGTCAAACCCGAGACCTCCTTGGTATGGAACAAGCCTTACCACTAGGCTAAGCTCTTGTTGTTGAATATTGGTGCAAGAAACAAATGTTAACCTATATTCTTAATTAGGTTAGATTCTTAAATTATTTGAGAATTGTAAATCCGTTTTGGACGCAGTCGGAGGCGTTGGAAAGCTCCTTCAATGCTCTATCATATAATGATGATAAATATATATATTATGAGTTGTTGTTTTGTTGATTGAATATATGATTCTTGTTCTTGCCATCATTCAAGAACCGCGAATCTGATTGATATGAGGCTTAAAGCTTTGAAAAACCCATACAATAAGATATTGCATGGTGATGAGAGACCATGAGCTAACTAAGAATTCTTGGTAAAGGATAGTGCTAATTGTATGTTTGGGTTATGTTTGACTTGTTTGTATGTAACAACTTGAATAACCTAAGAAGATGATGAGCATGTTGTGACTCGGATGTGCCTAGGGTTTATTGTGACATGTTATGCTACTATGTGTGTTCTAGTATGGTATTTAATATGCTAATGTGTATGCTATAAATTGATTGTATGTTCTTGGATGTGAAGTAATATGATTAAAAACTTTACAAATATGAGTGAGGAAACCTAGGAGAATAACTTGATTAATAACTTAGAAAGATAATCTAGGTTATGGAAATGAGTATACGGTGATGCTTGGGCGTAACGGTGCCTAGGTGTGTATCATGGACAAGTATTCATGTGGTAACGAATCAATATGCTTTGTATGGAACATGTGTGATATATGTATGAGAATACGGTATTCATTCGTACGAAGCTTATGTGGAGGTCGTGGACGAATTATTGCCATGATTGAGAATGAGACGCATTATATGCAACATGCCATGTTATTATTTGTGTATTATGGTGAATGAAATAACTTGTGATTGTGGGATTTTATTATGGTTCGTCGAACCGATGATTGTGGAACTGATCATGATTTAAGAATGTGTGTTTTCTGTGATGGTACACATCTCTATTAGTATGCTTAGACGAGTGACCATCGGGATGAGGGACCAATGATTCGAGCCTCAATTAGGTTTGAGCTCCAACCATGGTGGGCATGGGGGAAAGGTGGACACCTAAGTGAGATGTAGCCCCATACGATGAAAGAGACTCAAAGTGGGTTTAAGTCCCATATGAGTGATGGTTCTTAAAAGTGGGTTCGAGTCCCTTAGAGGAACCTGATATCCACCGTGAAAGTCGAACCATAAGAGCATGCATGAACCGGGTATGGCTTAGACGTAAGTCCGTTCGGGAATTGATGTGTCGTGATCTGAATAATGATCGTGGTTGAGTTATGTGAACTCAAGTGACATGTTTCCATACATTGCGATTATCCCGTAGTTACTTAATTCCTAGTTACAAGGTGTGAGTGATGCACAAGTAACAGAAGGTGAATGCTTGAGTTAGAATCGAGTGGAAACCCTGTAGAGCCGAGTGGACCCATAGGATAGGAGAACTAACTAAGATTATTATCTCATCCCATTATTGTTGTTATTTTCCAGGTATTCCTTGCAGGTTGAATTCTGGAGAAGTTGTTTATGGATGTTTCAAGGGATGTTGTTTATCATGATATTCCGTTGAGTTTTGTGCAATGGAGATGTTGAACATAGTTCTTAGATTTTTTATTGTTTAGGCACTATTCTATAACATGTTCCATTGATGTTTTTAGTTTGGACATGTGTATATATTGATTCCATTAGGCACTTATGTTGGATCAGTACCAATTATTAACACTTGTATGATATTATTCTAGATATATATTATACGGGTTGTTACAATTGGTATCAGAGCAGGTCGATTCTCGACCTAGCCTTGAAACATCATAAGTAAATCTATTCTTGCCTCATATGTGTGTTTAGCCAACATGATTCTTAATATCATTGTATGTAGTATTGGACCTGATCAACCTAATGCTATATGCATGGTAGATAGGATCATGGTTGAGCGACCACGAGGACTCCGTAGTGTGGGTGGAACTTGTGCTTTGAGAGTAGGCTCGAGCAAAGAGTTAGAAAGTAAGGAGAACTGGATAGCCCCGTTGAAGTTTCAGAGGAGTTGTGATTTGGGTATTATGGAATTGAAGAGTAGTGGATCGTTCAAGCGATTCTGCAGTGTTAACGGAGTTGAGAAGTTGAGGAATTCTATCAGATGAGTTTGTCAGAGTTTTGAGGAATAAGTGAATTTTCTAGTGGAATAAGATATACCCATTGATATGGAATAAGTATTATAAGTAATTTTGTATGGTGAAGGAGAAAGGATGGTTATATTGCACATATGTCATAAGGTCTGGAAGTGAGGTAGTGTATCAGTGTTTCAGTTTCTAAGGCCACTAAAATATTTTGGAAGAACGAGAGTACTTCATGGAGTATATATTTGGAATGGTACCTTGCAAGTGGTTGAGAACTTGAGAGATAAGGATGTTCAGTTTTGTTAGGAGCCTAAAATAGTGGTGAAGTCTAAGGAGAGACTCGAGGACATGGCTGCCTGTTCCAAGTGAAACAGGTATGGACCAAATTGAGGCTAGAAGATAAATCAAGTATATTCAGTCTTAGAAGGGAGATCGGATTCAAGATAGCTCGTCAAAGGTTTAGTGTTGGTAAGAAACTGTTAGGGAATGTTGAGTTACCTAAGGATCAATTATAAGAGTTTGTGTTGGAGAGAGAGAACACACATTATATAGTAATGGAAGCTCCAATGAGTTTTGGTTGAAGGAGATTTTTGTTGAGGAAAAGAATAAGTAATTGGATTTAAGGAATTCTAGTAGAATGGTTAAGTAGCTGGAGTTGAGAAAATTAGCATTGGAAAAGGAGTGAACGTAGAGTGTGGAAGCAATGTGAATGTTGTAGCACAGTTGTTATAATGAGATACATTTTAGATAAAGGAACAATGGTACTATCAAGATTCATTAAGGCTAAGTCATGGGCATGTAGTTGATGATTATTCACATACGAAGATTTCTAGAGTGTGAAGTGGAGTGGGAAAAGTTAAACCTAGGTATTAAGAGAAATATGTGATGGAGATATTATGGTCACAAGTGTGTGTAATAGATTCCTTGTCTTGAGATGGATGTGAAATAATACGCACCTTGTTGAGTAATGAGTTTTGTCTTCCGAGAAATTGAGTTTATGTTAGACAAAGAAAAACAAACCAAGCTTGAATACGGAGCTAAGCGTGGAACATGAAACAAACTATGTCGTAAGGACTCATAAGGAAGCGATAAGGTTGTTAGTAGAAGGTCATCTAGGTGAGTAGCTTCTGTGTGGTGAACTGTTCAATAGATATCGGTAGGTAAGAGAATACAAGTCAATGAGCATGTGGTAATGTCAAGGTTCACATTGAATGCATATTATTTTGGTTTTCAAAAGTGGGAGAACTACCCACTTATGTCTTGGTCGACATATTTCGAATCTATCTTTTGTTGAACAAGAAAAGTTTGTTATCTTGATCCTCACCAAGAAATCAATTGAGGGATGAGGTGGTATGTTTAACATGGGTTGTTCATGGTATCCCTTCGAGGGCGTGTTGACTATTGTGTCATTGTGGGATTCATAGTAAGTTATGAATTAAGTTGTGACATTACACCTATGTATGAAAACCCCACAGTGGAGAACTTGTGGATGTTGATCCATGAAGTTGAGGTTGTGCTCTTACTGCATTGTTCTCAATATTCTGGTGTATTTCCATGATTGGATTCCCTGAGGGTAATAAAGAAAAGGTGAACCAGGGTTGAAACTCTCGTGCAATGTTGAATTCATGGAGATGTGTGTAGATATTTGAGGAAGTGATTATATATGGTTTATAACAGTCTTATTGGTTAGTAGTAATTGTTGATAGTATCCTTATCAGTATTCATACTCCATAAGAGATTGAGGAATATCTAAGGATTGGTCCTACTAGTCTTGTGAGAGAGGAAACTTCTAGCAAAGTTTAACAAGTTTGAGCTGTCATGACCAGAGTGGAGTTCTTAGTCAGGTGATCTCAAAAGATCAGTTTAGTATCTCGTATGTGTCAGTAACGTGTAAGTGATGAGACATGTTGCTCATATGAATGGCCTCAGAAGTAGACCTGCCATGGAAGCGGTACCGATTATATACAATGCTATTATATTATGTCGGCAGGATGCGTAAGTTATTCTCCCAGGAGAGAGGATGGAAATAAGATATCCATAAGTGTAAGTATGTAACTTGGATTGTATATTCGTAAGAACACGAGCTAAGGTTCCCATGAGAAGAAGCAAGACGATAGGAAGGAATAACTGTTGTCATGAAGTGTGATATCATCCCAAGATGTGTGAATCAGTTGTGTGACTCTGTGAGTATTAAGGAAGCTCACAATTATATCCTGCTTCAATTAGGGTTCCTTAGAAGTGTGGTAGTGTCAATGACTTGGAATTTCTCATTGGTATTATTTCTCTAGTTGGTTATTGCATTTCTCCTTCTATGTGTCGGTAAGAAAGCCAGTCTTCCTGTGAATGATTGGTAAGGTTTTGGGAGCAGGTGCTCAGAGTGAAGTATGGATTTCCTATGAAGTCCTATAAGGTAGTCAGGGATACCTCTGAGATCCGGTTGTTCCTTGATGTTGAATTGGAATTGCATAGTAAAGAGTTTCAGATAGGAGAGAATTGTGGAGTCTTGTGGAGGACTCGAGAGGTAACTACTCGTAGGAATGGAAGTAAGAGAATCTCACGCCAAGTGTGTTATTTTACTAGAATAGCATGAGAGAAGTGAAGCATCAGGTGTAGAAGATTGTAGTATATGGTACCAGGTCAAGTGAAGTTAATAAGAATGTAAATATACAGATTGTAAGACTTGTTACAAGTGTTGGAAGACTTATACGGAAATTTGTCAGCAAGGACAAGTTAGAAGAATGAGTATGTCAGAGGCTTGAAATCGAAGAGAAGTCAAATGTTGGTCTAAGACGTTAATGTAAGAATTATTTGTTTGTTGAGTGAAGGAAATTCGGGGGTGAATTTCAATTTAAGCGGGGAGAATATAATATCCCATATTCCCTTAAAAGCTCATTTAGTTGTCAGTTGAGACCAATTAAATTCCTATGTACTCTATCTATTATCAGTTGTAACAATTAGAGCTCATATGTGCTCTATGTAGCACCTCAAAATTTGCCCTCCTCTCTTGGGACTAGCTTAGCATATTGCATTTCATTTTTTAGGACATTAGTCATTGCATCTTTACATATCATGTGGCTACATTGAACAAGTCATCCTCCTAAGTCTTGCTCAGAATATAAAGAGGTCAAAAGATATTCAAGCCTGAGGGTCTCATTGGATTGATCACTAATCATCTGAGGGTTTGTGTTTCAAATTAGGGTTTCTTGGTTCCTCAAGGAGATTGATAATTATCTTGGTTTAAATGGTACATCATCATCATCATGGTCTTATCATCACCAAGAGGTTCATTATGCTTGATCAGATGCCTTGGGATTAGGGTTTTGACCTTTGGTCAACCCTAATCAGTTGAATTGTGCCAATCAGGGCTTGTCAAGGAGATGAGGTCTTCATTGAGATGGGGGATCATCATATGGTTTCATTGAGCTTGTGGAGGCTAGGGTTTCATTTTGGAGCCATTTCATCAGAAGATTGAGGCTCAAGCTCAACAGTCAAGCTGAAATTCATCTATCAGCTGAAAAGTCAACCATAAGTCAACTAATGGATTTGGAGGTGGGAGAGGGTTAGAAATACTTCATTCATGTCCAAACAAGTCTCATTTGACATTTCAAACACCAACATTGAAGGATTTTAGGTCAGATGAAAACTTTCCAAAAATAGTAAGTGACCTGTAATTTCAAACTGCCAAAAATGGAAAGGTTTTCTCCTCAAGATTACATGTCCAAGAATGCTTCAAATGAAATTTTGTCCGACATGAAAGTTGAAGATCTTGCTCTCACCTTTCCAAAAAGTCCAAGAACATCCATTTCTCATTTGTGGTTGGCAAGATATGATCAAATCATTGCTAATGGATTTTGAACTTCAAGCTAGCATAACTTTCACACCAAATGGCCAAATCATGTGGTTCTTTTTGGGACATTTCACTCTTGATCTCTACTATCATAATCATGCATCACATTTCATCAATTCTCATCACAAAAATATTCCATTTTTTACTTGAATTTAATTTGAATTTTGGAGGGAAAGTATCAATTTGAAAAATGTGCATTATTTTCAATTCCAATCAATTGCCTTTGCGTCCAAACAGATTTTTAAGCTTGTTACAAGTGAAACTCGGTACTGTTCATGCCATGCACATGCAATGAGGGTGATTTTGCCAATTTGTTCAAATACTTGGTTTTCACTAATTTTTCATTACCAATTGATTAATCATGATTAAGTCTGGTTAATTAGAGGTATATAAGTGGAATCATAACAGAAAAACCCTAACCACAATTCATTTTTTCAGATCTAAATTTTTTGCTCTCAACTTTTCTCAATTTTTTCTCTCATTTCCTTCAAGCAATTTGCATGGTTCTTGCTCTGTTCATCATCAAGCATCATTACTGAGCAACATTCAAGCAAGATTCAACTGAAATTCGTGCAAATTAAAGCTCCTCAAAGCAAGAACATCAACAATGGTGAAGTCTTGAAACTGTGGAATCGTGCGTAACTGAGCTTCGATCTTCCTTCTAAACATCTCCATAAGCATTGTAGAAGATTCTCCAAGCATCACAAGGCCTATTTCCAGCTGAATCCGCTTCTGTTGCTACAAGAGGTCACAAACTAATTCTCATAATCTTGCTTTTTCTTATGTTAATGTTATAGATCCTTGATTGCTGAGTTGATTGAGCTTTGAATCGTGTTAAACCATGCCAAAATGAGAGAGAACGGTTGATTTGAAGTTTGACGGATGATTTTTGTTTTGATCGATTCATGCTTGATGTAGTGTTTTTGGATGTGTTAGTTGTTGATTCTTGTTGCCTAATGTTAGATCTACATGATGCAATGCACGATTTGTGTTTCTAGAACCTTTCAATTTTTCTGGAAAACTTATGGATGAAGATCATGAAGATCTTCATGTGTTCTTGATCGCTGGAAATTTCCTGCGGATTTACCCGTGACCTTCATAGCGTTTGCCACGTCTTTTCCTGCGGATCCATATGTTTTTCCTGCGGATTCACGTTGCCCAGCATGCATGCATGCACCTAGGGCTTGGCTGAAATGACCTCGTTTTGGTCTTGGCGCCTTGGACATTTGAATGCGTGGCGTGTTCGATCCTGGCCTCCAGCATTTTCATTTTAGCTTTTGCATTTTATTTCACTTATGCATTCACATGTTCATATGCTTCATTCATCATTTTTATTTTTTTCTCCTCATTAAAAAAATCCATAACTCCAAAAATAATGATCCAATTCACATGAGATTTTTTGTGCAATGTTCCTTGTGATGTCTTCTATTTTATGTTGATTTTTCCAGATTTTGTGCTCGGTTGGATTTTTAAATTGCCTAGGGTTTGTTCATGCTTATGCCTTCTTGCACCTTGCTTGCTATTTTGGTTGTTAAAAGATGATGGTTAATCCAAGGAAGCTGAAAATTTACATGTGTAATCTAGACACTTTGATTGATCTTTTGGCTTTGAGTTTGCAATTTTTGCATTGCTGGATGTTGAGATATGATGTGGTTAATGTAGGTGTGACAATGTGTGTCACACCATTTCTTGTCCAACTTGCTGATTTTATTTACCATGCCATTCAATTGCTAAATGATCTGAATTTTTGCATGATGCTACTTCTGGATGTTAGGTATGACCATGATTTTTCATAGAATTCTTGGATCTATTTCCTTTTTGTTTGAGATTTTCTTTGCTGGTTGGTCATAAATGGACTATTGTTGAGTGTTGAACTTTCATGATTTGTGAAATTCTTATGCCTTATCATATGAGCTTGAAATTTTGTATATTGATTCTTAACATGTTGAAGTGTGTCTTGGATTTGGTTTGAATCATTTATCTTATGTCATTTCTGTTTTAGGATTGCCTTAAGTTGATGCACCATTTGTGGTCTTGTTTGAGCTTGTTTATGCTTACCTTGACTTGTTGATTTTAATTGACATGCTTCTACTTATCCAAATGCCATGATTTTTGGTGTGATGATCATGTAATGAGTGCTGTTTAGCCATGATTTTTCTTGGGAATTATTGAATTATTTTTGAGTTAGTTTGGATTGATTCATTCTGTTTGGTCCAATGAGCTTTGAACTTGCATGCTTTGCACTATTTGTTTTGTGAAATGAAATTGGTGTATGATATGAACATGAGACCACTTGGATGTTATTCTTGATTGATTGAACTTGATTATTACCAATTTTCATGTTCTATTTTGAATTATTTCTCCCTCTTTGACCCTAGGCCTAGTCCTAGTGGTTAGTGCTTATGTTTGAGTTGTGTTTTCAGGACAAGAAGCATATGGCCTTGAGGAGTTTGATTCATTTGCTCATTTGGATTGATATTTGGTTGATGTTGGCTAACATTGATTGGTTTTGTAGGTTGCTTTAGCTTCTTTGAGTTGAGCTTGTGCTTTGCTTGATGCATTGCTTGTGTATAGTTAACTGTTGACTTGTAACTGTCTGTTTGACTATTTGAGTTGTGTACTGATTGTGTTGGATTGTTTTCAGGTACCTTAGTTGCTATAGTTCCTTTGTGAACTTGCTTTTGCTTTGCTTGGTTGCTTAACCAATTTGAGGTAGAATTTCTCTTCTTCATGTAGTCTGGAAGACCTGGCCTGTTACTTGGCCAGGCACCTGTCTGAAGTCCTCCTTAAGAGGCAATGCTTGTGAATGTTTATCTTTGTGCCAAGCAGGAAAAGACCTTTGATAAGGCAATTGGCAGATACAAGAGATGTGCAATCCATCTCCTGCTATTCAGTTGAGTCATCCCTTTGCTCACACAACTGGTGTTGATGCATTGTGGATATTAACCCAAGATCTATGTTGAGTCAGTCATAAGTGTAGAAGGGTTCCCACTTTCTGAACCCACACTTCCTTTGTCTAAAGCTCTCCCAGGCCAGGGATAAGAGCTGTGAGGCACACCCCCCACTTCCTATTTCATCTGCTTCACCCTAACTCTCAATGTTAGGGTTAAGAGCTAACATCACCTGATACAGTTGGCTTGCTTTTGCAGTCTAACCCTTGTGTGAGCCCACTTTGTGTGTATATAGTGTGTGCTAATTGTGTGTATGTTTGCTTTGTTTTGCTTGTATGCTTTGCTTTTCCTGTTTAGGATTAGCTTACTGCCTGTGCAAGTTAGATAGAAAACATAACCTAGGACCATTGTGGAATACATGATAACTATTAGGCTCGAGTCAGTCTCCCTTCTAGTTGGCCATTTCCCAGTCTCTGGTTAGGAGATAGTTTCTCCCCTGTTCAGGGGAACTACGTTGCCCTGATCCTCATTCCAGATGAGGTACGTAGGCAGGAGATCGTACGAGATCTCTCCGGGCACCCTTTTTTTTGTGTGTGTTTGCTTGACAGTTGCTAGGCTCGAGTGCCAGACTCCTTAGTAACTTGTTGTTTGTTACCTTCTTGTGTGTTAGGAGACGGATGTAAGCCCGGCGATTGGCATTCCGTATCTTATTGTTGTGTGCTTGGAGTCCGATATAAGTCCAGCAATTGGCCTTTGGTTTCCAGTGTGGATTTGTTTGGTTCGGAGTCTGATGTAAGTCCAGCGATTGGCATTCGGTTTCCATGTTTGCCTGTTTGCGTGTGTTTTGTTTCGGCGTGCGTGAGCCGAACTACGGTAGCTCTGATTCTCATTCTATATGAGATACGTAGGCATAGGATGCGATATCCTAGCGAGCCCGTTCCCCTCTTCTTCCACTTGTGTTTGTTCAGTGTGTGTGTGTGATGTTTGTGAGCAGTTTTAGCAACCTTTTTCTTTCCTTCTGAGCGTGGATCCCGTCGAGTACGACGGATGCGTAGGGGTGCTAATACCTTCCCTTCGCATAACCGACTCCCGATCCCATCTCTCTTTGGTCGCGAGACCATGTCTTTTCCAGGTTTACTTCGAGCATTTCCTTTCCCTCTTTTGGATAAATAACGCACGGTGGCGGCTCTGTTTGTTTTGTTTTAGCCCGCCGGTTGTTTTTCGCGGATGCGACAGCTGGTGACTCTACTGGGCACTATAGAAGTTGACCTATTGCTGGTCCATCTTCCCTAAGCGAGTCTCTCCTAGCGTTCTAGGATAGTTTAGGTTGCTTGTGCTGCTCTATTTATTGCATTTATTATTATTATGTTATGTATATATTTGCAGAAATATTTGCATGCATCATACTATCATTGTTGCTGTCCTCTGTACAGGTGGTTCTCTGTTTGGGGGGGTGTTCTGAGTGGGGCTAAAACCCAGGCCCGAGTATACACCTAGGATTAGTGTGGTCTCAGGTTGCCTCTCATGTTAGGTCAACATGATCTTGGCGACTTGACATACCACAAGCCGGACGAGGTTCTTTTGAGGGAGCTTTTCCTTTGTGGAGTATCCACTTTGGTTGAGTTACTTCATCTGAACTATTGACTTCGGTGACCGCTCTTTCCCGGATCTTTGGTTTAGACGATCTTAAGGGAGCTACAACGACACACCCGAAAGGGCAAACCCGTTGAGTATCTCAGCCCGATTGTCGAGACTATTATCCGCCTTAGGATGACCTGTTTAGAATTTACCTGTGAGGGGAGGGTGATTCTTACAGATGCATGTTCAGATGGTGACTTTGATGGTGACTATTGGTTCTGTGGATCAGAGTCCTATTTATAAGTCGGATTTATGGACATTTATTTCTGAAGCGCCAGAGTGTTGTCCGTGTTATTTATCAGTGGGGATCCGTTTATTTCAGGATTCCCCGAGCCGATTCAGAGATTGTTGTGGTTGTCTGCTCAGAGATTGTCTGGTGATGATGGTGATGTATCTTTCATTTCCGTTTATTTCGGAACCCTTAAGTCAGATTTGTGGTTACATATTCCTTCAGATGGTTGTGATCAGCTCAGAGATCAAGGCTTCAGTGCAACAGTTGATCAGATGACTTGGAGGATGGCACAATGCATTGCATTCATTCATCAGCATCATCATATTTTGCATTTACCTGCATCTAACACATGTTTATCCATATGCAGGGACATTTTTGATTGAGATCCTGGTTGAGAGACTTCTTTGCTCCAGACATGAGGACCGGTTTGAAACATGACGTCGTCTACAGTTTCTTCGACCCAGAGATTGGTGTGTTGAGAGATATGATAGCATTGATTACACCCGACCATGTGGGGATGTTTCGTGAGGCGTACGGTGGTATTCTGAAGTTGGTCTTCAGGCTTACAGACGGTGACAGGAGCGCCATTCATACTCTTCTCCAGTTTTATGACCCGGGCTTGAGATGTTTTGTCTTTCCAGATTACTTGTTGGGGCCCTTGATGGAGGATTATGCCAGCATCCTGGGTATTCAGATCCGAGATCAGATTCCTTTCTTTGCCACTAAGGTGGAGCCTGATGTTATGGAGATTTCTCGTGCTCTTTATTTGAGCCCGGAGGTGACAAAGGGGGGTTTGAAGGAAAAGGGAAAATTGCCCGGTTTTCATTTAAGTTTCTTGGAGGCTAATGCCAAGGAACATGCTGCTGTGGGTAATTGGAAGATTGTCTGTGCCTTGATCGCTGTGAGCATTTATGGGACCATCCTGTTTCCTAATCAGAAGAACTTCGTGGACATTAATGCCATCCGGTTGTTTATGCAGAGGAACCCTATTCCTACTCTGATTGGAGATGTCTATTACTCGGTCCATAATCGGAACGAGAAGCGGCGTGGGGGACTGGTCCGGTGTTGTGCTCAATTGCTGTACAAATGGTTCATGGGGTATTTGCCTTCCAGGGGTGCTTTTGCCTTTCTTGATCCTATTGTCAAGTGGTCATTCAGACTGATGGGTTTGCGAGCCAAGGACATAGCTTGGACTCACAATGGTATGGCTGGACGTGATTTCATATACAGTTGTGGGAGTCTACCTAATGTGCCTCTTATAGGAGTTCAGGGTTGCATTAATTACAACTCGGTGCTTCTTGGGAGATAGATGGGGTTTGCTGTAGAGGGTCCTCCTCTCGGGCGAGAGATTCAGGAGTCCTTCTACTTTCCAATTAAGGGAAATCAGGCCAAGGTGAGACAAGTGTTGAATGAATGGCGTGATATTCAGAGAAAGGGCAAGGTTCCGTTTGGCAAGGTCAACCGCATGTCCTTCCCCCCATTTGATGATTGGCTTAGGAAGAGAATCGAGCTTACACATCTACCATTTCCGGGAGGTGATCCTTGGTGTCCTTTGATTGAGGGGCCGCGTTCTTCTGTCAGTATGGACGAGTTCCTTGAGATGAAGAAAGCTAGAGATCAGCTGCAGGCGGAGAAAACTGAATTAGAGATGAGTATTGCTCGGATTCAGATGTCTAATCAGGAGATCAGAGGGAGGATGGAGGATCAGGATAAGCGACATGCCCTGGAAGCAAAGCGCTTTGAGATGGATACTGCCTACTATGGGAAGATTAGCCAAGCCTTAGCGTCATCCACAAGGGAGCACGACATCACTAAAGAGAAGCTAGCCAGAGCCTCAAAGGTCATTGAAGATGAGAAGAGGAGGCAAATCATCGTGAGAGATCAGAGAGATGCCAGAGCCAGAGTCCTTGCTACGGAATGGGAAGCGGAGAAAGCGAAGATCATCGCCGAGAGAGATCATTACATTGCTGAGAGAGATCATTACTTCAGACAGATGAAGATTCACCAGAAGGAGGTGGGGAGATTACAGCAGGAGAACACCGAGCTCAGGTTCGCCGCGGAGTTTGATAGGATGGTTGATGATGTAGGGCCTTCTGTGGGACCTTCGTCAGGCTAGGCCTTTCTCATTTGTGTGGATTACCGTCAGGCTTGTTGATGGAATTCACTTGCTTGTATTTCCTTTCTGATTCTGGAGGATTGTATTTGATTTGTATCAGCTTTGATGTATGACTATGGCACTTATTGTGCACTTGTGATATGCATGATTGTTTTCATTCAGTGATCGATCTTCAAGCTTTATTTGCTTTCCTGTATGCACTCACACAACACACACATGGTTGGGTGGTATTTTGCTAAATCATGTATCTCTGATCTGTATGATGAACTCAAATGATGAATGTCAGGATATTGCTGCCGGATTATTATCTGTCTCGATGAAGCCAGGATCGAGAGACAAAGTGTTCCTCATATGGATAGACACTGCATTCATGCATAATCATAATAACTTGTTTTTTGTTTTGCAGGTATCAGTTCTAACGTGCTTGATTGTTTCAGGAATCATTGCTCGTGCTCGTAGAGTTGTACCTTTGCACTCAACACGTCCGCACAGATATTTTACCCGACGCAACACTCCAAGGCTGATGGATCTACCAAATGCAGATGTTCTCGAGCTGAAGGATAAGATGAATGAACTGATCAACATCATGCAAGGTTTTGCTGTGGGCCAGAAGGCTCTGGCCGATAAAGTTGAGAAGCTCGAGCGGGCTTCAGCTGCCAACAGCGGTATCAATCTGGATGGTGTCTCCAACCAGGGGCTTGGTGGTTCTAGGGAAGGCGGAAAGAGGACGACCGTGGGCGTAGTAAACAATGCTGGTGGTTTTGGTGCTTCCACAGGTGGTCAACCTGGTCAGATGGGTAATAATATGAAGGACAGTATGTTCCCTCCGTTCTTCGGGGTTGAGGATGATAAGGAGGAAGACAGAGAAGCTGATCAGTTCTCCATGCACAATGAGTCGTTCGGTCAATATGGTGTCCAGCCACCGAATAAGGAGATCCAGTTGCTGGCAGAGAAGATCAGGGCTCTCGAGAGCTATGCCACTCTCGGGGTCGTGATCATGTCGAATATGGGACTGGTTGAGGGGATTGTGATCCCACAGAAGTTCAAGGCGCCCGCATTTGATAAATATAATGGGAGTTCCTGCCCGGAAACTCATCTTCAAGCTTTCGTCCGCAAGATCTCTGCATACACAATGGATCAGAAGCTGTGGATGTACTTCTTCCAGGACAGTCTGTCCGGAGGATCCTTGGAATGGTACACCAAGCTGAGATCTTCTGACATCAAGAGCTGGCAGGCTCTTGGCGACACATTCTTTAAACAGTACCAATTCAACGCTGACATGGCTCCTAGTCGTACCCAGCTGCAGGGCATGTCTCAAAAGTCTAGTGAGGGGTTTAAAGAGTATGCGCAAAGATGGAGGGAGTTGGCTGCCAGAGTTCAACCTCCATTAGTGGACAGGGAGATGTCGGATTTGTTCATGGGTACCCTGCAGGGGGCATTCGCTGAGAGGATGGTCGGTTGTCCGGTTACCAATTTTGCCGACATTGTCGTGGCCGGTGAGAGGATAGAAAGTTGGTTGAAGCTCGGAAAAATCCAGAGTAACGCTTCGTCGTCAGGATCGAAGAAGCCCTTCGGAAATGGCCAGAGGAAGAAAGAGGGTGATACCAGCGCCGTGTATACTCAAAGAGGGCAGAGTAGGGATCGTTACTTTCAGCACACCGCTGCGGTAACTATTCCTGCTGAAAATCAGCCTGCACAACAGCAACAACCGCAACAACAAAGACAACCATTTCAGCAGAGGCCGCAAAGGGCTGAGTATCAAGTCAGGGGAAGAATGAATGATTGGCAGTTCGACAGGCCGCCCGTGACCTACTCTTTCCTGTTGAAGAAGCTGAAGGATCTGGGGTTGGTACAACTGAGAACTCTGGCACCTTCGAGACCTGATCAAAGGCCAGCCAGTTTTGATGAGAATGTTAAATGTGAATTCCATTCAGGTGCTCCTGATCATAATGTAGAGAACTGCAAAGCTTTTAAGCATATAGTTCAAGACCTGGTGGATTCAAAAGCAATTAACTTTGCTCCGTCTCCCAATGTGAATGCTAATCCCATGCCCGCGCATGGTCAAATAGGGGTGAATGTTATCTCCGAGGAGAGAAGAATTGGGTTGTTGAATGTTGATCAATTGAAGACTCCTTTGGCTGAGGTCAAGAGGCAGTTGTTGTTGAATGGGGTCTTTCCGGGTTGTGGTAATGATTGTGCTGCGTGCATGGTTGCTCCGAATGGGTGTATATTGTTGAGAGAGGTTGTCCAGAGGCTGATGGACGAAGGAAGTCTCAGGTTTGAGAAGGCTGGTTTGGGGAAGCAGGATGTCTCCACCATAACTATTTACTTCGACCCGGTTGATTTGTCAACTCTGGCTGAGGCGGCTCTAGTTACTATCACGGTACCTGGGCTGATTCCTTATGACAAAGATGATGTCGTGCCGTGGCATTATGGTGGGGAAGTTTACTGTAATGGAGAGAAGATAGAGGACCAAGCTGCTAGTGAAACCACCATTTCAAAGGTGGATAATGCCGGACCTAGTGGTTTCACTCGCAGTGGAAGGCTGTTTGCTCCTGATGCTTTGAGGGGAGGAGAAGGAGAAAAAGAAAAGAAAGATAAGGCCGAGGCTTTAGCCAGGGCAAAAGGAAAACAAGCAGTAACCAGTGAAGGTACTCCTGTGGTGACACCGGCGCCTGGTGGGCCGGAGAGAGAACTTGATGATGAAGCGGAAGAATTCTTAAGAATCATCAAGAAGTCAGAATACAAACTTGTTGACCATCTGCAGCAAACCCCATCCAAGATTTCGATCTTGTCTTTATTGCTGAGTTCTGAGGGGCATAGAGAGGCTTTATTGAAGATTCTGAAGAGAGCCTATGTTCCTCAAGAGATAACGATCAATCAGTTAGAGACGGTGGTGTCTAATGTGCATGCCAGCCATGGGCTGGGTTTCACCGATATGGATCTGACTGTGGATGGGAGGAATCATAACCGGGCTTTGCACATTGCGATGGAATGTAAAGGAGCAGTGCTCTCACATGTATTGGTTGATACTGGCTCCTCATTAAATGTGTTGCCAAAGAAGGCCTTGGCAAAGCTGAACTGTGAAGGGTTGATCCTGACGCCTACTGATCTGATAGTGAGGGCTTTCGATGGGTCGAAGCGGGCCGTGTTCGGAGAGGTTGAGCTCCCGGTGAAGATTGGCCCAGAGGTGTTCAAGTCAGTTTTCTATGTCATGGATATTCAGCCGGCATACAGTTGCCTGTTGGGTCGCCCATGGATTCATGCTGCTGGGGCAGTGACTTCGACTTTGCACCAAAAGCTGAAGTATATATGGGAAGGGCAAGTCGTCACCGTGTGTGGAGAAGAGGACATCTTTGTCAGCCACCTTTCATCTTTCAAATATGTGGAGATGGACGGTGAGATATGAAAGACGCCGAGTCAAGCATTCGAAACCGTTAAGGTGGAGAATGCTCTTTTTGCCAAAGAAGAAGAGAAACCGTCCATTTCTTCATATAAACAGGCCGCCGAGGTGGTGAAGAGTGGGGAGGCTCCTGGTTGGGGTAGGATGATGGACATCTCCGCCAAGAAAGACCGCTTTGGAGTAGGTTATCAACCGGGCCGAGGCTCTGGACAAGGCAGAGGACGTCGTACGTCAGTCACATTCACCAGTGCTGGAATGCTGGATCTAGATCACATCTGTATGGTGGGTGATGAAGTTGACAGCGACTATGAAATTGATCGGTGGATAAAGCCGTGTGCACCAGGGATGGGAGTCCAGAACTGGAAGGCTGAAAAGATCATCACTGTCACTCTGCTCGAAGAGTAATATTTTCCTGTTTTCAGTTTTATTTGCATGAAAGCCATACGTGTTGCCCGACACGTAATGGTTCATTGTAAGGGCCACCTCATGTTCATTCTTGCAAAATTTGGCATCATAAATAAAAGGATGTTTTTTCAGTTAAAAGCGGTGTTCCCTGTTTCTCCTTAATTTTTGCAGTTTAAAAATAAAACAAAATAAAAATGGCAATGTTTTCATTTTTCTTTGCAATTTGTCTTGCTCCGGTTCTAAAGCAATGCATGAATCCACATTCATGCAGATGCGATCTTTCTCCGGATCTCATTGATAACAATCCTGTTACACCCTCATATGACTTCGACAATCCGATCTATCATGCCGAAGAAGAAGGCGAAGAAGATTGTGAACTGCCAGGGGAGTTAGCCAGGTTGTTAAAACAAGAGGAGAAGGTGATTCAGCCGCATGAAGAGCAGGTTGAGACAGTGAATCTGGGTATCGACGAGGTCAAGAGAGAAGTGAAAATCGGGGTTGCTTTGGAGGAAAGTGTCAAGAACAGAATGGTAGCATTGTTGAGAGAATATGTTGATATCTTTGCCTGGTCTTATCAAGATATGTCGGGGTTGGATACCGATATCGTGGTGCACAAGCTACCGTTGAGAGCAGATTGTCCTCCAGTGAAGCAGAAGTTGCGCAGAACTCGACCTGAGATGGCAATGAAAATTAAAGAGGAAGTGCAGAAGCAGTGGGATGCCGGTTTCCTAGCTGTCACTAATTATCCGCCATGGGTCGCGAACATTGTGCCAGTCCCGAAGAAGGATGGGAAAGTAAGAATGTGTGTGGACTACCGGGATCTGAACAGGGCTAGCCCGAAAGATGATTTTCCGCTACCTCACATTGACGTGTTGGTAGATAATACAGCTCAATTCTCGGTGTTTTCCTTCATGGATGGCTTTTCTGGCTATAATCAAATCAAAATGTCGCCAGATGATATGGAGAAAACAACGTTCATCACACCGTGGGGCACTTTTTGTTATAAGGTGATGCCGTTTGGTCTCAAAAACGCCGGTGCTACTTATCAGAGGGCCATGGTGACTTTGTTTCATGATATGATTCATCATGAAATTGAATGCTATGTTGATGACATGATAGCAAAGTCCCAGACAGAAGATGGGCATTTGGTGGATTTGGCCAAGTTGTTCGACCGGCTGAGACAATTCAGACTGAGGTTGAATCCGAATAAGTGCACTTTCGGAGTGCGGTCCGGTAAATTGCTGGGGTTCATTGTGAGTGAAAAAGGAATCGAGGTTGATCATGCTAAAGTAAAAGCAATAAGAGAAATGCCTGAACCGAGAACAGAGAAGGAGGTTCGTGGTTTCTTAGGTAGATTGAACTACATTTCACGGTTCATATCTCACCTAACAGCCACGTGTGAACCTATATTCAAGTTGTTAAGAAAAGATCAAACGGTCAGGTGGAATAATGATTGCCAAGCGGCATTTGAAAAGATAAAAGAGTATTTGCAGGAGCCTCCAATTCTGATGCCTCCTGTGGAGGGCAGACCGTTAATTCTGTACTTGACAGTCCTCGAGGGGTCTATGGGGTGTGTATTGGGGCAGCATGACGAGTCTGGTCGAAAAGAGCATGCCATATACTACCTTAGCAAAAAGTTTACCGACTGTGAAACAAGATATTCACTGCTCGAGAAAACTTGTTGTGCTTTGGTCTGGGTTGCTCGCCGACTGAGACAGTATATGTTGGTTCATACCACTTTATTGATTTCCAAGATGGATCCAATCAAGTACATTTTTGAGAAGCCAGCATTGACCGGACGGGTTGCGAGGTGGCAAATGATTTTGACCGAATATGATATCCAGTATACCTCTCAGAAGGCGATTAAGGGGAGTGTATTGTCTGATTACCTCGCTCAGCAACCCATTGAGGATTATCAACCGATGAAGTTTGAATTCCCTGATGAGGACATCATGTTCCTCAAATCGAAAGATTGCGAGGAACCAATCCCGGAGGAGGGGCCTGACTCTGAATCCGAATGGATTCTGATGTTTGATGGGGCCGTTAACGTGAATGGTAGCGGTGTTGGTGCTATTTTGGTTACGCCGAAAGGATCCCACATTCCTTTTGCTGCCCGGCTAACATTTAAGTGCACCAACAACGTGGCTGAATACGAAGCTTGTATATTGGGGATTGAAGAGGCGATTGATTTGAGAATCAAAAACCTTGTTATATATGGAGATTCAACTCTGGTTGTGAACCAAATTAACGAAAAATGGTATACGCATCAATCTCATTTAGTTCCATACCGAGACTATACGAGGAGATTGTTGATGTTTTTCACCAAGGTGGTATTACATCATGTGCCTAGGGAAGAAAACCCGTTGGCAGATGCTTTGGCTACTCTGGCTGCCTTGATTAAGGTGCAATGGTGGAATCAATTCCCCAGTGTTGAGGTGGGACGTCTGGATAGACCGGCTTATGTGTTTGCTGTTGACACAACGCCTGATGATAAGAAGCCGTGGTATTACGATATCAAACGCTATCTGGAAACTCAAGAGTATCCTGAGGGAGCATCCAAAAAGGACCGAAAGACTCTGCGGAGGTTGGCCATGGTGTTCTACTTGAATAAGGATGGGGTTTTATACAAGCGGAATTTTGATTGGGTTTTGCTCAGATGTGTTGATGATAAAGAAGCAAGCCAATTGATGAAAGAGGTTCACGAAGGATCGTTCGCTACCCATGCCAGTGGGAATGCAATGGTAAAGAAGCTGCTGAGGGCAGGTTATTATTGGATGATAATGGAGGCCCAATGTTTTAATTTCGTGCGGAAGTGTCATAAATGCCAGATTTATGCCGACAAGGTGCATGTGCCTCCAAATCCGTTGAGCTTAATGTCGTCTCCATGGTCGTTCGCTATGTGGGGCATTGATATGATCGGAAAGATTGAGCCTACAACTTCGAATGGGCATCGGTTCATATTAGTGGCTATTGATTACTTCACCAAGTGGGTTGAAGCAGCCTCTTATACAAACGTGACAAAGCAGGTCGTTGCCAGATTTCTGAAGAGAGACATCATTTGCAGATATGGGGTTCCCGGAAGAATCATTACTGATAATGGTTCTAATTTGAATAATAAGATGATGGCAGAGCTGTGCCGGGAATTCAAGATTGAGCATCACAATTCTTCTCCCTATCGTCCGAAGATGAATGGGGCGGTTGAGGCAGCCAATAAGAATATAAAGAAGATTATGCAGAAAATGGTTGTGACCTATAAGGACTGGCATGAGATGTTTCCATTTGCATTACATGGGTATCGAACTTCGGTGCGTACATCTACTGGGGCAATGCCTTTCTCTTTGGTATATGGAATGGAGGCTGTGTTACCAGTTGAGGTTCAAATTCCCTCTTTGAGAGTCCTGATGGACGTGAAATTGCAAGAGGCTGAATGGGTAAGGACTCGGTACGAAGAGTTGAGCCTGATTGAGGAAAAGAGGTTGGCAGCCATTTGTCATGGGCAGTTGTACCAACAACGGATGAAACGTGCTTTTGACCGAAAGGTACGACCTCGTGTGTATCACGAGGGTGATATGGTGCTGAAAAGGATCCTTCCTCCTCAAAAGGATCGAAGGAGCAAATGGACACCCAATTATGAAGGTCCATTCGTGGTCAAGAAGGTTTTCTCTGGCGGAGCCTTGTTGCTAACGACCATGGATGGCGAAGATTTTCCATCCCCTGTGAATGCGGACGCAGTTAAAAAATACTTCGTATAAAGAGACCCGCTGGACGAAAAGAACAAAATAGTCCAGGCAAAAAAGGGCATCCCGGCGAACCGAAAAAAGTGAAAAGGTTCGGGCAAAAATTAGGGATAAAAAGAAAAGAACTGTACACCCGGCAAGTCGAAAACCTGAAAAGGCGACTTGGGCAAAAAAGGGTATCCCGGTGGACTGAAAACCCGAAAGGGCGGTCCAGGCAAAAGAGGGATTGAAACGAACAACTGCGTCTGGCATGATCGTTTGTACTTTGGTTAAGGCACATGGATAATACCCGGTAGGGATCAGTCGGAAACGTCTTGTTCAGAAGGCAGAAAGTACGGAGAGTCTGAGGACATATGGGGTGTAACCGAGTTGGAACTCGATGAGATCACGGTTTCACATTGCCATTAGGATAGATTTTTCCTTTTGTGCGCAATTACCTCTTTTCAGGAGTTGCTTCCTTTGTATTGCTCAGTTATGAGCCACACTTTTTCAATCAATAAAATGCATATTCAGTCAAATAATTTTGTTTTTGATTTTCATTACCGCTTTGATTGCAAAAACATCCAATTATTGTGATAAAGAATTTTGCATTTTAAGACATACATGTCCCTTCCAATGCATGCTTATAAGATTGGAAAGTCGAAATCTTATTCGGAAGGTTGAGTGACCCAAGTGTTGAAATCTTGACACGCCTGGGGCACAGTTTTATCTAACGATCTCTTTTGCAGGTACTGTTGGATATCTTTCACTCACTTGCAGGTTGTGGTGTGGAAGCTTTTGACAAAGAATCCCACGGAGTCCAATCAGGGACGAATAAATAAAAGAATGGTGAAAAAGAGGACGGCGAGAGACGTACGACGATCCTGGATTTTAATCAAGAAGACTCTTCAAAGTCTGAAAATTGAAAAGTTTGTATACATCCCAAGAGTTCGCCCTCCGTCGAGAACGGAGCAGTTGGGAATACAAGGTGATGAATCAGAAAAGTCCAGACGAGTCTGGGAGCTCTCAAAAGTGGAAAGTTGACGTTGGAGTTGGATATTGAATACCAAGGTTCGGCGAATCGACGGGTGTTCGGTACCAGACGTTCCTCATCTCCCCTAGCAGAGTCGGGATGACTAATTCCCCAGCAGATCCAAGATCTGTGGCTTCCCTAGCAGGGTTTGGAAAGATATTCGCCAGCATGTTTGAGATCGGTGTTTCTTCAGCAGCCGGGTCCGAAGGTTGTTGTTTCCTATCGGAGGTATCTGCGTGTGGTGGTTTCCCCAAGCAGAGTCGGGATTGTTATATCCCCAGCAAGTCAGAGACTGTTGTCATCCCCGCAGAGTGCGTTGGTGGTTGATACCCCAGCGATGTCCCCAAGCGGATCGGGTGCAGAGGAGGTTATCCCCAGCAAGGGTTGCCTAGTTCCCAGCAGCAGTGCTATTCCCCAGCAGGGTGGAGATCGGAGTGTTTGCGAGTTCCTCAGCAGAGTGCCTCGAGCTCCTCAGAAGAGTCCCTTGAGGGGGATACTTTTTCATGCATTCATCATATAGATAAGCATAGCATATTGCATAATAAATCGCGTAGCATTTCCATGATTATGGAGCATTACGCTGAAAAAAAAAGATCATGCATCATCATTGCAAGCGATCAGCGCGACTCGAGCCGTGGTTACCGCTTGAGATTTCGTTTCACCGGATGGTGAAGATGTTGCTCTGAGAAGTTTAGCATCAGGACGTCAATGTTCCCCAGTAGTACGATACTGGAGGAAACTTTTCCGTCGGACAGAGATGGAAATGAAGATCGCGATCAGCGCGACTCGAGCCGTGGTTACCGCTTGAGATTTGGTTTTGCCGGATGGTGAAGATGTTACTCTGAGGAGTTTAGCATCATAACGTCAGATCAACAATATTCCCCCGGTAGTGCGATACTGGAGGAAACTTTTCTGTCGGGCGGAGATGGAAATAAAATCAAAGGACGTTACGCGATCAGCGCGAAAAGGGGTTCAAATGGAGATTGGAGTTGAAGATTATGTCCGGGATGAGGACTTCAGGATTATCTTCTGTTCATGTGTCGCCTTAGACTTTGGCTGAGGCCAACAGAGGTCGTTATGGGTGTCTTCTGAGGAAGAATTGCACATTTTATCTTCCTTTTGTGAAGGTGTACCCTCTGATATGTCGCCATCAGAGTGGAGTTTTGGTGTTATTTCCGACGTTGCCAGCGGAATTATCACAAGTTTTTGGAGAACGGGGTTCAAATGGAGAAAAGGAAGTGTTGAGGCATTTTCTGGAGAGCGGGGTTCAAATGGAGAAAGGGAGACACGAGGTGTTTTCTGGAGAACGGGGTTCACAATGGCGATCGCAAGTTATCGTCAGGCGACTGCGGTTCAAATGGAGAATGGGGTTCATTATTGGCAAACAAGATGTCGGGGTTCAAATGCGGTGATCCGGGATCATTCGCGCGAAAGAAAATTCGGGGTTCAAGAAAAAGTAAAAAATAATAAATCCCCAGCGGATGTGGTGTTCAGGCCATGGTCATCCCTGTGTTACCATTTATTTTGGCATCCGGGTCGACATTCTGTTTCGGTATTCAGGCCGATCTTTCTCCGTACCAGACGGATTTTTCTTTCAAGATTGTTTCTTTGACCGATTCTGGCAGGCATTGTTAATTATTTCCCATCAGAGTGCAAATTGTTCGTCTGTTCTTGGTATTCAATCACTCTTCACCCTGATCATCTGAAAGCCGAGGCTATTCATATCGATAGGTTCACAGTGGATTGAATAGGGGCAGATGTAACACCTCAAAATTTGCCCTCCTCTCTTGGGACTAGCTTAGCATATTGCATTTCAGTTTTAGGACATTAGTCATTGCATCTTTGCATATCATGTGGCTACATTGAACAAGTCATCCTCCTAAGTCTTGCTCAGAATATAAAGAGGTCAAAAGATATTCAAGCCTGAGGGTCTCATTGGATTGATCACTAATCATCTGAGGGTTTGTGTTTCAAATTAGGGTTTCTTGGTTCCTCAAGGAGATTGATAATTATCTTGGTTGAAATGGTACATCATCATCATCATGGTCTTATCATCACCAAGAGGTTCATTATGCTTAATCAGATGCCTTGGGATTAGGGTTTTGACCTTTGGTCAACCCTAATCAGTTGAATTGTGCCAATCAGGGCTTGTCAAGGAGATGAGGTCTTCATTGAGATGGGGGATCATCATATGGTTTCATTGAGCTTGTGGAGGCTAGGGTTTCATTTTGGAGCCATTTCATCAGGAGATTGAGGCACAAGCTCAACAGTCAAGCTGAAATTCATCTATCAGCTGAAAAGTCAACCACAAGTCAACTGATGGATTTGGAGGTGGGAGAGGGTTAGAAATACTTCATTCATGTCCAAACAAGTCTCATTTGACATTTCAAATACCAACATTGAAGGATTTGAGGTCAGATGAAAACTTTCCAAAAATAGTAAGTGACCTGTAATTTCAAACTGCCAAAAATGGAAAGGTTTTCTCCTCAAGATTACATGTCCAAGAATGCTTCAAATGAAATTTTGTCCAACATGAAAGTTGAAGATCTTGCTCTCACCTTTCCAAAAAGTCCAAGAACATCCATTTCTCATTTGTGGTTGGCAAGATATGATCAAATCATTGCCAATGGATTTTGAACTTCAAGCTAGCATAACTTTCACACCAAATGGCCAAATCATGTGGTTCTTTTTGGGACATTTCACTCTTGATCTCTACTATCATAATCATGCATCACATTTCATCAATTCTCATCACAAAAATATTCCATTTTTTACTTGAATTTAATTTGAATTTTGGAGGGAAAGTATCAATTTGAAAAATGTGCATTATTATCAATTCCAATCAATTGCCTTTGCCTCCAAACAGATTTTTAAGCTTGTTACAAGTGAAACTCGGTACTGTTCATGCCATGCACATGCAATGAGGGTGATTTTGCCAATTTATCCAAATACTTGGTTTTCACTAATTTTTTTCATTACCAATTGATTAATCATGATTAAGTCTGGTTAATTAGAGGTATATAAGTGGAATCATAACAGAAAAACCCTAACCACAATTCATTTTTTCAGATCTAAATTTTTTGCTCTCAACTTTTCTCAATTTTTTCTCTCATTTCCTTCAAGCAATTTGCATGGTTCTTGCTCGGTTCATCATCAAGCATCATTACTGAGCAACATTCAAGCAAGATTCAACTGAAATTCGTGCAAATTAAAGCTCCTCAAAGCAAGAACATCAACAATGGTGAAGTCTTGAAACTGTGGAATCGTGCGTAGCTGAGCTTCGATCTTCCTTCTAAACATCTCCATAAGCATTGTAGAAGATTCTCCAAGCATCACAAGGCCTATTTCCAGCTGAATCCGCTTCTGTTGCTACAAGAGGTCACAAACTAATTCCCATATGTCGCATCGCGCGAAAAACCGGCGGGAAAAGAAAGAAACAACAGAGCCGCCACCGTGCGTTATTTATCCCAAAAAAGGGAAAGGAAACGCTCAGAGTAAACCTGGGAAAGAACATGGTCTCGCGACCAAAGAGGATGGGTTCGGGAGTCGGTTATGCGAAGGGAAGGTATTAGCACCCCTACGCATCCGTAGTACTCTACGGGATCCACGCACACTAGAAAGGAAATTGGTTGCTAAACACTGCTCAAACATTCACACACACTGGCTGAAAGAAAGGAAAGAGACTGACTGAAACTGAACTCGACAGGATGTCGCATCCTGGGCCTACTTAGTCTATCAGGCATAGACATCAGAGTCCAAGTAGTTCGGACTGGGAAACGACACATGCTCGCTAGGATATCGCATCCTATGCATACGTATCTTCTCGGACGAGAGAAGAATCAGAGCATTCGTAGCTCGGCTGACACGCACACAAACAAACAAAGGCAAAGGCAAACGTGGAGCCCGACTGCCAATCACTGGACTTATGTCAGCATCCGAACCTAAACACACGCAAAGAGGCAAACGTGGAGCCCAAATGCCAATCACTGGACTTACATTGACATCCGAACCTAAACAACACAACAGATAGATAGGGAGTCGGGGACTCAGCCTATAACTGTCAAACGCACACAAACAGACAGACAACAAATGCTAAGGAGTCACAGACTCGAGCCTAGCAAAGGTCAGACAACACACACAACAGAAAGAAAAAGGGCGCCCGGAGAGATCAGCTCAATCTCCTGCCTACATACTTCATCTGGTATGAAGATCAGGGCGATGTAGTTCCCCTACGCAGGGATAAAGGACTAGCCTAACCAGATAACAGAGGGAGACACAACTAGGGAGACTACGACTCGAGCCTAGATGTTATCATGCAAATCATCCCTAAGTTAAGGTTTCTAGCTAAATGGCACAAGGGCCAACCTATCCTAAGCATGGCTCACACAGGAAGCAAGCCACACACACTTAACTTGCACAGGAAGCAAGTCTAAACTAATCCTAACTTGCACAGGAAGCAAGTCAAACAAATCCTAACTTGCACAGGAAGCAAGTCAAACAATCCTATCTTGCACAGGAAGCAGGTCAAACAATCCTATCTTGCACAGGAAGCAAGTCAAACAATCCTACAAGCACAGATAGCACACGCTATACACAAACAAGTGGCTCAAACAAGGGTTAGGTTTTAGTCAAGGGGTCATATCAACCTCAACACACAAACCTCTGGAATGGGGTGAGTGTTGCTCTTAACCTTGCCATTGAGGGGCTAAGGTGAAGCAGATGAAAGGATGAAGTGAGGATGAGACCTCACAGCTCTTATCCCTGGCCTGGGAGAGCTCAAGACAAGAATGTGTGGGTTCAGAAAGTGGGAACCCTTCTACACATTTAAAACTGACTCAACTGTACAATTGTACAAGATCTTGGGTTTTTATCTGTAATGCATCAACACAGTGGTGTGAGCAAAGCAGATGACACACTGAGTAGTGGGGGATAGATTGCATATCCCTACCTTCCACCAATTGCCTCTTCACTTAGGAGGACTTTGACTCTATGCAAGGACAAAAGTAAACAGTCACAAACATTGCCTCTTAAGGAGGGCTTCAGACAGTTGCCTGGCCAAGTAACAGGCCAGGTCTTCCAGACTACATGAAGTAAAAGAGACATACCTCAATGCAAATTGCTTATACAAGCAAAGCAAAAAGTTCACAAGGAACTAAGCAACTAAAGCACCTGAAACAGTCAAGCAGATGTTAGTATGCAACTTCAAACAAAACAAACAGAAACAGACAAACAACAGTCCATTAGAGGCACATGGATGTGCAAGGCACAAGGCTTAGGGCATGTGAGCCAAGCCACCTACAAAACACACAAGTTAGTCAATGATATTTGATCGAGCTCAATCAAAGAGAATTGGTCTTAATGGCCATTTGATGGTCAACCTGAAAAACACAAGCTCAAGGGTGAGTAACAGGACCACTAGGACAAGCCTAGGGTCAAAAGTGAATGAGAAAGTCAAAACAGCAAAGGATATCCAATCAAAGTCAAGTTTAAACATTCAAGAAACACAACCAATTGGGTTCACATCCGTATCAATCACTATCATCATTTCATGAGCCATTTAGGTCAAAGCATGGTAAACAGAAGCTCACAGAAGTCAACAAAAAGACTTGCATCAAAAGCAATCTAAACATTTTCCAAAAATCACCAAATAAATCACATTCAATCCTAACATCTAGCATGGCAAGCATGTCAAATTTCATGGCATTTTGATGAGAGGAAGGCAGTCAATTAAAATCAGAAAGTCAAACCAAATTTAAGCATGCATAATGAAGGTCAACAAACATGGGTCAACTTCAAAAAATCATATCAAATTGAAAACAGAAGAGAAATGAATGAGATTAACACCAATGCAAAGCTTGAGATGTCTAATTATCACATGTCAAATTTCATGTCCATCTAATAAAGTATGAGAATTTCACCAATGAAATGGGAACATGTGTCACACAAAGTCAACAATTGACTAGGCAGGGGGGAAAATCTCAAACAAATGGAAAATAGCTCAAATAAATCCAAGAAAATTCACATGTGAACTAGACATACAAGAGTAGGTTCATGCAAAATTTGGGGTCATTTGGATGTAAGGAAGCATGGTAATGAAAATCATGAAGTTGGACATCAATGGTGTGACACAAGTTGTCACACCCTAATTCAAAAAATCATATCTCACAAACCACAAATGATAAATCCACAAACTTTATACCAAAATCACCATGAATGTGTCTAGTTTAAGCACAAAAAATTTGTGAGCCATTGGATAAAGTATCATCATTTCACAAATGTTTTGGCAAGATGTACAAAATTTGGTCACATGTCACAAACCCTAAGGCCATTTAAAAACCACTCATCCAAAAATTCTGGAAAAATTATGATAAAAAAGTAGAGATCATGATGAACACAACACAAAAAATCCCATTCAAATTGGATCAAAAATGAACAAGTTATGATTTTTACAAGATGGGCATCCCAAGTGAAATAAAAAATGAGGAATAAAAATGAATTAATTGGATAATTGAAACGAAAATGGCAAAGCTGTAAATATGAAACTCATTAAACGGAACGACGCCGTTTTTGGGCCAAGGAACGAAATGTTCCTATTGGTGGTTGGCTATGCACGCATGAAACAGAAGAAAATCTGGAAAATTGGCTTAGGGTTTCACTGTTCACTACCATCCCAAATCGTGATTTTCAAAGTTCTCCAGAAATTGCAATTGAGCATACCATTGTAATCATCAAACAACATACAACATGAATCTGGCCTTGATTTTCATTAAAACAACAACATGCTCATGAATCGAACTAAAACAAATCTTAACACCAAACTTCAAAATGATATAACTTGCAAAATATCAAACCATTTTCAAACATTTAAAGCTCAGTGTGATCAGGGTGAAAAGACCTATAAGATGTACACCATGATTTTTGAAAAGGTTGAGGTCAAAAACTCACCTATTTTTGAAGCAGAAAGAGGAATAGTGTTGTTGTGGTCTTTTAGCCTGAAACAGATGCACTATTGTCCTTCAAATGATGGTTGGTGAAGATAGTTTGGCTTGCAACAACTTGGAAAGAACTTAAACAAACTCTGCCATGGCCATGCTCCCTTGAAAATAGCAGTGTTGTGAGGCTTTACAGATGAAGGGAAATGGCTGCAACAGGTCCCCAATGTTGTTTTGGTGATGTTTTATGCAAGGCCAAGTTTTGGTCCTATGAGAATTTCTTGACTGGTTTGGAGAAATGCAAAAATGTGTTTTTGGAGAGAATGAACTGATGTGTGCAGTGTGTTTTTCTCTGTATGATGGCTGCAATTCTGGTTTACAAAATGAGGAATGGATGGTGAAGCATCAATGCAAGGCTTGGTTTTGTTTCATTGAGTTGTGACAGACTTCTCTTTGAAATGCAACAAGTGAAATGTGTGTGGATGTGAAGTTGGTTGGTATTGTGGGCTAGCAGGGTTTGTGTTTTGGACTGGAAATGAAAAGAGTCAAGGTATCGTTTTTTGAGTGAATGAGTGCACAACCAAGTTTTTCTTGCTGTTGGATATTGGCCTTTTGATGCTGCAGGATTTGACAGTGGCAAATGAAGGTTGCTAGGTTGCTGCAGGGTTTGGCAGTGTTTTGTTTCTTGGTATTTTGGACAAAAAGTTTGAGGTCTGAGAGAGTGTATGAAGTTTTTTTGGTTTGTTATGGTTAGGTTGGCTGCTGTTCCATGATGAACAATTGGTGAACAAGGTTACTGTTGGTTGGCCAAGCAGAGTTTTGGCTATTTTGAAGCTTTGGACAAGAAAGAGTGAGATGCCAAGATAGCAGGGTTAGTGAATGCTGTTATGTGGTTGTGGCAAGGCCATTGTGATTCAAAAATCACAGCAGGACATGTACAAGGTCTGCTCTTTTACCTTTGCCACGCTTCTCTCTTGACAGCTTTTTTGGCAATGGCAAAAGTAGGGTCAATCACCTATTGGATGAGTGATGTCCTATATGTTTGGTCCTGTCCAAGACAGAAAAAATGAATGAAAATACTGTCATGGTTGCTTTTGGCACAAGGCAATGTTTAGTGCTTTTTGTGTCTTCTTTCTGACAGAAAGTTTCCAATGCCAACTAACAAGGTGAGGGTAAGATGAATTCAATTTTCTGCTGTAGTATGGTGGTATGCTGCTAGCAGCCTTTTCATGACAGGAAATGCAGGAGGGTATGTATGTGCAGGTGGTTCATCTGTTGTTTGGCAGATTTTGGTGAATGCAAGGCAAGGCAAGGTTAAAAGTGAGGGAGTAAGTGAAGGTGGTTTGGTCTATGTGTTGTTTTATGCCATGGTGCTTTTGACAGAGAAGATCAAATGCTAACAGCAGGGTTTCTTTCCTTTTGGATCTCAGCAGAAAATAAAATAAATGCCAATCTCTTTTTTTGATTTCTTTTTGGGATCCTGTTGTCTACCAGTGGCAAGGAAAAATGATGCAGGATGTTGTCAAGCCAAATTTTTTTTAGTTTTGGTTTAGGACTTGACAGGTTTTGTAAGGCATGCAGGTACAAGTATGGTATGTGACAGCCTTTGTATATGATGCAGTATATGATGCAGTATATGTTCAAGCCATGTGACAGTACAAGTATGGTATGGAGCAATTGCCAAGGTTTTCTCTCTTTTGCTGCAGTGTTGTGACAGGTTTTTAGAAGAGAAATGCCAAGGGTTTTCTGGTTGGGAAAATATGAGTGAAGGTTCTTTGTGGTAATGGCCAGGTTTTTTTTGTGTGAGCTTGGACAGACAAGGGTCAGATGCCAATAGCAGCCAGTTTTCTTTTTAGGATGTGAGCAACCTTTTTTAGTGCCACAGCAAGGTGAGGGCAAGGTGAATGAAAGATTGGTTGGTTTGCTCCTTGCTTCACAATGATCAATATGGATGTGTCATCAAAAATGCCATGCTTTTTTCTGCTGCAGTACATAAGCTACTGTTGGGTCCTGCTTTTGGTGGCAAAGGCAATGTCCTTCAATTGTGGTTTCTCATGCTGCCATTGCTGCTATCAGTGACAGAAAATTATGCCATGCCCTGCTGTTGGATAGTACAAATTAAGGTGTGGAAGCATGGATGGATGGTTGCTTTGTACTCATTTTCCAAAATTCAAGTAAGCAAACATAGCCATATGTACTATTGGAGTATGGCTGCACTACAAGGCCTCAAAAATGACAGAAGAATGATCAAGAATGCTGCATAATGATGCTGGTACAAGGCATGGTGGTGGAAGCATGGACAAGTATGGTGCATTTGTACCTTTCTTATAATTCAAGCAACCAAGTATAGATTCACATGTGCTGCATAAATTGACTTTGCAAACACATTCTAAATGACATTTATGAGCTGTTCCAATTGGCCAAATGTTGAAAAAATGTTTAAATCAAAAAGTCAACTCTTGGTCAAACTTACATTTAAATGAAAAAGGTCAAAATATGCCATTTTGATTGGTGAAGTTTTGGCTCGTGAAATTTATATTTTTGGAAAGAGGGGATCAAATGTGACTTGTAGGAAAAAACCCCACCAAAATTGGCCAAACGGTTTGAGAGATATGGCCTTCTGAAGTTCAAGATTTTCTGAAATCGATTCGATCATAACTTGCCAACCACACATGGGAATTGAGAGTTCTAGGACTTTTTGGAAATGGGAGAACAAGATCTTCAACTTTCATGTTGGGCAAAAATTCATTTGAGGCTTGTATCAAAATGTAGGTTTGAGGATCAAGACTTTCCATTTATGGCAGGTTTCAGTTACAGGCCCAGTTTCTTCTTTTGGAAATTTTTGATCTGGCTTCAAATTCTTCCATGATGGTGTTTGGCATGATATATGATGACTATTTGGACATGAATGAACTCTCACAAACCAATTCCACTCATCAAATCACTGATTAAATGGACAGTTGACCCACAGTTGACTTTTAGGGTTTCTGACTGATTATGCATTGACTGATGACTTCCAAACCCTAATTCCTTGAGGACTTGACTTCAAAAGATGTCTCAAGTTGTATGGACTCTTGATTATTGACCATGGTGCCCAAATTCCACAAGAATGACCACCATCCACTGCTTTGACTGACAGTTGACCTTTTTTTTTAGGTTTTTTGACTGTCTGTGTATGAACTGCTGACCTCTGAGCCTTCAACCCTTGCCTTGAACACTTCAAATGGACCCCCAAGTCATGTGAACTTGTTGGACAAACCCCAAGGCCTTGGTTCAATGAAAAATTCCTTTGCTTGCTTGGTTGACTGATCAGGAGATTAGTTTGACCTAATTTCTGATTGCTTGCTCTTGAGGCAACTGAGGGACAATGCAAATGCTATGCAATGGATCATGATATGCCATGACCTAATATGAAAATGTATGTATAATGATAGGTGCAAATTTGAGGTGCTACAGCTGCCCCTATTCAATCATCTGGGAACCCGAACGAATGATAGCAACGGCTGTCAGACTTTCAGGGTAAACAGGGATTGAATACCAAAGAACCGTAGAATTTGCACAGTACTGGATATAATACAAAAGAACCACGTCATTTACCGATGACGCCTGCAATTGACAACTTCAGAAAAGCGAAACCATTTACCGATGGTTAGAAACTGGAATCTTGATATTTACCGATATCAACTTCGGCACGACCATTTACCGATGGCGGCTGGGGAAAACAAACTTCTGAAAAGCAAAACCATTTACCGATGGTTAAAACTGGGACTTTGATATTTACCGATATCAACTTCAGCACGACCATTTACCGATGGCTGTTGGGGAAAACAAACTTCTGAAAAGCAAAACCATTTACCGATGGTTAAAACTGGGACTTTGATATTTACCGATATCAACTTCAGCACGACCATTTACCGATGGCTGCTGGGAAACAGATTTTGATGTAGAAAGGAAGCAAGACCATTTACCGATGGTGGCTTCAAAGAAACTTGACATTTACCGATGTCAACTTAGCAAAACCATTTACCGATGGCTGCTGTTACTGGGAGCTCGATATTTACCGATATCGAAGAAAACGGGGCCATTTACCGATGGCGTCTCCACTTGGGGAGAAACAAACTCTTTGTGATGATACCAGACAAGACGTTTACCGACGACTTCTGGGGATTTTGATTTTATTAACAATAAAACAAAGAATGACCAGACATTTACCGATGACTGGGATGAGACACGATGTTTACCGACATCGAAAGATGATGTTTACCGACATCAAAAAGAATGACCAGACATTTACCGATGACTGGGATGAGAAACGATGTTTACCGACATCGAAAGATGATGTTTACCGACATCAAAAGAATGACCAGACATTTACCGATGACCGGGAATGAGAAATTAATTGGGGAGATACAAATATTTGCAACTGGAAAACAGATAGGACATTTACAGATGACTCTACTGGGGATTTCTAGTTGGGGATTATCAGACATTTACCGATGACTGAGGAAAAGACTCGATGTTTACCGACATCGAAAGATGATGTTTACCGACATCAAAAAAAAATGACCAGACATTTACCGATGACTGGAGTGAGACTCGATGTTTACCGACACCGAAACAATGGTGTTTACCGACACCAAAAATGACGACCAGACATTTACTGATGACTGGGAATGAGAAATTCGATGTTTACAGACACCGAAACAATGGTGTTTACCGACACCAAAAATGATGACCAGACATTTACTGATGACTGGGAATGAGAAATTCGATGTTTACAGACACCGAAACAATGGTGTTTACCGACACCAAAAATGATGACCAGACATTTACTGATGACTGGGAATGAGAAATTCGATGTTTACAGTCACCGAAACAATGGTGTTTACCGACACCAAAAATGATGACCAGACATTTACTGATGACTGGGAATGAGAAATTCGATGTTTACAGTCACCGAAACAATGGTGTTTACCGACACCAAAAATGATGACCAGACATTTACTGATGACTGGGAATGAGAAATTCGATGTTTACAGTCACCGAAACAATGGTGTTTACCGACACCAAAAATGATGACCAGACATTTACTGATGACTGGGGTGAGACTCGATGTTTACAGACACCGAAACAATGGTGTTTACCGACACCAAAAATGATGACCAGACATTTACTGATGACTGGGAATGAGAAATTCGATGTTTACAGTCACCGAAACAAGGGTGTTTACCGACACCAAAAATGATGACCAGACATTTACTGATGACTGGGGTGAGACTCGATGTTTACAGACACCGAAACAATGGTGTTTACCGACACCAAAAATGATGACCAGACATTTACTGATGACTGGGAATGAGAAATTCGATGTTTACAGTCACCGAAACAAGGGTGTTTACCGACACCAAAAATGATGACCAGACATTTACTGATGACTGGGGTGAGACTCGATGTTTACAGACACCGAAACAATGGTGTTTACCGACACCAAAAATGATGACCAGACATTTACTGATGACTGGAGGAAGACTCGATGTTTACAGACACCGAAACAACGGTGTTTATCGACACCAAACAAAGAAAACACACGTGGGTGCTAGCATGACACTTACCGGTATCACAAGAACAACTTTTTAGATATGCCAAGGCAAGGCTAATCACTTGCTGGGGGTCTCACTGAGGAGAAATAGACTTTCTGTCACCATCGGGTGAGGAAATAAACCTCTGTCACCATCGGGTGAGGAAATAAACCTCTGTTACCATCGGGTGAGGAAATAAACCTCTGTTACCATCGGGTGAGGAAATAAACCTCTGTGGGGATAGTCAAATCTGAATGCTGTCAAGAGCAACTGTAGCAGACTTGCTGTACTGATGTTGAATGAAATGATCCGCCTCTGCCGGGGATGCGGTCTGGTGAAGTTAACACATGAATGCATATGTTTGAATTTTTCTATGGCGTAATGCTCCATATTGAATGGGAATACTACGCAATTTTTGAGGATGCAATGATTACTACATGCAAAATGCAAATGAACCTTGGCTAGGGAGCCGAAATGATCAGATACTCTGACTCTGTGGGGAGACTCCTCTTGGGGAAATATTCTGCGGGGAACTCTGCTTGAGGAATGGTAAAGCGACTTTACACTCGTTGAAGAATAAGCACTGCTGCTGGGGAAGGGTAAACTCCGCTGGGGATATCCTTCAGTCCACAGGTAGGATAAATACTGGAGATAAATTTCGATGAGCCTGCCTCACTCGGGGAGGAAATCGGCGAATACAGGCCTGCTGGGGATAGGCAATCCTCAGATCTGTTGGGGAATAGAAGGCACTATCCACAGACGTCTTCGCAGGGGAAAATAGCTCTGATAGCTTCCAAACTTGCTTGGGGAAAATATCTGTTGAGGAAACGTCTTCACAGATGCCAATCTGAAACAAACAGCACAACAAAATGCCTCCAGGGGATACATGGACAAAATACGCTCAAGTGTCCTCAACACTCAAAATGATTTTCAAATGTTTTATCATTCTGCACATTGTTGTGTAGCCTCCATGTTTTTATATGCAATGCTTATCAAAAATTCGGACATTTTTGCAAATAAAACAGTAAAAACAAAAACAGAAAAGCTATTTATCTGAATAACGATTTTTATTGATCGAAAATGTGCCTGAAGAGGCAAATACATTAGGAAGCAATTCCTAGAAAGAGGTAATTGCGCATAAAAGGAAAAATCTATCCTAATGGCAATGTGAACACGGCATCCACTATTTCCCAATTCTGTTATAACTCACAGATCATCAGTTTTCCTCCCAACTCCTTGCTTTCGAAGAAGAAAGACTGGACAGATCACATCTTTCGAGATGGCAGACGACAAAGCTTGATGAAGTACAGACAACTCAGACCGTAGTCTTCGCTTTAATCCCTAACTTTTGCCTGGATCGCCCTTTCGGGTTTTCAATCCACCGGGATACCCATTTTTGCCTAAGCCGCCCTTGCGGGTTTTCGACTTACCGGGTGTACAAATTCTTTTCATTTTATCCCTAATTTTTGCCCGAACCTTTTCTTTCTGTTTTTTTGGTTCGCCGGGATGCCCATTTTTTGCCTGGACTCTTTTATTCTTTTTGTCCAGCGGGTCAATTTATGCGAAGTATTTTTTGACTACATCTGAGTTGACAGGAGACGGAAAATCTTCACCATCCATAGTTGTAAGCACCAAGGCTCCACCGGAGAATACCTTCTTCACAACATACGGACCTTCATAATTAGGAGTCCATTTGCCCCTGTTATCTGCACCGGGGGGGAGGATCCTTTTCAAAACTAGATCACCAATCTGATAGCTTTGAGGACGCACTTTCTGATCAAAGGCTCGCTTCATCCTTCGCTGATACAACTGTCCATGACATACAGCTGCTAGCCGTCTCTCCTCGATAAGGCTCAACTCGTTAAACCTTGTTCGAATCCACTCGGCTTCGTCCAGCTTGACATCCAATAAAACTCTCAGAGAAGGAATCTCCACTTCAACAGGTAGGACAGCTTCCATACCATACACAAGGGAGAAAGGGGTTGCCCCGGTCGACGTACGTACTGAGGTACGGTACCCATGCAAAGCGAAAGGCAGCATCTCATGCCAGTCCCTGTACGTAACGACCATCTTCTGCACAATCTTCTTGATATTCTTGTTTGCCGCTTCTACAGCACCATTCATCTTTGGTCTGTAAGGAGAAGAATTGTGATGTTCAATCTTGAAATCTTTACAAAGCTCTTTCATCATCTTGTTATTGAGATTCGAACCATTGTCAGTGATGATTCTCTCAGGAACTCCATAACGACAGATGATTTCTTTCTTGATGAACCGGGTAACCACTTGTTTGGTAACGTTAGCATAAGAAGCTGCTTCCACCCACTTGGTAAAATAGTCAATCGCAACCAAGATGAAGCGATGTCCATTTGAAGCAGTAGGCTCAATCTTCCCAATCATATTAATGCCCCACATGGCAAACGGCCAAGGCGAATTCATGATATTCAGAGGGCTTGGTGGTACGTGCACCTTATCAGCATAGATTTGACACTTATGGCACTTCCGAGCATACTTGAAACAATCGGATTCCATAGTCATCCAGTAATAACCCGCTCTCAACAATTTCTTAGCCATTGCATGTCCGCCGGCATGAGTACCGAAGGAACCTTCATGAACTTCCTGCATTAACATGTCTGCCTCGGGTCTGTCCACGCATCTGAGCAAGACCATGTCAAAGTTTCTCTTATACAACACATCATCCTGATTCAAATAGAAGCTTCCAGCTAGCCTCCTCAGGGTTTTCTTGTCATTCTTCGACGCACCTTCAGGATACTCCTGAGTCTTTAGGAAGTTCTTGATGTCATAATACCACGGCTTCTCATCAATCACAACAGACTCGGCTGCAAACACATACGCAGGCCTCTCAAGTCGATTCACTGCAACATGTGGCACATGATTCCACCAATGAACTTTGATCATAGACGACAAAGTAGCCAGGGCGTCCGCCATTTGATTCTCATCCCGGGGGACATGATACAACTTCACCTTCTTGAAGAACGTCAGTATTCTTCTGGTATAATCTCTATATGGAATCAGATGCGGCTGATTCGTATTCCAATCTCCATTGACTTGATTGACCACTAGAGCTGAATCTCCAAATATGTCGAGTGTTTTGATCCTCAGATCAATGGCTTCTTCTATCCCCATGATACAAGCCTCATACTCAGCTTCATTGTTGGTGACGTCAAACGTCAATCTGGCAGAAAAAGGTATATGAGCACCTTTAGGATTGATCAACACTGCCCCAACACCGTTACCATTCATATTCACAGCCCCATCAAACATCAGTGTCCATTTGTCATCCGGGTCCGGTCCTTCCTCGACGAGAGGTTCTTCGCAATCTTTCATCTTAAGATACATGATGTCTTCATCAGGGAATTCAAACATCATGGGCTGATAATCTTCAATCGGTTGTTCGGCGAGATAATCTGACAGAATACTACCTTTGATGGCCTTTTGTGACGTGTACTGAATGTCATATTCTGTTAGAATCATCTGCCAACGGGCGACGCGTCCGGTGAGAGCTGGTTTCTCAAAGATGTACTTCACTGGATCCATCTTAGAAATCAATAAGGTAGTATGGTTCAGCATATACTGTCTCAGTCGGCGAGCAGCCCAGGCCAAAGCACAGCAAGTTTTCTCGAGCAGTGAATATCTTGTTTCACAGTCGGTAAACTTTTTGCTAAGGTAGTATATGGCATGCTCTTTTCGACCAGACTCGTCATGCTGTCCCAATACACACCCCATCGAGTTCTCAGTCACTGACAGGTACATTATCAGAGGTCTCCCAGGAACTGGAGGTATAAGGATTGGAGGTTTCTGTAAATACTCCTTGATTTTGTCAAAAGCTTTCTGACAATCATCATTCCACTTGATCGCTTGATTCTTTCTGAGCAGTTTGAAAATTGGTTCACATGTAGCAGTTAGATGAGATATGAACCTTGCAATGTAGTTCAACCTCCCTAAAAACCCACGGACTTGCTTTTCCGTTTTCGGTTCAGGCATCTCCTGAATAGCTTTGACTTTTGCTGGATCAACCTCAATCCCTTTCTCACTGACAATGAAGCCTAAAAGCTTCCCTGATCTCACCCCAAACGTACACTTGTTCGGATTCAACCTCAGCTTGAACTTTCTCAACCGGTCAAACAGCTTCTGCAAATTAACCAGGTGCTCCTCTTCTGTCTGCGACTTCGCAATCATATCGTCTACGTACACTTCAATCTCTTTGTGCATCATGTCATGAAAGAGAGTCGTCATTGCCCTCTGATAGGTAGCACCCGCATTCTTTAGCCCAAATGGCATCACCTTATAGCAGAACGTGCCCCAAGGTGTAATGAATGTCGTCTTTTCCATGTCCTCTGGCGCCATCTTGATCTGATTATATCCGGAGAAACCATCCATGAAAGAGAATACCGAAGATTGAGCCGTATTATCAACCAATACATCAATGTGAGGTAATGAGAAATCATCTTTCGGACTCGCTCTATTCAAATCCCGGTAATCGACACACATTCTGACTTTACCATCCTTCTTCGGCACAGGAACGATGTTGGCCACCCATGGGGGATAACTTGTAACAGCCAAAAAACCTGCATCCCACTGCTTCTGAACCTCTTCCTTGATCTTAGTTGCCATGTCAGGACTCGTTCTACGAAGTTTCTGCTTGACCGCAGGACATCCTTCTCTAAGAGGTAGTCGGTGCATTACAATGTCTGTATCTAAACCAGGCATATCTTGGTATGACCAGGCGAACACTTCCACATATTCTCTCAGCATCTCAATCAGCCTCCTCTTGACAGAGTCCTCTAAAGCAGCCCCAATCTTGATTTCTCTTTTGTCGTCCTCAGTACCCAGATTAACAGTTTCCAACTCCTCCTGATGAGGTTGGATGACCCTTTCCTCCTGCTTCAGTAACCTGGCCAATTCTGCAGGGAGTTCACAGTCTTCCTCACTCTCCTCTTCAGCTTGGTAAATGGGATTATCGAAATCATACTGAGCCATAACAGAACTGTTCATAGTGAATGCCATAAGATCGCTTTCTGTCAGAAGAGTAACTTGAACCACTTCTTCAGCCGTCCAGTTGTTGATAGACCCCCCTGGTGCACACGGGCGAACCCAGTTGTCCAAATCACAATCGCTGTCACAGTCTTCAATACCGGTTGCAGAGACGTCGCCATGATTCATCAGCCCAGCGCTGGTAAAGGTACTCGGACCCGCTCGACCATTCTGCTCTGCTTGGAGAGGCTCGTAACCAACGCCAAATTTGTCTTCTTTAACCGGCAAATCCACCATCTTGCCCCAGCCTTCAGCTTTACCGGAATCAACGACCTCCTTAGCCTGCTTGTAAGAAGTGATTGAAACACCTGGCTTCCTCTGCTCAGCGTACGCCACTTTCTCAAGAGCCACAGTCTCAAATGCCTGGCATAAGGTTTCGTGGATCTCGCCATCCACCTCAACATATTTGAACGAGGATAGATGACTCACCAGAATCTCTTCTTCACCGCACACAGTCACAATCTGACCGTTCCAGACATACTTGAGCTTTTGATGGAGTGTCGACGAGACTGCCCCTGCTGCATGAATCCATGGACGCCCCAACAAACAACTATAGGCAGGCTGGATGTCCATAACATAGAAGATGATATCGAATACTTCAGGACCTATCTTCACAGGCAAGGTAACTTCTCCACACACAGAACGTTTGGATCCGTCGAAAGCACGAACGATCAGGTCACTGGGATTAAGCACAAACCCTTCCGCATCAATCTTCCTCAGAATCTGCTTAGGCAACACATTCAGCGACGACCCGGTGTCTACCAATACGTGAGACAACACTGCCCCCTTGCACTCCATGGTGATGTGCAAGGCTTTGTTATGGTTTCGCCCTTCAGGTGGTAAGTCCAAGTTGGTGAAACCTACACCATGCCTGGTGCTCACATTAGCCATCACACCTTCCAATTGATTGACAGAAATCTCCTGGGGCACGTAAGCCAGATTCAACATCTTCAGCAAGGCATTACGGTGTGCTTCAGAGCACATCAACAGTGAAAGTATAGAAATCTTGGACGGAGTTTGATTCAACTGGTCTACAATCTTGTAGTCACTCTTCTTGATTATCTTCATAAACTCCTCCACGTCTTTCTCAAATGACCCCTCGGGCGCTTCTTTCTGAACAGGCTCTTCCTCAACCACAGCTTGCTTACCCTTTGCTTTGGCGAGAGCTTCAGCATTGTTGTCCCTCAAAGGCTGCGGTGCGAACAGACGACCGCTTCTGGTAAAACCTCCTGGACCCCCTACATTATCCACAGCCGGACCAACACTTGTAGGAACTCTATTCGGTACACCAATTGTCACTGGAGTTTGATTCACTGGTCTTGTCTGACTCTCAGCCCTTCTGTAACTGCGGTGAGCATTATCATACTTCCACGGCACGGCTCTACTATTCTCAACAGCCCTTCTTCCAGACGCCACGATAGTAGTTGGAACACTGATGGTTATAGGCACAGGAATGGTAACTGGGGTACCATTTGCTGCAGGTGCACTGACGACCCTTTGTCCACGTTCTTCAGACGGTTTAAAGTAAATGGTGATAGTTGACACTGTTCCACGATCTTTTACAGCCCTACTGAATTGCAAACAACCCTCATCCATCATACCCTGGATACCGGCCCTTAACCGGTCACAACCATTCTCAGATTCTGCACAGCCCAAACAATTCTCATCACAGCCTGAGTAGACACCCCCATTCAGCAGACGGCCCTTCACAACTAGCAGAGAAGTCTGAACATCATCAACATTAACAACCAGATCTTCAGCTTCTTTCCCTTCAATATTGTTCACTCTATGCCCACCATGCTGAGGCATAGGGTTGTTTACGACATTAGGCACTGGAGCGAAGTTGATTGCCTTGGCATCGATCAAATCTTGAACCTTGTGCTGGAGAGCTCGACACTTCTCAGTATGGTGGCCTGGTGCCCCAGAGTGAAAGTCACAACGGGCGTTGGCGTCGTATCCAGGAGGCAATACTGTAGGCGGAGCCATTGTACGCAACTCAATCATCCCCAACCTGAGTAGTTCGGGTAGTAGCTCTGCGTAAGACATAGGCAGAGGATCAAATTTTCTATCAGCCTGTAACTTCTGCCTAGGCTGGAAAGGACGTTGCTGTTGTTGTTGATGTTGTTGCGGTTGTTGAACTCTTTGTTGTTGTTGACGAGGTTGAGGTGTCGGAATGGTCACTGCAGCTACTGGGCGATATTGATCTATGTTTGCATTTGCTCTGTACACACCCCCTCTGTGTTGTACAGCATTGGTCTCTCCTTCTCTTCGGCGAGGTGCCCCAGAGAACGGCTTCCTAGAAGAAGATGAACCAGCATCCTGAATCTTCCCAGTTTTAATCAAGCTCTCAGTCCTCTCTCCACAAATGACAACATCAGAAAAACTACCGAATGGGCAGCTCCCCATCCGGTCCATAAACACACCTTGAAGAGTGCCAATAAACATATCTGTCAACTCCCTCTCCAGCATAGGGGGTTGAACTCTAGCAGCCAGTTCACGCCACCTCTGGGCATACTCCTTGAAGCTCTCATTGGATTTCTGACAAAGACTCTGCAGCTGAGTCCGGCTCGGTGCCATGTCCATGTTGTGTTTGTACTGCCTCAAGAAGGCCTCACCTAGATCTCTCCAGCATCGGATCGAATCTCTCTTCAATTCCATGTACCAGTCCAAAGAAGCCCCAGATAGACTATCTTGGAAAAAATACATCCACATTTTTTCATCATCGGTATACGCAGAGATCTTTCGATAATAAGCCTGCACATGGGTGCGAGGGCAAGAAGTACCGTTGTATTTGTCGAATGACGGTGCTTTGAACTTGTGAGGGATTCTCAAACCTTCAACCAATCCCATATTAGTAACATCAAAACCGAGAGAATTCTGACTTTCCATAGCGCGGATCTTCTCAGCAAGAGCCTCAACTTTACGATCTCTCTCATTAACCCTTCCCAGAACTTCTTCGTCTTCACTGAGCAGAGAGAACATATCCTCTTGTCTGTCAACAATCGGAACAGGATTACGGGCCGGAGCACGGACTACTCTGGCATTAGCGGCATCTGGAACAATAGGTTGACCGTTGATTCGAATACCCCCTAACTCCTCACCTACAGCATAGTTGTTGACGGGTACAGCAGCAGCAACATTGTTATCATTGACCGGGCCTCCCTCTGGCGGAGCATGGTTGATCGGTGGATTTGCAGCCTCTTGTCTCTGAACCATAGCTCGAAGCTCTTCTTGACCTTGCGCAACCCCTTGCATCATATTCATAAACTGGGCCATGCTTGCCTTCATCTCAGCCAACTCAGCTTGAAATTGATCCATACTTCTCTGTTGATTCAGTCTTGTTGAGTAGCGGTGCGGACGTTGATCAGCTATCCTGCCTGAACAGGAACCAAGAGTGAGAAGTCACGACCAAGAACACCTGTTATGCAAAATGATATGAGTATGATGCTAATGATGCGTATGATGCACATGATATGCTCATTTCTCAAGCATTCAAAGAGCCTGACCCATCCTGAAAAGATGGCAACCTGCAGCAACAAGAGAACAAACAGATACAAGGAAATGCTGACATCCTTATATATACATAAGGGTAAAAAGGCATACAACCAATGTCAACATAATATCTGAATAAACAACGTACAAAGAAAAAAGAATCCCATCCAACAAGCCTGGAGGTGATTCTTAACAAAAGATCCAAGAGATGGCTTTACACGCAAATGAATCCCATCCAACAAGCCTGGAGGTGATTCTCAACAAATACAATCAGAGATACAGTCTACAGCAGACGGTCCTCCGGAATGAGGGTCTTCAGGTAATGACACTGGTCTATCAACAGCGAACATTCGGAGCAATCTGGTAAAGGAGTGATCTTCTCTTTCAACTGTCTTCTCAGCTCCAAGACTTCTCCTCCAAGGTGGTTCTCTGATGCTTGTCTCAAGTCTACTTCCTTCTTCAACTGGATGTCTTTATCTCTGAGTTGCTTCTCCAAGTCTCTGATCTTCTTCTGGTAGCTGGCCTCAACCCTCTGCAGCCTCAAGCACTCCCGGTGTTCTGCATCTAACATACTCTCCACCTCCTCGTAGGATCTCTTCTTGCTTCTCAGTCTGCTAGCATCTTCTTCTCGCACTCCTCTGAGTTGATGAGCCAAGTTCAATCTATCAGCTTTGGCTTTGTACAGCTCCATATGGGTGTCTTGCTCCTTCTCCCTCAACCGACGACTCTCCATCAGAGCTTGCTTATAGTGCTCAGCAGGCACACTATCAGCAAGAATCAAAGGTGGTTGCTCTTGCAACGGTTCCATCCTATCGTAGGGTAGCAACAAAGTTTCCACTCTCTTCTTTACCCAATCAGTGTAATCAGGCATGGCTATGGCAAACTTCTTCCCTAAGACGGATCCATCTCTGACACCAATGGACTTCCAAGCTCTTCCAATCTGCTCCAACCTAACAGGGTCATCCTTCTTCTCAAAGTACACACTCTCGGCTATCTCAGCTTCACGTGGTCTTCTACTCATAACAAAACCTAACTGGCGAAGAGAAAGAACTGGATTATAATTTATACAACCCCTGGTCCCCACGAGTGGCACATTCCGGAATTCTCCACAGCTCATAATAACATTCTTCACATTCATCCGGTAAGATTGCCATCTGATGTCATAAGAGGTGAGCGACATGACCCTCTGAGTCCACTTGAGAGTGCTCTGGGTATCCACAAACGGTCCACTGGCTGGCAGAAGAGACATGAACCATTTGAATAGGAGAGGCAGGCAGCACCTGATGGCTCCACCCTTACCATGCCTACTGTGGATGGCATAGTAAGTATCAGCTAACAAGGTGGGGACTGGATTTCCTCTGATGAAAATGCTGATGGCAACATGGTCAACAAAATTTGGCATACTGGGAAATAGGATGATTCCATATATCAAGGCGGCAAGCTGCGCGTGAAAAGCTTCCCAATTTCCCTTCTCTGCTTCATCTCTGGCTATTCTCAGAAGAAACTTCAACGGCAGACCCACAACTCCCCCACTGGGTTTCCAATTATCACAAACTTCCTTAACACTCAACCTGAGAGCTCTGGCAACAACCTTAAAGTCAACCTCCTTTGGTACGTCCAAGAAAGGAACCTGATGCTGAATCGGGATGCTCAACAATATAGAATACTCCTCGAGAGTAGGTGCTAACTGGTAATCTTGGAACGTGAAACATCTAAGCTCCGGGTCATAGAACTGAAGAAGTGTCTGCAACGGCACCGGGTCAACTACTGTCTTCAACACTGTCAGGATATCCCCATACTGGTTCACGAACCCCCCTAGACGATCACTGGTCACAAGACTGCCCAACTCAATCAGAGGCGTTAAAGGCTCCCGGTGAAAAACGTAGATACAAGTCTTCCGCTTCAACTCTGGGACTGTTGCCATCTCTATCAGTGAACAAGCTCTGGAATGTACCTGAGAAATGATATGCATGCAGGGATTAGTTTTTTTCTTTTTTTTTTCTTTTTTTTTTTCTTTTTTTCATCATTTTTTTTTCTTTTTTTCATTTTTTTTTTTGCGTTTCTTTTTGAAAATAAATATGCTATGATGCACATGATGCAGACACAACTGGCTGGCGGTGCATCTCTGATCACAAAGTCGAAGCTTCGGTCTAAACTCAGAACCCAAATCCAACTTGAAAACCCAAGGTCAACTGAATATACTGTTGTCTGAACCCAAAGTCACCAACAGAACCATAAGTCACCAATAGTACCTGTAATGAATAACCCTTCCCACTCACGGGCGTAGTCTAGGCCAGGGTAAGGTCAAGAGAAACGCAGGATAAACAACCCTTTCAAGAATATCATCCTGTGCACACCCGATGTATGCACCGATAATACCCCATCAGAGTCTGAACTGCTCGTGATATCAATGTTCCGCTAAGTGGCGTACACCACCCGCTTCCCATGAATCACTCTATTCCTAGGTTTCCTAGATTTCACTCATAGCCTGGGTATTGGGCCTTTTACCTCATAGAACTCCCACCCCAACAGAGAGAAACAGACAACCAGCCAGGTGAACAGATGAATATGAATGCAAACATAATTACAAACATAAATGCAAACAATAGACAATGAATGCAAACAGTAAATAATGAATGCAATAAATAAACACAACACAAAGCAACCAAACCCTAACCTAGAGAGCGCTAGGAGAGACTCGCTTAGGGAAGACGGACCAGCACAGGTCAACTTCTCTATAATCCCCAGCAGAGTCGCCAGCTGTCGCATCGCGCGAAAAACCGGCGGGAAAAGAAAGAAACAACAGAGCCGCCACCGTGCGTTATTTATCCCAAAAAAGGGAAAGGAAACGCTCAGAGTAAACCTGGGAAAGAACATGGTCTCGCGACCAAAGAGGATGGGTTCGGGAGTCGGTTATGCGAAGGGAAGGTATTAGCACCCCTACGCATCCGTAGTACTCTACGGGATCCACGCACACTAGAAAGGAAATTGGTTGCTAAACACTGCTCAAACATTCACACACACTGGCTGAAAGAAAGGAAAGAGACTGACTGAAACTGAACTCGACAGGATGTCGCATCCTGGGCCTACTTAGTCTATCAGGCATAGACATCAGAGTCCAAGTAGTTCGGACTGGGAAACGACACATGCTCGCTAGGATATCGCATCCTATGCATACGTATCTTCTCGGACGAGAGAAGAATCAGAGCATTCGTAGCTCGGCTGACACGCACACAAACAAACAAAGGCAAAGGCAAACGTGGAGCCCGACTGCCAATCACTGGACTTATGTCAGCATCCGAACCTAAACACACGCAAAGAGGCAAACGTGGAGCCCAAATGCCAATCACTGGACTTACATTGACATCCGAACCTAAACAACACAACAGATAGATAGGGAGTCGGGGACTCAGCCTATAACTGTCAAACGCACACAAACAGACAGACAACAAATGCTAAGGAGTCACAGACTCGAGCCTAGCAAAGGTCAGACAACACACACAACAGAAAGAAAAAGGGCGCCCGGAGAGATCAGCTCAATCTCCTGCCTACATACTTCATCTGGTATGAAGATCAGGGCGATGTAGTTCCCCTACGCAGGGATAAAGGACTAGCCTAACCAGATAACAGAGGGAGACACAACTAGGGAGACTACGACTCGAGCCTAGATGTTATCATGCAAATCATCCCTAAGTTAAGGTTTCTAGCTAAATGGCACAAGGGCCAACCTATCCTAAGCATGGCTCACACAGGAAGCAAGCCACACACACTTAACTTGCACAGGAAGCAAGTCTAAACTAATCCTAACTTGCACAGGAAGCAAGTCAAACAAATCCTAACTTGCACAGGAAGCAAGTCAAACAATCCTATCTTGCACAGGAAGCAGGTCAAACAATCCTATCTTGCACAGGAAGCAAGTCAAACAATCCTACAAGCACAGATAGCACACGCTATACACAAACAAGTGGCTCAAACAAGGGTTAGGTTTTAGTCAAGGGGTCATATCAACCTCAACACACAAACCTCTGGAATGGGGTGAGTGTTGCTCTTAACCTTGCCATTGAGGGGCTAAGGTGAAGCAGATGAAAGGATGAAGTGAGGATGAGACCTCACAGCTCTTATCCCTGGCCTGGGAGAGCTCAAGACAAGAATGTGTGGGTTCAGAAAGTGGGAACCCTTCTACACATTTAAAACTGACTCAACTGTACAATTGTACAAGATCTTGGGTTTTTATCTGTAATGCATCAACACAGTGGTGTGAGCAAAGCAGATGACACACTGAGTAGTGGGGGATAGATTGCATATCCCTACCTTCCACCAATTGCCTCTTCACTTAGGAGGACTTTGACTCTATGCAAGGACAAAAGTAAACAGTCACAAACATTGCCTCTTAAGGAGGGCTTCAGACAGTTGCCTGGCCAAGTAACAGGCCAGGTCTTCCAGACTACATGAAGTAAAAGAGACATACCTCAATGCAAATTGCTTATACAAGCAAAGCAAAAAGTTCACAAGGAACTAAGCAACTAAAGCACCTGAAACAGTCAAGCAGATGTTAGTATGCAACTTCAAACAAAACAAACAGAAACAGACAAACAACAGTCCATTAGAGGCACATGGATGTGCAAGGCACAAGGCTTAGGGCATGTGAGCCAAGCCACCTACAAAACACACAAGTTAGTCAATGATATTTGATCGAGCTCAATCAAAGAGAATTGGTCTTAATGGCCATTTGATGGTCAACCTGAAAAACACAAGCTCAAGGGTGAGTAACAGGACCACTAGGACAAGCCTAGGGTCAAAAGTGAATGAGAAAGTCAAAACAGCAAAGGATATCCAATCAAAGTCAAGTTTAAACATTCAAGAAACACAACCAATTGGGTTCACATCCGTATCAATCACTATCATCATTTCATGAGCCATTTAGGTCAAAGCATGGTAAACAGAAGCTCACAGAAGTCAACAAAAAGACTTGCATCAAAAGCAATCTAAACATTTTCCAAAAATCACCAAATAAATCACATTCAATCCTAACATCTAGCATGGCAAGCATGTCAAATTTCATGGCATTTTGATGAGAGGAAGGCAGTCAATTAAAATCAGAAAGTCAAACCAAATTTAAGCATGCATAATGAAGGTCAACAAACATGGGTCAACTTCAAAAAATCATATCAAATTGAAAACAGAAGAGAAATGAATGAGATTAACACCAATGCAAAGCTTGAGATGTCTAATTATCACATGTCAAATTTCATGTCCATCTAATAAAGTATGAGAATTTCACCAATGAAATGGGAACATGTGTCACACAAAGTCAACAATTGACTAGGCAGGGGGGAAAATCTCAAACAAATGGAAAATATCTCAAATAAATCCAAGAAAATTCACATGTGAACTAGACATACAAGAGTAGGTTCATGCAAAATTTGGGGTCATTTGGATGTAAGGAGGCATGGTAATGAAAATCATGAAGTTGGACATCAATGGTGTGACACAAGTTGTCACACCCTAATTCAAAAAATCATATCTCACAAACCACAAATGATAAATCCACAAACTTTATACCAAAATCACCATGAATGTGTCTAGTTTAAGCACAAAAAATTTGTGAGCCATTGGATAAAGTATCATCATTTCACAAATGTTTTGGCAAGATGTACAAAATTTGGTCACATGTCACAAACCCTAAGGCCATTTAAAAACCACTCATCCAAAAATTCTGGAAAAATTATGATAAAAAAGTAGAGATCATGATGAACACAACACAAAAAATCCCATTCAAATTGGATCAAAAATGAACAAGTTATGATTTTTACAAGATGGGCATCCCAAGTGAAATAAAAAATGAGGAATAAAAATGAATTAATTGGATAATTGAAACGAAAATGGCAAAGCTGTAAATATGAAACTCATTAAACGGAACGACGCCGTTTTTGGCCAAGGAACGAAATGTTCCTATTGGTGGTTGGCTATGCACGCATGAAACAGAAGAAAATCTGGAAAATTGGCTTAGGGTTTCACTGTTCACTACCATCCCAAATCGTGATTTTCAAAGTTCTCCAGAAATTGCAATTGAGCATACCATTGTAATCATCAAACAACATACAACATGAATCTGGCCTTGATTTTCATTAAAACAACAACATGCTCATGAATCGAACTAAAACAAATCTTAACACCAAACTTCAAAATGATATAACTTGCAAAATATCAAACCATTTTCAAACATTTAAAGCTCAGTGTGATCAGGGTGAAAAGACCTATAAGATGTACACCATGATTTTTGAAAAGGTTGAGGTCAAAAACTCACCTATTTTTGAAGCAGAAAGAGGAATAGTGTTGTTGTGGTCTTTTAGCCTGAAACAGATGCACTATTGTCCTTCAAATGATGGTTGGTGAAGATAGTTTGGCTTGCAACAACTTGGAAAGAACTTAAACAAACTCTGCCATGGCCATGCTCCCTTGAAAATAGCAGTGTTGTGAGGCTTTACAGATGAAGGGAAATGGCTGCAACAGGTCCCCAATGTTGTTTTGGTGATGTTTTATGCAAGGCCAAGTTTTGGTCCTATGAGAATTTCTTGACTGGTTTGGAGAAATGCAAAAATGTGTTTTTGGAGAGAATGAACTGATGTGTGCAGTGTGTTTTTCTCTGTATGATGGCTGCAATTCTGGTTTACAAAATGAGGAATGGATGGTGAAGCATCAATGCAAGGCTTGGTTTTGTTTCATTGAGTTGTGACAGACTTCTCTTTGAAATGCAACAAGTGAAATGTGTGTGGATGTGAAGTTGGTTGGTATTGTGGGCTAGCAGGGTTTGTGTTTTGGACTGGAAATGAAAAGAGTCAAGGTATCGTTTTTTGAGTGAATGAGTGCACAACCAAGTTTTTCTTGCTGTTGGATATTGGCCTTTTGATGCTGCAGGATTTGACAGTGGCAAATGAAGGTTGCTAGGTTGCTGCAGGGTTTGGCAGTGTTTTGTTTCTTGGTATTTTGGACAAAAAGTTTGAGGTCTGAGAGAGTGTATGAAGTTTTTTTGGTTTGTTATGGTTAGGTTGGCTGCTGTTCCATGATGAACAATTGGTGAACAAGGTTACTGTTGGTTGGCCAAGCAGAGTTTTGGCTATTTTGAAGCTTTGGACAAGAAAGAGTGAGATGCCAAGATAGCAGGGTTAGTGAATGCTGTTATGTGGTTGTGGCAAGGCCATTGTGATTCAAAAATCACAGCAGGACATGTACAAGGTCTGCTCTTTTACCTTTGCCACGCTTCTCTCTTGACAGCTTTTTTGGCAATGGCAAAAGTAGGGTCAATCACCTATTGGATGAGTGATGTCCTATATGTTTGGTCCTGTCCAAGACAGAAAAAATGAATGAAAATACTGTCATGGTTGCTTTTGGCACAAGGCAATGTTTAGTGCTTTTTGTGTCTTCTTTCTGACAGAAAGTTTCCAATGCCAACTAACAAGGTGAGGGTAAGATGAATTCAATTTTCTGCTGTAGTATGGTGGTATGCTGCTAGCAGCCTTTTCATGACAGGAAATGCAGGAGGGTATGTATGTGCAGGTGGTTCATCTGTTGTTTGGCAGATTTTGGTGAATGCAAGGCAAGGCAAGGTTAAAAGTGAGGGAGTAAGTGAAGGTGGTTTGGTCTATGTGTTGTTTTATGCCATGGTGCTTTTGACAGAGAAGATCAAATGCTAACAGCAGGGTTTCTTTCCTTTTGGATCTCAGCAGAAAATAAAATAAATGCCAATCTCTTTTTTTGATTTCTTTTTGGGATCCTGTTGTCTACCAGTGGCAAGGAAAAATGATGCAGGATGTTGTCAAGCCAAATTTTTTTTAGTTTTGGTTTAGGACTTGACAGGTTTTGTAAGGCATGCAGGTACAAGTATGGTATGTGACAGCCTTTGTATATGATGCAGTATATGATGCAGTATATGTTCAAGCCATGTGACAGTACAAGTATGGTATGGAGCAATTGCCAAGGTTTTCTCTCTTCTGCTGCAGTGTTGTGACAGGTTTTTAGAAGAGAAATGCCAAGGGTTTTCTGGTTGGGAAAATATGAGTGAAGGTTCTTTGTGGTAATGGCCAGGTTTTTTTTGTGTGAGCTTGGACAGACAAGGGTCAGATGCCAATAGCAGCCAGTTTTCTTTTTAGGATGTGAGCAACCTTTTTTAGTGCCACAGCAAGGTGAGGGCAAGGTGAATGAAAGATTGGTTGGTTTGCTCCTTGCTTCACAATGATCAATATGGATGTGTCATCAAAAATGCCATGCTTTTTTCTGCTGCAGTACATAAGCTACTGTTGGGTCCTGCTTTTGGTGGCAAAGGCAATGTCCTTCAATTGTGGTTTCTCATGCTGCCATTGCTGCTATCAGTGACAGAAAATTATGCCATGCCCTGCTGTTGGATAGTACAAATTAAGGTGTGGAAGCATGGATGGATGGTTGCTTTGTACTCATTTTCCAAAATTCAAGTAAGCAAACATAGCCATATGTACTATTGGAGTATGGCTGCACTACAAGGCCTCAAAAATGACAGAAGAATGATCAAGAATGCTGCATAATGATGCTGGTACAAGGCATGGTGGTGGAAGCATGGACAAGTATGGTGCATTTGTACCTTTCTTATAATTCAAGCAACCAAGTATAGATTCACATGTGCTGCATAAATTGACTTTGCAAACACATTCTAAATGACATTTATGAGCTGTTCCAATTGGCCAAATGTTGAAAAAATGTTTAAATCAAAAAGTCAACTCTTGGTCAAACTTACATTTAAATGAAAAAGGTCAAAATATGCCATTTTGATTGGTGAAGTTTTGGCTCGTGAAATTTATATTTTTGGAAAGAGGGGATCAAATGTGACTTGTAGGAAAAAACCCCACCAAAATTGGCCAAACGGTTTGAGAGATATGGCCTTCTGAAGTTCAAGATTTTCTGAAATCGATTCGATCATAACTTGCCAACCACACATGGGAATTGAGAGTTCTAGGACTTTTTGGAAATGGGAGAACAAGATCTTCAACTTTCATGTTGGGCAAAAATTCATTTGAGGCTTGTATCAAAATGTAGGTTTGAGGATCAAGACTTTCCATTTATGGCAGGTTTCAGTTACAGGCCCAGTTTCTTCTTTTGGAAATTTTTGATCTGGCTTCAAATTCTTCCATGATGGTGTTTGGCATGATATATGATGACTATTTGGACATGAATGAACTCTCACAAACCAATTCCACTCATCAAATCACTGATTAAATGGACAGTTGACCCACAGTTGACTTTTAGGGTTTCTGACTGATTATGCATTGACTGATGACTTCCAAACCCTAATTCCTTGAGGACTTGACTTCAAAAGATGTCTCAAGTTGTATGGACTCTTGATTATTGACCATGGTGCCCAAATTCCACAAGAATGACCACCATCCACTGCTTTGACTGACAGTTGACCTTTTTTTTTAGGTTTTTTGACTGTCTGTGTATGAACTGCTGACCTCTGAGCCTTCAACCCTTGCCTTGAACACTTCAAATGGACCCCCAAGTCATGTGAACTTGTTGGACAAACCCCAAGGCCTTGGTTCAATGAAAAATTCCTTTGCTTGCTTGGTTGACTGATCAGGAGATTAGTTTGACCTAATTTCTGATTGCTTGCTCTTGAGGCAACTGAGGGACAATGCAAATGCTATGCAATGGATCATGATATGCCATGACCTAATATGAAAATGTATGTATAATGATAGGTGCAAATTTGAGGTGCTACACCATAATCTTGCTTTTTCTTATGTTAATGTTATAGATCCTTGATTGCTGAGTTGATTGAGCTTTGAATCGTGTTAAACCATGCCAAAATGAGAGAGAACGGTTGATTTGAAGTTTGACGGATGATTTTTGTTTTGATCGATTCATGCTTGATGTAGTGTTTTTGGATGTGTTAGTTGTTGATTCTTGTTGCCTAATGTTAGATCTACATGATGCAATGCACGATTTGTGTTTCTGGAACCTTTCAATTTTTCTGGAAAAATTATGGATGAAGATCATGAAGATCTTCATGTGTTCTTGATCGCTGGAAATTTCCTGCGGATTTACCCGTGACCTTCATAGTGTTTGCCGCGTCTTTTCCTGCGGATCCATATGCTTTTCCTGCGGATTCACGTTGCCCAGCATGCATGCATGCGCCTAGGGCTTGGCTGAAACGACCTCGTTTTGGTCTTGGCGCCTTGGACATTTGAATGCGTGGCGTGTTCGATCCTGGCCTCCAGCATTTTCATTTTAGCTTTTGCATTTTATTTCACTTATGCATTCACATGTTCATATGCTTCATTCATCATTTTTATTTTTTTCTCCTCATTAAAAAAATCCATAACTCCAAAAATAATGATCTAATTCACATGAGATTTTTTGTGCAATGTTCCTTGTGATGTCTTCTATTTTATGTTGATTTTTCCAGATTTTGTGCTCGGTTGGATTTTTAAATTGCCTAGGGTTTGTTCATGCTTATGCCTTCTTGCACCTTGCTTGCTATTTTGGTTGTGAAATGATGATGGTTAATCCAAGGAAGCTGAAAATTTACATGTGTAATCTAGACACTTTGATTGATCTTTTGGCTTTGAGTTTGCAATTTTTGCATTGCTGGATGTTGAGATATGATGTGGTTAATGTAGGTGTAACAATGTGTGTCACACCATTTCTTATCCAACTTGCTGATTTTATTTACCATGCCATTCAATTGCTAAATGATCTGAATTTTTGCATGATGCTACTTCTGGATGTTAGGTTTGACCATGATTTTTCATAGAATTCTTGGATCCATTTCCTTTTTGTTTGAGATTTTCTTTGTTGGTTGGTCATAATTGGACTTTTGTTGAGTGTTGAACTTTCATGATTTGTTAAATTCTTATGCCTTATCATATGAGCTTGAAATTTTGTACATTGATTCTTAACATGTTGAAGTGTGTCTTGGCTTTGGTTTGAATCATTTATCTTATGTCATTTCTGTTTTAGGATTGCCTTAAGTTGATGCACCATTTGTGGTCTTGTTTGAGCTTGTTTATGCTTACCTTGACTTGTTGATTTTAATTGACATGCTTCTACTTATCCAAATGCCATGATTTTTGGTGTGATGATCATGTAATGAGTTCTGTTTAGCCATGATTTTTCTTGGGAATTATTGAATTATTTTTGAGTTAGTTTGGATTGATTCATTCTGTTTGGTCCAATGAGCTTTGAACTTGCATGCTTTGCACTATTTGTTTTGTGAAATGAAATTGGTATATGATATGAACATGAGACCACTTGGATGTTATTCTTGATTGATTGAACTTGATTATTACCAATTTTCATGTTCTTTTTTGAATTATTTCTCCCTCTTTGACCCTAGGCCTAGTCCTAGTGGTTAGTGCTTATGTTTGAGTTGTGTTTTCAGGACAAGAAGCATATGGCCTTGAGGAGTTTGATTCATTTGCTCATTTGGATTGATATTTGGTTGATGTTGGCTAACATTGATTGGTTTTGTAGGTTGCTTTAGCTCCTTTGAGTTGAGCTTGTGCTTTGCTTGATGCATTGCTTGTGTATAGTTAACTGTTGACTTGTAACTGTCTGTTTGACTATTTGAGTTGTGTACTGATTGTGTTGGATTCTTTTCAGGTACCTTAGTTGCTATAGTTCCTTTGTGAACTTGCTTTTGCTTTGCTTGGTTGCTTAACCAATTTGAGGTAGAATTTCTCTTCTTCATGTAGTCTGGAAGACCTGGCCTGTTACTTGGCCAGGCACCTGTCTGAAGTCCTCCTTAAGAGGCAATGCTTGTGAATGTTTATCTTTGTGCCAAGCAGGAAAAGACCTTTGATAAGGCAATTGGCAGATACAAGAGATGTGCAATCCATCTTCTGCTATTCAGTCGAGTCATCCCTTTGCTCACACAACTGGTGTTGATGCATTATGGATATTAACCCAAGATCTATGTTGAGTCAGTCATAAGTGTATAAGGGTTCCCACTTTCTGAACCCACACTTCCTTTGTCTAAAGCTCTCCCAGGCCAGGGATAAGAGTTGTGAGGCACACCCCTCACTTCCTATTTCATCTGCTTCACCCTAACTCTCAATGTTAGGGTTAAGAGCTAACATCACCTGATACAGTTGGCTTGCTTTTGCAGTCTAACCCTTGTGTGAGTCCACTTTGTCTGTATATAGTGTGTGCTAATTGTGTGTATGTTTGCTTTGTTTTGCTTGTATGCTTTGCTTTGCCTGTTTAGGATTAGCTTGCTGCCTGTGCAAGTTAGATAGAAAACATAACCTAGGACCATTGTGGAATACATGATAACTATTAGGCTCGAGTCAGTCTCCCTTCTAGTTGGTCATTTCCCAGTATCTGGTTAGGAGATAGTTTCTCCCCTGTTCAGGGGAACTACGTTGCCCTGATCCTCATGCCAGATGAGGTACGTAGGCAGGAGATCGTACGAGATCTCTCCGGGCACCCTTTTTTTTTGTGTGTGTTTGCTTGACAGTTGCTAGGCTCGAGTACCAGACTCCTTAGTAACTTGTTGTTTGTTACCTTCTTGTGTGTTAGGAGACGGATGTAAGCCCAGCGATTGGCATTCCGTATCTTATTGTTGTGTGCTTGGAGTCCGATATAAGTCCAGCAATTGGCCTTTGGTTTCCAGTGTGGATTTGTTTGGTTCGGAGTCTGATGTAAGTCCAGCGATTGGCATTTGGTTTCCATGTTTGCCTGTTTGCGTGTGTTTTGTTTCGGCGTGCGTGAGCCGAACTACGGTATCTCTGATTCTCATTCCAGATGAGATACGTAGGCATAGGATGCGATATCCTAGCAAGCCCGTTCCCCTCTTCTTCCACTTGTGTTTGTTCAGTGTGTGTGTGTATGATGTTTGTGAGCAGTTTTAGCAACCTTTTTCTTTCCTTCTGAGCGTGGATCCCGTCGAGTACGACAGATGCGTAGGGGTGCTAATACCTTCCCTTCGCATAACCGACTCCCGATCCCATCTCTCTTTGGTCGCGAGACCATGTCTTTTCCAGGTTTACTTTGAGCGTTTCCTTTCCCTCTTTGGGATAAATAACGCACGGTGGCGGCTCTGTTTGTTTTGTTTTAGCCCGCCGGTTGTTTTTCGCGGATGCGACACTCTAAATGTTGTCAACTAGGACCAATAGAGTAACCAAAGTGGAGTCCTACTAGTCTTGCGAGAGAGGAAACTTCTAGCAAAGTTTAACAAGTTTGAGTCGTCATGACCAGAGTGGAGTTCTTAGTCAGGTGATCTCAAGAGATCAGTTTAGTATCTAGTTTAAGTGTCAGTAACGTGTAAGTGGTTAGACATGTTCTCATAAGTTTGGCCTCAGAAGTAGACCTGCCATGGAAGCGGTACCGATTATATACAATGCTATTATACTATGTCGGCAGGATGTGTAAGTTATTCTCACAGGAGAGAGGATGGAAATAAGGTATCCATAAGTGTGAGTATGTAACTTGGATTGTATATTCGTAAGAACACGAGCTAAGGTTCCCATGAGATGAAGCAAGACGATAGGAAGGAATAACTGTTGTCAGGTAGTGTGATGTCATCCCGATATGTGTGAATGAGTTGTGTGACTTTGTGAGTATTAAGGACACTCACAATTATATCCTAGTTTGATTAAGGTTCCTTAGAATTGTGGTAGTGCCAATGACTTGGAATTTCTCATTGGTATTATTTCTCTAGTTGGTTATTGCATCTCTCCTTCTATGTGTCGGTAAGAAGGCCATTCTTCCTGTGAATGATTTGTAAGGTTCTGGCAAGGTTTTGGGAGCAGGTGCTCATAGTGAAGTATGGATTTTCTATGAAATCCAATAAGGTAGTCAAGGATACCTCTGAGATCCGGTTGTTCCTAGAAGTTGAATTGGAACTGCATAGTAAAGAGTTTCAAATAGGAGAGAATTGTGGCATCTTGTGGAGGACCCGAGAGGTTACTACCCGTAGGAATGGAAGTAAGAGAATCTCACGCCAAGTGTGTTATTTTACTATAATGGTACGAGAGAAGTGAAGCATCAGGTGTAGAAGATTGTAGTATATTGTTCCAGGTTAAGTGAAGTTAATAAGAATATAAATACACAGATTGTAAGACTTGTTGCAAGTGTTGAAAGACTTATAAGGAAATTTGTCAGCAAGGACAAGTTAGAAGAATGAGTATGTCAGAGGCTTGAAATCGAAGAGAAGTCAAATGTTAGTCCAAGACGTTAACGCAAGAATTGTTCATTTGTTGAGTGAAAGAAATTCGGGGGTGAATTTCTATTTAAGGGGGGGAGAATGTAATATCCCATATTCCCTTAAATGCTGAATTAGTTGTCTGTTGAGACCAATTGAGTTCCTATGTACTCTATCTATTATCATTTGTAACAATTAGAGCTGATATGTGCTCTAACTGTTGTCAATTGGGACCAATAGAGTAACCAGGGTGGAGTTCTACTAGTCTTGTGAGAGAGGAAACTTCTAGCAAAGTTTAACAAGTTTGAGCCGTCATGACCAGAGTGGAGTTCTTAGTCAGGTGATCTCAAGAGATCAGTTCAGTATCTAGTAAGTGTCAGTAACGTGTAAGTGGTTAGACATGTTGCTCATATGTATGGCCTCAGAATTAGACCTGCCATGGAAGCGGTACTGATTATTTATAATGCTATTATATTATGTCGGCAGGATGTGTAAGTTATTCTCCCAGGAGAGAGGATGGAAATAAGATATCCATAAGTGTAAGTATGTAACTTGGATTGTATATTCTTAAGAACACAAGCTAAGATTCCCATGAGATGAAGTAAGACGATAGGAAGGAATAATTGTTGTCAGATAGTGTGATGTCATCTCGAGATGTGTGAATGAGTTGTGTGACTCTGTGAGCATTAAGGAAGCTCAAAATTATATCATGGTTTGATTAGGGTTCCTTAGAAGTGTGGTAGTGTTAATGACTTGGAATTTCTCATTGGTATTATTTCTCTAGTTGGTTATTTCATTTCTCCTTCTATGTGTCGGTAAGAAGGCCATTCTTCCTATGAATGATTAGTAAGGTTCTAATAAGGTTTTGGGAGCAGGTGCTCAGAGTGAAGTATGGATTTTCTATGAAGTTCTATAAGGTATTCAGGGATGCCTCTGAGATTCGGTTGTTCCTTGCTGTTGAATTGGAATTGCATAGTAAATAGTTTCAGATAGGAGAGAATTGTGGAGTCTTGTGGAGGACCCGAGAGGTAATTACTGTAGGAATGGGAGTAAGAGAATCTCACGCCAAGTGTGTTATTTTACTAGAATGGAACGAGAGAAGTGAAGCATCAGGTGGAGAAGACTGTAGTATATGGTACCAGGTCAAGTGAAATTAATAAGAATATAAATACACAGATTGTAAGACTTGTTGCAAGTGTTGAAAGACTTATACGGAAATTTGTCAGCAAGGACAAGTTAGAAGAATGAGTATGTCAGAGGCTTGAAATCGAAGAGAAGTCAAATGTTGGTCCAAGACGTTATTGCAAGAATTGTTCGTTTGTTGAGTGAAGGAAATTCAGGGGCGAATTTCAATTTAAGGGGGGGAGAATGTAATATCCCATTCTCCTTTAAATGCTCAATTAGTTGTCAGTTGAGGCCAATTGAGTTCCTATGTACTCTATCTATTATCAGTTGTAACAATTAGAGCTCATATGTGCTCTAAATGTTGTCAATTAGGACCAATAGAGTAACCAGAGTGGAGTGTTACTAGTCTTGTGAGAGAGGGAACTTCTAGCAAAGTTTAACAAGTTTGAGCTGTCATGACCAGAGTGGAGTTCTTAGTCATGTGATCTCAAGAGATTAGTTTTGTATCTGGTAAGTGTCAGTAACGTGTAAGTGGTTAAACATGTTGATCATATGGATGGCCTTAGAAGTAGACCTGCCATGGAAGCGGTACCGATTATATAGAATGCTATTATACTATGTCGGCAGGATGTGTAAGTTATTCTCCCAGGAGAGAGGATGGAAATAAGATATCCATAAGTGTAAGTATGTAACTTGGATTGTATATTCGTTAGAACACGAGCTAAGGTTCCCATGAGATGAAGCAAGACGATAGGAAGGAATAACTGTTGTTAGGTAGTGTGATGTCATCCCGAGATGTGTGAATGAGTTGTGTGACTCTATGAGTATTAAGGAAGCTCATAATTATATCCGGGATTGATTAGGGTTCCTTAGAAGTGTGGTTGTGTCAACGACTTGGAATTTCTCATTGGTATTATTTCTCTAGTTGGTTATTGCATTTCTCCTTCTATGTGTCAGTAAGAAATCCATTCTTCTTGTGAATAATTGGTATGGTTCTGGTAAGGTTTTGGGAGCAGGTGCTCAGAGTGAAGTATGGATTTTCTAGGAAGTCCTATAAGGTAGTCAGGGATACCTCTGAGATTCGGTTATTCCTTGATGTTGAATTGGAATTGCATAGTAAAGAGTTTCAGATAGGAGAGAATTATGGAGTCTGGTGAAAGACCCGAGAGATAACTACTCGTAGGAATGGAATTAAGAGAATCTCACGCAAAGTGTGTTATTTTACTAGAATGGTACGAGAGAAGTGAAGCATCAGGTATAGAAGATTGTAGTATATGGTACCAGGTCAAGTGAAGTTAATAAGAATATAAATACACAGATTGTAAGACTTGTTTCAAGTGTTGAAAGACTTATAAGGAAATTTGTCAGCAAGGACAAGTTAGAAGAATGAGTATGTCAGAGGCTTGAAATCGAAGAGAAGTCAAATGTTGGTCCAAGACGTTAATGCAAGAATTGTTCGTTTGTTGAGTGAAGGAAATTCGGGGGCGAATTTCAATTTAAGGGGGGGAGAATGTAATATCCCATTTTCCTTAAAATGCTCAATTAGTTGTCATTTGAGACCAATTGAGATCCTATGTACTCTATCTTTTATCAGTTGTAACAATTAGAGTTCATATGTGCTCTAAATGTTGTCAATTGGGACCAATCGAGTAACCAGAGTGGAGTTCTACTAGTCTTCTGAGAGAGGAAACTTCTAGCAACGTTTCACAAGTTTAAGTTGTCATGACTAGAGTGGAGTTCTTAGTCAGGTGATCTCAAAAGATCAGTTTAGTATCTGGTAAGTGTCAGTAACGTGTAAGTGGTTAGACATGTTTCTCATATGTATGGCCTCAGAAGTAGACCTGCCATGGAAGCGGTACCGATTATATACAATGTTATTATACTATGTCAGCAGGATGTGTAAGTTATTCTCGTAGGAGAGAGGATGGAAATAAGATATCCATAAGTTTAAGTATATAACTTGGATTGTATATTTGTAAGAACACGAGCTAAGGTTCCCATGAGATGAAGCAAGACGATAGGAAGGAATATTTGTTGTCAGGTAGTGTGATGTCATCCCGAGATGTGTGAATGAGTTGTGTGACTCTGTGAGTATTAAGGAAGCTCACAACTATATCCTGGTTTGATTAGGGTTCCTTAGAAGCGTGGTAGTGTCAATTACATGGAATTTATCATTGTTATTATTTCTCTAGTTGGTTATTGCATTTCTCCTTCTATGTGTCGGTAAGAATGCCATTCTTCTTGTGAATGATTGGTAAGGTTCTGGTAAGGTTTTGGGAGCAGGTGCTCAGAGTGAAGTATGGATTCTTTGTGAAGTCCTATAAGGTAGTCAGGCATACCTCTGAGATCCGGTTGTTCCTTGATGTTGAATTGGAATTGCATAGTAAAGAGTTTCAGATAGGAGAGAATTGCGGAGTCTTGTGGAGGACCCGATAGGTAACTACTCGTAGGAATGGAAGTAAGAGAATCTCACGCCAAGTGTGTTATTTTACTAGAATGGTACGAGAGAAGTGAAGCATCAGGTGTAGAAGATTAGAGTATATGGTACCAGGTCAAGTGAAGTTAATAAGAATATAAATACACAGATTGTAAGACTTGTTGCAAGTATTGAAAGACTTATAAGGAAATTTGTCAGCAAGGACAAGTTAGAAGAATGAGTATGTCTGACGCTTGAAATCGAAGGGAAGTCAAATTTTGGTCCAAGACGTTAATGCAAGAATTGTTCGTTTGTTGAGTGAAGGAAATTCGTGGGCAAATTTCAATTTAAGGAGGGGAGAATGTAATATCCCATATTCCCTTAAATGCTCAATTAGTTGTCAGTTGAGACCAATTGAGTTCCTATGTACTCTATATATTATCAGTTGTAACAATTAGAGCTCATATGTGCTCTAAATGTTATCAATTGGAACCAATAGAGTAACCAGACTGAAGTTCTACTAGTCTTGTGAGAGAGGAAACTTCTAGCAAAGTTTAACAAGTTTGAGCCGTCATGACCAGAGTGGAGTTCTTAGTCAGGTGATCTCAAGAGACCAGTTTAGTATCTGGTAAGTGTCAGTAATGTGTAAGTGGTTAGACATGTTGCTCATACATATTGCCTTAGAAGTAGACCTGCCATGGAAGCGGTACCGATTATATACAATGTTATTATACTATGTCGGCAAGATGTGTAAGTTATTCTCCCAGGAGAGAGGATGGAAATAAGATATCCATAAGTGTAAGTATGTAACTTGGATTGTATATTTGTAAGAACACGAGCTAAGGTTCCTATGAGATGAAGTAAGATGATAGGAAGGAATAATTGTTGTCAGGTAGTGTGATGTCATCCTGAGATGTATGAATGAGTTGTGTGACTATGTGAGTATTAAGGAAGCTCACAATAATATCCTGGTTTGATTAGGGTTCCTTAGAAGTGTGGTAGTGTCAATGACTTGGAATTTCTCATTGGTATTATTTCTCTAGTTGGTTATTGCATTTCTCCTTCTATGTGTCGTTAAGAAGGCCATTCTTCCTGTGAATGATTGGTAAAGTTTTGGTAAGGTTTTGGGAGTCGGTGCTTAGAGTGAAGTATGGATTTTCTATGAAGTCCTATAAGGTAGTCAGGGATACCTCTAAGATCCGGTTGTTCCTTGATGTTGAATTGGAATTGCATAGTAAAGAGTTTCAAATAGGAGAGAATTGTGGAGTCTTGTGGAGGACCCGAGAGATAACTACTCTAGGAATGGAAGTAAGAGAATCTCACGCCAAGTGTGTTATTTTACTAGAATGGTACGAGAGAAGTGAAGCATTAGGGGTAGAAGACTGTAGTATATGGTACCATGTCAAGTAAAGTTAATAAGAATATAAATACACATATTGTAAGACTTGTTGCAAGTGTTGAAAGACTTATAAGGAAATTTGTCAGCAAGGACAAGTTAGAAGAATGAGTATGTTCGAGGCTTGAAATCTAAGAGAAGTCAAATGTTGGTCCAAGATGTTAATGCAAGAATTGTTCGTTTGTTGAGTGATGGAAATTCGAGGGCGAATTTCAATTTAAGGGGGGAGAATGTAATATCCCATTTTCCTTAAAATGTTCAATTAGTTGTCAGTTGAGACCAATTGAGATCCTATGTACACTATCTTTTATCAGTTGTAACAATTAGAGCTCATATGTGCTCTAAATGTTGTCAATTGGGACCAGTAGAGTAACCAGAGTGGAGTTCTACTAGTCTTATGGGAGTGGAAACTTCTAGCAAAGTTTAATGAGTTTGAGCCGTCGTGACCAGAGTGGAGTTCTTAGTCAGGTGATCTCAAGAGATCAGTTTAGTATCTGGTAAGTGTCAGTAACGTGTAAGTGATTAGACATGTTGCTCATATGTATGGCCTCTGAAGTAGACATTCCATTGAAGTGGTACCGATTATATACAATGATATTACTATGTCGGCAGGGTGTGTAAGTTATTCTCCCATGAGAGAGGATGGAAATAAGATATCCATAAGTGTAAGTATGTAACTTGGATTGTATATTCGTAAGAACACGAGCTAAGGTTCCCATGAGATGAAGCAAGACGATAGGAAGGAATAACTGTTGTCAGGTAGTGTGATATCATCCCGAGATGTGTGAATGAGTTGTGTGACTCTGTGAGTATTAAGGAAGCTCACAATTATATCGAGGTTTGATTAGGGTTCCTTAGAAGTGTGGTAGTGTCATTGACTTGGAATTTCTCATTGGTATTATTTCTCTAGTTGGTTATTGCATTTCTCCTTTTATGTGTCGGTAAGAAGGCCATTCTTCTTGTGAATGATTGGTACGGTTCTGGTAAGGTTTTTGGAGCAGGTGCTCAGAGTGAAGTATGGATTTTCTATGAAGTCCTATAAGGTAGTCAGGGATACCTCTTAGATCCGGTTGTTCCTTGATGTTGAATTGGAATTGCATAGTAAAGAGTTTCAGATAGGAGAGAATTGTGGAGTCTTGTGGAGAACCCGAGAGGTAACTACTCGTAGGAATGGAAGTAAGAGAATCTCATGCCAAGTGTATTATTTTACTAGAATGGTATGAGAGATGTGAAGCATTAGGTGTAGATGATTGTAGTATATGGTACCAGGTCAAGTGAAGTTAATAAGAATATAAATACACAGATTGTAAGACTTGTTGCAAGTGTTGAAAGACTTATAAGGAAATTTGTCAGCAAGGACAAGTTAGAAGAATGAGTATGTCCGAGGCTTAAAATCGAAGAGAAGTCAAATGTTGGTCCAAGACGTTAATGCAAGAATTGTTCGTTTGTTATGTGAAGGAAATTTGGGGGAGAATTTCAATTTAAGAGGGGGAGAATGTAATATCCTATATTCCCTTAAATGCTCAATTAGTTGTCAGTTGAGACCAATTGAGTTCCTATGTACTCTATCTATTATCAGTTGTAACAATTAGAGCTCATATGTGCTCTAAATGTTGTCAATTGGGACCAATAGAGTAACCAGTGAACTCTGAAGAGATTAATTATTAATAAAAGAGACAGAATAACATTAATAAGTACAAGAGAAGATATTTTGGTAACATTAATAATTGGTCAATTGGTACTGGAAGACAAAATATCAATTGAGATACTTTTTATTATATCTAATATTATAATACATATAAATTATATGTTATATGTATATTTGTGTGGTATAGAAAGAAAGAAGGAAGTAATAGATAAGAAGTAGTAGGAAGAGATAAGAATGAAAGAGAGAGTTATCAGAAAGAAAAAGAAAGAGGAAAAGAGAAGAGAAGGAAGGAAGGAAGAAGATGGAAAAGCTCATGAAGATCATGTTCATCACCGCCATTATCTCATCTTCATCATCATGAAGGTGAGTACTTAGTTAGTATTTAGCTTTTGAAGGATAGAATCCATGATTAGGGAGTTAGGATTTGTGTGAATCTATGATGAAATTGTTATTGTTGTTGTTGAAATGTTGTCTTTTAGTGTTTGATACTTATGTGTTTTGTTGTTGAAGTTATGGAGGTTAATCACATGAATTCATGACAATATATGTTTTGGTATGGATTGGGGTGGTTGAAATTGGAAAAAGGAGTGTTTAGAAGATGAATTTGTGAAGAAAATTGAAGAACCAACCGATTGGTTCTAGGGTACAATCGATTGGATGAACTTTCTGTTGTGAAGAAGAGAAATTTTGGATGGACTAATCGATTGGTCCTTGGCATCAATCGATTGTTTGAACTGTCTGCTACAAATGGGGGTCGAACCCAGGACCTCCTTGGTATGGAACAAGCCTTACCACTAGGCTAAGCTCTTGTTGTTGAATATTGGTGCAAGGAACAAATGTTAACCTATATTCTTGATTAGGTTAGATTGTTAAATTATTTGAGAATTGTAAATCCGTTTTGGACGTAGTCGGAGGCATTGGAAAGCTCCTTCAATGCTCTATCATATATTGATGATAAATATATATATATATATATATATATATATATATATATATATATATATATATATATATAATGAATTTTTGTTTTGTTGATTGAATATATGGTTCTTGTTCTTGCCATAATTCAAGAACCGTAAATACGATTGATATGAGGCTTAAAGCTTTGAAAAGCCCATACAATGAGATATTGCATGGTGATGAGAGACCATGAGCTAACTAAGAATTCTTGGTAAAGGATAGTGATAATTGTATGCTTGGGTTATGTTTGACTTGTTTGTATGTAACAACTTGAATAACCTAAGAAAATGATGAGCATGTTGTGAGTCGGATGTGCCTAGGGTTTATTATGACATGTTATGCTACTATGTGTGTTCTTGTGTGGTGTTTAATATGCTAATATGTATGCTATAAATTGATTGGGTGTTGTTGGATGTGAAGTAATATGATTAAAAACTTTACAAAGATGAGTGAGGAAACCTAGGAGAATAACTTGATTAATAACTTAGATAGATAATCTAGGTTACGGAAATAAGTATACGGTGATGCTTGGGCGTAACGGTGCCTAGGTATGTAACGTGGACAAGTATTCACGTGGTAACGAATCAATATGCTTTGTATGGAACATGTGTCATATATGTATGAGAATACGGTATTCATTCGTACGATGCTTATGTGGAGGTCATGGACGAATTGTTGCCATGATTGAGAATGTGACGCATTATATGGAACATGCCATGTTATTATTTATGTATTATGGTGAATGAAGTCACCTGTGATTGATGGATTTTGTTATGGTTCATGGAACCGATGATTATGGAACCGATCATGTATTCAGAATGTGTGTTTTCTGTGATGGTACACATCTCTATTAGTATGCTTAGATGAGTATGCATCGGGATGTGGAACAAATGATTCGAGCCTCAATTGGGTTTGAGCCCCAACCATGATGGACATGGGGGAAAGGTGGACACCTAAGTGGGATGTAGCCTCATACGGTGAAAGAGACTCAAAGTGGGTTTAAGTCCCATAGGAGTGATGGTTCTTAAAAGTGGGTTTGAGTCCCATAGGGGAACCTGATATCCACCATGAAAGTCGAATCATACGAGCATGCATGAACAAGGTCTGGCTTAGACGTAAGTCCGTTCGGGAATTGATGTGTCGTGATCTGAATAATGATTGTGGTTGAGTTATGTGAACTCAAGTGACATGTTTCCATACATTGCGATTATCCCGTAGTTACTCAAGTCCTAGTTATAAGGTGCGAGTGATGCACAAGTAACAGAAGGTGAATACTTGTGTTAGAATCGAGTAGAAACCCTGTAGGGCCTAGTGGACCCATAGGATAGGAGAACTCACTTAGATTATTATCTGATTTATTATTGTTGTTATTTTTTAGGTATTCCTAACAGGTTGAATTCAGGAGAAGCTGTGTATGGATGTTTCAAGGGATGTTGTTTATCATGATCTTCCACTGTGGTGTTTTGTGCAATGGAGATATTGCACATAGTTCTTAGATTTTTATTGTTTAGGCATTATTCTATAACATGTCCCATTGATGTTTTTAGTTTGGACATGTGTATATATTGATTCCATTAGGCACTTATGTAAGATCAGTACCAATTATTAACACTTGTATGATATTATTCTAGATATATATTATACGGGTTGTTACAGACGGCGTCACAAGACATCAAGGAGCTTTCAAGGTTAGGTTAGATTTTGACCCAAAAAAAGGCTTCGCATGAAGAAATGAGACTCTGTTGAACTGTTGAGGCCAATGTAATTAAGCCTATTAGAAAAAAGAATATCATAAGTTTGAACTGTTGAGGCCAATGTAACCCAAACATATTTAAAATTTAAAATAACTTATGTGAAACTATGAACCAGATGTACTATTCAAGAATGAGATTTTGAGTATTATAATAAAATTGAAGAGTTGTGATATGTTTTGAAGTTTAATTATTGTTGAAGTGTTAAACGAGGAGGTCGGGAAGGACGAGTGGCATTGTTGTAATAAAACACAGTGCATTGTACTTTACAACTCATAACAATGTTGATATTGAAGTTGGAAATACAATACGTTGGAATTGGAGGCGGACAGGATTCTACGATGAATTCTTTTAAAACTAGTGTAAATTATCAGGCCTAGCAAAAAAAAGGTATACCTATTATTGTTAGGGTTAGGGTAATCAGAGTGTAGTTTTTAATATAATATACTTCATTCGAAAAATAAATTAATGTTGTTAATCATGTGAGAGACTTTGTGTAATTCTAATAAAATTGAAGAGTGATAGTATGTTTTAGGATTTTATTATGACTCTACTATTAATCAAGAAGGTCATGGAAGAGGTGTGGCATTATTCAAGAGGCATGCAAATGAAGGTGGGAGTTTTTTTTCTAAAGGACTCAATTTTACTCTTTTTAATATATGTAAGTATCAAACATTTTATATTAAGATATTATACATAAATTAAATATAATTAAAATAAAAACCTTAAATCATCTTTTTCATAGCTCATATTTACTTTTTTTTATATAAAAAATAAGAAGATATTCATAATGATTAATAAAAAAATGTTGAAATTAAAATGGAAATAATAAATCTACTTAACATATTTAAATTTTATTGAAAACGGATGATTTTCCAATTATGATAGTTGGTTTGATATATGGATACACAAAATATAAAACTAACAAAAAATATCAAGGATTGCATAGCGCAGTGGATTTGTGCGTTTGAATTTGGATCAAAAGGTCGTGGGTTAAATTCCCATTGTGGTCAATAACTTGTTTTAATTTCTCTAAAATCAGAAGGTTTGATAGAGAAAGTATAGTTTTTTTTTTCTAAAACTTTCTTATCCATTCTATTTGCTTTTTGTAATTTTGTCTCATGTGGATGGCACGATTTTGGATTGCTACTGTTACTGGAGAAATGAGGAGCTTTAATATAATAAATTTTTGCCACAATAAAGTGAAATAATTGAACAAAAGGAGACAATAAATCGTAATACTAATGCTAAAGTCAGAATGAGAACCTTGAGACTGCAGTGTGTAGGCAACCATAAAAAAGATTCAAAACACCAAATCTTCTTCCAGTCAAATTTATTAGATTTGATGCCCAATTCAAAAAAAAAAGTATAAGAACCATGAGACGGCGTCACAAGACATCAAGGAGCTTTCAAGGTCAGGTTAGATTTTGACCCAAAAAAGGCTTCGCGTGAAGAAATGAGACTCTGTTGAGAAGGACATTATGGTTTAGACAAAAGTTCATGATGGACCTATGATTATTTATATAAATAGGAGGTATAAAGGAAGCATATGGATTTAACATAGCCAGATAACTTAATTATGTTCATTTTAACAAAATTGTAGTGGCAAACATTGATAATTAAGCCTACTAGAAAAATGAATATCATAAGTTTGAACTGTTGAGGCCAATGTAACCCAAACATATTTAAAATTTAAAATAACTTATGTGAAACTATGAATCAGATGTATTATTCAAGAATGAGATTTTGAGTATTATAATAAAATTGAAGAGTTGTGATGTGTTTTGAAGTTTAATTATTGTTGAAGTGTTAAACGAGGAGGTCGAGAAGGACGAGTGTCGTCGTTGCAATAAAACACAGTGCATTGTACTTTACAACTCATAACAATGTTGATATTGAAGTTGGAAATACAATACATTGGAATTGGAGGCGGATAGGATTCTACGATGAATTCTTTTAAAACTAGTTTAAACTATCATGCCTACAAAAAAAAAGTATACCTATTATTGTTAGGGTCAGGATAATCAGAGTGTAGTTTTTAATATAATATACTTCATTCAAAAAATAAATTAATGTTGTTAATCATGTGAGAGACTTTGTGTAATTCTAATAAAATTGAAGAGTGATAGTATGTTTTTGGATTTTATTATGACTCTACTATTAATCAAGAAGGTCATGGAAGAGGTGTGGCATTATTCAAGAGGCATGCATATGAAGGTGAGAGTTGTTTTCTAAATGACTCAATTTTACTCTTTTTAATATTTGTAAGTATCAAACATTTTATATTAAAATATTATACATAAATTAAATATAATTAAAATAAAAACCTTAACTCATCTTTTTCATAGTTCATATTGAATTTTATTTATAAAAAATAAGAATAAGATATTCATAATGATTAATAAAAAAATGTTGAAATTAAAATAAAAATAATAAATCTACTTAACATTATTTAAATTTTATTCAATACGGGTGATTTTCCAATTATGATAGTTGGTTTGATATATGGATACACAAAATATAAAACTAACGAGAAGTATCAAGGATTGCATAGTGCAGTGGATTAGTGCGTTTGAATTTGGATTGAAAGGTTGTGGGTTAAATTCCCACTGTGGTCAAGAACTTGTTTTAATTTCTCTCTAAACAAGATGAAAATAAATGATTTGAGGGATTCAATTTTAGCGTCAAATTATGTTCCTATCTCCACACACCCTTAAAAAATCAGAAGGTTTGATAGAGAAAGTATTGTTTTTTTTTAATTTTCTAAAACTTTCTTATCCAATCTATTTACTTTTCATAATTTTGTCTCATGTAGATGACACGATTTTTGGATTGATACTGTTATTGGAGAAATAGGGTGCTTTAATATAATAAATTTTTGCAACAATAAAGTGAAATAATTGAACAAAAAGAGTCAATAAATCGTAATACTAATGCTAAAGTCAGAATGAGAACGTTGAGACTGCAGTGTCTAGGCAACCATAAAAAAGATTCAAAACACCAAATCTTCTTCCAATCAAATTTGTTAGATTTGATGCCCAATTCCAACAAAAAGTTATAAGAACCATGAGACGGTGTCACAAGTCATCAATGAGCTTTCAAGGTCAGGTTAGATTTTGACCCCAAAAAAAAAGGCTTCCCATGAAGAAATGAGACTCTGTTGAGAAGGACATTATGGTTTAGACAAAAGTTCATGATTGACCTATGGTTGTTTATAAAAATAGGAGGAACAAAGGAAGCATGTGGATTTAACATAGCCATTTAACTTAATTATGTTCATTTTGACAAAATTGTAGTGGCAGACATTGATAATTAAGCCTACTAGAAAAATGAATATCATAAGTTTGAACTATTGAGGCCAATGTAACCCAAACATATTTAAAATTTAAAATAACTTATATGAAACTATGAACCAGATGTATTGTTCCAGAATGAGATTTTGAGTATTGTAATAAAATTGAAGAGTTGTGATATGTTTTGAAGTTTAATTATTGGTGAAGTGTTAAATGGGGAGGTCGGGAAGGATGAGTATCGTTGTCGTAATAAAATATTGTGCATTGTACTTTACAACTCATAACAATGTTGATATTGAAGTTGGAAATGCAAAACATTGGAATTGGATGTGGATAGGATTCTATGATGAATTCTTTTAAAACTAGTTTAAATTATAAGATTTTGTGTTTCATTTTAAGCCTCTAGTTTGATTTCTATTATATTTTCTTCCTCTTATATCTTAAAGGTGAACCAAAAGTAAATGTTTAAAAAACCAACATTTACACACCTATAAGAAATTAAAAGGTTTAAGAGAGAAAAAAGGAAAATATAATTCTTTGGTGTACTTTTTTATAGTTTTCAAAAACTTTTTTATTCTCTTATTTTATTTTGGGGTCTATTTTTATGTTTATGACATGATTTTGAGTTGTTTTTCTTATTGTATCCTAAATATATATGAATAATATAATTGTTGTCACAATTCCCCCTTGGGTATATGAAAATAGTATTGAGCTTGATAATTGAAATAAGCGGTTGAAGTTTTCTCACATTAGAAAATACAAAAGTTCCAAACACCTAAACATCACCCCAAAAAAATTTCAACTTCAACGCAATGTGTGAACAAAACATAATAAGTAAATATGGACGACATCATAAGTCATCGAGGAGTTTCCATAGTCGGCCAAGATTTTTAGAAAAAGACTTCACATATGGGAAGAAAAATTAACTAAGAAGGATTTTGCGGTTGATCGACATAAAAGCCCAAAAAGAACATATGTTGTTGATACTACTGGTTGAACAAATGAAGTTATTGAACATGACATTTACACGAAACTTAATTCTTTTCCTATTGTCAAATTTTAATTGGAGGCTGAAAATGATAATCAGACCTACCAAAAAAAAGTATACCTATTATTATTAGGGTCAGGGTAATCAGGGTGTAGTTTTTAATATAATATAATTCATTCGAAAAATAAATTAATATTGTTAATCATGTGAGAGACTTTGTGTAATTCTAATAAAATTGAAGAGTGATAGTATGTTTTAGGAATTTATTATGACTCTACTATTAATCAAGAAGGTCATGGAAGAGGTGTGGCATTATTCAAGAGGCATGCATACGAAGGTGAGAGTTTTTTTCTAAAGGACTCAATTTTACTCTTTTTAATATCTGTAAGTATCAAACATTTTATATTAAAATATTATACATAAATTAAATATAATTAAAATAAAAAAACCTTAAATCATCTTCTTCATAGCTCATATTGACTTCTTTTTTTAAAATACAAACAATATATTCATAATGATTAATAAAAAAATGTTGAAATTAAAATGGAAATAATAAATCTACTTAACATTATTTAAATTTTATTGAATACGGATGATTTTCCAATTATGTTAGTTGGTTTGATATATGGAAACACAAAATATAAAACTAACAAAAAATATCAAGGACTGCATAGCGCAGTGGATTAGCGCGTTTGACTTCGGATCAAAAGGTCGTGTATTTAACTCCCACTGTGGTCAGCAAGTTGTTTTAATTTCTCTCTAAACAAATGATAATAAAGATTTTAGGGATTCCATTTTAGCGTCAAATTATGTTCCCATATCTACGCACCCTTAAAATATCAGAAGGTTTGATAGAGAAAGTGTAGTTTTTTTTTAATTTTCTAAAACTTTTTGTAGCGGGGTATTCGTTACCTTTAGATTTATTGACTAAATCAAAAGTAAATCATACAATTCGAGTCGCCACCTCACTTCTATTTATCCAAAGGAAAGGTTAGAAAGCGAACAAAAATCGAGAAGTTTTATCAAATCAAAAACTATTAAAATTGTCAGAGATCTGGGTAAGGGGGTTGGTTATGCAATGGGAAGGTTTTAAGCACCCAAAACATCCTTAGTACTCTAAGGGAGCCCTTTTTGCAAATGTTGTATGGTAGGTTGGTATTTGTGAAAAATATTTGTGCAAACATGATTGGGGAGATGAGAAAAAAATATACAAATTATTTACAATTTCTGTGTTTGAATGGATAAACCCATTGCCTACGTACCATCACAAAGGTAGGATCAAAACCTCGTAGTTCGGGGTAAAAATCTCAAAATAAGTTGGTGAATTGATTGGTCAAAAGCCTTAAGGTCTTTTGTTATCAAAGGGAGAAAACTCAACCTAAACCACAAATCCACCATGTGAGGAGAGCTTCAACATACTAGTGAGGGATCCACCCTATAATAAGTATGGAAGACTTATAGTCCAATCACTAAGGATACAGGTGAGGTTTATATCAACCACTATGATAACTTAAACCTAATAGCTAATGTTTTTGAAAAGCTTTGGCAAAGGTGGCCATTGGAACCACAAAAACAATTTGAGTGAGTTATATTTACAAATTAGGAGTATTCACAAAATAAAGTCAAAGTTGACTTAAGGTTCAATTCAAAATAAGTATTATGAAAAGAGTTTGGAAAATCAAAGGCATAATGCCTAGGTTTCTAGTTTTGAAAACAATGTCAATGTTTGCACAAAATGAGTTTGGCTTGGGTTAGAGTGGAGAGAAGAAGAGAAGAGCTAGTCCTAAACATGCAAAGATGAGGGAAGAGAATAAAACCCTTGGAGTTCCTTTCTTGAGATCATAAAGATGATTCAAAAGCTCATTTCCTTTGGACTTAGCAAGCAATAAGCAATTGACTCAAGCAATCAAGCAAATATTAAATCAAACTCCTAGGATCTTCCAATTTGGATTTGTCTCTCTTATCTTGGATGCTCATGACAATGGTCCTTCTAATTAGCTCAAGTTTGGGATCCCTACCACACAAGAACAAACAAATCAAAAAGTTCCACAATGCAATAAAAGAATGGACAAGAGTGAGTTTAGAATAGGGGTCCTTTCAAGTCATCTTCAAGATTAAGAATTCTAAAGGCATGAGGCCTAGTTGCTCTTCAACATATTTAGCATTCTAAAGGTATGAGGCCTAGTTGCTCTTGAAACTCCATTAAGCATAGGTAAGGTCCTAATTCTAAGTCCTTTCTCCTTTTTGCATTGGTTCACACAAACAAAACAAAACAAGCACAAGGCAATAGGATATTTACACAATAATGTGCTCAAGTGAGCAAAAGGCAAATGGCATAAACATAAACATGAGCTCAAGTGAGCAAAGGGCAAAGACAATATGAATTAATGAGCAAGAAATTAAATTGCATTAAAGTAAATTACAAGAATTAAATGCTTGAATTAAAAGTTAGTAATTAGTAGTTAGTGTTAGTGTGTCATAAGGCAATTTAGCGCTATGTTAAGCAATCGTAAGTGGACTAATGTAGTAGTCACACCTATCTGAGGCCGGTCAATAAAACTATAGGCAAATAAACACAAGTTAGAGATCATGACTAGTAAGCCAAGCTCCTATAACTTGTCATGCCAAAAGAAAAGAAGAATGACCTTGTATGGACTTTAGGTTTTTTGCTTGACCAAGAAGCAACCTATCTTGGACACAAAGCAATTCACTTGATCTTTGATCAAGATGAATTTGATTTGGATCAAAGAAGATTAAGTCTCTCATGTGTCAAGGCTAACCACAAATCATTAACCCATTGATCAAAAGAAAAAGAAGAAGATGAAGATGGAAATGGAATGTACAAAAATGTAAATTCAAATGACATAACCAAAACACATTGATCAAACATGAATAGAATCAACGTCAATCAATGGTAAACAAAAGTGAAATGAAGATTAGAAGTCAAGAAAGGTCAAACATATCTTTGGTATTTTTTGGAATTAAAATAATACATGAAATAAAATGAACAAATAAAGGTCAAACTTCAAATCCAATTCAAATCAACTTGGATAAGTCCAATTGGATCATCATAAGTCTAACATGGTCAAACAAGGTTTGACAAATTTTCTCATCATTTTTTGAAAACATAAACTAATTTTAAACAATTAAAAATGAAAAGAAATAACATAATTGGACTAAAATCTCAAATCAATTAAGAAATTGATGAGAATATTTTTCATAGATTCATCATCATCCAAGGATGTTAAGAAAATATTTTTGGCATTTTTGAATATCAAATGGTATTTTAAATGAATTAAAAACAATCAGAAATGAAATAATTCACAAAAAATATTAAATGGAATCATAAAAATAATTAAAAACCATTTTATGAAACTAGAATTTAAGAGAAAATTTTTGCAATTGGTCCCATATTTTTGTGATTCCAAATAAAGAAGTTATGAATTTTTGAAAATAAATGGATTAAAAGAAATTAAAACAGAAATTAAGAAAATAGAAAAATCCAGAGGCGTCAGATCCAACCTCATTCATTGACGTGGCTGATCACATGGCTAGGAAGCGCGCGCGTATTGGTATGGACAAGTCAAACGCGAAACATGAATCATTTAAAAAAGTCATAACAATACACGGCTAGGATTAGATCTGGAAACTATCATCCAATTGCTAAGGTTCAGACGCATGGGGACGGTGGTGGAAACCACCGTCTTCTCCGGTGAGAAGGCCAAATCCGGCCACCAGTTGCAGTTTTTACAACCTTAACTATAACACGCGATCTATATACCAAATGAAAGTTGGGGTGATGTACATCACCCCTGTGACCTTAGTTTTTGCTCCAAATTCTTATGGAAGAAGAAATTTGAGGTTGAAAAACAAGGTGTTCAATCTGAAGTTAACCAATTCACAAAATTAAAGCCACCACTGGCTTGCCTCTCATATGAGGACTTCAGAAATGCAAACCAACACAAGCAATGCACAATAATCAGAGAGGTTCGAATCAAAATAGTTGAGGATTAAACCTTTGGAGTGCAGCTTTTATGAGCAAAATCCAATCCAACTCTTGACTGCAGCTTGATCTTGAAGTGACAATGAAGCAAGGCTAAGGAATTAGAAGCTAAAGATCAACCAGGGAAGTTGAAATTTAAGCTTGAAAAGAGAAGTGAAATTTCAGAATTCCTTTGGTGAGAGGGTGGGGAATCAATTCAGCAGAGGTTCAGGTGCCTTCAGGTTACCAATTGAGTGAAGTAATGCCTTCTATTTATAGCCACAGCTGATGCAAGGTGTGATCAAACTCGTGTGCATGTGAAGTTGGGTCCTCCATGCATGGGTCTGTACAGGCGCATGTGAGGCCCAAAATCAATTGGTTTTGCATGCTGAACTCAAATGAATCAATTTTGGACGTGCAGATGGCAAGGCAATGGATTGTGTAGCAAGATTTAACATGTTATGCATAATTGATCATAAAGTTTCATCTCTTCGAAAATCCCATTTGAAAAATCCAAACATAAACATGTGAGTAATGGTTGGAAAGGTCTTGACATAAGGAACAAAAGATATGTTGAACAAAAATCCATTTGGAGTTTGGAAAATATTGAAAACTGGCCATGAAGTTCAAGGTTCAAAACATGTATTTGAAAATTTTGCCAAAATAGACCAACTTCAAGCCCTTCTGTTTCAATGATGCAAGCCTCAAATGACAAAACCTTAAACATAAAAGTTGTATATCTTTTCAATACAATAAATTTGGACTTACATTTTGCATCATTTGGATTTTTTATGAAAAAGCTATGGGCACTTTAAGTTGGACTTTTTTCAAGATTCAATGGCTTTGGTCCAAAGTGACCTATAATGTTTTGTATTATCACATGTGTTTCTTTTAGGATTATGAAAATTTGTCCAACATAAAAATTGAATTAGACATATTAAAATTTCCAATGCACTTGGTCTCACCTCAAAATCATGAAAAATGAAGGAGTTAGGTCCTTGGGAAGTTGACCCAAAATTAGGGTTTCAGTCAAAATGACCTATAATGTTTTGAAATGAATGATGACCTTCCAAGTTTCAAATGGATTTTGTATGAACATGAAAGTTGTTCATATTGTTCTTAAGAACATGTTTTCTCTTGGGGTCATCTTCATTTGACAAACACATCAAAAGTTAGGTCTCAATGGATTTCAAAATAGTCAGATGAATTGACTGATTAACTTCTCAAGTCCAAACTTCAAATCTTGATGAATGAATGATTTAGGATACTCACATAAGCTTATATATGCATAAAATGATGAATGAAAGAACTTCCCTTGATTGTATTTGATCATGGGTTGGGGTTGCTTCATGAGCAAGGCACAGTCAATGCATAGTTGAATTAGGGTTTCCTTGGGAAACAATCCTCAAGCCCTTTGGTTTATCTTGATCAAATTGAAAAATTGAGATACTTGGAAGGCATATATGATAATTGAGAGCTTTGTGAACCATTGTCATGCTTGCTTTCATCTTCATTTGGCCATTTCATTGGGTATAGGAGCCTCCTAGGAGCCTTGGATCACATGATTGCTCAAGCTTCAAAACAAAACAAGTTAGTGACATATTTTTGTGCTTTTGGTTAGTAAACAAAATAAGAAAGGCAATAATATACAACTCAAACATGCTTGGTGGTCTCAAACCAACTCACACAAGTCCCCACCCAAGGGTTAAGGAGCCAAGATGCTATGATCCTTGAGGAAAATGAAAATGAGCAATGTTATGATGCCATGAGGGATCTTAGGGTCAAAATTAGGGTCTTACACTTTCCTATCCATTCTATTTACTTTTTGTAATTTTGTCTCATGTGGATGACACGATTTTGGATTGCTACTGTTATTGGAGAAATGGGGAGCTTTAATATAATAAATTTTTGCCACAATAAAGTGAAATAATTGAACAAAAATAGGCAATAAATGGAAATACTAATGCTAAAGTCTGAATGAGAACCTTGAGACTGTAGTGTGTAGGCAACCATGAAAAAGATTCAAAACATCAAATCTTCTTCCAGTAAAATTAGTTAGATTTGATGCCCAATTCCAACAAAAAGTTATAAGAACCATGAGACGGCGTCACAAGACATCAAGGAGCTTTCAAGGTAAGGTTAGATTTTGATATAAAAAAAGGCTTCGCATGAAGAAATGAGACTCTTATGAGAAGGACATTATGGTTTAGACAAAAGTTCATGATGGACCTATGATTGTTTATAAAAATATGAGGAACAAAGGAAGCATGTTGATTTAACATAGCCACATAACTTAATTATGTTCATTTTAACAAAATTATAGTGTCAGACATTGATAATTAAGCCTACTAGAAAAAATGAATATCATAAGTTTGAACTGTTGAGGCGAGTGTAACCCAAACATATTTAAAATTTAAAATATCTTATGTGAAACTATGAACCAGATGTAATTCAAGAATGAGATTTTGAGTATTTTAATAAAATTGAAGAGTTGTGATATGATTTGAAGTTTAATTATTGTTGAAGTGTTAAACGGGGAGGTCGGGAAGGACGAGTGGCATTGTTGTAATAAAACACAGTGCATTGTACTTTACAACTCATAACAATGTAGATATTGAAGTTGGAAATACAATACGTTGGAATTGGAGGCGGACAGGATTCTACGATGAATTCTTTTAAAACTAGTTTAAATTATTAGGCCTGCCAAAAAAAAGTATACATATTATTGTTAGGGTCAGGGTAATCAGAGTGTAGTTTTTAATATAATATACTTCATTCTAAAAATAAATTAATGTTGTTAATCATGTGAGAGACTTTGTGTAATTCTAATAAAATTGAAGAGTGGTAATATGTTTTAGGATTTTATCACGACTCTACTATTAATCAAGAAGGTCATGGAAGAGGTGTGGCATTGTTCAAGAGGCATGCATACGAAGTTGAGAGTTATTTTCTAAAGGACTCATATTTACTCTTTTTAATATCAGTCAATATCAAACATTTTATATTAAGATATTATACATAAATTGAATATAATTAAAATAAAAACCTTAAATCATCTTTTTCATAGCTCATGTTGACTTTTTTTATAAAAATAAGAACAATATATTCATAATGATTAATAAAAAAATGTTGAAATTAAAATGGAAATAATAAATCTACTTAACATTATTTAAATTTTATGGAATACGGATGATTTTCCAATTATGTTAGTTGGTTTGATATATGGAAACACAAATATCCAACTAATGGAAAATATCAAAGATCGCATATCGTAGTGGATTAGTGTGTTTGACTTTGGATCAAAAGGTCATTGGTTCCCTCCCACTGTGGTCGATAACTTGATTTAATTTCTCTCTAAACAAGATGAAAATAAATGATTTTAGGGTCTCGATTTTAGCATCAAATTATGTTACTATATCTACACACCCTTAAAAAATCAGAAGGTATGATAGAGAAAGTGTTGTTTGTTTTTAATTTTCTAAAACCTTCTTATCCATTCTATTTACTTTTCGTAATTTTGTCTTATGTGGATGACACGATTTTGGATTGCTACTGTTATTGGAGAAATGGGGAGCTTTGAGATGATAAATTTTTGCCACAATAAAGTGAAATAATTGAACAAAAAGAGGCAATAAATCGAAATACTAATGCTAAAGTCTGAATGAGAACCTTCAGACTGCAGTATGTAGGAAACCATAAAAAAGATTCAAAACACTAAATCTTCTTCCAGTAAATATAATTAAATTTGATTCCCAATTCCAACAAAAAGTTATAAGAACCATGAGAGGGCGTCACAAAACATCAAGGAGCTTTCGAGGTCAAGTTAGATTTTGACAAAAAAAGGCTTCGCATGAAGAAATAAGACTCCGTTGAGAAGGATATTATGGTTTAGACAAAAGTCCATGATAGACCTATGATTGTTTATAAAAATATGAGGAAGAAAGGAAGTATGTGTATTTAACATAGCCACATAACTTAATTATGTTCATTTTGACAAAAGTGTAGTGGCAGACATTGATAATTAAGCCTACTAGAAAAAATGAATATCATAAGTTTGAACCATTAAGGCCAATGTAAGCCAAATATATTTAAAATTTAAAATAAATTATGTGAAATTATGTACCAAATGTATTATTCAAGAATGAGATTTTGAGTATTGTAATAAAATTGAAGAGTTGTGATATGTTTGGAAGTTTAATTATTGCTTAAGTGTTAAACGAGGAGGTCGGGAAGGACGAGTGGCGGTTTTATGATAAAAGACAGTGCATTGTACTTTACAACTCATAACCATGTTTATATTGAAGTATTAAATACAAGACGATGGAATTGGAGGCGGCAGGATTCTACGCTAAATTCTTTTAAAACTAGTTTAAATGATAAGATTTTGTTTTTCATTTTAAGCATGTAATTTGATTTCTATTATATTTCCTTCCTCTTATATCTTAAAGGTGAACCAAAAATAAATGTTTAACAAACCAACATTTATACACCTATAAGAAATTAAGAGGTTTAAGAGAGAAAAAAGGAAAATATAATTCTTTGGTGTATTTTTTTTTATTGTGAGCAAAACATAATAAGTAAATATAAACGACATCATAAGTCATCGAGGAGTTTCCATAGTCGAACAAGATTTTTAGAAAAAGACTTCACATATTTGAATAGCACTCACCTGAGAAGGATTTTGTGGTTGATCGACACAAAAGCCCAAAAAGAACATATGTTGTTGATACTGGATGAACAAAGGAAGCTATTGAACATGACATTTACACATAACTTAATTTTTTTCTTATTGTCAAAATTTAATTGGAGGCTAAAAGTGATAATTAGGCCTAAAAAAAAAGAATATACATGGAACTATTAGGGTCAGGGTAAAAAATAAGAACAATATATTCATAATGATTAATAAAAAAATGTTGAAATTAAAATGAAAATAATAAATCTACTTACCATTATTTAAATTTTATTGATTGTGTATAAGTTTCCAATTATATTATTTGGTTTAATATATGGAAACATGAATATAAACCTAATGGTAAACATCTAAGGACCGCATAGCAAGCTAGGTTTGGGTGTTTGACTTTGGAACAAAAAGTTGTGGGTTCAACTCCTAGTTAGGGTATTAATAACTTGTTTTAGTTTATCTCTAAACAAGATGAAAGTAAATGATCTTTGGATTTTTATTTTAGCATCAAATTATCGTAGTCTATAGGCAACTATAAAAACGCGTCACAAAAAATCAAGGATCTTCCAGTGTCGGGTTAGATTTTGACAAAAAAAGACTTCGCGTGAAGAAATGAGACTCGGCTGAAAAGGATATTATGGCTGTTTATACAATAGGAGGAACAAAGGAATGAGGTAGATTTAACATAGCCACATGACTTAATTATGTTCATGTTCACTAAATTGTAGATGCGGACACTGATAATTAAGCCTGCTAGAAAAAATGAATATCATAAGTTTGAACGGTTGGGGTCAATGTAACCCAAACATAGTTTAAAAGTTAAAATAACTTTCATGAAACTATGAACCATATGTATTATTCAAGAATGAGATTTTTAGTATTGTAATAAAGTTGAAGAGTTGTGATATGTTTTGAAGTTTAATTATAGCTTAAGTGTTGAGCGAGAAGGTCGGGAAGGACGAGTGGCGTTATTAACTTGTTTTAATTTCTCTCAAAACAAGATGAAAGTAAATGATTTTAGGGTTTTTATTTTAGCATCAAATTATGTTTCTATATCTACACACCCTTAAAAAATCAGAAGATTTGATAGAGAAAGTGTAGTTTGTTTTTAATCTTCTAAAACTTTCTTATCCATTCTATTTGCTTTTTGTAATTTGGTCTTATGTATATGACACGATTTCAGATCATTATTGCTATCTGAGAAATTGGGAGCTTTGAGATAATAAATTTTTGCCATAATAAAGTGAAATAATTGAATAAAAATAGATAATAAATCGTAATACTAATGCTCAAGTCCGAATGAAAACCTTGAGACTGTAGTCTGTAGGCAACTATAAAAATAAATCAAAACACCAAATCTTCTTCGAGTAAAATTAGTTAAATTTGATGTCCAATTCAAATAAAAATTTATAAGAACCCTGAGACGGCGTCACAAGAAATCAAGGATCTTCTAGTGTCGGGTTAGATTTTGACAAAAAAAGACTTCGCGTGAAGAAATGAGACTCGGCTGAGAAGGATATTATGGTTTAGACAAAAGTCTATGAATGACCTATGATAGTTTATACAATAGGGGGAACAAAGGAAGCAGGTAGATTTAACATAGCCAGATGACTTAACTATGTTCATGTTGACTAAATTGTAGATGCGGACACTGATAATTAAGCCTGCTAGAAAAAATGAATATCATAAGTTTGATCTGTTGGGACCAGTGTAACCCAAACATAGTTTAAAATTTAAAATAACTTACGTGAAACTATGAACCAGATGTATTATTCAAGAATGAGATTTTCAGTATTGTAATAAAGTTGAAGAGTTGTGATATGTTTTGAAGTTTAATTATAGCTTAAGTGTTAAGCGAGAAGGCCGAGAAGGACGAGTGGCGTTATTGTACTAAAAGACATTGCATTGTACTTAACAACTCATAACCTTGTTGATATTGAAGTTGGAAATACGAGACGTTTGAATTGGAGGCTGACAAGACTCTACCTTAAATTCTTTTAAGACAAGTTTAAAATATAATATTTTGTATTTCAATTTAAGCTTCTAATTTGATTTCTATTACATTTTCTTCCTCTTATATCTTAAAGGTGAACCATAAAAAAATATTTTACAAATCAGCATTTACACACCTATAAAAAATTAAGAGGTTTAAGAGAGAAAAAAGGAAAATGTAATTATTTGGTGTTTTTTTTATAGTTTTCAAAAACTTTTTTATTCTCCTATTTTATTTTGGGATCTATTCTTATGTGGATGTCGTGATTTTGAGTTGTTTTTGTTATTGTATAGTCAATATATCTGAATAATATAGTTGTTATCACAATTCTCCCTTAGGTATATGAAAATAGTATTGAGCTAGATAATTTAAATAAGCAGATGAAGTTTATACACATGAAGTTTATACACATTAGAAAATACAAAAGTTCCAAACATCCAAACATCATCCATAAAAATATTCAGCTTCAACGCAATATATGAACAAATTATAATAAGTAAATAGAGACGACATCATAAGTCATCGAGGAGTTTCCGTTGTCGGATAAGATTTTAGAAAAAGACTTCACATATGGGAAGAACACTTATTTGAGAAGGATTTCGTGGTTGACACAAAATCCCAAGAAAAACATATGTTATTGATACTATTGGATGAACAAAGGAAGCTCTTGAACATGACATTTACAGACAACTTAATTCTTTTTCTATTGTCAAAATTGAATTAGAGGCTGAAAGGAATAATCAGGTCTACCAAAAAATAAAAGAGTATATCCGAATGGGTCAAGGTAATCAGAGCGTAATTTTTTAATATAAAATACTTCATTCAAAAAATAAATTGATGTTGTTATTCATGTGGGAGACTTTGTGTGATTATAATAAAATTGAAGAGTTGTGGTATGTTTTAGGATTTTATTACGACTCTATTATTAATCGAGAAAGTCATGAAAGAGGAGTGGCACTGTTCGAGAGGCAAGCATACAAAGGTGAGAATGTTTTTTCTAAAGGACTCAATTTTACTTTTTTATATCCGTAAGTATCAAACATTTTATATTAATATATTTTATATAAATTAAATATATAAAAAATAAAAACGTTAAATCATCTTTTTCATAATTTATATTTAAAAAAATTATAAAAAAATAAGCACAAGATTTATTTGATTTTTATAAATGTCTTGATTGAATAGCACAAGACTTATTAACTTTTATAAATGTTTTGATTGAATATCATAAGGGTGTTTGCGAATTAGTTTGATTCGATTTTGAGAAAATTTATTATGAAAACAATTAAAAATATATGAATTGATTTGGATTGGATTTACTCATATTTGTTATAAAATCCAAACCAAACAAAACCAAAAAATAATGAATTGATTTGGGTTGGATTAATCAAATATATTAAAATCAAATGTGAAAAAAATAATTTATTTACATCAAAACAATTTTTCATAACATTATGACATTTTTCATAACTAGACTAGCGTTTTTCCATGGCATATTCAAAAATATATAACATGAAAAATATCAAACACAAAGGCTTTTAATATGCAATTAGTTATTTGTTAGAACGTGTACTTATAAAAACAATATGATAGATTTTCTATAGAAACAATATAATAATTGGAATTAGATTTTCTTATGTGAAATCCCTAATTTGTGTTTCTCAATTTAGGTTGTAAACAACACAAAGGGTGTTTCATCTTTTTTTCTTCTTCAAATTGAAATTGAATGTTTGATACTAATTTCCATGAAAATAATTATACAAATCAATTGTTAGGCTCAAATAGATAGACTTGCGGATAGAATATTAAAAACCCATTCCTCGAACTAAATAACACCGAGTTTGTTTCATTGGATTGCTTAGGTTTTTGTTCAAACTGAAAAAATGTCAAACCCAAACACTGATTTTGTTTGGATTCCAATTTGTTTTAAATTTAGTTCACAAGACTTAATATTTGCTTGAATACCACAAAATTTATTTAATTTTTATAAAAGTCTAATTGAATACCATAAGATTTTTCTAACATAAAAGAAATCTTTTAAAATCTTTCGAAATTTCAATTCAACAGACCCCTAGATGTTTTAATTATTTTTAGATTTCCAAACTAATCAATTAATTACTTTTAAATTACTAAGAATAAAAATGACTCATCATCTTTATTTTTCATCTCAATGTCACGTCATCAAATATTAGTCATATTTTTAAATAAAAAACACTCAAGGGCCAAAATGAAAGTATTTTGGACCTCTCCAAATGCAATTGAAGTTACATTGAAATATCATCAATAACCACAAAGATAATTTTAGTTAATAAGTATAGTTAATAAATTTATACCTTGAAACCCAAAGATAAACACAAGACCAAACTAGCAGCCACAGAATCAATCCTCCAAAATGAGTAAATAAGACCATATTCATTGTTGACTTAATTTAAATTATATCATATAATCTCAACATACAAGAATCTAGAGATGAATACACATCCTTATCTTATCATTTTATATACAAGCTTGCTCATAAGAGCTCAACCCCTACCACATATAACCTCAAAAACCTCACTCATTCCTCCACATGCAAGTAATAACTGATGAAAGAAAACTTCTATTTCTATTGATTAGACTCATTCAAAGTAAGCAAATCACTTTAAATGGTGAAGTACGCAATCTCAACCAACCTATGATATTCCAAAACATTCATTATTTGCTATCCGTTGAGATTACTTACTTTACATTCTAAAGTAGCAAATGGTTCACCTTAGAGAAGTTTAATCCTATTTTTAACACATCGCTTACTCGAGTATGTCAAACCTCGGTATCGTATCTCACATGTCTTGAGGAGAATCTATTATCTCTTGTTTGTTCAGAACTTCAGGAGGCCCTCTTGCAATCGGCATTCCCATACTGCGTTTGGTATCTGGTTTTGCATAGTCGACGAAGACAACACGTCCGTTTAGTGCCTGCAAAGAGATCTCTCACTTCTAAGTTCTAACCCTAAAAAGAGTATCAGAATTGCGAATTTGATAATTACCTTTTCATTCATCTCAGCTATGGCATTCTCAGCTTCATCTTGTGAAGCAAAAGTAACAAAACCATACCCTTTGGATTTCTCGGATACCCTATCAGTTACAACTTTAGCTGAAAAAAATAACATTGTAAAAAGCCAAAAATGGGCGTATGTTTGGTTTGGTTGCGCGGTGAAAAAAAATTGATTTTGAATTAATTGATTTTGAATTAATTGATTTTGAGTAAAAGTGAATTGAATGTAGAGTTTGTTTGGTTATGCGGTGAAAAAAAATTGATTCCGAGTGAACTGATTCTATAAAAAATTCATTCGGTCTAAAAATGAGTTGAAAGTAAAGTGATTTATATTTGGAGAAATTCCGGCAAAAGTGAGTTGAAATTTCAGCGTAAAAATCATTTTTAGAATCAAAAGCTACAAGCTTCCCGTAAAATCAATTCTTGAAAAAGAATCAATTCTACCGAAGATCAACAAAAACACGATTAAAATCAATTTTACACAACCAGAAGAATCAATTCTAAGTACTCCTACCGTGAAACCAAACATACACCTAAAGTGATTTTTATTTGAATAACTTTATGCAAAATTGAATTGAACCATAAATTTCAAATTTCAAATGTAAAAATCATGAGTTTAAAATCAAAAACTACAAATTATAGTTTTAAGTAGAATCAATTCTAGCAGCAGAATCAATTCTACTTTAAAAAACCAACCAACACAAAATCGTTCCAAAAGCAATTCTCAAAGGTAAACCAAACCTACAGTAACATAATGTTAGCGCATTATACTAATCACATTGATTTAGAAGCTACCTTCTATAACTTGTCCATAATTTGAGAATGCTTCTGATAAAGTTTTCTCTGTTGTGTGAAAAGAGAGTCCTACAAAATCAATAATCCATTTTCAAACGTCAATATTAACAAATGGATTCATGCATTCAAAACAAGTATAAAACAAACACAACAAACACTGGAACCGTTTTGATAGTAGGTGAAAACACAAAACCCTAGGGTTAAGTTCAATTTTGAAAAGAAAAAAAACAGAGTATTGAAAAATGTGTTTGAATAATCATGAAATTGCAATTAAGAAAGAAATTGAGGAATGTGAATGTGTATACCGCCAATGAAAAGCTTGAAAGAAATTGCTCTGCGGAAATTGAGAAGAAAGGGAGATACGGAATTGGTGTAGCCGACGATTCTCCGGATGGCTGCCATTGAATGCGACTGTCAAGCAGATACGGAGAAGGAACACGACGGATTAGGGCGCTCATAATTCGGTAAAGGGCTTCAGTTTACTACACAAGCCCGATTGCTATATGGGCCGGGCATGCTACTACGCACTGTATAGTCCGAAAGTTTTACCTTGTACAATTATACCGATACTCCTATAATATAGTTTTTGGACCAAAATGCCCCGTATAAATAGGGTATATTTTTCAAATTTTGATTTTTTTTTTATTTTCGCTTCAAGACTTCCGGATCAGTGTTTTTGGCATTGTAAACCGGAACACTAAGAGTAAGTCTTCCGGTTCACAAAACATATACCGGAACACTTTCCATAAGACTTTTGGTTCGCTGCAATTTTTAGGCGTTGAACCGGAACTCTTTAAGAAATACTTCCGATTTGGAAGAGTGTTTATCGGAACTCTTTGTAAAAGACTTCCGATTTTCATTCATTTAACCGAAAGTCTTATGGAAAGTGTTCCGGATGTCAACCTGTGTTTTCATCACACCGGAACTCTTTTTAGAAGTGTCCCGGTGCGTTTTTTTTTATAATATTTTTTTATAGTGGTTCAAAGACGATGTGCCAACGGTAGGATTCCAGACCGTAGTTTAGGACGGGACGCATCTACATCTGCAGCAGAGCCGGCTGGCTATCTAGGAAGACCGTACGATACGTCTCTTTTGGTGAGGTAAATAAACGACGTATATTTGAAATTGAATAATATTTGAATATTTTACATAATGTTTTATAATATGTGTTTTAATTGTTTTTTGGAAAGAGGTCTGAAGAAAGAGTTAAACGTTGATGGACACAGACTTAATCTGACATTGAGGGTTCCACTAGCTCTTCTACAACAGATGGAGAGTTGGGTTTCTAGGTCTGGGTTATTTTTACTTCAGATAACTAGTTTGAACAAGATAGACACAAATAGGATATCCGCATTTGTGGAAAGATGGCATCTAGAGACATCTTCATTTCACATGTCGTTTGGTGAGATGAGCATTACTTTGGATGACGTCTCATGTCTGCTTCACTTGCTCATCAGGGGTGTGTTCTGGAGTCCTCAAGATGCCACTAAAGAGCTTGTTGTTGACTACTTAGAAGTGTCACATAGTAAGGCACAAACACATGTTCGTAGCTACAGGGGTTATTATTATAAATTGGAGTGATTATACGATTTATTCGTACAGTATAGAGTTGCTTCTAGCTGGGCATATGCGACTAGATCATATTTGTTGATGTTGGTGGGTTCCACAATTTTTGCCTAGAAGACCTTTACACTTGTCGAGGCACAATATCTCTTATTGTTTACGGACTTAGATAGATGTTCGGGATATAGTTGAGGAGCAACTGCATTGGTTACCCTATACAGATACCTTGGAGATGCGTCCATGTTCAGTTGCAAGCAGCTCAGTGAATATCCTACTCTCTTACAGGTATATAATTTAATTTTGTTTATTAAGTGTTGGATTCTTTATATAAAGTATGTTAATTTAATTTATTTATTTTATTATGTTTTTATATTGTAACAGTGTTGGATTCACGAGTACTTTCCAACTGTTGGAAAAAGAGGAGAGAATTGAAAACCAACTGATAATTATGGTCTTCCTCAAGCGATGAGATGGTCCTATAGGCAAGGAGTCCTGAAGGTGAACGATTTGCGACCTATTTTGGACGAGCTGACACATGTCGACGTCATATGGCATCCATTTAAGGATCATAGAGGAAGCGTTAGTTTGATGAGTTATGTCTATACAGGGGGTGTTTGAAGTGGGGTGACACAGTTGTTACATACTTGCCTGATAGATGTTTACGTCAGTTCGGGTACAAGCTGTAACACCCTTCTAAAATACCCCAATAATTAATTAATTCAACAAAATATAAATCAGAGTAGCTATGCAATTTAAGGGTGTCACACTTGACACTTCACACCATTCACCATAATAACTTGTCATGCTCATTTATTAATCAAAATAAAACATTGCACAATTCGCAGCGGATAGAGACCTAATCAATCATGCAAACTATGTAATCACATTATATGTAAAACTGTTCAACAACCAAAAGGAAGACAAGGTAAAACATCCCGTCCCGAATGTTACATCTACTAGAGCATGACCCACTAAGGAACTACACTAGACTCCAAGCACTAGCTTCTACTCAATCACTGCTCGTTACCTGAAACATAGTTGTAAGGGTGAGTTCCTCAATCGATATAATAAGCATTATAAAATATCATGTAATGCTAAGTAAATTAACACATTTCATCACCCTAATCATATCACACATTCAGCAACGGCAACATCAACTCATAATCATACTTAACACAACACAACACAAAACACACGTGTAATATTGGAATACATCCATTCATATTATACGTCATACATACATTATGCAATGAGACTCCATGCATGCGGTACCGACTATTCGTGAACACATAGTTCAACCTCACCGATCAAACCCAGATACGGCTACCAAGCTCACTAGTCCCACTCATTTGAGACCTAGTGACTCACTCACTAATTCCTCACCATGGGAATTAGCTACCACCCCAAGGGCTATGCTATGCACGCTAAATCACCTAGCATGCAAACATCAACAACAATCCACAATAACTCACTCACTAATTCCTCACCATGGGAATTAGCTACCACCATAAAGGCCATACTATGCACGCTAAATCACCTAGCATGCAACCATCAACAACAATCCACAATGGACATATGCTCACACTCTAAGCCATAAACAGTCCATCCACAATTGCATACATAATAGATATATTCACAGCATTATGCATACCATCATACATTATCAGCATATTTATCACGGAATCATATCATGTCATGCCAAATAATAAATTACAGTATTAGCACACTCTACTAATACCCCTACTGGTCAAAACAACGGGAAAGGATCCCTACTATATCATACACCAATATAGGCCAATCATCAACTATGTACACAATATTTGAATATCAAATTTTCACTTTTCCAACAGTGTTAACCGGTTAACGCCCTGGGTTAACCGGTTAACGCAAAACATAACACGCTTCCTGGCACATTTTAACAGTGTTAACCGGTTAACGCCCTGGGTTAACCGGTTAACGCAAGACAAACAGCAATTTCTCATAATTCATAACAGTGTTAACCGGTTAACACCCTGGGTTAACCGGTTAACGCAAGACAGACAGCTGTTCCTGCGCTAACACGAACAGAATGCAGAATTACCCGCATTTTTCGCCGTTGGAGGTCTTCCGGACCTCCGATTTTGATTCCGTAAAAGGCTACACGTCCAGAAAATCACAACTCATCCAAATATAGGTTCATTCACAGTTTTAACTTAACTTATTCATCCCAATTCAAAGGTATTTCTCAAAACCTAATTAGAGTCAATCAATGGCTTATTACTACCCATCACATATTAATCCATAATACCCATTAAACGACGATAAACCCCCCTTACCTGAGTTAATCCGGCAAATCCTTTAGCTTCAAGCTTTTCCCTTCTTCAACCCTTGTTCTCTTGCTCTTCCTCTTTGCCCTTTTCTCACTTTCTGTCGCTTCTCTGGTTTTCACGTGAAAAACCCTTTTTACCAAATGGAACTCTTTATATATATTCCAACTTTATTATTCCAATAGTAATAATCCAATAATATTCCAATTATTTAATTAAATTAATAAATATACTATTAACTTAAATTAAATAATTATCATATTTTATCGGGGTGTTACAACTCTCCCCCACTAAAAGAGTTTTCGTCCTCGAAAACATACCTCAAGCGAATAACTCTGGATAAGACTCCTTCATCTGACTCTCAAGTTCCCAAGTCACATTGCCACCTGCTGGTCCTCCCCAAGCTACCTTTACCAAAACAATCTCTTTACCCCGCAACTGCTTCAACTCTCGATCCTCGATCCTCATAGATGATGTTTCAACAGTCAGGTTATCTCTCACCTGTACATCATCTACTTGGACTACATGCGACGGATCAGGAATGTACCTCCTCAACTGAGACACATGAAAAATCTCATGCAAATTCGCAAGTGACGGCGGTAAAGCGATACGATAGGCTACCTCCCCTATCCTCTCCAAAATCTGATAAGGACCAATAAATCGAGGTGTCAACTTCTTCGATTTCAAAGCTCGACCAACCCCAGTTATCGGAGTAACACGAAGAAACACATGATCTCCCTCTTGAAACTCAAGTGACTTCCTCCTCTTGTCGTGATAACTCTTCTGACGACTCTGAGCAATCCTCATCTTCTCCTGAATCATCTTAATCTTTTCCGTAGTTTGTTGAACAATCTCCGGTCCAACCATAGCACTCTCACCGGACTCATACCAACATAAAGGTGTCCGACATCTCCTACCATACAAAGCTTCAAACGGTGCCATACCAATGCTCGAATGAAAACTATTGTTGTAGGTAAACTCAATCAAAGGTAAATAACAATCCCAAGCACCTCCCTTTTCCAAAACACGAGCCCTCAAAAGATCCTCCAGTGACTGAATCGTCCTCTCAGTCTGACCATCAGTCTGCGGATGATATGCAGAACTCAATCTCAGCTTAGTTCCCAAAGCCCTCTGCAAACCTTCCCAGAACTTCGATGTAAATCTAGGATCTCTGTCCGAAACAATACTCGACGGAATACCATGCAAACTTACAATTTTCTCAATATACAACTCAGCTAATCTCTCTAACGGATAATCCATTCTGATCGGAATGAAATGAGCCGATTTTGTCAATCTGTCAACAATCACCCAAATAGCTTCAAAATTCTTAATTGTCCTCGGTAAACCAGAAACAAAATCCATACTGATACTATCCCACTTCCACTCTGGAATAGCCAACGGTTGCATTAGCCCAGACGGCTTCTGATGCTCAATCTTTGACTTCTGACAAGTCAAACAAGAATAAACAAAACTCGCAATTTCTCTTTTCATTCCCGGCCACCAAAATAACTTTTTCAAATCATGATACATCTTCGTAGCCCCAGGATGAATACTCAGGCCACTACGATGTCCTTCCTCAAGAATACTCTTCTTAAGTTCGGTAACATCCGGAATACACACCCAATTACCAAATTTCAAAACACCATTCTCATCAACTCTGAATTCACCACCTTGACCTTGATTCACTAGAGTCAACTTATCAACCAAAAGCAAATCGGATTTCTGACCCTCTCTAATCTCATCCAGAATTCCACTCGTTAACTTCAACATTCCCAATTTAACACTATTGTGAGTACTCTCACACACCAAACTCAAGTCTCTAAACTGCTCAATTAAATCCAATTCCTTAACCATTAACATAGACATATGCAATGATTTCCGACTCAATGCATCGGCCACTACGTTTGCTTTACCCGGATGGTAATTCAAACCAAAGTCATAATCCTTCAGAAACTCTAACCATCTCCTCTGTCTCATATTCAGTTCTTTCTGATCAAACAAATACTTTAAACTTTTATGGTCACTGAAAACCTCAAATCTTGACCCGTACAAGTAATGCCTCCATAACTTCAGAACAAATACCACAGCTGCCAACTCTAAATCGTGTGTCGGATAGTTCCTCTCATGAACCTTCAGTTGTCTCGAAGCATAAGCTACAACCTGCTTATTCTGCATCAAAACACCACCCAAACCCAACAATGAAGCATCACAGTAAACCTCAAATGGTTCCGATGGACTTGGTAATATCAGAATAGGAGCAGTAGTTAACCTTCTCTTTAACTCTTGGAAACCTTCTTCACATTTTGAGTCCCAAACAAATGCTTGCCCCTTTCTAGTCAACATCGTTAACGGTAACACCAACTTAGAAAATCCCTCAATGAATTTCCTATAATAACCTGCAAGTCCAAGAAAACTCCTTATCTCAGAAACTGACTTCGGAGCTTCCCACTTAGATACCGCTTCTATCTTAGAAGGATCAACAGCAACACCACCTCTTGAAATCACATGAGCAAGAAAACTAACCTCTTCTAACCAAAATTCACACTTGGACAGTTTAGCAAATAGCTTCTTTTCTCGTAGAACTCCTAAAACCACTCTCAAATGTTCAGCATGCTCTTCTTCAGATTTCGAATACACCAAAATATCGTCAATAAACACCACAACAAACTTGTCTAGGTACGGATGGAAAATCCTATTCATATACTCCATAAATACCCCAGGCGCATTAGTCACACCAAAAGGCATTACAGAATACTCATAATGTCCATACCTTGTTCTGAAAGCAGTCTTCTGAATATCCTCAGTTTTCACACGTATCTGATGATACCCCGATCTCAAATCTATTTTGCTGAACACACTCGCACCAACCAACTGATCCATCAAATCATCAATCCTCGGCAAAGGATAACGATTCTTGATCGTCACTTTATTCAGTTGCCTGTAGTCCACACACAACCTCATAGTACCTTCTTTCTTCTTAACCAATAACACTGGTGCGCCCCACGGTGACACACTCGGACGAATAAATTTCTTATCCAACAGATCTTCCAGCTGACTCTTTAATTCAGTTAACTCAACAGCAGACATACGGTACGGAGCCATCGATATCGGCCTAGTACCAGGTACCAAATCAATCGAGAACTCAACTTCACGCTCTGGCGGTAGTTCATTCACTTCTTCAGGAAACACATCAGGAAAATCACACACCACGGCTAGATCGCAAATCACCAGTTTATCTTTAGCCTCCAAAGTCGCTAACAGCATAAACAACTCTGCCCCATCTGCTACTGCCTCATTCACCTGCCTTGCTGATAGAAACAAACTCTTTCCTTCCTCAATCTCAGGAAAGATCACAGTCTTATCAAAACAGTTGATATAAACTCGGTTAAACACCACCAACCAGTTCATACCCAGGATAACATCAATCTGCACTAGTGGAAGACACACGAGGTCCATCCCAAAGTCTCTACCAAAAATACTCAAAGGGCAATTTAAACAAACTGAAGTAGTAGTCACTGAACCCTTCACAGGAGTATCAATCACCATACCCCCATGCATCTCAGATATCTCTAATTTAAGTTTCACAGCACAATCCAAAGATATAAAGGAATGAGTCGCACATGTGTCAATAATAGCTACAAGAGGAAAGCCATTAATATAACACGTACCTCGGATCAAACGATCATCTGCAGAAGTCTCAGAACCCGATAAAGCAAAGACCTTGCCTCCCGACTGGTTCTCTTTCTTCGGCTTAGGACACTGTGGGCTAATATGACCCACCTCTCCACAGTTGAAACAAGTCATAGTCTTCAACCGGCACTCTGCAGCCAAGTGACCACCTTTGCCACACTTGAAACACTTCTTCTCAGTACTGGTACACTCATGGATATGATGTCCAGCCTGACCACATCTGTAACACTTAGCAGGGGCACTGGAGTCTCCCCCACTAGGTCTCCTCATCCCACTCTGTCTCTGGAAACCTTTGCCAGCTGCATACGGTTTCCCACGATCATTCTGATTCTTGCCTTTCCTATCAACCCTCTGCTGATAGCTCTCCGCTCTGGCCTTGGTATCCTGTTCAAAAATCCTGCAACAGTCAACCAAGTCAGAAAACACTCTAATCCGCTGATACCCAATGGCCTGCTTGATCTCGGGACGTAACCCGTTCTCAAACTTCACACATTTTGAAAATTCCCCAGTAGCCTCATCATAGGGAGTGTAATACTTCGACAGCTCTGTGAACTTAGCAGCATACTCAGTAACAGACCGGTTGCCCTGCTTCAATTCTAAGAACTCTATCTCTTTCTTTCCTCTGACATCCTCTGGAAAGTACTTCCTCAGGAATCTCTCTCTGAACACCGCCCAAGTGATCTCAGCACTCCCAGCAGCTTCCAACTCAGTGCGGGCAGCAACCCACCAATCATCTACTTCCTCTGACAGCATATGCGTACCGAACCTGACCTTCTGGTTATCGGCACACTCAGTCACTCGGAAGATCCTCTCGATCTCCTTCAACCACTTCTGAGCACCATCTGGATCGTATGCTCCCTTGAACATTGGAGGATTGTTCTTCTGGAACTCACTCAGTTGACGAGCAGCTCCCATTCCCACAACATTCGGATTCCCTCCAAGTACTCCAGCTAGCATACCCAGAGCCTCAGCAATCGCAGCATCGTCTCTACCTCTTCCAGCCATCTCTATTCTGAGAACCCAACAAGCTAAAACAATAAGTACTGATAGGGTTACACAACACCTATCCCATACAGGGAAACAGAATAATTACGACTCGACTCGACCGACTATGCTCTGATACCACTAATGTAACACCCTTCTAAAATACCCCAATAATTAATTAATTCAACAAAATATAAATCAGAGTAGCTATGCAATTTAAGGGTGTCACACTTGACACTTCACACCATTCACCATAATAACTTGTCATGCTCATTTATTAATCAAAATAAAACATTGCACAATTCGCAGCGGATAGAGACCTAATCAATCATGCAAACCATGTAATCACATTATATGTAAAACTGTTCAACAACCAAAAGGAAGACAAGGTAAAACATCCCGTCCCGAATGTTACATCTACTAGAGCATGACCCACTAAGGAACTACACTAGACTCCAAGCACTAGCTTCTACTCAATCACTGCTCGTTACCTGAAACATAGTTGTAAGGGTGAGTTCCTCAATCGATATAATAAGCATTATAAAATATCATGTAATGCTAAGTAAATTAACACATTTCATCACCCTAATCATATCACACATTCAGCAACGGCAACATCAACTCATAATCATACTTAACACAACACAACACAAAACACACGTGTAATATTGGAATACATCCATTCATATTATACGTCATACATACATTATGCAATGAGACTCCATGCATGCGGTACCGACTATTCATGAACACATAGTTCAACCTCACCGATCAAACCCAGATACGGCTACCAAGCTCACTAGTCCCACTCATTTGAGACCTAGTGACTCACTCACTAATTCCTCACCATGGGAATTAGCTACCACCCCAAGGGCTATGCTATGCACGCTAAATCACCTAGCATGCAAACATCAACAACAATCCACAATAACTCACTCACTAATTCCTCACCATGGGAATTAGCTACCACCATAAAGGCCATACTATGCACGCTAAATCACCTAGCATGCAACCATCAACAACAATCCACAATGGACATATGCTCACACTCTAAGCCATAAACAGTCCATCCACAATTGCATACATAATAGATATATTCACAGCATTATGCATACCATCATACATTATCAGCATATTTATCACAGAATCATATCATGTCATGCCAAATAATAAATTACAGTATTAGCACACTCTACTAATACCCCTACTGCTCAAAACAACGGGAAAGGATCCCTACTATATCATACACCAATATAGGCCAATCATCAACTATGTACACAATATTTGAATATCAAATTTTCACTTTTCCAACAGTGTTAACCGGTTAACGCCCTGGGTTAACCGGTTAACGCAAAACATAACACGCTTCCTGGCACATTTTAACAGTGTTAACCGGTTAACGCCCTGGGTTAACCGGTTAACGCAAGACAAACAGCAATTTCTCATAATTCATAACAGTGTTAACCGGTTAACACCCTGGGTTAACCGGTTAACGCAAGACAGACAGCTGTTCCTGCGCTAACACGAACAGAATGCAGAATTACCCGCATTTTTCGCCGTTGGAGGCCTTCCGGACCTCCGATTTCGATTCCGTAAAAGGCTACACGTCCAGAAAATCACAACTCATCCAAATATAGGTTCATTCACAGTTTTAACTTAACTTATTCATCCCAATTCAAAGGTATTTCTCAAAACCTAATTAGAGTCAATCAATGGCTTATTACTACCCATCACATGTTAATCCATAATACCCATTAAACGACGATAAACCCCCCTTACCTGAGTTAATCCGGCAAATCCTTTAGCTTCAAGCTTTTCCCTTCTTCAACCCTTGTTCTCTTGCTCTTCCTCTTTGCCCTTTTCTCACTTTCTGTCGCTTCTCTGGTTTTCACGTGAAAAACCCTTTTTACCAAATGGAACTCTTTATATATATTCCAACTTTATTATTCCAATAATAATAATCCAATAATATTCCAATTATTTAATTAAATTAATAAATATACTATTAACTTAAATTAAATAATTATCATATTTTATCGGGGTGTTACACAAGCGGTATGTTCCATCCCCACCTCTTGATTGTATGATGGCTAATGATATTTATGTTGATTGGATTGGTTACCATCATAGCGTTCTTGCTGTGATCCGTCTAACAACCTTGGCCACCACTCCATCTGATATAGAAGATGGATATCTGGAGTGGTATTATTGTGTTTCGCATCTACGTTTGGTCCCACCCCATTGTGACGAACCAAGAGAGATGTCAGTTCCTGTTTACGCAAGACCATCTGATCCTAATTGGGCTCGTGTATCTACATTGATTCATCGTTATCTGAGACAAGTTAATGCCGAAGAGGAAGATCCTCAGTTTGCTGATTTATTTGAAGCTTTGCATATTTCTCGTTCACATTGATTTATGTATTAACTTTTAGAACTTAATGTAATAAAATAGACATAATATAATATTCATGTTTTGATTACATATTCATGCTAATATAGGCGTAAGTAATTGTCAATGTTGTAGATGTCTTGCAAATCCTAACATCCAAGACGTTGCTGCTGGACAACGAAACTTCTTCCAATCTAATGTGACCGGTGGCAACAGAAACCCCTCTTTCATGTTAACCTGATAATAATAATTAAAACATATATTTAATAAAGTGAAATAATTAAAATAGTAAGTCATATAAAATAAAATACGTACCTGAACCCAATGATTTTGGTTAACAAAACCAATGCAATAAATGGAGACATTTGGTGAATGTGAATTTGTCACGGGAAAGAAAGTCATGCACGGATTGCCTAAACAGACAAGTACAACATTATAGCGATTTACTATCAAGTAACCCATATCTGGTAGAGTCAACCATTTTTTGGTGGTTGTGAACCAAAGTATTCTATCATCAAAGACTCTCTCACTTCTGCCAACCGATTACAAAATAACTTGCCATACAAAGTTGACCTATCCTTGTCTATTATTTCCAACTCCAAGTCTCGGCGAACCATTGACCAACAATCCTCACCATATCCATGCAATGATGCAATGACTCTAAATCTACAATTACCATCTGATACAACATTAACTACATCTTCAATGCATGTCCTAATATGATTAAGAAATTGAAGAGTGAAATGTTTCTTTGATTGTGGTTGCTTATTTGATAATTTTAACTTCTTCGAAGTTTGTGATGGTTGAGATTACCTTTGTGAAGATTTATATGCCTTATCAACATACTCATTGTAGCACCTCAAATTTGCACCTATCATTGTACATATCATTTCATATTAGGTCATAGCATATCATGATCCATTGATACATTTGCATTGTTCCTCAGTTGCCTCAAGAGCAAGCAAGCAAGAATTAGGTCAAACTGATCAGGAGATCAGTCCACCAATCAAGCAAGGGTGTTTCTCAAGGAATCAAAGCCCTAGGGTTTGTCCAACAAGTTCACATGACTTGGAGGTTCATTTGAAGTATTCAAGTCAAGGGTTGAATGTCCAGAAGCCATCAGTTCATGCACAGCCAGGCAAAAACCCTAGAAAGTCAGCAATCAGTCAAAGCAGTGGATGGTGGCCATTCTTGTGGAATTTGGGCACCATGATCATTCATCAAGGGTTCATATATCTTGAGACATCATTTGAAGTCAAGGTCTCAAGGAATTAGGGTTTGGAATTCATCAGATGTGCACAGTCAGGTCCAAAACCCTAGAAAAGTCAAAGTTGGTCAACTGTGATTGATTCTTTGGATTGGATGGATAGAAATGGTTTGAAGGAGTTTGTTCATGTCCTAATAAACCTCATATGTCATGGCAATCAACATCATGGAAGAATTTGAAGCAAATCAGAAAAATTCCCAAAATAGAAACTGGACCTGTAATTTCAACTGCCAAAAATAGAAACTTCTTGATCCTCAACTTGCATCATGATACAAGCTTCAAATGAATTTTTGCCCAACATGAAAGTTGAAGATCTTGTTCTCCCATTTTCAAAAAGTCCAAGAACTCTCAAATCCCATGTATGGTTGTCAAGATATGATCCAATCATTTTCATCAATTTGTGAACTTCAACTGAGCATATCTCCCAAACCATAAGGCCAAATTTGGTGGGGTTTTTTCCTACAAACCACATTTTTCACCCTCTTTCCAAAAATATAAACTTCATGACCTAAAACCTTGCCAGTCAAAATGGCATTTTTGGACCTTTTTCATTTAAAATCAAAGTTTGACCAAACTTTGACTTTTTGATTTATGGACTTTTTGAACAATTGACCAATTGGAAATGCTTTCATATCAAATTTGAGACATGCTCCAATTCCAAAACCATCATCATACCACCATTTTACCACATTTTTGACCATAGTTGCATAAGTTGTCATTTTGTGCAATTGGCTTCAAAGAGTAAAAATAAGGTTAGCATTTCACAAATACATACAAAACAGCATTTGGAACAGTCTGTATGCAACCTGTTGGAGGCCCAATCGTGCCAATTTCATACACCTCTCTTTCCACTCATGCCAAAATTAGTAATTTGCAATTTGTTTTCTTTAAGCTAAGCAAGCTTAACATTGGATTAGAGGACCTAAAACAGACCATATAAAGGATATTTTCTGTTGTTTCCAAACCCTAGCAGCAGCTATCAGTCACAGAACTTCTCATTCTCTCAAATATTTTCATCTTGCATTTTGGATTTCTTTGGTTCAAACCTTCAAAGGAATCGACCCTTGCTCAGTTGCCCTTGCCTTTGCCATCATTTTGGGAGCTGTTGGGAGCCTTGAACCTTGACTGCAACAGCATTTGCATGAGCTGGTTTTCCAAGCTTCAATAATGGTGAAACATGATTCGGTTGTTTCCAAGCCTTGCTGAGCACCTTTCCTTCGAGTGTCCTTCATTCCAAAGCTTGGTGAATTTCTGTTTCAGCTTATATCACTCCAAACGACACTGTTCCATTGAGTTCTCAAAGACAAGTACTTTAGTTGCCTAAGTTCTTTGAACTTGCTTGCTTTGCTTTTTAGCATTTGCTTTGAGGTATAATTACTTCTTCTTCATGTAGTCTGGAGACCCGGTCTGTTATTTGACCGGGCAAACTGTCTGAAGCCCTCCTTAAGAGGCAATGCCTGTGTTTGTTTAAATTTGTCCTAAGCAGGAAAAGTCCTTCAAGTAAGGCAATTGGTGGAAGGTAGGGATAAGCAATCTATCCCCCACTATTCAGTGTGTCCTCTCTTTGCTCCCAGTACCTGGTTGAAGCAAATGAGATAAATACCCAAGATCTAATCGAGTCAATAATGTGGAGAGAGTTCCTACTTTCTGAACTCCCACACTTTCTTACATGCTCTCCCTGATCAGGGATAGAAGCAATGAGGCACACCCCTCATCTCCTTTTCATCTGCTTCACCTTAGCCTCTCAATGGCAAGGTTAAGAGCGACCTTCACCCATTACAGTGGACTTTTATAGTCAAACCCTCTTGTGTGAGCCCCCTTTGTTTGACTATAGAGTGTGTTGTTTGATTCTCATTGACTGTTTGGATGCTTCATATGCACTTGCTTGCCTGTATGTTATGCATTTATCATCATCAATTACCATTAATGCATGAGCATCTCTTTTGTCTGTTTGACATCATCATTGTTGTTTACCCATTGAGGACAATTGTAAGTCCCACGAGTTGGCATTTGTTCCTATGATATGGAAGTGAGTATAAGTCCATCACATTGGCCACTCATCTTACCTTTGCTTGTTGTATAGTTTATATGTGAGGATACAATTGTAAGTCCCACAAGTTGGCAGTTGCTTTCCTAGGATCATACTGTGTGTTAGAGTAAGTCCCACAAGTTGGCATCTGACATCCACTGTTTTATTTTATCTGTTTATGAGAGGATGCAATTATAAGTCCCACAAGTTGGCATTTGCTTTCCTATGATCATGTGTGGGGTTAACCTAAGTCCCACAAGCTGGCAGTTGACTTCCATATTTCTTCATTGTTTTCTTTTTGAGGAGATTAGTGTAAGACCATTGAGTGGCCTCTGATATCCAGTTCTGTTTTAGGAGATTGGTGTAAACCCAGCCATTGGTATCCGATATCCGCTTTTGTTTGTGAGATTGGAGTAAGACCATTGAGTGGCATCCGGTATCATTTGTTTGTTTGCTTTATTACTTACTTTCCATTCCAAAGGACACCCTTGAATCATCCTCTATATGATCTCGAGAAGTGAACCTCCTGAGAAGCTTTACTTTCCATCCTCACTCATTCATCCTCATTGTGTCCTAGAACCTTTTCACACTTCGATCTTAAACTTGACATAGACATTGTGCAAACTTCTTCATGTTTTCAAACTAAAAACCTGGACTCAAGTCCTTGACCTTTTTCAAACTCCATTTCATAATACTTCTTTTGAATTAATCTTAATCATACTTTGACTTCACTTTCATAATCACAATCAATTAACTTCACTCATTCACTTGTTTTGGCCATGTCCATTAATCTTTTCATGCATTAGCCGTAGGTTTCAATTATCATTGTGGTTGATGTAAACCTCACCTTATCTTTAGTGAGTCGACAGTAAGACTTCCGTACTGAAAATAGGGTTAACCCCTCTCGTACGTCGAAGCTGTCCTCGCATGGTGGATGTTGGTTTTGGTCGAGTGTTCTCCCATTGATAATGAAAAGCCTCAGTGCTATTGTTTAAAATTGAATCCAACTCACTTTTGGAAATCTTTTAGCCGAACTACGGCGTTTTGATCCTTACCTTTGATGGAAGGTACGTAGGCAGCGGGTTCATCCGCTCAAACCCAATAAAACTTGTACATTCTTTCCTCATCATCTCACTTATGTTTGCACAATGCATATGTCTTAACAAATAACAATCTTTTACAACAAGTGTGAAAAGGGCTCCCTAGGAGTACCTAGGACGTAGTGGGTGCCTAACACCTTCCCATTGCGTAACTTACCCCTTACCCGGAATCTCTGATCTTTTATTAGTTTTCTACGTGTAAAACTTCTTAGGCTTTTGTTCGCTTTTTAGCCAGTCCTTTGGATAAATAAAAGTGCGGTGGCGACTCGAAACTTCATTGTATTGCTTTGCTTATGGTTTAATCGATAAATCATATGGCGACGAATACACCGCTACAGAAAAGTGGCGACTCCACTGGGGACACTAGTTTCCTTGGCGGTAGTGCCTACTTTTCACCTTTGTTGTGATATATTGTTACTTGTTATTTGATTTATTCTTGTACCATTTGGGATCACTGTATTGATTGTAATGTGTGAATTGCTTGATATACATTGCTGTTTGCTTTGGTGGTCTGAGAGATGAGTTCTATACCCGAACTCGAGTGCACTCTAGGATAGGAGAATGGCATAGTCTTGTCGACTGGTGTGGAGTAGTCCTTAGCCAGTTGACTTGCGAGTCCATTCACTTGGTGGAGGTCATGTTGAACTAATAATGTCACACAAGTCATTTGTGGTTAGGCATTATTCTTTCAACCATGTGCCGCAGAAGCCAAGGACCTTAGTTTACCAAGCCCATCTTGGCCTATTTTTAGGACCGTAGTGCGGAGGTCGTTCAGATGTCAGTTCTGATACGATTGTCACGCGATACTACACTCATAAGAGTTTCTCTTGAGAATATTCTTGGAATACGAGTATTCGTTCCTCCGATAATATTCGAAAGATGGAACGATGATTATGGGAACCTCTGATAGAACATGTCTGGCAGGTTTAAACCCTAGTACACTCCTTTTGGGTGGTTCTTAACCGAGACCCCATGCTCGTGACTCTCAACAAACCCTTGATTCGTGGTTGAGTCGTTCAAACACCGTTAATATCAATGGATCCCGGATCGGGTGCAAAACCTAAAATCCACCAAAGCGGCTGGTTGATATTAGGGATGTTTGAACCGGTTCATGTACCGTTAATATCAATGGAACTTGGGTGTCGATAAGGTGAAAACCTAAATCCACCAAAATGGATGATTGATATTAGGGATACATAGAGCTTTCCCACGACCTTTGTTTGGTGTGACTTGCTTGATTCTTGAGTGTGTTTGTTGCATTCATACATTCATGCACTCATCCGCATACATGTCATCATCAGAAAAAGAAAATGTTCAAGGAACTTAAAGGGTTTATTTGCAAACTTTTCAGACAATGGAAAAACCAAAAAGACATACAAAGAAATACAGCTTCAAGCAGCCTGATGTAAAAGAGTTAAGGAATCTGACATCATATGTATTAGATCCTTTGGGTTTCAAAGCTCGCTATGGGAAGCTTCTGCCTCTGCTCACCACTCAGGTTGACGAAGGGTTGATGAGTACTCTTGCTCAGTTCTACGATCCGTTGCATCGTTGCTTCTTATTCCCAGACTTCCAGCTACTGCCGACTTTGGAAGAATACTCTCACCTCATTGGGATTCCGATTCTGGATCAAGTGCCGTTCAGTGGCCTAGAGAGTATTCCATCTGCTCGAGAGATTGCTAGTCTGTTGCACATAGATGAAGATCTGATTGGAGCTAACCTGACTACCAAAGGCGGAATTCAAGGTTTTCCTTCCGAGTTCCTCATTTCCCAAGCTACTTTTTATGGGAAGGCCATGAGTGAGGACGCCTTTGAGGCTCTGTTTGTGCTACTCATCTATGGGTTGGTGCTGTTCCCCAACTTCGACAAGTTCGTTGACATGAACGCCATTAGGATCTTTGCAGTCCTTAATCCAGTTCCGACCTTGTTGGGTGATACATATGTCTCCATGCACCTGAGGAACATGAAGAATGGAGGAGTCATTGTCTGCTGTTTACCCCTGCTGTACAAGTGGTTTATTTCGCACTTGCCGCAGACAGTCGCTTTCAAGGAGAATAAGGGATGTCTACGGTGGTCTCAGAGACTCATGTCTCTCACCAATGATGATATTACCTGGTATGATCGCGTGTACGATACCGTTCAGATCATCGACTATTGTGGGGAATTCCCTAATGTGCCTCTTCTTGGTACATGTGGTGGGGTTACCTACAATCCTATTCTTGCACGACGTCAGCTTGGGTTCCCCCTGAAGGATAAACCTAATAACATTCTGTTAGAAGGCGCGTTCTTTCAGGAGGGTAAAGATCCCCAAGGCCTGAAAGCCAGATTTGTCCGTGCTTGGCGCAGTATTCACAAGAAAAGTAGGAATGAATTGGGTCCAAAGAACTGCATTGCTTTGGAGCCCTATACTTCTTGGGTCAGACAGAGAGCTGCAACTTACCTGATGCCGTACGATCATCCAGGACCTGCACTGTTGGATGTGGCTGGGCCTTCAACCCTCCCTACCCAACGTGTAGAGGAGTTGAGAGAGGAGGACCTTTCGCGTGCCTGGATCCGTGAGAGGGAGGAATTGCTGCAGCAGCTCAAGGAAAAGGATGCTATGATTGAATTTCTCGAGCACCGAGTGATCGACGATCCGAACGACACTTGGACTTCTCTGCTTCCTCAGTCATCCAAATTCTGGAAGAGGAAGTATGATCGACTTGCCAAAGAGAAAGCTGACATGGAGGCTGCCTATGAGAGGGAGATCAAGAAGTTGTGCACTTCCCGTCTGCCAGCATCCCGAGCTTCTAGGGATCCATAGGATGTCATTTACCTTTTCTCTTTGTAATAAATCAGGAATGCTGTATTTCTTTGTCTCAATATATTGAATGAAATATTTCCGTGAGCAAACAAAAATGTCTAAATATTCAAAATATTGCAAACAATACCCTAAGGGTTCCTTGAAAACAAAGCATTTGCACAAGCATTGCATGCATCATACTCATCTCATTTGCATAACAGGTGTTCTCAGGCCATCTTCTCACTTTGATTCCTGTGTCCAGACAGGATAGCTGACCAAAGGCCGCACCGCTACTCAACGAGGCTCAACCATCAACGCAACATGGATCAAGTACAAGCCGAGTTGGCAGAGATGAGGGCAAGCATGGCCCAATTTATTCACATGATGCAAGGGGTCGCACAAGGCCAAGAAGAGCTACGAGCAATGGTCCAGAGGCAAGAAGCTACATTGCCACCGCCCAATCAGCCTCTGCAAGAAGGAAACCCAGTTCCTGAGGTCCCTGCCGCTGCTATTCCCGTCAACAACTACGCTGTGGGTGAAGAGTTGAGGGGTATCCGAGTCGATGGTCAACCGATCGCTCCGGATGTTGTTAGTCCCAGAGTCATCCATGCTCCGGTCCGTAATAGAATTCCGATTGTTGACAGACAAGAGGATTTGTTTACTATGCTCAGTGAAGACGACAATATCTTGGGTAGAAATGATGCGAGAGATCGCAAAGTTGAGGCCCTTGCTGAGAAGATCAGGGCGATGGAATGTCAAAACTCCCTCGGTTTTGACGTTACGAACATGGGATTGGTTGAAGGACTTAGAATCCCGCACAAATTCAAGGCGCCGTCATTCGACAAATACAACGGTACCTCTTGCCCTCGCACCCATGTGCAGGCGTACTATAGAAAGATATCCGCATATACAGACGATGAGAAGATGTGGATGTATTTCTTCCAGGATAGTCTATCTGGGGCATCCTTGGATTGGTACATGGAATTGAAGCGGGATTCCATCAGATGCTGGAGAGACCTGGGTGAAGCCTTCCTCAGGCAGTACAAGCACAACATGGACATGGCTCCCACCCGAACTCAGTTACAAAGCTTGTGTCAGAAGGGTAATGAAAGTTTCAAAGAGTACGCCCAGAGATGGCGCGAACTAGCTGCGAGAGTTCAACCCCCTATGCTGGAAAGGGAGTTGACTGACATGTTCATTAGCACTCTACAAGGTGTCTATATGGATCGAATGGGAAGCTGCCCATTCGGAAGCTTTTCTGACGTCGTAATCTGCGGCGAAAGAACTGAGAGCCTGATCAAAGCTGGGAGGATCCATGATGCTGGTTCCTCATCTTCTTCGAAGAAACCCTTCTCTGGGGCACCTCGCCGTAGAGAAGGAGAAACCAATGCTGTACAGCACAGAGGGAGTGCTTACAGAGCCAACAACAGGGACCAGTATCGTCCAATCGCCGCAGTGACCATTCCTGCGCCTCAACCGCGTCCACAACAACAAAGAGTTCAACAACAACCACAACAACCGCAACGACCTCAACCACAGCAACAACAACAGCAACGTCCTTTTCAGCAGAGACAGAGATTGAATCCTGATAGGAGATTTGACCCTCTGCCTATGTCGTACGCAGAACTACTACCCGAGCTACTCCGGTTAGGGTTTGTAGAGTTGCGTACAATGGCTACTCCTACCGTGCTGCCACCCGGCTATGATGCCAATGTAAGATGTGACTTTCACTCTGGGGCACCAGGCCACCATACTGAAAGATGCCGGGCGTTTCAGCACAAGGTCCAGGACTTGATTGATTCCAAGACAATCAACTTCTCTCCGGTTCCGAATGTGGTAAACAATCCTATGCCGCAACATGGGGGGCATAGGGTTAATAACATTGAAGATGGGGAAGCTGAAGACCTGATAGTGAATGTCGAAGATGTTCAGACGTCTCTGTTGGTCGTCAAGGGCCGATTGATAAAGGGGGGTGTTGACCCAGGTTGTTCAGAAGGTTGTTTGGGCTGTTCAGAGGCCATGGATGGTTGTGACCAGTTGAAGGCTGGTATTCAGAGGTTAATAGATGAAGGCTGTCTACAGTTTAGCCGTGCTACCAGAGATAATGGGGCAGTGTCTACTGTCACCATTTTTTATAAGCCGGCTGAAGGAAGAGGACGTGGGGCTGTCAGTACACCCACCACCAGCAATACTCCGGTTACCATTTCTGCTCCGGTAACCATCAGAGCACCTGCTACTATTGTGGCGTCCGGCAGAGGACAAGTTGGAAATAGTAGAGCTGTTCCGTGGAGTTATGACAATGCCTATCGCCGAGATAGGAGGGCTGGTAACCAGACAAGGCCAGTTAACCCAGCACCAGTCACTATCAGTGCTCCTGTGAGGATCCCTGCTGTTGCAAGTCCGGTGGTGGACAATGTTGGAGGACAGGGAGGCTTCACAAGGAGTGGACGACTGTTTGCGCCTCAGCCTGTGAGGGATGCTGCTGCTGAGTCATCCGCAAGAGCTAAGGGCAAACAGGCAGTGGTTGACGAAGAACCGGCTCAGAAGGAGGCTGAGGGTTCTTTTCAGAAAGATGTTGAGGAGTTCATGAAGATCATCAAAAAGAGTGACTACAAAATTGTGGATCAGCTCAACCAAACTCCGTCAAAAATCTCGATACTCTCCTTGCTGATGTGTTCTGAGGCACATCGGGACGCTCTGTTGAAGATGTTGAACATGGCATACGTCCCGCAAGAGATATCCGTCAACCAGCTGGAGGGTGTACTAGCAAATGTGAGTACCAGGCATGGTGTAGGTTTCACTGACCTAGACCTAACGCCTGAGGGTCGTAATCACAACAAGGCCTTGCACATCACTATGGAGTGCAAGGGCGCAGTATTATCTCACGTGCTAGTGGACACCGGGTCGTCCCTGAATGTCCTTCCAAAGCAGATACTGAAGAAGATAGATGTCGAGGGAGTCGTGCTCACTCCCAGTGACCTGATCGTGCGTGCATTCGACGGATCCAAACGTTCTGTGTTTGGTGAAGTCACCTTGCCAGTGAAGATAGGTCCAGAAGTCTTCGACATCGTGTTTTATGTGATGGACATTCAGCCTGCTTACAGCTGTTTGTTGGGGCGTCCTTGGATACACGCCGCTGGAGCAGTCTCGTCAACTCTCCATCAGAAACTCAAATATGTCTGGAACGGTCAGATCGTGACCGTCTGTGGTGAAGAGGAGATTCTGGTGAGTCATCTCTCCTCATTCAAATATGTTGAGGTGGATGGCGAGATCCATGAAACCCTGTGCCAGGCATTTGAGACTGTGGCATTGGAAGGTGTAGCTTGTGCAGAGCAGAGGAAGCCGGGCGCTTCAATTTCATCGTACAAGCAAGCCAAGGAGGTTGTTGACTCCGGTAGAGCAGAAGGCTGGGGCAAGATGGTTGACTTGCCTGTAAAAGAAGACAAGTTCGGCATTGGGTACGAGCCTCTCGCAGCAGAGCAGCATGTACAAGCAGGTCCGAGCACCTTCACCAGCGCTGGGCTGATGAACCATGGAGATGTCTTTGCTACTGATGGTGAAGACAGTGATCATGATTTGGATATCTGGGTCCGCCCTTGTGCACCAGGCGAGGTCATCAACAACTGGACAGCAGAAGAAGTGGTCCAAGTTACTCTACTGACAGAGTAATTTTCTTTTGTTTATCATTTTGCATGAAAACCCTACGTTCCGCCCAGGGCGTAGTGGTTCATTGTAGGGCCACATCATGTTCAATGTTTATAAATAAAGGACGTTTTTTCAATCAAATTTTGAGATCTTTGTCTTTCTATTTTCTGTTTTTCCACTTTTTCAAAATATTAAAAATGGCAATGTTTTTGTTTTTTGTGACTTTATTGAAATCTTTTTCTAAAAACAAAACATTAAACATGCAGAAGTGATCTTTTGGCACCCACTGTGAACGACTCTGTTATGGCTCAGTATGATTTCAACAATCCCATCTACCAAGCTGAAGAGGAGAGTGAGGAAGACAGTGAACTCCCTGCAGAATTGGTCAGACTACTGAAGCAAGAGGAAAGGGTCATCCAACCTCACCAGGAAGAGTTGGAAATTGTCAATCTAGGTACCGAAGACGCCAGAAGAGAGATCAAGATTGGGGCTGCTTTAGAAGACTCTGTCAAGAGGAGGCTAATCGAGATGCTGAAAGAATATGTGGAAATATTCGCCTGGTCATACCAAGATATGCCGGGTTTGGATACAGACATTGTGGTGCATCGGTTACCTCTCAGAGAAGAATGCCCGTCGGTCAAGCAGAAGCTTCGCAGAACTAGTCCTGATATGGCTGTCAAGATCAAAGAAGAGGTTCAAAAGCAGTGGGACGCAGGTTTCCTGGCTGTTACAAGTTACCCACCTTGGGTTGCCAACATCGTTCCAGTGCCAAAGAAGGATGGCAAAGTCAGAATGTGTGTCGATTACCGGGATCTGAACAGGGCAAGTCCAAAAGATGATTTCCCATTACCTCACATCGATGTATTGGTGGATAATACGGCTCAATCCTCGGTATTCTCTTTCATGGACGGTTTCTCAGGCTACAACCAGATCAAGATGGCGCCAGAGGACATGGAAAAGACGACATTCATTACACCTTGGGGCACGTTCTGCTACAAAGTGATGCCATTTGGGCTGAAGAATGCCGGTGCTACCTATCAGAGGGCAATGACGACTCTCTTTCATGACATGATGCACAACGAAATCGAAGTGTACGTGGATGATATGATTGCGAAGTCGCAGACGGAAGAGGAGCACCTGGTAAATCTGCAGAAGTTGTTTGACAGACTGGTCAAGTTCAAACTGAGGCTGAATCCGAACAAGTGCACGTTTGGAGTGAGATCCGGGAAGCTCTTAGGCTTCATTGTCAGTGAGAAAGGGATTGAGGTAGATCCAGCTAAAGTCAAAGCTATTCAAGAGATGCCTGAACCGAAGACGGAAAAGCAAGTCCGTGGGTTTTTAGGGAGATTGAACTACATTGCAAGGTTCATATCTCATCTAACTGCTACGTGTGAACCAATTTTCAAACTACTCAGAAAGAATCAGGCGATCAAATGGAATGATGACTGTCAGGAAGCTTTTGACAAAATCAAAGAATACTTGCAAAACCCTCCAATCCTTATTCCTCCAGTTCCTGGGAGACCACTGATCATGTACCTATCAGTCACCGAGACTTCGATGGGGTGTGTATTGGGTCAGCATGACGAGTCTGGTCGAAAAGAGCATGCCATATACTACCTGAGCAAAAAGTTTACCGACTGTGAAACAAGATATTCACTGCTCGAGAAAACTTGCTGTGCTTTGGCCTGGGCTGCTCGCCGACTAAGGCAGTATATGTTGAACCATACTACTCTGTTGATTTCTAGGATGGATCCAGTCAAATACATCTTTGAGAAGCCAGCTCTCACCGGACGTGTTGCTCGTTGGCAGATGATCTTAACGGAGTATGACATTCAGTACACGTCGCAGAAGGCCATCAAGGGTAGTATTCTGTCAGACTATCTCGCCGAGCAACCGATCGACGACTATCAGCCTATGATGTTTGAATTCCCTGATGAAGACATCATGTATCTGAAGACGAAAGACTGTGAAGAGCCGCTTGTTGAGGAAGGACCTGATCCTGATGACAAGTGGACACTGATGTTTGATGGGGCCGTGAATATGAACGGTAATGGTATTGGCGCAGTGCTAATCAATCCCAAAGGTGCTCATATACCTTTTTCTGCCAGATTGACATTCGACGTCACCAACAATGAAGCTGAGTACGAGGCTTGTATCATGGGGATAGAAGAAGCCATTGATCTGAGGATCAAAACACTCGACATATTTGGAGATTCAGCTCTAGTGATCAATCAGGTCAATGGAGATTGGAATACAAACCAGCCACATCTGATTCCGTATAGAGATTACACCAGAAGAATACTGACGTTCTTCAAGAAGGTAAAGTTGTATCATGTCCCCCGGGACGAGAATCAGATGGCTGATGCCTTGGCTACTTTATCCTCTATGATAAAGGTTCATTGGTGGAATCATGTGCCACCTGTTGCTGTGAATCGACTCGAGAGGCCTGCATATGTGTTCGCAGCCGAGTCTGTTAATGCTATTGATGATAAGCCGTGGTACTTTGACATCAAGAATTTCCTCAAGACTCAAGAGTATCCTGAGGGTGCGTCGAAGAATGATAGGAAGACCCTGAGAAGGCTTGCTGGAAGCTTTTATCTGAATCAGGATGATGTGCTATACAAGCGGAACTTTGACATGGTCTTGCTCAGATGCGTGGATAGACACGAAGCAGACATGTTGATGCAAGAAGTGCACGAGGGTTCGTTCGGTACCCACGCTGGTGGTCATGCAATGTCGAAGAAATTGCTGAGAGCCGGATATTATTGGATGACTATGGAATCCGATTGCTTCAAATATGCTCGGAAATGCCATAAGTGTCAAATCTATGCCGACAAGGTGCATGTACCACCAAGCCCATTGAATGTCATGAACTCGCCTTGGCCGTTTGCCATGTGGGGCATTGACATGATTGGAAGGATTGAGCCTACTGCTTCTAATGGACATCGTTTCATCTTGGTTGCGATTGATTACTTCACCAAATGGGTGGAAGCAGCTTCCTATGCCAACGTCACCAAACAAGTGGTTGCCCGGTTCATCAAGAAAGAAATCATCTGTCGTTATGGAGTTCCCGAGAGAATCATCACTGACAATGGGTCGAATCTCAATAACAAAATGATGAAAGACTTATGCAGAGATTTCAAGATTGAACATCACAATTCTTCTCCTTACAGACCAAAGATGAACGGTGCTGTAGAGGCGGCTAACAAAAACATCAAGAAGATTGTGCAGAAAATGGTCGTTACGTACAAAGATTGGCATGAGATGTTGCCTTTCGCTTTGCATGGATACCGTACCTCAGTGCGTACGTCGACCGGGGCAACCCCCTACTCCCTTGTGTATGGTATGGAAGCAGTCCTACCAGTTGAAGTGGAGATCCCTTCTCTGAGGGTACTATTGGATGTCAAACTGGACGAAGCCGAGTGGATTCGTACAAGGTTTAACGAGTTAAGCCTTATCGAAGAAAGACGGTTAGCAGCTGTATGCCATGGGCAGTTGTATCAGAGAAGGATGAAGCGAGCCTTTGATCAGAAAGTGCGTCCTCGGACATTTCAAACTGGCGATCTAGTTTTGAAGAGGATCCTTCCTCCCGGTACAGATAACAGGGGCAAGTGGACTCCTAATTACGAAGGTCCATATGTTGTAAAGAAGGTTTTCTCCGGTGGAGCCTTGATGCTTACAACTATGGATGGTGAAGACTTTCCTTCCCCTGTCAACTCAGATGTAGTCAAAAAATACTTCGCGTAAATTGACCCGCTGGACGAAAAGAACAAAATAGTCCAGGCAAAAATGGGCATCCCGGCGAACCAAAAAAAAAAAAAAACAGAAAGAAAAGGTTCGGGCAAAAGTTAGGGATAAAAATGAAAAACGTACACCCGGTAAGTCGAAAACCCGCAAGGGCGGCTTAGGCATTAATGGGTATCCCGGTGGATTGAAAACCCGAAAGGGCGGTCCAGCCAAAAGAGGGATTAAAAGCGAAGACTACAGTCTGAGTCATCTGTACTTCGTCAGGCTTCATCAGCTACCATCTCTAAAGATGTGATCGGTCCAGTCATTCTTCTCAGAAAGCAAGGAATTGGGAGGAAACTGACGATCTATGAGTTATAACAGAGTTGGGAAACAGTGGATGCCGTGTTCACATTGCCATTAGGATAGTTTATTTTCCTTTTGTGCGCAATTACCTCTTTCTAGGAATTGCTTCCCAATGTATTTGCCTTTTCAGGCACACTTTCAATCAATAAAAGTCGTTATTCAGATAAATTGCCTTTGTTTTTACTTTTACTATTTTGTTTGCAAAAACGTCCGATTTTTTGATAAACATTGCATATAAAAACATGAAGGCTAAACAATGACGTGCAGAAAGATTAAAACATTTGAAAATCATTTTGAATGTTGAGGACACTTGAGCGTATCTTGTCCATGTACTCCCCGGGGCATCTGTCGTTCTGATTTGCAGGTCGTCACCTGTGAGCATTTCCCCCAGTAAGGTCGTCGCCTGTGAGCATTCTCCAGCAGTGCTTTCCCCAGACAGAATCATTCTCCTAACTTTGGTTTGTTTAAGCCTTCCCCAGCGAAGCAGTTACCTCTCCAGCGGAGATTATCCCGCCAGAGGATTGGATGAGTTATCGTGGAAGATCGATATCCGCATCCCCAGCTAAGTTGATTTCTACTTGTGAATATTGCGGGTCGTCCCCGACGGAGTAGCAGTTATTCCCCAAGGCAGTCTATTTTATCTGAGGTTTGCATGAAGCCTCATCCCCAAAGAGTCGCCTGGTTTAGCTTCCCCAGCGGATTTTTTTATTTCCCCAAGCGGAATTTTTCATGGATTGATTGGGCTATCCCCGGCAGGTTTCCCTTTGCTTTCCCCTAGCAGAGTTGATTCATTTCTTTCCAACAAAGTTGTTTCATTACTCCCCGGCGAGTTGCTTTGTCTTCCCCTAGTGGATTTGTTTTGTTGGCTCCCCAGCAGTCGTGTTGTTCCCCCAGTGGATTTATCTTGAAGATTCCTTAGCACAGTCGTCCTGTGTATCTCTCCCCGCAGAGTTCTTATCATATTGCATTGCATATAGTAATCATTGCATCCTCAAAATTGCGTAGCATTTCCATCCCATATGGAGCATTACGCCATAGAAAAATTCAAACATATGCATTCATGTGTTCGATACCACATCAGACCGCATCCCCGGCAGAAGCGGATCATTTTGTTCAAAATCAACACAGCAAATCAGCTACAGTTACTTCGACAGCATTCAGATTTGTTTATCCCCACAGAAGTTTATTTCCTCACCCGATGGTGACAGAGGTTTATTTCCTCACCCGATGGTGACAGATAGTCTGTTTCTCCCCAGTGAGGCCCCCAGCAAGTGATCAGCCTTGCTTCAACATATCCCAGATATCGTTCTTTGTGATACCAGTAGGTGTCATGTCAACACCCGCGTGTGTCTTCTTTGTTTTGGGTATCGGTAAACGCCATTGTTTCGGTGTCGGTAAACATCGAGTTCCACCCAGTCATCGGTAAATGTCTGGTCATTTTTTGGTGTCGGTAAACACCATTGTTTCGGTGTCAGTAAACATCGAGTCTTTCCCTCAGTCATCGGTAAATGTCTGATAATCCCCAACAGAAATCCCCAGTAGAGTCATCTGTAAATGTCCTATCTGGTTTTCAGTTGCAAATATGTGTCTGTCTCTCACCAATAAATTTCTCATCCCAGTCATCGGTAAATGTCTGGTCATTTCTTTTGATGTCGGTAAACATCATCTTTCGATGTCGGTAAACATCGTGTCTCACCCCAGTCATCGGTAAATGTCTGGTCATTCTTTTTGATGTCGGTAAACATCATCTTTCGATGTCGGTAAACATCGTGTCTCATCCCAGTCATCGGTAAATGTCTGGTCATTCTTTGTTCTCTTGCTAATAAAATCAAAATCCCCAGAAGTCGTCGGTAAACGGTTTGTCTGGTATCACCACAAAGATTTTGTTCCTCCCCAAGCGGAGATGCCATCGGTAAATGGCCCAGTTTTCTTCGATATCGGTAAATATCGAGTTCCCAGTTGCAGCATGCCATCGGTAAATGGCCTTGGTATCGGTAAATGTCAAGTTTTCTTTGAAGCCACCATCGGTAAATGGTCTTGCTTCCTTTCTACATCAATTTATTTCCCAGCAGCCATCGGTAAATGGTCTGGCTGAAGTTGATATCGGTAAATATCAAGTTCTAACCATCGGTAAATGGTTTTGTTTTTCAGAAGTTTGTTTTTTCCCAGCAGCCATCGGTAAATGGTCGTGCTGAAGTTGATATCGGTAAATATCAAGGTCCCAGTTTTAACCATCGGTAAAAATGGTTTTGTTTCTCAGAAATTTTGTTTTCCCCAGCCGCCATCGGTAAATGGTCGTGCTGAAGTCGATATCGGTAAATATCAAGTTTCCAGTTCTTCAACCATCGGTAAATGGTTTTGCTTTTCTGAAACTGTCATGCAGTTGTCATCGGTAAATGACGTGGTTCTTCTGTGTATCATATCCAGTCGGTGCAAATTTCTACGGTTCTTTGGTATTCAATCGCTGTTTACCCTGAAAGTCTGACAGCCACTGCTATCATCCGTTCGGGTTCCCAGCTGATTGAATAGGGGCAGCTGTAGCACCTCAAATTTGCACCTATCATTGTACATATCATTTCATATTAGGTCATAGCATATCATGATCCATTGATACATTTGCATTGTTCCTCAGTTGCCTCAAGAGCAAGCAAGCAAGAATTAGGTCAAACTGATCAGGAGATCAGTCCACCAATCAAGCAAGGGTGTTTCTCAAGGAATCAAAGCCCTAGGGTTTGTCCAACAAGTTCACATGACTTGGAGGTTCATTTGAAGTATTCAAGTCAAGGGTTGAATGTCCAGAAGCCATCAGTTCATGCACAGCCAGGCAAAAACCCTAGAAAGTCAGCAATCAGTCAAAGCAGTGGATGGTGGCCATTCTTGTGGAATTTGGGCACCATGATCATTCATCAAGGGTTCATATATCTTGAGACATCATTTGAAGTCAAGGTCTCAAGGAATTAGGGTTTGGAATTCATCAGATGTGCACAGTCAGGTCCAAAACCCTAGAAAAGTCAAAGTTGGTCAACTGTGATTGATTCTTTGGATTGGATGGATAGAAATGGTTTGAAGGAGTTTGTTCATGTCCTAATAAACCTCATATGTCATGGCAATCAACATCATGGAAGAATTTGAAGCAAATCAGAAAAATTCCCAAAATAGAAACTGGACCTGTAATTTCAACTGCCAAAAATAGAAACTTCTTGATCCTCAACTTGCATCATGATACAAGCTTCAAATGAATTTTTGCCCAACATGAAAGTTGAAGATCTTGTTCTCCCATTTTCAAAAAGTCCAAGAACTCTCAAATCCCATGTATGGTTGTCAAGATATGATCCAATCATTTTCATCAATTTGTGAACTTCAACTGAGCATATCTCCCAAACCATAAGGCCAAATTTGGTGGGGTTTTTTCCTACAAACCACATTTTTCACCCTCTTTCCAAAAATATAAACTTCATGACCTAAAACCTTGCCAGTCAAAATGGCATTTTTGGACCTTTTTCATTTAAAATCAAAGTTTGACCAAACTTTGACTTTTTGATTTATGGACTTTTTGAACAATTGACCAATTGGAAATGCTTTCATATCAAATTTGAGACATGCTCCAATTCCAAAACCATCATCATACCACCATTTTACCACATTTTTGACCATAGTTGCATAAGTTGTCATTTTGTGCAATTGGCTTCAAAGAGTAAAAATAAGGTTAGCATTTCACAAATACATACAAAACAGCATTTGGAACAGTCTGTATGCAACCTGTTGGAGGCCCAATCGTGCCAATTTCATACACCTCTCTTTCCACTCATGCCAAAATTAGTAATTTGCAATTTGTTTTCTTTAAGCTAAGCAAGCTTAACATTGGATTAGAGGACCTAAAACAGACCATATAAAGGATATTTTCTGTTGTTTCCAAACCCTAGCAGCAGCTATCAGTCACAGAACTTCTCATTCTCTCAAATATTTTCATCTTGCATTTTGGATTTCTTTGGTTCAAACCTTCAAAGGAATCGACCCTTGCTCAGTTGCCCTTGCCTTTGCCATCATTTTGGGAGCTGTTGGGAGCCTTGAACCTTGACTGCAACAGCATTTGCATGAGCTGGTTTTCCAAGCTTCAATAATGGTGAAACATGATTCGGTTGTTTCCAAGCCTTGCTGAGCACCTTTCCTTCGAGTGTCCTTCATTCCAAAGCTTGGTGAATTTCTGTTTCAGCTTATATCACTCCAAACGACACTGTTCCATTGAGTTCTCAAAGACAAGTACTTTAGTTGCCTAAGTTCTTTGAACTTGCTTGCTTTGCTTTTTAGCATTTGCTTTGAGGTATAATTACTTCTTCTTCATGTAGTCTGGAGACCCGGTCTGTTATTTGACCGGGCAAACTGTCTGAAGCCCTCCTTAAGAGGCAATGCCTGTGTTTGTTTAAATTTGTCCTAAGCAGGAAAAGTCCTTCAAGTAAGGCAATTGGTGGAAGGTAGGGATAAGCAATCTATCCCCCACTATTCAGTGTGTCCTCTCTTTGCTCCCAGTACCTGGTTGAAGCAAATGAGATAAATACCCAAGATCTAATCGAGTCAATAATGTGGAGAGAGTTCCTACTTTCTGAACTCCCACACTTTCTTACATGCTCTCCCTGATCAGGGATAGAAGCAATGAGGCACACCCCTCATCTCCTTTTCATCTGCTTCACCTTAGCCTCTCAATGGCAAGGTTAAGAGCGACCTTCACCCATTACAGTGGACTTTTATAGTCAAACCCTCTTGTGTGAGCCCCCTTTGTTTGACTATAGAGTGTGTTGTTTGATTCTCATTGACTGTTTGGATGCTTCATATGCACTTGCTTGCCTGTATGTTATGCATTTATCATCATCAATTACCATTAATGCATGAGCATCTCTTTTGTCTGTTTGACATCATCATTGTTGTTTACCCATTGAGGACAATTGTAAGTCCCACGAGTTGGCATTTGTTCCTATGATATGGAAGTGAGTATAAGTCCATCACATTGGCCACTCATCTTACCTTTGCTTGTTGTATAGTTTATATGTGAGGATACAATTGTAAGTCCCACAAGTTGGCAGTTGCTTTCCTAGGATCATACTGTGTGTTAGAGTAAGTCCCACAAGTTGGCATCTGACATCCACTGTTTTATTTTATCTGTTTATGAGAGGATGCAATTATAAGTCCCACAAGTTGGCATTTGCTTTCCTATGATCATGTGTGGGGTTAACCTAAGTCCCACAAGCTGGCAGTTGACTTCCATATTTCTTCATTGTTTTCTTTTTGAGGAGATTAGTGTAAGACCATTGAGTGGCCTCTGATATCCAGTTCTGTTTTAGGAGATTGGTGTAAACCCAGCCATTGGTATCCGATATCCGCTTTTGTTTGTGAGATTGGAGTAAGACCATTGAGTGGCATCCGGTATCATTTGTTTGTTTGCTTTATTACTTACTTTCCATTCCAAAGGACACCCTTGAATCATCCTCTATATGATCTCGAGAAGTGAACCTCCTGAGAAGCTTTACTTTCCATCCTCACTCATTCATCCTCATTGTGTCCTAGAACCTTTTCACACTTCGATCTTAAACTTGACATAGACATTGTGCAAACTTCTTCATGTTTTCAAACTAAAAACCTGGACTCAAGTCCTTGACCTTTTTCAAACTCCATTTCATAATACTTCTTTTGAATTAATCTTAATCATACTTTGACTTCACTTTCATAATCACAATCAATTAACTTCACTCATTCACTTGTTTTGGCCATGTCCATTAATCTTTTCATGCATTAGCCGTAGGTTTCAATTATCATTGTGGTTGATGTAAACCTCACCTTATCTTTAGTGAGTCGACAGTAAGACTTCCGTACTGAAAATAGGGTTAACCCCTCTCGTACGTCGAAGCTGTCCTCGCATGGTGGATGTTGGTTTTGGTCGAGTGTTCTCCCATTGATAATGAAAAGCCTCAGTGCTATTGTTTAAAATTGAATCCAACTCACTTTTGGAAATCTTTTAGCCGAACTACGGCGTTTTGATCCTTACCTTTGATGGAAGGTACGTAGGCAGCGGGTTCATCCGCTCAAACCCAATAAAACTTGTACATTCTTTCCTCATCATCTCACTTATGTTTGCACAATGCATATGTCTTAACAAATAACAATCTTTTACAACAAGTGTGAAAAGGGCTCCCTAGGAGTACCTAGGACGTAGTGGGTGCCTAACACCTTCCCATTGCGTAACTTACCCCTTACCCGGAATCTCTGATCTTTTATTAGTTTTCTACGTGTAAAACTTCTTAGGCTTTTGTTCGCTTTTTAGCCAGTCCTTTGGATAAATAAAAGTGCGGTGGCGACTCGAAACTTCATTGTATTGCTTTGCTTATGGTTTAATCGATAAATCATATGGCGACGAATACACCGCTACACTCATGATACGAAGGGTCCCTATAAACATCATATCCTGCTGGTTTTTTTCCTTTCTTCTTCACTCCTCCTTTGGTTTTTAATTTCTCGGGTGGTGGACACAATGAAGTCATTGTGGGGTATGCAAGTTCATAAATCCTACTCTTTAATGCCATTTTACCAACAACATCTAATGACCTAAACCGTTTCCACAATTCATCTATTGCACAAGTCATATCCACCTCTGATCCATCATCTGCACCTACCTCTAACTCAACTTCCATAGTTAGTTTCCTCTAATGAACATGAACAACATCTATTGGTATCAGTACCACCTAGTGCGTATCTTCCTAACTCACAAGAACAAGGTAAACCATAAGATGTTCTAAGAGTACAACCACATATTTTCCTGCTAGTTTCGACATAATCAACTCTCAATAACTCTTCAGCAATACGTCTCAAAGCAGCTCGAGACACTGAACCACGCAAATTACCATAAAATGGACTTATGCGCGCGTGCTCAACTTCGTAAAAACCTTTTTAAAAAGAAGCTCTAATGTTTCCCAGTTGTAACCTCAAGTTGTTATTCATAGCTTCCCAATATTTGACCGTGTCATCTATAATGTTTCCTAACATCTGCTTTAACTTCCAATGAGCAGATCCAACCCTAAAAATAACATATTGAAAATAATAAAAATATCACATATAAAAAAAATACATAGTAAAAAATATAACATGAACCGATTAGTCGTCGTGTTACCCAAATATAGCACTCGATTAATCCATGCTCCAACAAATCTCTGTCTATGTGGAGTCAACTAGGCATGGCAATTAGACATGGCAATATAACCCATACCCGCGGGTACCCGCCCGAACCCGCCCCGAATTTGACGGGGAAAACCCGCTTTGACTGGGTTTGGGTTTGGGTTTGGGTTTTCCCCGATTTTAACATATGGGGACGGGGCGGGTAATGGGGAGTGTAGTACCCACCCCGAACCCATCCCCGAACCCGCCCCGTTTATTATTATTATTATTATTATTATTATTATTATTATTATTATTATTATTATTATTATTATTATTGATATTATTATTATTATTGATATTATTATTATTTAGGAAAATCATATTTATTTTTAAAAACTCATAATTATATTTTTAACCTTTCCACTTTCTCATTACATTATTATTATTATTATTATTATTATTATTATTATTGATATTATTATTATTATTGATATTATTATTATTTAAGAAAATCATATTTATTTTTAAAAACTCATAATTATATTTTTAACCTTTCCACTTTCTCATTACATTTATGGTTAGTTATACAAAATAAAGGACTTTTAAAATTCCAAAAACAATTTTAATGACTCAATTATGTTTTGTCTGTTCCATTATTCCAAAAATCTCACTATCAGAAATTCAGAATCATTGAGGTTTTCTTTTCACGTTTCACATCTCCAATTCACGATCTTGAAATCTTCATCAATATTATTTTTACTGTAAGTTTTATTCTTCTTATTTTCTTATTTTTAATTCTAAATCTTAAATCTTTATTGTGGTTGTAGAAGAATTTGATTGTTGTAAGCAATATGTTCTTCTTGATTTTCTTAATATAGTGTTTAAAAGCTTAAATATGAATTAGAAATATATGTATGGATTTTCAATATGAAGTGTAGTTCAACAAAATTATTCATATTGTAATGCAAGGTCATATGTATGACATTCTCTACTATAAATTATTTGTTTAATTATTGGTTTTATTTAACTAAAAGCTTAATTTGTAGTTTAAAATCGTAGATGATTTGTTTAATTAGTTAATGTTGATATACATTATATTTAATTGGTTTTGTAATTTGAACAATTCAACAGGAGATAAACATGGAAAATGTTGGTAACGTTGACCCACTTATTTCACAAGATAGTGCACACCAACTAGCTCCCGGTATGGAAGAAAGTTTCAACTCTTCGCTTAATGGCCTGACACCATCGAAGGAAACAGTTGAAATACCTAATGATGAGACAATTGATAAAATGGATACATGTGATAATATAGAGGAATTGGCAGAAAAAAAGAAAGGAAAACTTAGGAGTAAGGCTTGGGATCATTTTATTAAGGTGAAAGTTAATGGCGAGGATAAGGCTCAATGTAAATATTGCAAGAAATTTCTTGGTGGAAAATCGAGCAATGGAACGAAACACTTGCTTCAACATATGGAGACATGCATTCATCGCAAAATTCATGAGAATAAGACTACAAAAGGACAAACATATATCATGCCAAAGAGCTTGCAAGGAAAGCAAGAATTAGGAGTTGGTACTTATAATGCTGAAAAATCAAGGAAAGAGTTGGCATGTGCAATAATTATACATGAGTATCCACTTTCAATTGTAGATCATATTGGTTTTCGACGATTTGTTGCTTCTCTACAACCATTGTTTCATGTTCCTTGTAGAAATACTATTAGGAAGGAGATATTTAAAGTGTACGAGTTTGAGAAGACAATAACTTCAAAGTTATTAGATAGTCTTCAAGCAAGAGTGGCGATTACTTCAGACATGTGGACTTCAAGTAATCAAAAAAAAGGGTATATGGCTGTTACTGCACATTATATTGATGGAGCTTGGAATCTGCAGAGTTGCATCTTGAGGTAATTACAATTTTTTATGTCTACTTTAAGCATAAATATAATATGTTAGCTTTATTTATTTCATATTTTGAATTTTATTATGTGTTAGGTTCATTTATATTCCTGCTCCTCATTCAAGTGATAGACTTTGTGCTGCTTTAGTTAAGTGTTTAATGAACTGGAATATCGATACAAAATTGTCAACTATCACTTTAGATAATTGTAGCACGAATGATGCTGTGATAGACAAAATTAAGGAGAAATTGCATTTAAGTACTTTGTTGAGGGATGGATCTTTACTTCATATGCGTTGTTGCGCACACATATTAAATTTGATAGTAAAGGATGGTTTAGAAGTAGTGAAAGATGGAATAGAAAAGATTCGGGATAGTGTAGCTTATTGGACTGCAACTCCTAAAAGAAAAGAAAAATTTGAGGAGACAGCTAAACAATTGCGAATTTCTTGCACTAAATCTTTAAGTTTAGATTGTTCAACTAGATGGAATTCCACTTATAAAATGCTTGACATTGCTATTTTGTATGAGGATGTATTTAGTCGGTTAAGGCTACGTGACACTCGATACACTTGTGTTCCAACTAGTTCACAATGGAAATTTACAAGAGATGTTTGTGAAAGATTAAAGTTATTCAACAATATCACTGAAATCATTTCTGGCACTAAGTATCCCACTGCCAACATGTTTTTTCCTGAGATTTGTAAGATTAAATTGGCAATATCTGATTGGATTAACTCTTCCAATTTATTGATCAAAGAAATGGCTAACAAGATGTTACAAAAATTTGATAAATATTGGAGTGTCACCCATGATATAATGGGAATTGCTAGTGTTTTGGATCCTAGATACAAAATGGAGTTACTTGAATACTATTATGAAAAATTGTATGAACAAGACTCTTTTGAGCAAGTTAAGAGGATTCAACAACTATGTTATGACTTAATTGCTGATTATCAATTGAAGTTGAACCAAGAAAATTGTGGTGACTCACCAATGTTGGAATCTAGTCGTGTGGCTAATGATGGTTTAGATGATTATGATGCATATGTTCAGAAGAAAAAAAAAGCTAGAACTTCATTTGTTAAAACAGAATTGGATCATTATTTGGAAGAGGAAGTTTTACCGCGAAGTCCTGATTTTGATATTCTATTGTGGTGGAAGTTAAATGGCATCAAATATCCAACACTCCAAGCAATTGCAAAAGATATTTTAGCAATTCCTATTTCTACCGTAGCTTCAGAATCCGCATTCAGTACTAGCGGTCATATTTTAAGCCCGCATCGCAATCGACTTCATTGGACAACTTTAGAGGCTTTGATGTGCGCTAGAAGTTGGTTATGGAGTACTAAAAATAATGGTATGTTTTTATATTATTCTGTCAATTTTTATATATATTATGAAATGAGATATAATTATGTCTTTCATTACTCTCTATTTTTTTTTTTTATTATTCTATGTATTTATTTTATATGTTTCCTCTCAATTGTACACGATGTACGTTACTATTCTTCAGTATTTTGTGATTATGGGTAACTACTGTATGACTTGGATATTTGAAGATAAATTATCATTTATACAATCAAATGGTTTGAATACTGCTTTTAAATATAAAACTTGTAAATGATATATATCAATGTTAATTTTTTCAAGTTTGGACTTTAACGGTATAATTTTGTATTTGTTAATTGATTACTATTTATATTGTATTGTGTTTCATATTTTTAGGTGGTATGAGTTCTAAGTTAAGCAATGACTACACTACTTTACTCGATGAAATAGAGCCCGATGAAGAAGGTAAAAATTTCCTTTGATTTATTTATTATCAATTTCTAATATGGAGTGTGAAGTGACTTATGTATTACAGGTTTCTTCTTGCATTTATTTCTTAATTTTTATTATGAAGTGTGGAGCGATTTATTTATTACTAATTTCTTGTTAGTAACGAATTTGTTATTAGAATACAAGAGTAACTAAGTTTTGACTTGTATTATTATTTATTATTAATGTTTGTATTTTAATATGTATTTTTTGTATAGGTGAAATATTAACTAGTGGTATAAATTCCCTCTTTGAAGATGGAGAATAGCATTTAGAGAAAGAAAGAAGACAATATTGGTGTTGGCCACTTATCTATTTTTGTTAGCAATTTTCATAGACAATGATGTTGAATATTTTTAGTTATGTGGTTGTTTTGTTGGTATTTTGGAATGTAGAATATTTTTTACTATGCATTTGTTAGGATGGTAGTTTGGAATATCAATTTGTATTTTATTATTTAGTTTTTATATTTTGGATTATTTGGTTTTGTTAATATGAAATATTAATTATATGGTTAATGAATTAATACTTTTGTTTGTATTTTATTATTCGAAATATATGTTTAAAATTCTTCAAAATTGTATTTTATTTTTGTAATATAAGTTAAGATTTGTTCGGATTGGGGTAAGTTTTGTGTTCGGGGCGAATTTTGGGTTTGGGAAAATTTTTGGGTTTGAAGTAGGTTTTGGGTTTGGGGGCGGGGTGGGGATCCCCGAACCCATTTGGGACGGGTTTGGGGTTCAATTATTCATCCCCGTTGGGGAACGGGGCGGGGAACGGGGATTTATCTGGGATTCGGGTTTGGGTTTGGGGAATACAAAAACCGTCCCCGCCCCGCCCCGTTGCCATGCCTAATGGCAATGGGGCGGGTCGGGGACGATTTTTACCTCCCCCAAACCCAAACCCGAATCCCCAAATATTCCCTATTCATCGCCCCAAACGCAAACGGGGATTGAGAATCAAAATCCAAACCCGTCCCAAACGGGTTCGGGTTGGGTTTGGGTATCCCCGCTCCTTCACCATTCATTTAGCGAAATCAATTTTTTTTAATGAAAATAATTATTTTTTCCAAAATAAAATTACATTATAAATAATAAAATAATAAAAAAATTGCATACATATATTTCAAATAATAAATTCAAATTAAAATATCAAAACATTGACCACATATTTAATATTCTAAATTATCAAAAACAAATAATAATGTACATAATGAAATAAACGGGGCGGGTTCGGGGGCAGGTTCAAGGTGGGTACTAGTGTCCCCGTTACCCGACCCGTCCCCATATTTTATATTTGGGGAAAATCCAAACTCAAACCCAGTCAAAGCGGGTTTTCCCCGTCAACTTCGGGGCGGGTTCAGGTGGGTACCCGCGGGTACGGATTATGTTGCCATGCCCAGAGTCAACCATGTGTCTTTCACATAATTAATAAATCAACTATAATCAACACACGTCTTCTCAAGTTGATGCAACCGTTGACCATACTCAACCTCATCACTAGCCCAAACAACTTCCATCCATAATGTGTCTATCGTCTTTTGCATGTCATTCACCACATATTGTTTGCATTTTGCACCATCGTTTTTGTTAATGTGAAATCTACATAGCAAATTAATCGACTTGGGAAACACAATTTCAATTGCTTTCATCAAAGCAAGATCTCTATATGTCAAAATCAATTGTGGACACAAATTCTTTTTTCACAAACAATTCTTTAAGGTTTTCCAATACCCAGCAAAAATTCTCTATCTGCTCAGACTCCATATACGCAAATGCGACAGCAAAAGTCAACTCGGTTGATGTCATGCCAGCAATTTCAAACAAATGTTGTCTATATTTTTTTATCTTGTAGGTGTTATCCATAACTAACACAATAGGAAAAATATTCAACAACTTAATTGAATCAGGATGGGTCCAAAATATATCTCTCACAACTTCCGAGTCATCCCTTTTTCTACTCCAATACACATAGCTTACATCCTCAATAAACTTAAACAAATGTTATATCTCACTTCTAGGACCTCTTATCTTTTTTTCTATCATACTCTTATGCTTGTATATTTGCCTAATCCTAGTGACATTATCTGAATCTCGGTCTTGCAAGGAAAGCAATATGTGTCTAAGTGGTACATGTCTCTTTGTCAAATCAACGACATGTTGCTTCTCATATGTGGTCAACCTACCAACAAAGGAATGGCCTTCTAATCTATCAGGTAAACCATGATTATAGACCCCATATTTTACATCAATCTTCCAACCAAACCCATCTTTCGCCTGAGTCGACCTGATTTTAAATGGGCATCCACATTTCTTGGATGCACTTTGGGTTCCACTATCAGTATCCTTGTGTTTCTCACCTTTATCACAACTAAATATTAATTTGTTACTTCCCCTTCTCTTGCCTATTTCAGTATCTGAACGAGTGATAATAACAGTTATTTTATTATCGATTTCAACCTCTTTAATCCATCTGATCATCTCTTCTCGTGTACCAAATCTTTGAGTGGTTAAAAACACATCAGAAATATCTACACATATTTGGTGAAGATTTTCCATTTCTGCACAATAAAAAAAGTCAAAAAAAATCTAAAAATTAAAAATTAAAAATGCAAACCGGGAGTCTTCAAAGAAGAGTTCCGGTGTATGTCACTTTGTTAACCGGAACACATATGATAAGTGTTCCGGAACGTTTGTTTTTCAAAAAGAATCGGAATTCTTTAAATAACTCTTCCGGTATAATGTTTGTAGTGTTCCGGATGTCTTTCACAAAGTCTTCCGGTTTGAGAAAAAAATATATCGGATGTCTTTTTCAAGGAGTTTCGGTACGAGGGTGGAAAGTGTAATTTTCGAAAGTCTCAATTCAATGGTTAAAAATAAAATGATAAATTGGTTAAAAATAATTAAGGGTAAAATTGGTATTTTAAAAAAATTATAAGGGTATTAATATAAGTGTATAGGTATGAGTAAAATTTTCGTATAGTCCCAGTAATTTACAGAAAATTTTATCCTATACCACAATTATTCTCCTTCCCATACAATTTATATAATTTGACTAAATAGAATTTATAAATTATAAAGTAAAAACAAAACAAAAAAATAGAGCAATTAAAAATTCACACATAATTTATTTGTTTAAATAGCATTTCAATTGTAAAATTAAAATATCTTGTTTTTATTTTCCAAATACTTCAAATAGAAAAATGCGATAAAATAATCGTACTAACTCAGCAATAAATTATTCAATCAAGTGATAATGAATATGAGTATTTAAGTCAGTTTCGAGATATATTCAATCTCTAACTCTTGTGTATAAATATAAATTATTAAAAGGGAGAATCCTCCTCTTTATATGTGTCTCATATAATTTTGATAAAGTTTAGTTTAATCACACTTGTGATTGTCTTAATTTATAAAAAGTTTTTTTTTAATACTCTTAATTTAACCAAGGTATCAACTATGATAATAACATTGCTATTCTCCCACCTCATTGTATACCAAATACTTTCAACGTAGGCACTGTTCATTGTATTTATAGGATTAACAGTATTTTTTTAATAAAAAAATAGACTCTCTTCATTCTCTTTTATAAGCAAAATTTGATTTTTATATTTATTGATTAACTCATGTATCTATTTTATATATAGTTCAAATATATTATTTAATCAATGAACCTAAAAGTCAAAGTTTGTTTATAAAAGAGAATGGAGAGAGTATTTATGAACAATAAGTGGACACTGTCATGAACAAGGTGTGAATAGTACTCGTGAACATAATGACTTTAAAGTAGTGAAACAAAGTTGATTAATGAAATGTAAAAAGTTGGTTAATGAAGTGATGAAGATGGTTAATAAACGCTTAGATATTAAAAATAATTTTTAATAGTAAAACAACGTTGATTGATGAAAAGTAAAAGGTTGGTTAATGAAGTTATGAAGTTGGTTAATGAATATTCAGATGTTAAAAATAATTTTTAGCAGTAAATAAAGTTGGTTAATAAAATGTAAAAGGTTGGTTAATGATATTATTAAGTTGGTTAATCACACAATTTTATATCAGTATCTTTTAATCAAAAATTAAAAATTAAAAATAATAAAATAATTTTTATTTTATTTTAATATATATATATATATATATATATATATATATATATATATATATATATATATATATATATATTAATATTTCACTGTTCATTATAGTGGTGAATAGTGAAATACAATAGTGTATCTTTGTGGTGTAGGAATATCTTTTCTCCTATAATAAATATGTAATGAGACAATATGTAATCAGTATTTAATTGTAATTAATTTGAAGGCCCTGTGTTTTAGATGGTCTTGCATACTTTAATCATCGACTCAAATCATGCTGAGATGTCATGGAGTAGGGAATGCGCGGAGGATGTTTCTGCACTCCCCGTCCCGTCCCCTAATATTTTCTCTATCCATGTCCCCGTTCCCCGTCACGGAGAATATTATTCTCTATCTCCATCCCCCACAGAGAACTGGAGATCCACGGATATCTAGTATTAAAAAAATTTATATATTTTTCTATCAAAACTATGACATTAGTATTTCGTTGTTTTTTCCTTCTTTTATATATATATATATTTTATATATATATATATATATATATATATATATATATATATATATATATATATATATATATATATATATATATATATATATATATTGTATTTTTATTTTTTTAAATAAAAACACATCTTGTGTCAATAAAAAAAATGCAAAAACAATTGCAGTTACGAAAATATAACCACTAATTTACTAATTGAAGTATAGTGAAGTTAAAGAATAATTATCATAAGCACAATGAACAAAGGAGAGCGTTATTGTGATGATGATGATGATGATTATGATGAGAACAAATGAGATGAGGAATGAAGGAGGAAAAGAGAAATGAGAAAAGAAGTAGAGGAGACGGTGTGTGCACTATATGTAATAGATGTATTTTTTTAGGGTTGGATACTTGGATAGTGAAACTATACATTATAGAATGAAAAAAAAATGATCCACCGATAACTCTTCATTTTCTGATATGTTAATTATTATTTTTATGGAAAAAAACATGCAAAATTATATTATTATATATTATATATAAAAGTTAAATAATATGATCGGGGTTGGGGAATCCGCGGGGCGGAGGGTCCACCCCGAAGTTTCATGGGAAAATTTTTCCTCCATTCCCGTTCCTACGAAGAAAAACATCTCCGACTTTGGAGCTCCGCACGGATAATCCCCACAGGAAATCCATTAACAAATGCAAATTGATATTCCTACATATGTGTATATCAATATTCATTTTTGTGCTAATATCAATATCTATTTTTGCGCTATATATTTTAAGAATGGATTATTAAAAACTCGAGCAAGACATGGATAAATTAATTTTCAATAAAATAAATTAATTCGGTCTTATAAAGCACTATAAATAATGAGTTACATCACATAGATTGAATAAAGTAACAAGAGTATTGTCAAACATCTTGATATATAATTGTTCTCACATATAAGTAATATAGTTCTTATATGTTCTAATAATAGACAATGTTCACTTCTATTAACACAATAAAAAATATTTTTACAAAAAAAACTATATAATATGTGTGACTGTTTTGTCTTTCCCTTGCTTTGGTACCATGGAGAATTTACCTTCTATGCATAAAAAAAAAAAACATTGTATTAGTAACTTTATAACATCCATTCAATTATGTATTATAATCATAAATCAAAAAGTTTCATTTAATATTCTCTATCAAATGATGTTATCAAATAAACAACACCTTTCTAATAATAAAAATCATAGATTCCAATTTAATAAAGAAAATTTGTTGCATGATCATAAGCAAAGGTTATTTACCTAGCATATATTTTGAAACACTTGCTTGATAACAATATTTGTAGTAGCGCTCAAACTTTTTTTTTTTTTTTGTCATGGATCAATATTTTTAGTCATTCTTTACTCTTGACTCTAAAAATAGTCACATAAACTTTCTCATGACTAAATACAACTCTTAGTAAGTATAAACCAACTTAGTTTAAAAATTGATCTTGTAGTTTGTTAATTGTGAAATAATTATTGAGATCTTTGTGAATTTGAATCTTGAGCTGATTGAGAAGGAGACATTGATATCCTTGGAATGTAGATTACTTTTTTTTTATTTTTTTAAATAATATTAGCTTTAATGACATGATTAATAAATTATACTGTCAACTTAGTACCATTGCATAATCCTTCTCATTGATCTAAATTTTTCAAGGACATTATTATGGCGTCAACCTTAAGCATGAATGAGTGATTTCAAAATCCACGTGTTTTAAGACAATTTAGGTGTTAGATGTTCAAATGCCTCATTATCATTAACTTTGTATCGATATATGGAATCACAATTAATATATTCATTTTCATCTTCTATTAACACACGCACGGACGCACGATATATATATATATATATATATATATATATATATATATATATATATATATATATATATATATATATATATATATATATATATATATATATATATATTCATCCATGTTATATGGGAGAAAAACTTGATTATGTAATATAAATTTATTGAAAACTCTTGCATCTGAATTGAACTTGATTATATAATCATTAACAACTTCAATAATTGGTATCAAAATTGTAATATCCCATATTCTCTTAAATGTTCAATTAGTTGTCAGTTGAGACCAATTGAGTTCTTATGTACTCTATTTATTATCAGTTGTAACAATTGGAGCTCCTATGTGCTCTAAATATTGTCAATTGAGAATAATAGAGTAACTAGTGAACTCTGAAGAGATTAATTATTAATAAAAGAGACATACCAATATTAAAATACAAGAGAGAACATTTTTGGTAACATTAATAATTGGTCAATTATTACTCGAAGATAAAATATCAATTGGGATATTTTATTACTACTTGATATTATATATATATATATATATATATATATATATATATATATATATATATATATATATATATATATATATATATATATATATATATATATATATATTTTGTGTGGTGGGTATTGAAAAGAAGAATAAAATGATAAGAAGAAGTAGAAATAGTAGGTATGAGAGATAGAGATATCAGAAAGAAAAGAAAGAAAAGGGAAGAGTAGAGAAAGAGGAAAAGAGGAACAAGAGAAGAGGAAGGAGACCACCACCACCATCATCATGTCATCTTCATCATCATCATCATCATGTATCGAGAGAAATCTTAAATGAATCAAAACCCTATAAGAGGATTTGATATGTAATATAGTAACAAGAATTAGATAGTGTCAAGCTAATTTGGATAAGTTCATTCGAGCGCAGGATAAATCTGAATGTCATACACATTTATGGTTGTAGTCGCATGGCTCCTGTGTATATATATCTTATGGAAGATGTTGTCCCTATTCTAAACTTTTTGGTGTCAGCGAGAAATTTATTCTACTAAGGGATGTCGGTAAGGTCCTAGTACTATTTTGAATGGTGGGCACTATGGAGGATAGGCATGATCTTCTATGTAGACTGTTAGTTAACAAGTGGTGCCTAGGAATCCCAAGTGTTCCACTGTTGGAATTGGAGTATCACAATGGAAGGTGATGGAAGAAAGGGCTCAATCGAGATTATGAGGATCAAATAGATAGTTACTCATAAGGATGAGAGTAAGACAATCTGATGCTAATGGTGTTATCTTATTGGAGTAGTACGAGAGGAGTGGAACAGTAGAAGTAGAGGCTTGCAGCATATGGTATCAGATCAAGTGAAGTTTAGGAGATTATCAATAGATGAATTGCAAAGTTTGTCGCACTTGTTGAAGGAATAATAAGAGAAGAGTAGTCAATATTGTTTGTGGTCAAGGAATCAATAAGTTTTCTTATGAAGAATTAATGAGTATTGATTAACCAAGTCAAGATAAGATGTCGTAATTATGTGTTGTCTAACTTAGTGCAAGGAAGGGAAGTCAGGTGTTGGTCTAAGGGATGATGGGCACTCTGGAGGATAAGCATGATCTTCTATGTAGACTGTTAGTTAACAAGTGGTGCCTAGGAATCCCAGGTGTTCCACTGTTGGAATCGGAGTATCACAATGGAAGATGATGGAAGAAAGGGATCAATCGAGATTAGGAGGATCAAATAGATAGTTACTCATAAGGATGGGAGTAAGACAATCTGGTGCTAATGGTGTTATCTTATTGGAGTAGTACGAGAGGAGTGGAACTGTAGAAGTAGAGGCTTACAGCATATGGTATCAGATCAAGTGAAGTTTAGGAGATTATTAATAGATGAATTGCAAAGTTTGTCTCACTTGTTGAAGGAATAATAAGAGAAGAGTAGTCAATATTGTGTGTGGTCAAGGAATCAATAAGTTTTCTTATGAAGAATTAATGAGTATTGATTAACCAAGTCAAGATAAGATGTCGTAATTATGTGTTGTGTAACTTAGTGCAAGGAAGGGAAGTCAGGTGTTGGTCTAAGACGTTGATACAAGAAGAGTTTATTTGTTGAGTGACAAAATTCGGGGGTGAATTTCAATTTAAGGGGGGAGAATGTAACAACCCGTATAATATATATCTAGACTAATATCATACAAGTGTTAATAATTGGTATTGATCCAACATAAGTGCCTAATGACAACAATATATATACATGTCCAAACTAAAAACATCAATGGAACATGCTATACAATAGTGCCTAAACAACAAGAAATCTAAGGACTATGTGCAATATCTTCATTGCACACAACTCCACAACGGAAGATCATGATAAACAGCATCCCTTGAAACATCCATAAACAACTTCTCTTAGGTTCAACTTGCAAGGATTACCTGAAAAATAACAACAATAATGGGATGAGATAATAATCTCAGTGAGTTCTCCTATCTTATGGGTCCACTCGGCTCTATAGGGTTCCTACTCGATTCCAACTCAAGTATTCACCTTCCGTTATTTGTGCATCACTCGCACCTTATAACTAGGACTTGAGTAACAGAGGGATAAACGCAATGTATGGAAACATGTCACTTGAAATCACATAACTCAACAAATCACTATTCGGATTCACGCAACATCGATCCCCAACCGGACCTACGTCTAGGTCAAGTCTTGGTTCACGCATGTTCGCATGATTCGACTTTCACGGTGGATATCAAGTTCCCCTATGGGACTTGAACCCACTTTTAAGAACCATCACTCGTATGAGACTCGAACCCACTTTTAAGAACCATCACTCGTATGGGACTCGAACCCACGTTGAGTATCTTTCACCATATGGGACTAGAACCCACTTCTAAGAGCCATCACTCGTATGGGACTCAAACCCACGTTGAGTATCTTTCACCATATGGGACTCGAACCCACTTAGGTGTCCACCTTTCCCCGATGTCTGTCATGGTTAGGACTCAAACCCAATTGAGGCGTGAATCATTGGTGCCACATCCCCACTTACCGCTTTACCGAAGCCCTTGAAGTGGTATGTGCACAATCATAAATAATTATGAATACGTGATTAATTCTCAATAACCAATAGGGCTTTCGGAGCAATGCTCCTCACCAAAAATAGGACTTTTGGAACAAATGTTCCTCACCAAAAATATCAAACGATTCTCATGACATCATATCAATTCTCATGACATCATAACATGATCCATTCTCATACATAAATCACACATGTCCCATACAATGTATATTGGTTCACTTACCAAGTGAATACTTGTCCACGATACACACCTAGGTACCGTTGCGTCCAAGCATCACCGTATACTCATTTCCATAACCTAGATTATCTTTCTAAGTTATTAATCAAGTTATTCTCCTAGGTTTCCTCAATCATCTTTATAGAGTTTTTAATCATGTTATTTCACCTTCAACATAACAACAATATTTAATTTTCATCATAATATAGTTCATAGTATTTATAAATCACATAATACTTTATAACATGGAACAATAATAATAGCCCTTTACGTTATCTTTCTAACGCAACCGTCCGTGTCCAAAACGGAGTTATAACCCTCGATTAATTCATTAATCTATCTTAATCAAGATTTAGATTAACATTTATTCATTGCGTAAGTATTCAACAACAAAATCATTGGCCTAGTGGTAAGGCAATCGATTGAATGCGAATTTCTCTCAAAATCAATTGGAAGGACCAATCGATTGGTTGGAACTTCGTACTCACAACTTCCAAACAACATATCCAAGAACACCCATAGTATCATCAATGAAGATTCATAGAAACTCATCATACTATCAACAATCTCACTATCAATTCCATGGTTTTACCAACCCTAATTTCTAAATCTAAACTTCTATCTAGAACTCACCTAGTAGAAGAAGAAGATGAAGTTTGGTGAGGATGATGAGTAGAAAATGGTGATGATGAGCTTTTCCTTCTTCTCCTCCAAGCCTTTCTTCCTTCTTTCTCTCTTCTTCTTTCTTCTCTTTTCCTCTTCTCTTCTTCTTATCCTTTCTTATTTTCTTTCTTTCTGATAACTCTCTCTCTTTCTACCTACTCTTCATTCTTATCCACTTCTTCTTTTCCAATCACCACCACACAAATACTATATAATATATATAAATAATATATAATATTAAATAGTAATATAAAATATCTCAATTCATATTTTATCTTCCAGTACCAATTGACCAATTATCAATGTTATCAAAAATATCATCTCTTGCACTTATTAATATTGGTTTGTCTCTTTTATTAATAATTAATCTCTTCAGAGTTCACTGGTTACTCTATTGGTCCCAATTGACAACATTTAGAGCACATAGGAGCTCCAATTGTTACAACTGATATTTTATCTTCCAGTACCAATTGACCAATTATAAATGTTATCAAAAATATCCTCTCTTGCACTTATTAATATTGGTTTGTCTCTTTTATTAATAATTAATCTCTTCAGAGTTCACTGGTTACTCTATTGGTCCCAATTGACAACATTTAGAGCACATAGGAGCTCCAATTGTTACAACTGATAATAGATAGAGTACATAGGAACTCAATTGGTCTCAACTGACAACTAATTGAGCATTTAAGGGAATATGGAATATGGGAATATGGGAATAAAAGAGACAGACCAATATTAATAAGTACAAGAGAAGACATTTTTGGTAACATTAATAATTGGTCAATTGGTACTGGAAGATAAAATATCAATTGGGATATTTTATTACTACTTGATATTATATATGTATTTTGTGTGGTGGGTGTTGAAAAGAAGAATAAAAGGATAAAAAGAAGTAGAAATAGTAGGTAGGAAAGATAGAGAAAAAGGAAGAGTAGAGAAAGAGGAAAAGGAAGGAAACCACAACCATCATCATGTCATCTTCATCATCATCATGTCCAAGGTGAGTTCTTAGATAGCATTAGCCTTTAGGGGGGGATAATTTATGCTTTGGGAGTTAGGATTTGTGTGAATCCATGATGTATTTGTTGTGTTCATACTCCCCTTAGGGTTGGAATAAATGGAGTTAAAATATTCATTGATAAATTAAAATATGCTACCAATGTGGTTTGAATCCGAGACCTCCTTAGTATGGAACAAGTCTTACCACTAGGCAAAGGATTATATTGTTAAATACTTATGCAATGGATAAATATTAACCTATATTCTCGATTAAGTCAGATTGTTAAATTATTTGAGAGTTGTAACTCCGTTTTGGATGCGGACGATTGCATTAGAAAATAACTTAAAGGACTATTATTATTATTATTCCATGTTATAAAATATTATGTGATTTATAAATGCTATGAATTATATTATGATGAAAGTTAAATATTGTTGTTATGTTGAAGGTGAAATAACATGATTAAAAACCTTACGAAGATGAGTGAGGAAACCTAGGAGAATAACTTGATTAATAACTTAGAAAGATAATCTAGGTTATGGAACATGTGTGATATATGTATGAGAATACGGTATTCATTTGTACGACGCTTATGTGGAGGTCATGGACGAATTGTTGCCATGATTAAGAATGAGACGCATTGTATGGAACATGCCATGTTATTATTTGTGTATTATGGTGAATAAAGTCACATGTGATTGATGGATTTTTTATGGTTCGTGGAAGGCACCTCGGTGGCCTATACTATGCAACCATCGGTCTAGGCTAGCCATAGTTTTAAAGGTTCTATAAGGGGTCTTAGGGTCATTGACTCTAGTAAAAGAAAAAATGCTTACGTCGAAAGCACGACGGTCATCAATCCCCTTAAGAGAATCTACCACTAAGTGAGGTTCTCGTACGACCCTAACGAGGAAGGAACCTCGCGGATCAATACTACTCAACCTCTCCTATCTCAAGCAAACTCTCAGACTCGGGTGGAGAGTCTTTCACACAAGGTTTTTTCCTTTGCAATCATTATTGCTTCCAAAAATTCTTCGTCACAGAACCAGAGTTTTGGACCAACAGGCAAACAAAGAAAATATGTACAGGTTAGCAAAAATTACAATATATATAGAAAAAATAGATAACAGATAAATCTCCACGTACGTAAAAGAGAAACAACCCAAACTAGGCTAGACTTGCTTATGGAATTTCGGTCTCCCCAGCAGAGTTGCCAGCTATCGCTACCGGGATTTCACGATAATGAAACTGGGACTAAAGAGAATGCCAAAGAGAGGAAAAGTCAGAAGAGTCACCACCGAATTTTATTTAGTTTACCTCTATCGGAGAGGAGAGGGGAAATAGTCGATAAAACCCTCGGAAGAGAGACGCGCACGAGAAGCGCTAAAAGAGAATAAGGAATCGGTCTCGCAACCGAGATTTGGGTTCGGAAGTCAGTTACGTAAGGGGAATGTATTAGCACCCCTTACGTCCATGGTACTCCATGGGAACCATTTGGGTTTTTTAAATACATGGGATTTATCTATTTATTATTTTATTTTTAAAAGAATGTGTGAAAGAAGGGGGGTGTTTTTGTTATTATAGTGCTCGCCAAGGATTGGGGCCCTTGTGCCTACGTATCACTCATTCGGGGATGAGGAATCAGAGCTCCGTAATACGGAATAGAAGATATTTATGTGTTGGTTGATTTTACCTTTGAGAAAAGGGTTTTCGGGATGATGCCCTAAGGCACAAAAAATGAGTTTGATGAGTTGTATTGTTTTTACTATGAATAAGGGTTTTTTGAAATGAATGTTTGTGATTATATTGCACTAAAGTCTATGAGCGGAGGTGATTATCCTAGACAACAAGCCAAGCATCTTGCGTCCAAAATAATCAGAGTAAGGGTAGGAATGCTCCATTCTCACTCATTCTCCATCACTTAAGGCTCGTGGCGCATAATAACAATCGTAATTATTAGGTGTTTTGAATTTGATTATGAAAACGCCACTTGACGTTGAATCAAGGGTTTGTTTTATTTTGATTATGAAATTTGGCTTATGCAACATGAATGCAAAGTAACCAACAAGAAATTAAAGAGTCTTATTGTAAGGTAGCCCAAGAGAAAGCCTTTTGTGTGCAAAAGTGACCTAAGCTAAACAAAGGATAATGGTCTTACAAACATGTCCCCCTAAGGTGGTGCCACGATGCCATTCTTACAACATGCATGTAAGTTACGGATGAAAATCCAAGTACTTACAAAGTATCACAAAGAGTAAAGGAAGACCTCCAAGCAAAGGTCCTAAGATAAAATCCTCTAAGTCCAAGTTGATTAAGAGTGTAATGAATATTTTTTGGTCTTACTGTTTTATCATGTTTTTGTTGTTTTTAGTGTATGATGACAATAAAATAAATAACAAATAAATAAACATGCATGATGAGTTTGTACAATGATGATGATAATGAGTACAACTTGAATGTAAATTACAAGGTAATAACATAAAAGTAAATCACAAGATAAAGAAAGACAACATCACAATAATAATGGTTAGTGAATGTAATTGACACAAAATAAATCACAAGTTAATGGTAACAAAAAAAACACAAAAACAAAGGTTAATGATAAAAAAAAGTTAGTGAAGTATAATTAGTGGTTAGTAATATGTGCAAAATGAACATCTTTAGAACTATTTTTCATAGGTCAAAAGGACTCAAAATATGACACATTAAGGGATAACTTATCATTGATGCAAAGTATTGAAGATGATTGAAAAATCAACTAACAATAGATTTGTAACAAAGAAAGTTATGCAACCCTAAGTCCATCTATCAATATTATGATTTGTTCTCTTTATTTTTGTTTTTTACTCCTCTTTTATTTAGCAAGATAGTAAGAGAGTAAATAAATTAGTATAATGTAAATGATATGGTTAGATAACAATGAACATAAACATAAACATAAACATAAACATAAAGTACTTGAAATAAAGTGAACAATAAATTGCAAGGAAGTAAAGTGCAATAATGTAAATGATAGGAGTTAGTAGTTAATGGTTAGTAGAATAACAATAAGCAAATAGAATAACAAGTTAATGTAAAGAGAATGGTTTCATCTATGCATCAAATGACCCAAACATGGTTGAAATAGAGGCAACCTATCAATGCCTCAAAGTATCATGAAGGATCTATTGATCAATTATTAATAGGTTTGAAACATTGAAGGTTTTATCAACTCTAAACAACCATAGTCATGATTTAATAGATCTCATCAATCAAATAAATATGAAAACAAGTCAACAATAAATAGCAAATGAAACAAAATACAAAGTTTGATTAAAAGTGGTAAACAACCATTTTCAACACACACAAAAAACAGAACCAAAAATTAACAAAGTTTAAGCTAAAATCATTACCCAAAAGATGTTGAAAAAGGGTAGGTTGAAATGGTGTTGAGCTTGGATATAAAGCAAGGGGTTTGGGATGAAAGTGTTTATGGTGGAAGTTTAGTGAAGGAGCTGAGTTATGAGTGTGAGAGAGTGAGAAGCTTTGAAAAAAATATGAAAGATGACAAAGAAAAGTTGGTGGGGTGACTTTTCTAAGTGAGAAAGATTTTTTGTTTTGGCTTAGGTTTGGAGAGGAGAGAAAATGGTACTTGGACAGAGCTTTTGGGGGCTAGGAAGCATGAAAAATAAGGGGAAATAATACCTCTATTTATAGGTAAGCAAAGGGGTTGAAGTGGGTGGACCGAAGGGTCCTTTGTGTACAAAAAACAGGGTCATTTCTGCTTTCTGCGCAGGTGTAACCGGTTACCCTAATTAGGGTAATCGGTTACACAGTCCCAAAATGGCCAAAAATTCAGTTTTTGGCTTGTGTAACCGATTACCCTAATTAGGGTAACCGGTTACCCAGTAATTTTTTTTCTTTTTTTTAGAATTTCAACCAGATAACCCCAGTTTTTTCCCGGGTGTAAACACCATGCCTTGAGTCCGTGTAATATGTATTTGGTTATGAAAGTTCAATGAAATTATGATGATGAAATAATGAAAGCATGCATGTGCAGTAGGGCCATGGATCAGATGAAAGTTGTATCGGAGTAGGGTGAATTTTGGGGTATGACAGCTTCCCCTATTTAATTTTCTCGGACCTGAATACATAGATAGTGACGACTTCCAATGTATTCAAGGCAAGAGAGGATTAAATACTAATGAGAGTAACCAGAAATTCGCCTTGCCGGAGGATGGTAATGTGAATACTTGTTTAGGGATTATGCATGGTTATGATGATTATGCATGTAATGTGATGTATGCATCCTAAGTATCTTCTTAACGATGAAAGTTTGATGTCAAAAGGGCCCAAGAAAGTTGAGGGAAGAAGCTTCACCAGGGAATGAGAAAAAGAAGGGTGATCACTCCTAGTCACGATTGGAAAAAAACAAGATAGCGTTCCTTAACAATGGCTGAAATACAAAACATCTAGTAGGGGTCAAACAAAATGAAATCAGTGACGATTCTTAACGAAGGCTAGAATACCTGACTCGACTGGAGATAAAATTCTTGCGAAGGTATAGTGACGATTCGTAACGAAGGCTAGAATACCTGAAATCCTTCGGGAAGATCAAGCAACTCAGTGATGATTCTTAGCAACGGCTAAGAATACCTGACTCTGCTAAGGAGAATACGGATTTTTTGTGAAGGTACAGTGATAATTCGTAGCGAATGCTAGAATACCTGAAATCCTCCGGGAAGATCAAACAACTCAGTGATGATTCTTAGCAACGACTAAGAATACCTGACTCTACTGAGGAGAAAACGGGTGTAAAGTGACGATTCCTAGCAATGGCTGGGACTCCTGACATCTACTGGTGAAAAATGAACTCCAGGATGGTTCTGGGATATGAATGTCTGATTCGGCTTGGGAAATGAATTCGAAATGCCTCTAGTCTAAAAAATGAGAATTCAGTGACGATTCTTAATAATGGCTAAGAATACCTGACTCTGCGGGGAAAAGGAAAAAATGTGTTGACTTTCTAGGGATAGAAGAAGTACAGTGATGTTTCTCAGCATTGACTCCTCTGGGGAAACTTGACAATGAAATGAAACAGCTTAGCGACGATACCCAGCAACGGCTGGAATGCGTGGTTGGTGCTTGGGAAATGTTTTGAGGATGAAAATTGATTTTTATTGGGGAAAATTCCTAACAACGGTTGGAAAATTCAAAACTCTGATGAGTTAGTTTGAGTAAGTTAAGGAGATACTCATGATGTGATGTTATGTATGCCAATGTATGTTTGGACTTTCATGGGGAATACATGAAATACAGGGTTTGCAAGTTATGCCAAGTATGTTTGGGCTTTGCGGAGGACTGTATTTGGGGAATGCCAATGGTGATTGGGCTTGAAAAGGGTGATTGGATGAATCGTACTGACTTTCCGATACTTGAGAAATTGGAGTTCGACGTCCAAGCAGGCGTTGAATGTAATGTTTGAGAATTCCCATTGGGGGGAGAAATGATCGGCTTAGTCCAAAGAACTGTGTGGCACCCTTGAGTTGGAAATGTGTTTTGACTACCTTTAGCAAAATTCTAAGAAGAATGTAATTCGATATTTGATAACACGAAATTATATCATATTTTAGGACTTAATTCAATTAAATTTTATTATTACTTATTTCAGTTCACTTCATTTTATTAGATATTACGCGGTATTTTCTTCCTATTTGTCTCAGGTGGCTTATTTTGAAGCACAAGTAAAAATGGAAGAAAAGGAGGTGCAAAAAGGAAAGAAAATGAACCAAATGTCAAAGCCCAGCCAAAAACACAAAACGCAGGTGCCGTGCATGTGACGGACGTCACAGAGGGCGTGACGAGCGTCACGCCTTGCACACTCCTGTGACGGACGTCACACATGGTGTGACGAACGTCACACCATTCCCCTACATTTTTGGCGCAAGGAACGCCTCAGAGACGTTGAGGAGACGTTGAGGAGTGTTGAGCCCTATATCCACGCCATGCTTTTATACACGTTGAAGACCTTTTTGGCAGCGGAAGCGGTTACTCAAGCATATATAAATAGCCACTTGCAAAACCAAAAAGGGTCCCGAAGCTTTTCCACATTTTTTCCTTTGCCGTTTTCGCTTTTGCATATTTTCTTTTCCAGCAACTTACGCATTATTGTTTCTTATTTATTTTTACGAGTTCTACACTATTTCCTTTGCAATTCCTATTTTCCTTTTTAGCATTTAGTTAATTCTTTTTCGCACAATAGTTTCTACACCGGAAACTATTGTGCACCTTTTTACCGGATCTAACCTTACGTTAGAATCTAGTTTTTATTTCCTTCGTTTTGTTTTGTTGTTTAATTGAAGAATCCAAGAACAAATCCTACCGGCTTGTGGTGGAGTGTTCAAGACTATTGTTTAACTCATTCAGGTTCTTTAATTATTATTTAATGCTTTGTTTTATTGTTTATTTATATTATCTGCCTGGGATGAGTCTGTTTATGCATGATAAGTATTTTAGTTTGTTTAGCATGTCTGGCTAATTCGCTTAGATATCGGTATGTAAAGTAAGCAGAATAAGGAATCAAAACTAAGTCGGTTAAATTAAGTTTAGAATTAAAATCACTCTTTTTACGGTCCCAATTTACAGGTTTAATAACAAAGGTTTTTACGAAAGTAAAAGACATAAAGAAATTAAAATCAATAGAGCGAGAGTTTGAGGTTTTAACTGGACAGTGTAAATTAGACATTAATTCTAGATCAGGGCGAGAGCAAGTTTTAGAGTTAATTAAATTCCGATCTTTTTCAAAAAGTATTTTTAAAGATTGAATGTGAGGACGAGAGTTAAGCATTCGAATTTAATTATATAACCTAAGTCAACAGAGCGAGAGTTTGAGATAAGGGTGTTTAAACGGTCAGTGTTTTCTTGAAAAGAGTTTCTATGGACTGTATTGCTTTCAAAAAAATGGTTTTTGACTTAATTATAAGTGACAGCTACATTAACATAAAATCATGGTTTATTCAACAGAGCGAGAGTTTGAGATAAAACTTTTAATCAATAAAGTCAACTGAAAAGATTTATTTTAAAACCAAGACCGACAAAGGATTGATTCCCTAATTACGACGAACTGCATACCGATATCTGCTTTATTAATATTTAATCTAGATTTTAGTTTAGTTTTTAGCTTTCCCCCAAACAATCAAACATTGTTCACCTTAGCTTTACGAAGTAACCTTAGATAACGGTATATCGATTCATAAGTCCCTGTGGGATCGATATCTTTTAAAACTACGCGATAGAACTGTGCACTTGCAGTTTGTACCCCAAATTCGACTCATAAAGTCGCGATCAATATTGTCTTCCTTATAGTTTTTTTAAAAAAAAAGGTCTTTTAATCAAAAATTTCCCATGTAATTTTATTTAGAAAAAAGTCATATTTCGCAGACAAAGCAGGAAAAGAAAAAATATGGAACATATGTGAGGGAACTGATTTTTATTGACAAGTGATTCCACAAGTAGGGAATTTTGTACAAAGGAAAGCAATTCCTAAAAGAGGTGATTGCGAAAAGAAAACGATAATTGTAATGGTAATGAAACATCTCGAGTTTCCTCCAAATTCTAACTCTACTATAGTCTTTATGCCTTTGGTCGCCCTTTGATCTTGCTTTTTTGAAGGAGGGTGATAGGATTGACTTGCTGGGGACCCACATAATTGACTTGCCAAGGAATGAAGAAGGATTCCTTACGGGATGCAGCCTCTTGCTCTTATTAAATCCCTAATTTTTGCCTAGACCGCCCTTTCGGGTTTTCAGTCTACCGGGATACCCATTTTTGCATAAGTTGCCCTTTCAGGTTTTCAAGATATCGGGCTATATATTTTATTTTTTTTAAGCATATTATTTTTTGACTGCATCCGCATTCACCGGGGATGGAAGATTTTCACCATCCATAATTGCAAGGATCAAGGCTCCTCCGGAGAATACCTTTCTTACAACATACAGACCTTTGTAGTTTGGCGTCCATTTTCCCCTTGGGTCAGTATGGATTGAAAGAATCTTCTTCAATATGAGGTCTCCAGCTTTTAGGCTGCGGGGAAAAACCTTTTTGTCATGTTCCCTCTTGATGCGCTTTTGATAAAGTTGGCCATGGCAGATGGCTGCTAAGCGCTTCTCATCAATGAGGTTTAGTTGGTCAAATCGAGCTTGTACCCACTCAGACTCATCAAGCTTAACATCTATCAAAATCCTTAAGGAAGGAATCTCTACTTCGACTGGTAATACCGCATCCATGCCGTACACAAGGGAGAAGGGAGTTGCCCCAGTGGAAGTGCGTACGAAAGTACGATAGCCGTGTAATGCGAATGGGAGCATTTCGTGCCAATATTTATAGGTTTTCACCATCTTTTGCACGATCTTCTTGATATTTTTGTTAGCTGCCTCAACAACGCCATTCATCTTAGGCCTATAAGGCGATGAGTTGTGGTGGTCGATCTTGAAATTTTGGCATAGCTCTTTCATCATTTTATTATTGAGGTTAGATCCATTATCAGTAATGATCTTGTTGGGGACCCCATAACGGCAGATGATTTCTTTCCTGAGGAATCAGGCCACCACTTATCTGGTAACGTTGGCGTACGAGGCTGCTTCTACCCACTTTGTGAAATAGTCAATGGCTACAAGGATGAAGTGGTGTCCGTTCGAGGCAGTTGGCTCTATGCGTCCGATCACATCAATGCCCCACATGGCGAAAGGCCAAGGTGATGTTAGGACGTTGAGAGGCGTTGGCGACACATGGATCTTATCAGCATAGATCTGGCACTTGTGGCACGTTTGGATGTGGCGATGATAGTCAATCTCCATAATCATTCAATAATATATGGCCCTTAAGATTTTCTCACCATAGTGCTCCCACTGGAATGCGTCCCAAAGGATCCTTCATGAATTTCCATTATAATTTGGTTTGCTTCTTGCTTGTTCACACATCTAAGCAAAACAGAATCATAATTTCTTTTGTATAATACCCCTCCACTTAAGAAAAATTTGGATGACAGTTTTCGAAGATACTTCTTGTCGATGATAGACGCGTCCGCAGGATACTCTTGGTTCTCTAAGAATCTCATGATGTCATGGAACCAAGGATGACCATCAGCTTCGTCTTCTGCTGCCAGACAGTAAGCAGGTTCGTCCAAGTAGTTCAGGTGAAAGGACGGCGCTTCGTTCTTCCATTTAACTTTAAACATGGATGCCAAAGTCGCCAAAGCGTCAGCTAGCTGATTCTCTTCTCGGGGGTGTGGTGGAATGTAATTTCATCGAAGTAGGGGACTAGTTTCAAGACATGCTCTTTGTAAGGAATGGGCTTATGGTCTCTAGTATCCCAATCTCCTTTGACTTGGCTGATTACCAAGGCTGAGTCCCCATAGACTTCCAGAATTTTGATTCTAAGATCGATAACAGCTTCAATACCAAAGATACAAGCCTCGTATTCGGCCATATTGTTTGTACATTCAAAACATAATCGGGAGGTGAAGGGGAGGTGGAAATTAGTTGGAGAAGTGATTACTGCCCCAATGCCATTGCCATGAGCGTTAGAAGCTCCATCAAAAACCATGGTCCATCGGGATCAAGGCTCGGGTCCTTCCTCGGGACCGGGGATGTTGCAATCCCTAATGAACATGATATCCTCGTCGGGGAATTCGAAACGCATAGACTGATAGTCCTCCAAGGGTTGTTGTGCAAGATAATCAGACAATACACTCCCTTTGATGGCCTTTTGAGTGACATGTTGGATATCGTACTCGGTCAGAGCCATTTGCCATCGGGCTACTCTACCAGTTAGAGTCGGCTTCTCAAAGATGTATTTGACAGGATCCATCTTAGAGATCAACAATGTCGTATGAGTGAGCATGTATTTTCTTAAACGTTTGGCAGCCCATGCTAGTGCACAACAAGTCTTTTCAAGCATCGAATACCTACTCTCGCAATCAGTGAACTTCTTGCTCAAATAGTATATTACTTGCTCTTTTCTACCAGTCTCATCATGTTGGCCGAGGACACAACCCATTGATCCTTCGAGAACGGTAAGATACATGATTAATGGTCTACCAGGTACAGGAGGCATCAACACAGGAGGCTCTTGCAAATATTCCTTTATTTTCTTAAATGCGTCTTGGCAGTCATCGTTCCAAATGATGGCTTGATCCTTACGAAGAAGTTTGAAGATTGGATCACAAGTGACAGTGAGGTGAGATATGAACCTAGAAATGTAGTTCAATCCACCTAGGAATCCTCGGACTTCCTTCTCGGTTTTGGGTGCAGGCATAACTTGTATGGCCTTTACTTTCTCGGGATCTACTTCGATGCCACGTTGACTGACGATAAAACCTAACAATTTGCCGAATCTTACCCCAAATGTGCATTTATTGGGATTAAGCCTCAATTTTAACTTCCTTAGCCTCTCAAACACCTTTTCTAGATTGACAAGGTGTTCTTCTTCGGTTTGAGACTTGGCTATCATGTCTTCGACGTAGACCTCAATCTCTTTATGAATCATATCGTGAAAGAGAGTGACCATGGCTCGTTGGTATATGGCGCCGATGTTCTTCAATCCAAAAGGCATCACCTTGTAGTAGAAGGTGCCCCATGGTGTTATGAAAGTGGTTTTCTCCATATCTTCTTGAGCCATGCGGATCTGGTTATAACCGGAGAAACCATCCATAAAAGAGAAAACAGAGAACTGAGTGGTATTATCTACTAGCACGTCAATGTGTGGCAGTGGAAAGTCATCTTTGGGACTTGCTCTATTTAGATTTCTGTAATCTATGCACATTCTTACTTTGCCATCCTTCTTAGGTACGGGCACAATGTTAGCTATCCATTGAGGATAATTGGAGACCACTAGGAAGCCGGTGTTGAGATGCTTTTGTACCTCCTCCTTGATTTTCATAGCCATGTCGGGACGGGTCCGTCGTAGTTTTTGCTTTACTGGAGCGCATTCTTCTTTAAGGGGTAGATGATGGACCACAATGTCAGTATCGAGGTCGGGCGTATCTTGGTATGACCATGCAAACACATTTTTGTATTCCTTCAAGAGCTCAATCAATTTTGTCTTCACCTCGTCTTGTAGAGCGGAGCCGACTCGGACTTCTTTTGCTTCCTCATATGTCCCAAGGTTAATCACTTCTATTGATTCTTCGTGCAGCTGGATGACTTTTTCCTCCTGCTTGAGCAGCCTTTCCAATTCTTCTGGGAGTTCGGCCTATTCCTCACACTCTTCATTAGCTTGATTAATCGGGTTGTCAAAGTCGTATGAGACTGTAGCAGAATTGTCATTGGTGGTTGTCGAGGATGATCTGCATGATTTAAGGTCCATGCTTTTATTGGTATGAAAGAAAGGATGATTTGAAAATAATTTTTTTTAAAAGAAAAATGCCATTTAAAAAAGGTGAAATAAATAAAAGGCAAGGATCTCAAAATTGATTGCGAACATGAACCCTTTTTCATTAATGATTAATAAGGAAACTTGATGAGGCCCTACAAATGATTCCCCCATGCCTTGGGCTTGACATGGGTTCTTTTGATAAAAAGGAAGGAAAACAACATTGAGAATTACATTTCAATCAAGGTCACTTTAGGTATTTCAAACTCGGTCCATTTGGTGGCACCATTTCCATCAGTCTTTGTGAAGATCAAGCCATCATCTTCTTATTATTATTATTATTCCACGACGCAAATACGGTTGTCATCCAGGTAACCATCACTTGAGAAGTTTTCGTATAGCGGGAGCACTAATTCCCTTGTAGCTATCGGCGCGGGCTTCTTCAAATTCTGGGAGTTGTATCCCAAACCGGTGTGGTCCTTGTTGGCAGGGAGTTCAAGCAATCTTCCCCATCCTTGGGGGTGTCTATCCTTTATGATTGTCAGGGCATCTTTAAGAGATGCCATGGGAGATTAGGCATCTTTTGATTCATCCCTTGCTGGGCAAACCATTTCAACATTGATAACTTCGAATGATTGGAATGGGACTTCCCTTATCTCCCCTTCTCCTTCAACGTATCGGAAAGATGCGAGGTGACTTACCATAATGTCCTCCTCACCCTCGCCAACAACTAGCTTATCATCAACTAAGAATTTCAATTTTTGGTGGAGTGTTGAAGTGACTGCACCAGCTGAATGGATCCAAGGCCTCCCAAGCAGACAACTGTAGGCTGGATAGATATCCATTACAAAGAAAGTGATAAGGAAAATATGAGGACCAATCTTCATAGGCAAATTAACCTCACTGATTACAATCCTTCTAGTCCCATCAAATGTTCTTACTATAAGCTCACTCGGCTTCATTACGAGTCCTTCAATAGTTAGTTTAGCAAAGGAGCTCTTAGGCATCACATTGAGGGAAGACCCAGTGTCTACCAAAACTCTTGATAGGACTGTATCCACCCACTCAATAGAAATATGGAGAGCCTTGTTATGATTCCTCCCCTCGGTGGGAAGCTCTTCATCACTGAAACCCAAGCTTAAGCTAGTAGCGATATTGTTAACTACTCCTTCAAACTGACAAACATATATCTCTTGCGGTACGTGAGCTATCCTCAGAAACTTTACCAAAGCCTCCCTATGGGCCTCCGTGCACATTAATAAAGACAACCTTGAGATCTTAGAGGGTGTCTGGTTAAGCTGATCAACTACTCGATAATCACTCTTCTTGATAATGCGTAAGAACTCGTCTACTTCACTTGAAGGTCCGGGGTCTTGTCTTTGCTGAGTGCCATCAATTTGTTTGCCTTTGTATGAAGTTGAAGGATTGATAGTTCCAATTGGAGTGGGTGTCGGTGCAAATATCCTTCCACTTCTCGTGACTCCGCTAGTGCTGGTGATATTGATCATTGGGTCACTAGACTTTAACGGTTCTTCTTGAATCTTCTGACCATGAATGTAGACTGAGGTGTCATACATCCAAGGGACTGCCTTGGTGTCAACATATGGGAATGGTGTGGGAATTATTATTATGATTGGAGTAACAGGATTTGTCAACAGAGTTAACTGAGAGAAGTCATATGGAATTTGCAGAGCAGGGACTTCGTCGTATGGTATCTCGAGGGTAGACAAATATTCCTTTATGGACGGGAAGTCTACCACCAAGATCCCTTGGTTCATTAATTGTTGTATGACAGACTTCAATGTTCTACATTGTTGCGGGTTAATCAGACAATGTTCACAATCATTACCACAGATGGGAAAGGTATTATTCTTCATTAAAGCATTCTTGATCTCGATGAGTGGTGTTTTTAACTCGTCCACACAGGACATCAATCTCCTTCCATTGTCAGCCTCCATCATATTCACTAATGCATTGTTGTGAGGGGGCATCGGGTTATTATTTACATTCGGCCCCTTGGGGGCGAACGTGATTGCCTTAGAATCAATAAGATCTTGAACTTTGTACTTTAATGCTTTATAATTCTCGATCGAATGCCCAGGAGCGCCAGAATGAAATTCACAGTGGGCATTTGCATCATAACCGGGAGGAAGAACCGCTGGTGGGGGTCCTAACTCCCTTAGTTGCATAAGTGATCCCCTCAATAAATATGGTAGAATGTGGCTATAAGGCATGGGAACTGGGTCAAATCTTCTCTCGGGCCTTCGCATCCTTTGTTGTTGTTGATATTGTTGTTGTTGATATTGTTGTTGTTGATATTGTGGTTGCTGACGTTGTGGTTGTTGTTGATACTGTTGTTGTTGTTGTTGTTGTTGAGTTTGAACAGGAATTGCAAATGGTTGTTGTTGACTTGGTTGGACGGGAGCTATGGCAGCTACTTGTGGATAAGTGGGATTTCTTGTTCGAATGATGGAGGCAGCATTGGTCTCGCCTTCTCGTTTTTTACCATAGGGAACAAAAGGTTTCTTCGGTGCACTAGAAGTACTGGCAGAGTTCTGGATCTTTCCCATTTTAATCATATTTTCTATCCTTTCACCGGCTAAGACCAGGTCATAAAATCCTGAAGAGGTGCTCCCTACCATTTTATCAAGGTATGGACCTTGCAAGTTTCCCATAAATATGTCTACCAGTTCTCTTTCTAGCAATGGGGGTTGTACCCTAGCAGCTAATTCCCTCCACCGCTGGGCATACTCTTTGAAGGACTCCTCAGACCTCTGAGTCAGATTTTGCAACTGCGTGCGATTAGGTGCCATATCAGTGTTGTACCGATAGTTCTTGAGGAATGCCTCAGCTATTTCCCTCCAGGTGTGAATATGGTTGCCCTCGAGTTGCATGTACCAATCCAAAGATGCCCCACTGAGGGAATCCTGGAAAAAATGCATTAAAAGTTGACCACCGCTGGAATAGGCAGCCATCTTTCGGTAGTATGCCCTAATGTGTGTCCTAGAGTCTCTATTTCCCTTATATTTTTCAAAGTCCGGAACTTTGAACTTGACCGGAATGATGACCCCAGGTACTAAGCACATTTCTTCCGCATCAAGGCCCAAAACATCAGTGTTCCCCATTGCCTTGAGCTTTTCCTCGATAGCCTTTACCATCCTCTCCACCTTGTTGGTTGCGGAACCGAAGGCGTCATCCTGAGAAGCGTCCCTTGGGATGAAGAATGCATCAAGTTGGTCGTCTGTCTCAAGAGAATGAGGACGAGGATTGTCGTTTGGAACACCACCGGGTGCATTAATGTTAATTGGAGGATCAACTTAAGGAACTGGAGTCAGATTCTCGACCGTTGGAGGGTGTCGCATTACGCGAAAAACCGGCGGGAAACGAAGAACAACAGAGCCGCCACCGTGCGTTATTTATCCCAAAAGAGGGAAAGGAAACGCTCAGAGTAAACCTGGAAAAGACATGGTCTCGCGACCAAAGAGAATGGGATCGGGAGTCGGTTATGCGAAGGGAAGGTATTAGCACCCCTACGCATCCGTCGTACTCGACGGGATCCACGCACAATAGGAAGGAAAATGGTTGCTAAAACACTGCTCAAATAAACATCTATACAGGCTGAAAGAGACACAGGAAGCAAACAAGACTGAAACTGACTCGGCAGGATATCGCATCCTGGGCCTACTTAGTCTATCAAGCATAGACATCAGAGTCTAAGTAGTTCGGACTGGGGAAAAGCATGCTCGCTAGGATGTCGCATCCTATGCATACGTATCTCCTTTGGACGAAGGAGAATCAGAGCATTCGTAGCTCGGCTAACACGCACACAAACAACCACAGGCAAAGGCAAACGTGGAGCCTGAATGCCAATCAATGGGCTTACATCAGCATCCGAACCAAAACACACACAAGAAGGCTAACATGGAGCCTGAATGCCAATCACTGGGCTTACATCAGCATCCGAACCAAAACACACGCACACTGGAACCCGAATGCCACTCGATGGACTTACATCAGCTTCCAAGCACACAACAAGACACAGGATGTGGAATGCCAATCGCTGGGCTTACATCCACCTCCTAACACCAACACAGGAAGAAGAAGGGTCTCGATTGCAACTAGGGCAAGAGAAAGGGGAGGTCTCAATCGCAACGAGGGCGAGAGAAAAGAATTAGTGTTAGTTGTTAGTCAAACTCGACAAGACATCGCATCTCGTGCCTACGTATCTCACCTGAACATGAGAATCAGGGTTGCCGTAGTTCGGCTAAACTATTCCCGTTGGTTTGTGTTTTTTAAGTGGATCACGTCACTACGCAATCTACCGGATGCTCGACCTTTGGAGACTTACTCACCTGTAGTAGAAGGAGTTGACGTATCCTTAAGAGGGGATAATGTTTGTTTGTGTTTTAGGAAAGCTCAAGCAAGAAAGGAAGTCCTATACGAAGGAACCGTGCTACCTTAATTGACATGCAAACGAGACTACGCGGAGTCTAGCAAACCTAGGGGATACAATCACACCACACAAACATATACAGCATGAAATAAACACACCAACAAGGGGCTCAAACATCAGGGCTAGGCTTTAGTCGAGGGGTCATATCAACCTCAACAAACAAGCCTCTGTATCGGGGTCAGGTTAGCTCTTAACCTTGCCATTGAGGGGCTAAGGTGAAGCCAGATGAAAGGTGATGAGGGGTGTGCCTCATTGCTTCTATCTCAGGTCCGAGAGAGCATGTAAATATAAGAATGTGGGGGAGTTCAGAAAGATGGAACTCTTTCCCCAATTGACTCGATAGATCTTGGGTTTGGATCTCAATGCTACAACCATGTAATGGGAGCAAGGAGAAGACTCACAGAATAGTGGGGGATAGATTGCTTATCCCTACCTTCCACCAATTGCCTCAAATGAGGACTTTTCCTGCTTGGGACAAATATAAACATACACAAGCATTGCCTCTTAAGGAGGACTTCAGACAGTTTTGCCCGGCCCGGTAACAGCCGGGTCTCCAGACTACATGAAGAAGAAAGTTCTATACCTCAATGCCAATTGCTTATAAGCAAAGCAATGCAAGTTCTTAGAAGAACTAAGCAACTAAGGGTACCTGAACAAAAGTCAAACAGAATCAGCATCCCATTCATAATCAGACAACAATATAATGACCAATTAACAATCCCAATGATGTGCATAGCACAAGTCCATGTGGACCAACATCCTACAAAACAGCCACATTAGTTTACAAGTATCAAGCAAAATATCCCAAATGTGAAACAATATCCTTAAGCCTTAACCTCTTAACCTGAAAAGCCAAAGACAAGTTCAAATGTAAGTGACAAGACCACTAGGACTAGCCTAGGGTCCAAAAGAAGGAAAAATCCTAAAACAGCAACCAATTCATGATCAAAGTCAAGCTATTTCAATTACAAAGGGATCCCAATTGGTCCCATATCCAAACTATGTACACATTTTATTCTATGCAACATGTAAGGCAAAGTGAGCAATGTTAAACCACATATGAGCAATCAGCAAGATCACATCACAAAAAATACCAAAACAGCATGGAAAATTCCACAAAAATTATATCCTAAACAGAGGACATTCAACAAGCTACATGTCAATTTTTAAGCCATTTGGACTAGTGGAACTATGGGAATTAATTCAACATGACAAGGCATGCAAAAACACAATCAAATGAAGTCATAAAATGTACATTAACTTCAATTCAATGGCAAACAGTGACATTACATGGGAAATGGATGGGACTAAAGCTAAATGAAAGCTTAATGTGTCAGGAACTATTCTACCAAATTTCATGGTCATATAATTCATTATGCTCATTCTATGCACAAAATAAGGCAAACTAGTTCAAAGGAAGCACTAAGCCTACAAACAGAACTATTGCATTCAAATCCACATCAACACAATCCCAAAAATTCTCAAATAAATTACACCTAAACAGGGGATATTCAAGGTCTACCATGTCAAATTTGAGCTCAATTGGGCAAATGGAACCATGTCAATGAAAATCAACAAAAACAGACACAATTATAGGCTCCAAATCACAACATCAATACATGCTTCCACTTCAAAAATTCATAACTCAATGAAAACAAAAAAGAAATGGATGAGACCAAAACAGGGAGGTCCTAACATGTGTCTTCTACAAGCATATCAAATTTCATGATCATACAGTACCACATGAGCATTTCCCAATCAATCTACCAACATGTATCATACAAGCTTGCACAATTGACCAACAGAGATGAAAAATCATTATCAAATTGAAAATGCAATGAAAAATTCCACAAAAATTATCATAGCTTCCTAACATGTTAATCAACCACCATGCAAAATTTCATTTCATTTCAACCTGCATAGACCACTCAATTAAATCCAGCAAATTGACATCAAGAGGTGTGACACAAGTTGTCACACCTAAGTTACAAAATTCACAACTACATAACCAGGTATCAAAAATGCATGAAATTTACATGGAAATAAACCTCATCCAGTCAAGAATCATCACAAAAATTGGCAAGAATTTATTTTACATCATGTGCATTTCACAATGGAATTAGTCAAAGGTAGCAAAAATGGACATGTATGGAAGAAACCCTAGGTCAAATGAAAAATACACCATGCACAACTTTGACCAATAGGTCAAAAAAATTCTACACAAGTCAAGGAAATCAACACAACAACTCTCACATTTTTCTGAATTTTCTGTATTTTTTTATGAATTTTTTAAGGTGCTAAAGTATTTTTTAGAATCTTTAATGAATTAAATTAATTAATTAATTAACCAAAGGCCTTTTTTACAGGCGGGGGCGGTAAACGCCTTATTTGAAATTTTGAACAGAATTTTGGATCAAAGGCTGCTTTGCGCTCAGAAAACTCGTCTCCTTCCTACAACCACTCAAGAACACTCAAATCTCAAAACAGCACCAAAACGGACAAATGGATATCCGTTGGAACCGCACGAACGCGTAGATCACAAATATCAACTCCAATTAACCTAACAATTGCTAAATCTCAAGAATCGAACGCGTTAGGGTTTTAGATCCAAACTTCGAGTTACGATTTCTAAGCCTACAATCAACCATCTGCAATTCTAAGAGTATCCTCGTGATCTACATGACATGCCCTACCACACGCATACAATAATTGAACGAAACGCGACGATCGGATTTCGAAGGTACCTGGTATGCAGTAGTGAATTCGATGGAATTGGCGCGTGTTTGGATGAAACAGAAGCAGTGCAAGCTCGTGGCAGCAGTATGTGAAGCTCAGGTTTGCTCGATTGTGCTCCTAGCTCTCGGATCCGCGATTCACCATGTGAGGACCTTGGAAATGCAGCTGCGTTTGGCACGGTTTAGGGAGCTCAAAAGCACAAACAGATGAAGTACAAGCTGATGCAAGATTGATGCAACGAGAATTCTGCAGAATGATCAAGGATTCGTGGAGTTTTGCTCGATTTTGGTTTTTGGTGTTCTTGGATGATTTGAGAGAATTGTGATGATTTTGATCTGATTTTTTTGGTGAAATGAAATTCTGTTATGTTTATGGAATGATTAAGCTTTTATATGATATCATAATCCATACTTAATCAAGGTAATTAACCAAATTGGAATGTTAAGCAAATTGCATTTTCACTCAAAATGGCCAAAACACCCTTCCTCTAAATCAGTCCATATATCAGCTCAAATTTGATTCAAGCAAGTCCAAAATATCACATGTGATGTGTAGAAACAAGTCCCATTTTCATTGGTCATGTATTTTGCAATTTCACCATATGGTAGAAAAATGTCCAATTTTGCATTTTCATTCTTCGAGCCAAATCTCAAATTATGAAGCCTAGCCATGAAATGATGATTCAAACATATTCCAAATGCCATTCCTGAGGTGTTGCAAAAAGTCCCATCTCAAAATTTCCAATTATTTCACAAGTTGGACGATTTTGCCCCTGGTTCATTTAACAGTCCAGTTGAAATTTGACCTTTTGCATTGACCACTTTTGAAGAAATCCAATTTTGCACCATGAAATTACATGTCAAATGGAGTTTGTGCATATAAAGAACTTGCAATTTGGACAAACCATGTGGAAATTATGGCCTCCTGATTACGGGTCTTTTTTGAAATTCCTCTGACCATATCTTGCAAACCACACATGAGAATTTCAAGTTCTTGGACTTTTTGGAAAGGTGAGATCAAGATCTTCAACTTTCATGTTGGACAAATGTTGATTTGAAGCTTGTATGATGAAGTTATTTTGAGGAGAAAAAGTTTCCATTTTGGGCAGCTGAGATTACAGGTCATCTGCTATTTTTGGAAATTTTCTGTCTGGCCTCCAAATCTTCAACCTTGGTCTTTGGCATGTCAAATGAGACTTATATGGACATGAATGAGGCTTTTCAAACCATTTCCCACCTTCCAATCCATAAAATCAGGCACAGTTGACCACAGTTGACCACAGTTGACTTTCTAGGGTTTCTGGTTGACTGAACAATGACTGGTGACTTCTGAGCATCCAATCTTTGGCCAAACCACTTCAAAATGATCCTTGGACCATATGAGCTTGAAAAATCAACCCTAGGGCTTTGTCTCAATGAAAATGGCACTTGCTTGCTTGATTGACTGATTCTCCTGATCAGTCTGACCCGATTCATCAATTGAACTTGCACTTGGGCAAATGGACAATGCAATGTTATGCAGTGGCCTATGTTATGTTATGACCTAATATGAATATGTATGTACAAAAGGTAGGGTGCAAATTTGAGGTGCTACAGCTGCCCCTATTCAATCAACTGGGAACCCGAATGGATGAGAGCAACGGCTGTCAGACTTTTAGGGTAAACAGGGATTGAATACCAAGAACCGTAGAATTTGCACACTGCTGGGATTTGTCTTTCTTGTTTTTGTTGTTTTTTTTTCCAGAGGTACAAGCACATCCAATCATCGACACTCGATGAATGGGAACAGAAATCATCTCAACTAGATGCCAACGGACAACTAGGAAACACTCAACGTTTACCAAAACCAACGGAGAGGTAACTCAACTCTACTGGGGATAACCAGGAAAGGATACAACCATACGTCAGCGGACGTAATGGGAAAAACTCAACGTTTACCGAAACCAACGGAGAGGTAACCAGTCATTAATGAATGAATGGAAAGAGAGATACAACCATACGTCAGCGGACGTAATGGGAAAAACTCAACGTTTACCAAAACCAACGGAGAGGTAACCCAACTCTACTGGGGATAACCAGGAAAGGATACAACCATACGTCAGCGGACGTAATGGGGAAAAACTCAACGTTTACCAAGACCAACGGAGAGGTAACCAATCATTAATGAATGAATGGAAAGAGAGATACAACCATACGTCAGCGGACGTAATGGGAAACACTCAACGTTTACCAAGACCAACGGAGAGGTAACCAATCATTATTGAATGACTGGAAGGATAGTGATACAACCATACGTCAGCGGACGAAATGGGAAAAACTCAACGTTTACCAAGACCAACGGAGAGGTAGGAAACTCAACCAGACGTCATAGGACGAAAGGGAGACTCAACGTTTATCGACACCAACGGAGAAGGAGAAAACTCAGCCAGACGTCATAGGACGAAAGGGAGACTCAACCAGACATCATAGGACGAAAGGGAGACTCAACCAGACATCATCGGACGAAAGGGAGAAGGAGAAAACTCAGCCAGACGTCATAGGACGAAAGGGAGAAGGAGAAAACTCAGCCAGACGTCATAGGACGAAAGGGAGACTCAACCAGACGTCATCGGACGAAAGGGGGAAGGAGAAAACTCAGCCAGACGTCATAGGACGAAAGGGAGAAGGAGAAAACTCAGCCAGACGTCATAGGACGAAAGGGAGACTCAACCAGACGTCATCGGACGAAAGGGAGAAGGAGAAAGCCACTTCACGAGGGAAAGGCACCACAACCGGAAACCGAATAGGACGTCTACTGGGAATTCTGGTTGGGAAATCAACCAGACATTAATGAATGAACTGGGAATAGGGTATACAATCAGACGTCATCGGACGAATGAGAAAAACACAACGTTTATCGAAACCAACGGGGAGGTAGATCCACTTGGGGAAGGGTACAACTATACGCCATAGGACGAATAGGAAAAACTCGACGTTTATCGACACCAACGGAGAGGAGGAAACTCTGAGGGGAATCATCTGGTATTACCAAATGATCTGTGGGGAATAAGCAACTATACGTCATAGGACGAATAGGAAAAACTCGACGTTTATCGACACCAACGGAGAGGAGAAATCTTCTGGGGACGACCCTGTGGGGAAAGATATCAACTATACGCCAACGGACGCATAGGAAAAACTCGACGTTTATCGACACCAACGGAGAGGAGGAAACTTCACTAGGGAAGAGGAGGACGCAACCGAATCATCAACGGATGATAGGGAAAAACTCGACGTTTATCGACACCAACGGAGAGGAGGAAACTCTTCTAGGGAGAGTGAGAACACAACCAAATTATCATCGAATAATTGGGAAAAACTCGACGTTTATCGACACCAACGGAGAGGAGGAACCTTCTAGGGAAGGGACGACGTTACGAACATCGAAAGATGATGTTTACTGACATCAAAGAAGACCAGACACTACGCATGACTGGGAAAGCACCGAAAGATGGTGTTTACCGACACCAAAGAAGACCAGACACTACGCATGACTGGGAAATCACAGAAAGATGGTGTTTACCGACACCAAAGAAATAACACACGCGGGTGCTAACGGGATACTGACATCTACAAGATGACAGGGCAAGGCTGAACACTTGCAGGGGATCTCACCGGGGAACAAGGTCACGACAGCGAGCCAACAGGAAGGAACACCAAGGATACCGGGTTGTAGGTACGAAACGGGTGACCGACCAAAGCGTGAATTGGTATGTATTCCAAAACACTCAACATCCTGAAGAGGGCTAGAAAAGCAGTCTTGTTAGAGGATGGACATTCAATTCCACAAGGAATACGAATCTTACTCGACTGGGGAGGACGACTTCGACCCAAGAGCGCATGAGACATATCACCTATAGCCGTCAAAACGTAGATTACATACTCGCATGGAAGATTATCCATAACCGGATTGGTTGTTAAATGGATAAATCAACCGACATCATCCTGAAGAGAGCAAAGGCAAACTTGTTAAAGGATGGACATTCGATTCCACGAGGAATACGAATCTTACTCTGCTGGAGAAAGCAATCAAGAGACTGACCAGAGAGTGCATGAGATATATCATCTATAGCCGTCGAAACGTAGATAATACACTCGCATGGTAGATTACCCATAACCGGATTGCAGGTTGTTAAATGGATAAACGACCGAAAAGAAAGGCATCGGGTACCAGGACCAGGTATGCAAAAGATGACCAATCAAAAGAGGATAAAGTTGCTAACTCGGAGCAAATATCCTAAAGGAAGGAGAGACCCACTGGGGACAATACTGCTTGATCAAGGCGAGTATCCAGAGGGGAAAAGAATATCAATACCGCAAACTGGGTACTGATAACTGCAAAGAGGGGATTACATCTACCGGTTAGTAGGCAGAAAACCACGGAAAAGTAACCAGTCATCGATAAGATGAGCACACAGGGTTAACTCCACCAAGGGGATGAAGTGGGATTTTACAACTACCAGCTAATAGGTAGAAAACCACAAAGATAGGACTTACAACTACCGGGTTGTAGGTAGAAGCCAACCGACAGAATGAACCACAAAGGTTACCTCTGTGAGGGGATGAAAGTGGGATTTTACAACTACCGGTTGGGTAGAAAACCACAAAGATAGGACTTACAACTACCGGTTTGTAGGTAGAGGCCAACAAATTCCGCTGAGGATAAGATGAATGAGTGCCGGTTAGTGAGCAACTATTCATTTATGCCCCAGGGAAGTACAAGAAACAGTCAACGGGGAGCCAATTTAGGATCGATCCAAAAAGGCAGACTGAATCAAGACTCATCCTAACGAGGAAAAAACTCGATAGGGAAACCCGTCCCGTGAGGGAGGGAACGGAAGCAACCGTCATCCACGAGGATCTAACTCAGTGGGGAGCGCAGAAAGAAATGGTAGACACTTTTCTGCTTAAGGGGTAGACTCTACATGGAGAGATCAGACACACCCACATCTGCTAGGGAATCACTCGGTAGAACCAGGTTTCCCTTTCACCAACGGATGAGGAAATAAACCTCTCTGGGGGTACCAATCCTGAGTGCCGTCAGGAGCAACTGTAGCGAAAGCGCTGTACAGACGTCGAACAAGAAGCTGCCTCTGCCGGGGAGACGGTCTGATCGGGTTAACACATGAAAGCATATGTTTGAATTTTTCTATGGCGTAATGCTCCATTATGAATGGAAATGCTACGCGATTTGAGGATGCAATGATCACTACATGCAAAATGCAAAATGAATGAAAACCCCGCTAGGGAGCCCACTGATCAAATACTCCACTCTGTGGGGAGACTCTGCTGAGGAAATCTGCTTGATGAAAACTCCGTAGGGAGAGCACTGACTTCTCACTCATGCTGGAGAACAGAGATACCAAGAATCAGCCAGATCTCTGGTGAAAATAGATAGGCATCGATGAAGTTCCTCATGTCAACCACTCTGCTGAGGACCTACCTGAAAAAATGACGGAATACTGAGACGTCAATCCTCCAAATACCGAATCATTGCAGAAAAGCATTTGTGCCAGGGAGAGGAGAAGACTGCTCTGCTGGAGAGACGAAAATTGAAGTCTTCAGTACACCTACTGCTCGAGAACTGGCCCACGATAATGTCCAAAACAACAACCTTGCTGGGGATGCCCCACGATAGGGCTCAAACAGCACTCTATTAGGGATGCCCCACCATAGGGCTAACAGAGACTTGGAGAAAACATGTTGCACTGTCGGGGACGTGAAGATGAACAACTTCAACCAACACTGCACTGAGCAACCTCGCTGAGGAGAGACCATGAAAAGGTTCTACAGGACAAAGATACAGTTATGCTCGAGATACGAATGACTGTCTTACCCGTCGGTAATCATACCACCCTTGGGAGAGCACTGCGGGTCTCCTAGGTATCCTTTCATCATTGTGAATGTTCACTTTGTTTAAGAACAATTTTGTGAAAAATTTGTTATTTTGAAAACAATGATACTTTATCAATTAAAAGCATGCAAAACATTTGTTGAGTTGAAACAAATAAGAGTGCAAATAATTGGATAAAAGCTCAAATCGATGTGATGGAATGGTAGTCTGCAAAGGGCGAGACTCCATAGATCCGTACAAGTTTGAAATCGGTGATATATATTGGAGAGGGCTACATTGAACATAATGACCTTTCCTCTACCATTCTGAATTTCGATGTATTCGGAGCTTCGGTCGACGACGCATAGAGAATTCCTGGCGGATGACAGATATAGAACACGGTCTTGTCAAGATGCAGTTACTTGCCAAATCCCTAATTTTTGCCTAGATTGCCCCGGTGTGAGGTGCTCAATCTAGCGAGATGCAAATTCTTTTTTTCAATGTCTCTAACTTTTGCCTGGATCGCCCTTTCGGGTTTTCAATCCACCGAGACGCTCCTTTTTGCCTAAGTTACCCTTTGGGGTGTTCAACTTAGCGAGCTGTTTTGCTTTTTTTTTTTTTGTTTAGGCTAAGTATTTCTTGACTGCATATGGATTCACAGGACGAGTGAACTTCTTCATCCATTGCTGTAAGTGTCAAAGCACCGCCTGAAAAGGCTCTCTTGAAAACATATGGACGTTCATAGCTTGGAGTCCACTTGCCCCTGGAATCGGGCACGAAAGACAAGACTTTCTTGAGCACAAGGTCATTTTATCAGAACTCGAGACTCGACCTTCTAGTCGAATGCTTTCGTCACTCTCTGCTGATATAACTGACCATGACACCTGGCAGTTAATCTCTTCTTTTCGATCGAATTCAGCATCAGTCAACTTGGGACTTTGAGGGTGCTATTTTTCCTTTGTTTTTTCTTTTGATTTTGCTTTTGATTTCTTTTGATTTCTTTTGCACCCTTTCTTTCTTTGTTTTTTTTTTTTGATTGATTTTTTCTTGATGCCCCAGTTGGCTGTTCTGCTGATTCTCGAGATGCAGCTGAGTGATCTTCTTTTCTTGCTCAAGAAGTCGGGAAATCTCGTCAGGAATCCCTTCAACATCATCTTCTTCTACTTCGAATACAGGGAATTCAAAATTGGGAGATGGCGTCCGATCACTATGTTCAATGGGTTTGAGAAACAACCTGCATAATGATTTCGATATGAAAAACTTTTTGGAAAACAAACAAGACAATCGTTATGCAGATGAAAAGATTGCTTTTATTCCTGTTTTTAGGGTTTTTTGTGATCACCAATTTCATGCAAAAAGCGAAAAGGGAAAACAATTGGAAAAACAAATGTTTAACATGCATTTACTTGAATGAAAATATCATTGCACAAAATGTTGCCAACAATGTCATCACTTCTCCTTTTGGCATGGGAGAAGGGTTTTCAAACAAAGTGATTATTACTCTGACTTATGAACAACTGTAGGAACGCCCACAGTGACCCAATTGTGATAGATCCCACCAGGGATAACAACTGTCAGAATCTCTTGCATTAGTAGCTTCTGCTTTTGATCAACCCTCTTTGTTGAAGACCTCAGGAGAAAAGCCAACGCCAACCCGCGACTTGTTATCTTCAAGCTTGATTAACACGGGGACCTAAGTCTTCAAAGTTCAGAATACCTGACTGCCCGAGGTCTTGAACCTTCATTTTCAACTGAAAGCAACTATCCACATCATGACCAGGAGCACCCGAATGATACACACAATGCTTCTCAGGCTTATACCACCACCGAGGGTTGACGGGTATAGCCGGCGGGTCTCTGGGAGTAATCAAGTTCCGCTCTATCAACGAGGGATACAGCTCTGCGTAAGACATAGGGATCGGACCAAAAATGACCCTCTTCCTCTCATTACTTGTACCAGCTTGATTATCATAGGGAGGCTGGTAAGCCTGCTGTTGCGGACGATGTTGCTGATGTTGATACCGCTGAATTGGCCTTCCCTGTTGCTGTTGGGTTGCTGGAATAGTCACAGCGGCAGCTTGACGATATTGTCCTCTGTTCGCACTCCCTCGCCGGTGCACATTTGTTTCACTCTCTCCCCTTTTGGGTGCCCCAGAGAATGGCTTCTTAGAATTCAACGAACTTGAAGAGCCACGATGGCGAACCGGAGTACGGGTTGCTATGACATTAACAGTCTATGTAGCAAGAGGCTGTCCATTGATTATGATACCCCTCAAATCATCATCCACGTCGTAGTTGCTGACGGGAATAGTGACAGCAGCAATTTGATCATTAACGGGGACCCCCTCTGGTGAAGCACGATTGGGTGGCAGAATCATGGCTTCCTGTCTCTGGGCTAAGGCTCGTAGCTCCTCTTGCCCCTGAACGACCCCTTGCATCATGGTCATGAACTGGGCCATGTTTGCCCTTATCTCAGCCAACTCAGTCTGAACCTGATCCATACCCCTCTGATGATTCGATCTGGTTGCTGTGCGGACGATGATCAACAATCCTGTCTCAGACAGGAGCCAGAGTGAGAAGTCCGAACTAGAACACCTGTTATGCAACATGTTATGATTATGATGCTAATGCCTATGATGCACATGATAATGATCATTTCTCAGGCCTTCAAAGAGCCTGATTCATCTTTGAAAAAAAAGCAATCTGCAGCAACGGCACAGTATACAAGAGCAATGAGTACCGAGTGAAACCAATAATTTCATCTGTAAATGAGCACCCGGATCCATCAGTGAACAGGCTCTGGAATGTACCTGAGAAAGGATATGCATGCAGGGATTAGTTTTTTTTTCTTTTTTCATTTTTTATTGCATTTCTTTTGAAAAATAAACATGCTATGATGCACATGATGCAGACACGACCGGCAAGCTGTGCAATCTCTGAACACAGGATCGAAGCTTCGGCTTGAACTCTGATCACAACCATCTGAAACCCCAAAGTCAACTGGTCAACTGTCATCTGAGCCCAATCTGAAGAACCAAACCTACATCTGTGCAACCTCAAACTCAGCCCAGGGATCCGAAATAAACGGAACCCTCTGATACTGGCCAAGGTCAAACCTCCGGCGTCCAAAAATAGAGATCCATAAATCCGACTTATAAATATGACTCTGATCAACGAAACCAAAAGTCACCATCAAAGTCACCATCAGAACATGCATCTGTAAGAATCACCCTCCCCTCACAGGTAAATTCTAATCAGGTTATCCTAAGGCGGATACTAGTCTCGACAATCGGGCAAAGATACTCAATGGGTTTGCCCTTTCGGGTGTGCCATTGTAGCTCCCTTAAGATCGTCTCAACCAGGAATCCGGGAAAGAACGGTCACCGAAGTCAATAGCTCAGATGAGATCATCCAACCTGAGTGGAATAACTCCAAACGGAAGGACTCTCTCAAATGAACCTCGTCCGGCTTGTGGTATGTCACGTCGCAACAGCATGCCCAACCGACATGTGAGGGACGTGAGACCACACTAATCCTAGGTGTACACTCGGGCCTGGGTTTTAGCCCCACTCAGAACACCCACCCCAAAACAACAGAACCACCTGCGGAAGAAGATGGCAACATGACAGAATGATGCATGCAAGTATTTAATGCAAATATAAACAATGGTTAGTATAATAAATGCAATAAATAAACAATACAAGCAACCAAAGCCCTAACCTAGAGAGCGCTAGGAGAGACTCGCTTAGGGAAGAAGGACCAGCATAGGTCAACTTCTCTAATAATCCCCAGCGGAGTCGCCAGCTGTCGCATTACGCGAAAAACCGGCGGGAAACGAAGAACAACAGAGCCGCCACCGTGCGTTATTTATCCCAAAAGAGGGAAAGGAAACGCTCAGAGTAAACCTGGAAAAGACATGGTCTCGCGACCAAAGAGAATGGGATCGGGAGTCGGTTATGCGAAGGGAAGGTATTAGCACCCCTACGCATCCGTCGTACTCGACGGGATCCACGCACAATAGGAAGGAAAATGGTTGCTAAAACACTGCTCAAATAAACATCTATACAGGCTGAAAGAGACACAGGAAGCAAACAAGACTGAAACTGACTCGGCAGGATATCGCATCCTGGGCCTACTTAGTCTATCAAGCATAGACATCAGAGTCTAAGTAGTTCGGACTGGGGAAAAGCATGCTCGCTAGGATGTCGCATCCTATGCATACGTATCTCCTTTGGACGAAGGAGAATCAGAGCATTCGTAGCTCGGCTAACACGCACACAAACAACCACAGGCAAAGGCAAACGTGGAGCCTGAATGCCAATCAATGGGCTTACATCAGCATCCGAACCAAAACACACACAAGAAGGCTAACATGGAGCCTGAATGCCAATCACTGGGCTTACATCAGCATCCGAACCAAAACACACGCACACTGGAACCCGAATGCCACTCGATGGACTTACATCAGCTTCCAAGCACACAACAAGACACAGGATGTGGAATGCCAATCGCTGGGCTTACATCCACCTCCTAACACCAACACAGGAAGAAGAAGGGTCTCGATTGCAACTAGGGCAAGAGAAAGGGGAGGTCTCAATCGCAACGAGGGCGAGAGAAAAGAATTAGTGTTAGTTGTTAGTCAAACTCGACAAGACATCGCATCTCGTGCCTACGTATCTCACCTGAACATGAGAATCAGGGTTGCCGTAGTTCGGCTAAACTATTCCCGTTGGTTTGTGTTTTTTAAGTGGATCACGTCACTACGCAATCTACCGGATGCTCGACCTTTGGAGACTTACTCACCTGTAGTAGAAGGAGTTGACGTATCCTTAAGAGGGGATAATGTTTGTTTGTGTTTTAGGAAAGCTCAAGCAAGAAAGGAAGTCCTATACGAAGGAACCGTGCTACCTTAATTGACATGCAAACGAGACTACGCGGAGTCTAGCAAACCTAGGGGATACAATCACACCACACAAACATATACAGCATGAAATAAACACACCAACAAGGGGCTCAAACATCAGGGCTAGGCTTTAGTCGAGGGGTCATATCAACCTCAACAAACAAGCCTCTGTATCGGGGTCAGGTTAGCTCTTAACCTTGCCATTGAGGGGCTAAGGTGAAGCCAGATGAAAGGTGATGAGGGGTGTGCCTCATTGCTTCTATCTCAGGTCCGAGAGAGCATGTAAATATAAGAATGTGGGGGAGTTCAGAAAGATGGAACTCTTTCCCCAATTGACTCGATAGATCTTGGGTTTGGATCTCAATGCTACAACCATGTAATGGGAGCAAGGAGAAGACTCACAGAATAGTGGGGGATAGATTGCTTATCCCTACCTTCCACCAATTGCCTCAAATGAGGACTTTTCCTGCTTGGGACAAATATAAACATACACAAGCATTGCCTCTTAAGGAGGACTTCAGACAGTTTTGCCCGGCCCGGTAACAGCCGGGTCTCCAGACTACATGAAGAAGAAAGTTCTATACCTCAATGCCAATTGCTTATAAGCAAAGCAATGCAAGTTCTTAGAAGAACTAAGCAACTAAGGGTACCTGAACAAAAGTCAAACAGAATCAGCATCCCATTCATAATCAGACAACAATATAATGACCAATTAACAATCCCAATGATGTGCATAGCACAAGTCCATGTGGACCAACATCCTACAAAACAGCCACATTAGTTTACAAGTATCAAGCAAAATATCCCAAATGTGAAACAATATCCTTAAGCCTTAACCTCTTAACCTGAAAAGCCAAAGACAAGTTCAAATGTAAGTGACAAGACCACTAGGACTAGCCTAGGGTCCAAAAGAAGGAAAAATCCTAAAACAGCAACCAATTCATGATCAAAGTCAAGCTATTTCAATTACAAAGGGATCCCAATTGGTCCCATATCCAAACTATGTACACATTTTATTCTATGCAACATGTAAGGCAAAGTGAGCAATGTTAAACCACATATGAGCAATCAGCAAGATCACATCACAAAAAAATACCAAAACAGCATGGAAAATTCCACAAAAATTATATCCTAAACAGAGGACATTCAACAAGCTACATGTCAATTTTTAAGCCATTTGGACTAGTGGAACTATGGGAATTAATTCAACATGACAAGGCATGCAAAAACACAATCAAATGAAGTCATAAAATGTACATTAACTTCAATTCAATGGCAAACAGTGACATTACATGGGAAATGGATGGGACCAAAGCTAAATGAAAGCTTAATGTGTCAGGAACTATTCTACCAAATTTCATGGTCATATCATTCATTATGCTCATTCTATGCACAAAATAAGGCAAACTAGTTCAAAGGAAGCACTAAGCCTACAAACAGAACTATTGCATTCAAATCCACATCAACACAATCCCAAAAATTCTCAAATAAATTACACCTAAACAGGGGATATTCAAGGTCTACCATGTCAAATTTGAGCTCAATTGGGCAAATGGAACCATGTCAATGAAAATCAACAAAAACAGACACAATTATAGGCTCCAAATCACAACATCAATACATGCTTCCACTTCAAAAATTCATAACTCAATGAAAACAAAAAAGAAATGGATGAGACCAAAACAGGGAGGTCCTAACATGTGTCTTCTACAAGCATATCAAATTTCATGATCATACAGTACCACATGAGCATTTCCCAATCAATCTACCAACATGTATCATACAAGCTTGCACAATTGACCAACAGAGATGAAAAATCATTATCAAATTGAAAATGCAATGAAAAATTCCACAAAAATTATCATAGCTTCCTAACATGTTAATCAACCACCATGCAAAATTTCATTTCATTTCAACCTGCATAGACCACTCAATTAAATCCAGCAAATTGACATCAAGAGGTGTGACACAAGTTGTCACACCTAAGTTACAAAATTCACAACTACATAACCAGGTATCAAAAATGCATGAAATTTACATGGAAATAAACCTCATCCAGTCAAGAATCATCACAAAAATTGGCAAGAATTTATTTTACATCATGTGCATTTCACAATGGAATTAGTCAAAGGTAGCAAAAATGGACATGTATGGAAGAAACCCTAGGTCAAATGAAAAATACACCATGCACAACTTTGACCAATAGGTCAAAAAAATTCTACACAAGTCAAGGAAATCAACACAACAACTCTCACATTTTTCTGAATTTTCTGTATTTTTTTATGAATTTTTTAAGGTGCTAAAGTATTTTTTAGAATCTTTAATGAATTAAATTAATTAATTAATTAACCAAAGGCCTTTTTTACAGGAGGGGGCGGTAAACGCCTTATTTGAAATTTTGAACAGAATTTTGGATCAAAGGCTGCTTTGCGCTCAGAAAACTCGTCTCCTTCCTACAACCACTCAAGAACACTCAAATCTCAAAACAGCACCAAAACGGACAAATGGATATCCGTTGGAACCGCACGAACGCGTAGATCACAAATATCAACTCCAATTAACCTAACAATTGCTAAATCTCAAGAATCGAACGCGTTAGGGTTTTAGATCCAAACTTCGAGTTACGATTTCTAAGCCTACAATCAACCATCTGCAATTCTAAGAGTATCCTCGTGATCTACATGACATGCCCTACCACACGCATACAATAATTGAACGAAACGCGACGATCGGATTTCGAAGGTACCTGGTATGCAGTAGTGAATTCGATGGAATTGGCGCGTGTTTGGATGAAACAGAAGCAGTGCAAGCTCGTGGCAGCAGTATGTGAAGCTCAGGTTTGCTCGATTGTGCTCCTAGCTCTCGGATCCGCGATTCACCATGTGAGGACCTTGGAAATGCAGCTGCGTTTGGCACGGTTTAGGGAGCTCAAAAGCACAAACAGATGAAGTACAAGCTGATGCAAGATTGATGCAACGAGAATTCTGCAGAATGATCAAGGATTCGTGGAGTTTTGCTCGATTTTGGTTTTTGGTGTTCTTGGATGATTTGAGAGAATTGTGATGATTTTGATCTGATTTTTTTGGTGAAATGAAATTCTGTTATGTTTATGGAATGATTAAGCTTTTATATGATATCATAATCCATACTTAATCAAGGTAATTAACCAAATTGGAATGTTAAGCAAATTGCATTTTCACTCAAAATGGCCAAAACACCCTTCCTCTAAATCAGTCCATATATCAGCTCAAATTTGATTCAAGCAAGTCCAAAATATCACATGTGATGTGTAGAAACAAGTCCCATTTTCATTGGTCATGTATTTTGCAATTTCACCATATGGTAGAAAAATGTCCAATTTTGCATTTTCATTCTTCGAGCCAAATCTCAAATTATGAAGCCTAGCCATGAAATGATGATTCAAACACATTCCAAATGCCATTCCTGAGGTGTTGCAAAAAGTCCCATCTCAAAATTTCCAATTATTTCACAAGTTGGACGATTTTGCCCCTGGTTCATTTAACAGTCCAGTTGAAATTTGACCTTTTGCATTGACCACTTTTGAAGAAATCCAATTATGCACCATGAAAGTACATGTCAAATGGAGTTTGTGCATATAAAGAACTTGCAATTTGGACAAACCATGTGGAAATTATGGCCTCCTGATTACGGGTCTTTTTTGAAATTCCTCTGACCATATCTTGCAAACCACACATGAGAATTTCAAGTTCTTGGACTTTTTGGAAAGGTGAGATCAAGATCTTTAACTTTCATGTTGGACAAATGTTGATTTGAAGCTTGTATGATGAAGTTATTTTGAGGAGAAAAAGTTTCCATTTTGGGCAGCTGAGATTACAGGTCATCTGCTATTTTTGGAAATTTTCTGTCTGGCCTCCAAATCTTCAACCTTGGTCTTTGGCATGTCAAATGAGACTTATATGGACATGAATGAGGCTTTTTAAACCATTTCCCACCTTCCAATCCATAAAATCAGGCACAGTTGACCACAGTTGACTTTCTAGGGTTTCTGGTTGACTGAACAATGACTGGTGACTTCTGAGCATCCAATCTTTGGCCAAACCACTTCAAAATGATCCTTGGACCATATGAGCTTGAAAAATCAACCCTAGGGCTTTGTCTCAATGAAAATGGCACTTGCTTGCTTGATTGACTGATTCTCCTGATCAGTCTGACCCGATTCATCAATTGAACTTGCACTTGGGCAAATGGACAATGCAATGTTATGCAGTGGCCTATGTTATGTTATGACCTAATATGAATATGTATGTACAAAAGGTAGGGTGCAAATTTGAGGTGCTACAGAGGGGTAGGAGAATTGGTAGTACTAGCACGTTGATTCATTTCTTCTTGCATTTTTGCCATAGCCTCCTGGCCTCTTGCGACTGCTTGAATATTCTCCATCAATTTCCGCATTTGGGACCGCATTTGGGATACTTCTTCCTGAAGGACAACTTGGTTCTCTTGAAGTTGCTCCATGACAGCTTGTCGACGTCCTCGTGTATCGTACCGAAAAGTCAGCTTTGAAGAGTGGTTCTGGAAGGAAAAAAGGGGTGGATGGATGAGTTTTTTATGTTTTTGTGTTTCGAAAGATGCATATGATGCATGAATTTTTTTTCTTTGTTAAAGCAAAGATCTTTTTAGTTATTCATGTTCATTCATTGCAAAAACTACTTGACGATTCACGTTCACAATCATGAATAAAGGAAAACACAATAGAGAAAAAGCACAACTTTCATTCATCCTTTGAAGGGAAAATAGACAGCAATACATAGAAGTTGCAAAGTACAAGTAATGGAAGCAAATAAACCAACTAGATATCCACCCTAAAAGTGACCCCTTGAGACTTGCGGAGAGCCTCAATGTCGGTGATGAGTTCGGCCATTGTTCTTTTGCAGAACTTGACGAAGTGGTAGACCTCTTTGGGGGTATTATCTGGGCACATGATCAGATCTGCCTCCTTCAACTTGTCGGGAAAGTCTTGAAGGGCATAATTGGTTAATAGTGTCGTGTTGGTGTACTTGTCCCTCCATTTTTCGTAAAGGACTTGGAGATTATGGATGATTTCGTCCCTTTGAACAATGGCAGCTTCGAATCCATGGCAACGCTCCTCCCAATGTCTGCAGTTGTTTTGCAATTCTACATAGGCTTGGTCATAGATTCCCCTCTTCAAGTTCTTGATTTGCTCGCAAGCTCGTCCAAGGTTGAACTGCTCACGCATGAAGCTTCGGTGAATCTTTTCTTTCTCTAGTTTCTCCTTGGCTAGCAAATCCTTATACTCTTTTAGAGTGGTCCTTAGTTCGAGAATTTGGGCCTCGTAATCTTCCCTCGCTTCTTTCTTCATGGCATTAGACCTCTCGACAGTATTTTCAAGGTCCTTGATGATTCGGGATGCTCGATCCAACTCCTCGTTACGGAAGTCCAGCTTAGAATTAGCTCCTTGTAAAGCTCCACCAACCCAAACTCTTTGTCCCTCGGCTAATCAGGGTCTTTTTTTGCTATCTTCAAATTTTTCACAGACTTTTTTACCCTTATCCTCCAAGACGTGGTTATGTTCCTTGGCGCTATTGAGTTCAACTCATAGTTGAGTGTTTTCCAACTCGAGCTCTTTGATTTGGCTGGTAAGTTTGTCCATATCCTCTTGTAGGATAGGCTCGGGCTCGGGCATCAACGGGAATGAAGAAGGATCAAACAGAAACGGCATCTTAACCACCCTAGCCCTCTCTTTTACCCACACATAGTAGGGTTCCTTGGCTAGGATATTTTTCATGCCCCATTCATGGCTAATATGGACTATGCTTGTCCAAGCTTTTCTCACTCTTTTCACATTTGAATCAAGCGGATCCACGGTATTGATGACGAATGGAATGAAATCTCTTTCCTCGGGGGGACTTGTCATGGCGTACCCTAGTTGTCTCTTGAGTATAGCAGGGTTGTAGTTGATGCAACCTTGTGTTCCTATCAAGGGTACGTTAGAGAACTTTCCACATCTTGCGATAACATCCTTTATATCCCATTCCCTCTTGTACCATAGAATTGAGTTGGCAGATAGGGATGCGAACCTTTGCGGCCATGTCAGTTTGTTTTCGGTGAAAGGTCCACTTTGAGGCATGCGAGCCCTCATCCAAAGATGTAGCATAGGAGCGCAACAAAGGAAAGTACCTCCCTTCTTCTCATGCCTTGTATGGAAAGTATGGTAGAAATCGGCAAGTAAAAAAGGCATCGGATTCTTTGTTAAAAAGACTTCGACTGCTAATTGATCCACGAACTTGTCCAAATTTGGGAAGAGGACAATCCCATGAATCAAAAGTGCCAAGGTTGCACTACAAAAGTCGGGTCTTCCTTCTTTAATCATTTCCCAAGCATGGGCTTCTAGGAACTTTTGAGTTAAACCTTTGAGGGATTCTTTAACGCCCCAATTATCCACTAACTTGTTGGTGTTGATACCCAAGATGAGTGAGAGCTCGGTCAAACAGAATCCTTCTTCCAATTTTGGGAAAGGGTTGTATTCCTTGATTGGTCGATTGAGGAGTCTCTCGAGGTCTTCCAAGGTTGAAGAGATTTGGAAGTCGGGGAAAGTGAAGCATCTTAAAGGAACATCGTAGTATTGGGACATTGTAGTGATAGCACAATAGTCAACCTTCTCGGTTAGAAGATCTACGATGTTCCCAAAATTGGATTTAAACTTGTTGTCTTTGAGAGCTACGACCTTTGAACAGAGGACCTTTAATGACCTGATGTCGGGACTCTTGAAGCGGAAAGAGGAAGTGCTTTTCTTTGTTGAAGTATCCATGATTGCGTCGGAAAATAGTCTTGTAATTCTGTGTTTGAACAAACGAAAGATTTTAAGAGCTTTGCTTATTATTTTGATGATGAATGAATGTATGAATGAATGATTGGTTTATTATTTCCACAGGATTTTAGGCATGGGTTCATGGTTTTGGACCATCGTGATGAAGCATGGAGTTAATAATGACTGCTTAGTAAACCAAGGTTCTCGCTTTGTGTGATCTAAGGCTTTTGGAAAATTGGGTGTAAGACACTGCCCCTAGAGTCATGGATTTCCTTGACTGTCAGCCGCTTATGTCAATTTACTTGTCAGGCGACTGCTCCATCAAAGTCATCTACTCTAAGTGAGATCTTCGTATCGACCCTTACGAGGAAGGCACCTCGGTGACCTATACTACGCGACCATCGGTCTAGGCTAGCCATAGTTTTAAAGGTTCTAAAAGGGGTCTTAGGGTCATTGACTCTAGTAAAAGAAAAGATGCTTACGTCGAAAGCACGACGGTCATTAATCCCCTTAAGAGAATCTACCACTAAGTGAGGTTCTCGTACGACCATAACGAGGAAGGAACCTCGCAGATCAATACTACTCAACCTCTCCTATCTCAAGCAAACTCTCAGACTCGGGTGGAAATTCTTTCACACAAGGTTTTTTCCTTTGCAATTATTATTGCTTCCAAAAATTCTTCGTCACAGAACCAGAGTTTGGGACCAACAGGAAAGCAAAGAAAATATGTACAGGTTAGCAAAGAAAACAATATATATAGAAAAAATAGATAACAGATAGATCTCCACGTACGTAAAAGAGAAACAACCCAAACTAGGCTAGACTTGCTCAGGGAATTTCGGTCTCCCCAGCAGAGTCGCCAACTGTCGCTACCGGGATTTCACGATAACGAAACCGGGACTAAAGAGAATGCCAAAGAGACGCAAAGTCAGAAGAGTCTCCACCGAATTTTATTTAGTTTACCTCTATCGGAGAGGAGAGGGGAAATAGTCAATAAAACCCTCAGAAGAGAGACGCGCACGGGAAGCGCTAAAAGAGAATAAGGAATCGGTCTCGCAACCGAGATTTGGGTTCGGAAGTCAGTTACGTAAGGGGAAGGTATTAGCACCCCTTACGTCCATGGTACTACATGGGAACCATTTGGGTTGTTTTACATACATGGGATTTATCTATTTATTGTTTTATTTTTAAAAGAATGTGTGAAAGAAGGGGGGTGTTTTTGTTATTATAGTGCTCGCCAAGGATTGGGGCCCTTGTGCCTACGTATCACTCATTCGGGGATGAGGAACCAGAGCTCCGTAGTTCGGAGTAGAAAATATTTGTGTGTTGGTTGATTTTACCTTTGAGAAAAGAGTTTTCGGGATTATGCCCTAAGGCACAAAAAATGAGTTTTATGAGTTGTATTATTTTTACCTTGAATAAGGGTTTTTTAAAATGAATGTTTGTGATTATATTGCACTAAAGTCTATGAGAAGAGGTGATTATCCTAGACAACAAGCCAAGCGTCTTGCGTCCAAAATAATCAGAGTAAGGGTAGAAATGCTCCATTCTCACTCATTCTCCACCACTTAAGGCTCGGGGCGCACAATAACAATCGTAATTATTAGGTGTTTTGAATTAGATTATGAAAATGCCACTTGACGTTGAATCAAGGATTTGTTTTATTTTGATTATGAAATTTGGCTTATGCAACATGAATGCAAAGTAACCAACAAGAAATTAAAGAGTCTCATTGTAAGGTAGCCCATGAGAAAGCCTTTTGTGTGCAAAAGTGACCTAAGCTAAACAAAGGATAATGGTCTTACAAACATGTCCCCCTAAGGTGGTGCCATGATGCCATTCTTACAACATGCATATAAGTTACGGATGAAAATCCAAGTGCTTACAAAGTATCACAAAGAGTAAAGGAAGGCCTCCAAGCAAAGGTCCTAAGATGAAATCCTCTAAGTCCAAGTTGATTAAGAGTGGAATGAATATTTTTTGGTCTTACTATTTTATCATGTTTTTGTTGTTTTTAGTGTATGATGACAATAAAATAAATAACAAATAAATAAACATGCATGATGAGTTTGTACAATGATGATGATAATGAGTACTTGAATGTAAATTACAAGGTAATAACATAAAAGTAAATCACAAGATAAAGAAAAACAATATCACAATAATAATGGTTAGTGAATGTAAATGACACAAAATAAACCACAAGTTAATGGTAACAAAAAAAACACAATAACAAAGGTGAATGATAAAAAAAAGTTAGTGAAGTATAATTAGTGGTTAGTAATATGTGCAAAATGAACATCTTGAGGACTATTTTTCATAGGTCAAAAGGTTCCACAAAGTAAAAAGATATTTAGAAACTCAGGAATACCCTGAAGGGGCATTCATCAATGACAGAAAATTTCTGAGGAAGTTCTCCGCTAAATTCTTTTTGAGTAATGGAGTATTATACAAACGTAATCATGATTCAACTTTGCTTCGCTGTGTGGATAAAAAGGAAGCAGAAAAGATTATGGAAGACATGCATGACGGTATTTTTGGGACTCATTCTAGTGGACATACGATGGCCAAGAAGATTCTGAGATCAGGGTATTATTGGTCTACCATGGAAGTTGATTGCCACCATCACTCTAGAACTTGTCACAAGTGCCAGATCTATGCGGACAAAGTACATGTACCTCCTGCTTCACTGAACGTGTTGACAGCCCCTTGGCCCTTTGCAATGTGGGGCATTGATATGATTGGAGAGATTAAACCTACTGCTTCTAATGGACATTGTTTCATTCTTGTTGCTATTGATTACTTTACGAAGTGGGTAGAGGCAGCCTCATTTGCTTCTGTCACCAAGAATGTGGTGGCACGGTTCATCAAGAATAGTCTTATTTGTCGGTATGGCATCCCTAAAAGAGTTATCACTGATAATGCTACTAATTTGAACAACAAGATGATTACTGAACTCTGCACGCAATTCAAGATAAAACACCATAACTCTTCTCCGTACCGGCCAAAGATGAATGGTGCCGTAGAAGCTGCTAATAAGAATATTAAGAAGATTATACAAAAGATGACAGTAACATACAAAGACTGGCATGAGATGTTACCATTTGCTCTTCATGGTTATCGCACTTCAATACGCACTTCGACAGGGGCAACTCCTTTCTCTTTAGTCTACGGAATGGAAGCCGTTTTACCAGTGGAAGTTCAGATTCCCTCTCTAAGAATTATGAAAGATGCAGGCATATATGAAGATGAATGGATTCAGACTCAACTCGATCAGATAAATTTGATTGATGAAAAGAGACTTGCGGTTGTTTGTCATGGGAAGATATATCAGAAGCACATGACCCAGGCATTTAATAAAAAAGTCAAGAGACAGGTGTATCAAATTGGCGACTTGGTGATAAAGCGTATCATTCTACCACAAGGTGATCCTAGAGGCAAATGGACTCCCACATACGAAGGTCCATTTGTAGTTAAGAAGGTATTCTCTGATGGAGCCATGATGCTTGCTACAATGGATGGCGAAGATTTCCCGCATCCCGTGAACGCGGACATAGTTAAAAAATACTACGCATAAAAGAGACCCGTTAGGTCGACACATCTAGGCAAAAGTAAGGGCATCCCGGCAAATCAAAAGGGTTCAGACAAAAATTAGGGATAAACATATAAAAATGTACACCCGGCAAGTCGAAAACTTGAAAAGGCGGCTTGGGCAAAAAAGGGTATCCTGGTGGACTGAAAACCTGAAAAGGCGGTCCAGGCAAAAATTTGGGATTAAAGCGTATGACTATGTCCCGTTCTCGGTCAGCTTCACCAAAGTCAAAGAGACTGAACAAGCCAATCACTTATATCCGACAGCAAGAGATGAGATGCTTGAAGACATAATAGCAGTAGTAGAATTAAAATCAATAGGACTTTTTTTTATAGCTGTTTTTTTTCTTTGCTTTCTTGACAATTTCCTTTTACTAGAATTTATGTCTCCTTGTATTAAAATTGCTTGTTTATAGACCCTCTTTCAAAATCAATACAATTTTATTTCCAAAAAGATACTTTTGTTTTACTTTCTCCGTTTTGTTTGCATAAACGTCCATTGATTTAATTCGAATTAATATATGCATTTGAATATGATTGATGTTTACCGAAAATACATGCATAAAATAGAAATAGCAATTACTAAAAGACTTTAGGATCAAGGATAAGGTTTAACCATGCGTTCTAAAAAATCCGGTTGCAAATCCTATTCCCCAGCAAAACCAGTTATTCCCAGAAGAAATTGGCACTACTAGACAGGTTGGTTATCTCTTTTATCCCCAGTCAAGTTCTGTTGAATATTTCTACCATCAGACAGAAATCAAATATCCCCAGCTAAGAAAGGGTCATCAATACAAATATCTCCAACCAGAATATCGGGATTTATTTTCCCATGGCAAAAAAATTCAGACGCATAATTCATTCGTGCATCATTTCACAGCATATACATGCATGCAATGTTCGCATTTATTTTCAAGAGCATAAAACATCTCATGCATCATGACATGGCATGAGGCTAACTCTTTTTTTTTTCAAGTTAATTATCCTCCTGATACAATCAAAATAAAGATTCATTCAGACGGATATCTTTATCGATTACATTCAAGATTCAGATACATCTTTCAGATATAATCCATATGAATATTCATTCTGACAAGCATTCTGATATCCTCCTAATGATGGCATCTTTAAGCCCATCCCAAAAATTTATTGCAAATACAACATATACAAATATTATCAGATATAGCCTAACGTACGGCTCATTCTGATTCAGCCTAACGTATGGTTCCTTCAACTGTTCCAATACGGTCTAGCGTACGACCCATTTGGATATTCATCCCCTCAGATACTACCTAGCGTACGGTACATTCTGAAATATAGTCTAGCATATGACTACCCCTTTTATCATCAGATACAGCCTAATGGACGGCTCATTCTGCTACTCAGATACGATCTAGCGTATGACCCATTCTGATCTTTTATCCTCAGATACAGCCTAATGGACGGCTCATTCTGCAACTCAGATACGATCTAGTGTACGACCCAGTCTGGCTCTTCTCATCAGATACTACCTAGCGTACGGTACATTCTGAAATGTAGTCTAGCGTACGACTACTTTTTATCGCCCGATACAGCCTAACAGACGACTCATTCTACTACTTAGATACGATCTAGCGTACGATCTATTCTGATCTTTATTTCTCCAGATACAGCCTAACGGACGGCTCACTCTGCTACTCAGATACGGCCTAGCGTATGACCCATTCTGATCCTTATCTCATCAGGTTCAGCTCACCCTAATATCACCTAATGGATGACTCATTATACGATCTAGCGTACGACCCAGTGTGACACCCATGTCTTCAGGTATGGTCTAATGTACGACGCACTTTGAAGCTCTCATCATCAAACTTTCTAGATGGCATCTTTAAGCCCATCTCCATCAAGACTATCTTTTAATTAACAAGTGCAAATTTTTGGGGCATTCTAAGTGTTCAATAATCTTCCACCTCCAGATCACGAATGGCGTACATACCATTCTAATTCTCTCGGTTTAAGAATATTGAACAGGGGCAGCTGTCATACCCCAAAATTTGCCTGTTAATTTTCATGATAAATTGATTCATGCATGACATTCATTTCACATTTGCATTCATTCATTAGCATACATTCTCATATAAATTATAAATTTTAATTTATTTATTATGTGATACAGATCTAAAAAATAATAATAATTTTGGTTATCTGTATGATATAAATAAATTTTTTATATATAAATAAAATAGTTTTAATTTAATGATAAATAAAAATAGATTTGAATTTTAATTGTATAATTAAAATTTTAAATTAATTTTATTTGTTAAAGCTCATTAAACTATAATAACTATTTTTTATAATTTAGTGACTCATGTTCCATTTACTCATTATTTATAAATAGTATTTATTTAGTAATTCACGTTTTTTACTTAATAAAATTTATTTATAAGAGTAACCTTTTTTAAAAAGCCCATAAATTATAAAATAATTTTGGTTGATATAAGTAAGAATAATTTTGATTTTTTTAAATGATGAAAGTAAAAATAGAAATAGGTTTAAATTTTAATTCAATTATGTAACTAAAATTTAAATTAATTTTTATTTGTTAAAAGTCATTTAAATTATTCATTATTTATAATAATATTTGTATTTAATAAATATTTAGCAAGGTTAAACCCTAATCCACACCATTATAAAGTTAAAGCTAACTCTCCTAAATTATATGGTGAGATCCTAAAGTATAGGAAAGGATCCAAATATTTAGCAAGGTTAAACCCTAATCCACACCATTATAAATACTTCATATGGCGGCAGCGAGAAAGAAGGAGGAAAAAGAGGAGAGATACAACAGAAGAAGATACACAAGACAAGTCAGAAGCAAGAAGATTCACATGCAGGGAAAAGAGAAGCAACCATAAAGCACTCATAGCCTGAATAAGAACAACACACATACAGTGAGCAAGCTAGAAGAATCAAATCCACAGTAAGTGTTCATTATGGAATTTGCATCCAGCATGATTACCTTGCAATACTCCTTAATTCATGCATGAATAATATTGGTTTAATATATATATATATATATATTGAGATGATGTATTCATGGTTTGGTGGATGTTGATATTGCTTTATTCAAGTATGCATCTATTCTTGATATGTCATAGCATGTTGGAGAAATTCTGTTTGCATGATTAAAGAATTATATCTATCATTTAATTATTATTATATGAGTGTTGTTTCTAGCATGATTATGTTTATTTTAGATGCTGTTATTACATAATAATGATGATGATGATATAATGGTGATAATATAAATCCTTGGTTGTCTTTAACATGTATGTGTAAGGTTTGTTTTATCATTATCACTTGCAGTAAAGAGAACTAATACATGAGTAAAACAATATAAGCTTCTTGTGCATGGCTATTTTTATTATTGCATGATGATTATATATGATCTTATTTCATGTGTGTGGTTTGATATAAGATGAAGTTACAGGTTTGTTGTATTCACATGAAAGAAACAGCATGAGAACAAATAAAATAGCTTGCCGTAAGAGAGAAAGCTGTAACATGCATGGTGGTGTTGTGTCAAAATGGAAAAATCCATGTAGAATTAATATATATTTTAATGAAGGCGAATAAATAACGAATGGATCAACATGGCTTGTTGGGTAGCTCCCCCCTCACTACAACATGAATATATAATTTAATCTAGTTTATTAATTAAATTTTCATATATCACTTAATTAATTAAGATGGACTATTTTGAATAATAAAAATCTAATTATATTTTTTTTTCTCTTTTCTTTTAAAATTTCTATCAATTTAGTCTAAGTTTTTTCATAAATTCATTAAAAAAAAGTTTCTATTATTATAGACTAAAAATATTCTTAATTCATTCTTAAATTTAGTTTATTTATTTCATTTGTCATGAACTTTCTATGTAATAGATTTAATTAGGATTTTTTTTTATTTCTTTCTTTTTAGTTTAATTAGGTTTTATTATTTTGTATGCCCTTTTAATTTTGTACTCGTTAATTAAGATTTAGATATTTTATATCCCCTTTTAAATTATGTATCCCCCATCCCGAAGCCATGTAATAGCGTAGTCTTATTTTTCATACTGTGAATATAACTGTCTAGATGTATGCTAATAGGATTGCATGGAAAGATAAATAATCGAACTTAGATAAATTAATTCAAGATAATATATCTGAATCCAATCATTTCCACACTTGCACCTCTAGGGTAACCCTCTCTTTGTTGCCTTACGATATTACGGTCATGTCCCGCGAATGTGGGGATACCCTTAGCAAAGACTCTTTCGATTAAATCATCATCATCCCTAAACAGATAAGTCATAGTCCCTTCGATCAAAAGGTCAATGTCCCTACAAGATAAATCATAATCCCTCGAACGTTGCCTTCGAATATATGACTTTGTCCCTCGATGACCCTTCGTTGTAGCCTACGATTAAATGATGATCGTCCCTTCGAATGCTAAGGTATCCTTACAAATGTTGCCTTCAATGACCAATCGACGACCCCACGATGTCCCTTTACATCCAAAGGATAAGACTACTTACTTCTCAATAGTAAGGACAGTTTTACCCTCCTAAGGATAGGAAATACCTATAAAGACCTTGGTTAGGTATAACTCTTAAATGCTTGCTCACAGCTTAAAATACTTTTCACACCTCGCACTTTTCAAAACATCTTTTAGAAAATCACCACTTGGTATACATTCGCACCAGAATCATCGCCGAGTTATATTTTTCTAAACGTCTTTCAAAATCAAACGAGATAAACACTTTGTACACATTCGTACAAGAATCATTACAAAGTTAAACTCTCCTTTCAAAATATTTTCTAAACACACCACATTTCTCAAACACTTTCTCAAACAAGGAAAACATAAGTGAGTTAAGTAATTAAGAGCCCATGGATAACCATGGATACAAAGGGTGCTAACATCTTCCCTTTGTATAATGTACCTCCCGAACTCAAAATCTAATCAAGGTCTTTTCTGTTCTTTTCCGCTTTCCTTATTGGATAAAAGAAAAGTCGGTGGCGACTCTTGATGTCCGCAACATTGCTTTTCAAAGCAAAAACACAAAGTCAGTTCACCATATCACAAAAGGACTCAAAATATGATACATTAAGGGATAACTTATCATTTATGCAAAGTATTGAAGATGATTGAAAAATCAACTAACAATAGATTTGTAACAAAGAAAGTTATGCAACCCTAAGTCCATCTATCAATATTATGATTTGTTCTCTTTATTTTTGTTTTTTACTCCTCTTTTATTTAGCAAGATAGTAAGAGAGTAAATAAATTAGTACAATGTAAATGATATGGTTAGATAACAATGAACATAAACATAAACATAAAGTACTTGAAATAAAGTGAACAATAAATTGCAAGGAAGTAAAGTGCAATAATGTAAATGATAGGAGTTAGTAGTTAGTGGTTAGTAGAATAACAATAAGCAAATAGAATAACAAGTTAATGTGAAGAGAATGGTTTCATCTATGTATCAAATGACCCAAACATGGTTGAAATAGAGGCAACCTATCAATGCCTCAAAGTATCATGAAGGATCTATTGATCAATCATTAATAGGTTTGAAACATTGAAGGTTTTATCAACTCTAAACAACCATAGTCATGATTTAATAGATCTCATCAACCAAATAAATATGAAAACAAGTCAACAATAAATAGCAAATGAAACAAAATACAAAGTTTGATTAAAGGTGGTAAACAACCATTTTCAACACACACAAAAACAGAACCAAAAATTAACAAAGTTTAAGCTAAAATCATTACCCAAAAAATGTTGAAAAATGGTAGGTTGAAATGGTGTTGAGCTTGGATATAAAGCAAGGGGTTTAGGATGAAAGTGTTTATGGTGGAATTTTAGTGAAGGAGCTGAGTTATGAGTGTGAGAGAGTGAGAAGCTTTGAAAAAAATATGAAAGATGACAAAGAAAAGTTGGTGGGGTGACTTTTCTAAGTGAGAAAGATTTTTTTGTTTTGGCTTAGGTTTGGAGAGGAGAGAAAATGGTACTTGGACAGAGCTTTTGGGGGCTAGGAAGCATGAAAAATAAGGGGAAATAGTACCTCTATTTATAGGGAAGCAAAGGGGTTGAAGTGGGTGGACCAAAGGGTCCTTTATGTAAAAAACAGGGTCATTTCTGCTTTCTGCGCAGGTGTAACCGGTTACCCTAATTAGGGTAATCGGTTAAAGAGTCCCCAAAAGGCCAAAAATTCAGTTTTTGGTCTGTGTAACCGGTTACCCTATACAAAGGGTGCTAACATCTTCCCTTTGTATAATGTACCTCCCGAACTCAAAATCTAATCAAGGTCTTTCCTGTTCTTTTCCACCTTTCCTTATTGGATTAAAGAAAAGTCGGTGGCGACTCTTGATGTCCGCAACATTGCTTTTCAAAGCAAAAACACAAAGTCAGTTCACCGTATCACAAAAGGACTCAAAATATGATACATTAAGGGATAGCTTATCATTGATGCAAAGTATTGAAGATGATTGAAAAATCAACTAACAATAGATTTGTAACAAAGAAAGTTATGCAACCCTAAGTCCATCTATCAATATTATGATTTGTTCTCTTTATTTTTGTTTTTTACTCCTCTTTTATTTAGCAAGATAGTAAGAGAGTAAATAAATTAGTACAATGTAAATGATATGGTTAGATAACAATGAACATAAACATAAACATAAACATAAAGTACTTGAAATAAAGTGAACAATAAATTGCAAGGAAGTAAAGTGCAATAATGTAAATGATAGGAGTTAGTAGTTAGTGGTTAGTAGAATAACAATAAGCAAATAGAATAACAAGTTAATGTGAAGAGAATGGTTTCATCTATGTATCAAATGACCCAAACATGGTTGAAATAGAGGCAACCTATCAATGCCTCAAAGTATCATGAAGGATCTATTGATCAATCATTAATAGGTTTGAAACATTGAAGGTTTTATCAACTCTAAACAACCATAGTCATGATTTAATAGATCTCATCAACCAAATAAATATGAAAACAAGTCAACAATAAATAGCAAATGAAACAAAATACAAAGTTTGATTAAAGGTGGTAAACAACCATTTTCAACACACACAAAAACAGAACCAAAAATTAACAAAGTTTAAGCTAAAATCATTACCCAAAAAATGTTGAAAAATGGTAGGTTGAAATGGTGTTGAGCTTGGATATAAAGCAAGGGGTTTAGGATGAAAGTGTTTATGGTGGAATTTTAGTGAAGGAGCTGAGTTATGAGTGTGAGAGAGTGAGAAGCTTTGAAAAAAATATGAAAGATGACAAAGAAAAGTTGGTGGGGTGACTTTTCTAAGTGAGAAAGATTTTTTTGTTTTGGCTTAGGTTTGGAGAGGAGAGAAAATGGTACTTGGACAGAGCTTTTGGGGGCTAGGAAGCATGAAAAATAAGGGGAAATAGTACCTCTATTTATAGGGAAGCAAAGGGGTTGAAGTGGGTGGACCAAAGGGTCCTTTATGTAAAAAACAGGGTCATTTCTGCTTTCTGCGCAGGTGTAACCGGTTACCCTAATTAGGGTAATCGGTTAAAGAGTCCCAAAAAGGCCAAAAATTCAGTTTTTGGTCTGTGTAACCGGTTACCCTATACAAAGGGTGCTAACATCTTCCCTTTGTATAATGTACCTCCCGAACTCAAAATCTAATCAAGGTCTTTCCTGTTCTTTTCCACCTTTCCTTATTGGGTTAAAGAAAAGTCGGTGGCTACTCTTGATGTCCGCAACATTGCTTTTCAAAGCAAAAACACAAAGTCAGTTCACCGTATCACAAAAGGACTCAAAATATGATACATTAAGGGATAGCTTATCATTGATGCAAAGTATTGAAGATGATTGAAAAATCAACTAACAATAGATTTGTAACAAAGAAAGTTATGCAACCCTAAGTCCATCTATCAATATTATGATTTGTTCTCTTTATTTTTGTTTTTTACTCCTCTTTTATTTAGCAAGATAGTAAGAGAGTAAATAAATTAGTACAATGTAAATGATATGGTTAGATAACAATGAACATAAACATAAACATAAAGTACTTGAAATAAAGTGAACAATAAATTGCAAGGAAGTAAAGTGCAATAATGTAAATGATAGGAGTTAGTAGTTAGTGGTTAGTAGAATAACAATAAGCAAATAGAATAACAAGTTAATGTGAAGAGAATGGTTTCATCTATGTATCAAATGACCCAAACATGGTTGAAATAGAGGCAACCTATCAATGCCTCAAAGTATCATGAAGGATCTATTGATCAATCATTAATAGGTTTGAAACATTGAAGGTTTTATCAACTCTAAACAACCATAGTCATGATTTAATAGATCTCATCAACCAAATAAATATGAAAACAAGTCAACAATAAATAGCAAATGAAACAAAATACAAAGTTTGATTAAAGGTGGTAAACAACCATTTTCAACACACACAAAAACAGAACCAAAAATTAACAAAGTTTAAGCTAAAATCATTACCCAAAAAATGTTGAAAAATGGTAGGTTGAAATGGTGTTGAGCTTGGATATAAAGCAAGGGGTTTAGGATGAAAGTGTTTATGGTGGAATTTTAGTGAAGGAGCTGAGTTATGAGTGTGAGAGAGTGAGAAGCTTTGAAAAAAATATGAAAGATGACAAAGAAAAGTTGGTGGGGTGACTTTTCTAAGTGAGAAAGATTTTTTTGTTTTGGCTTAGGTTTGGAGAGGAGAGAAAATGGTACTTGGACAGAGCTTTTGGGGGCTAGGAAGCATGAAAAATGAGGGGAAATAGTACCTCTATTTATAGGGAAGCAAAGGGGTTGAAGTGGGTGGACCAAAGGGTCCTTTATGTAAAAAACAAGGTCATTTCTGCTTTCTGCGCAGGTGTAACCGGTTACCCTAATTAGGGTAATCGACTAAAGAGTCCCAAAAAGGCCAAAAATTCAGTTTTTGGTCTGTGTAACCGGTTACCCTAATCAGGGTAACCGGTTACCCAGTAAATTTTTATTTTTTTTTAGAATTTCAACTGGATAACCCCAGTTTTTTTCCCGGATGTAAACGCCATGCCTTGAGTCCGTGTAATATGTATTTGGTTATGAAAGTTCAATGAAATTATGATGATGAAATAATGAAATCATGCATGTGCAGTAGGGTCATGGATCAGATGAAAGTTGTATCGGAGTAGGGTGAATTTTGGGGTATGACAGATAGGAGAACTCAGTGAGATTATTATCTCATCCCATAAATGTTGTTATTTTTCAGGTAATCCTTGCAGGTTGAATCTAAGAGAAGTTGTCTATGGATGTTTCAGGGACGTTGTTATTCGGATCTTCCACTGTGGAGTTGTGTGCAATGAAGATATTGCACATAGTTCTTAGATTTTTATTGTTTAGGAACTATTGTATAACATGTTCCATTGATGTTTTTAGTTTGGACATGTGTATACATTTATGCTATTAGGCACTTATGTTGGATCAGTGCCAATTATTAACACCTGTATGATATTATTCTAGATATATATTATACGAGTTGTTACAGTTGGTATCAGAGCAGGTCGATTCTCGACCTAGCCTTGAAACATCATAAGTAAATCTATTCATGCCTCATATGTGTGTTTAGCTATTATGATTCTTAACATCACTGTATGTAGTATTGGGTCTGATCAACCTAATGCTATATGCAATGGTAGGTAGGATCATGGTTGAGCGACCACGAGGACTCCGAAGTGTGGTGGAACTTGTGGTTTTAGAGTAGGCTCAAGCCGAGAGTTAGAAAGTAAGGAGAACTGGATAATCCAGTTGATGTTTCAGAGGAGTTGTGATTTGGGTATTATGAAATTGAAGAGTAGTGTATCGTTCAAGCGATTATGTGGTGTTAGCGGAGTTGAGAAGTTGAGGAATTCTACCAGATTGGTTTGTCAGAATTTTGAGGAATAAGTGTATTTGCTAGTGGAATAAGATACACTCACTGATATGGAATAAGTATTTTAAGTAATTCCGGATTGTGAAGTAGAAAGGATGGTTATGTTGCACATATGTCATAAGTTCTATAAGTGAGGTAGTGTATCAATGTTTCAGTTTCTAAGGCCACTAAAATATTTTGGAAGAACGAGAGTACTTCATGGAATATATATTTGGAATGGTACCTGTAACACCTCAAAATTTGCCCTCCTCTCTTGGGACTAGCTTAGCATATTGCATCTCATTTGTAGGACATTAGGCATTACATCTTTTCATATCATGTGGAAACAATAAGCAAGTCATCCTCCTAAGTCTTGCTCAGAAGATGGAGAGGTTAAAAGATTCAAACTGGAGGGTTTCATGAATTGATCACTAATCATCTGAGGTTTGTGCTTCAATTAGGGTTTCTTGGTTCCTCAAGGAGGTTGGGTATTATCTTGGTTGAAATGGTACATCATCATCATCATGGTTCATTATTCCTGATCAAGCTCCTTGGGATTAGGGTTTTGACCTCTGGTCAACCCTAATCAGTTGCATTATGCCAGTCAGGGTTTTTTTAAGGAGATGAGGTCTTTATTGAGATGGGGATCATCATATGATTTTATTGAGCTTGTATAAGCTAGGGTTTCATTTTGGAGTTATTTCATCAGGTGGTTGAGGCTCAAAATCATTTGTGCATGACCAAGTCATCTATCAACTGCAAAAGTCAACTGCCAAGTCAACTGTTGGATTTGAAGGTTGGAAGTGATTAGAAATACTTCATTCATGTTCAAACAAGTCTCATTTGACATTTTAAACATCAACTTTGAAGAAAATAAAGTCAGGATAAAACTTTCCAAAAATAGAAAGTGACCTGTAATTTGAATTTGCCAAAAATGGAAAGGTTTTCAACTCAAGATTACATCATCAAGAAAGCTTCAAATGAGATTTTGTTGAACATGAAAGTTGTAGATCTTTCTCTCCCATTTCCAAAAAGTCCAAGATCATCAATTTCTCATGTGTGGTTAAGGAGATATGATCAAAAATTGACAAAGTGTACATGGAGCTTCAAATGGGCATAACTTCTCAACCAAAACTCCAAATTGAATGGCTCTTTTTTTGTACATTCTTATTTTAACCTATAGTTTCCAAATCTTGCATTACATGACATCACATGTTCATTTGCAAATTTTTGGATTTTTGGAGGGAAAACATGTAGTTTAAAATTGGTCAATTATTTGAACATTCTATCATTGCATTTAGCTCCCAAACAGCATTTTGAGTGCATTTCAATCCATTTTCGTGTACTGTTCACCATGCACACCATGCATAGAGGTGAAATCCCAATTTTGCACATACACCACATTCTTGCTAATTCCAATTACCATTTGACTAAACATGATTAAAGCTTGATTAACATGACATATATATACCCTAACCCTAACTGTTTTTCAGTTTAACAACTCATAATTTCAGATCTAGATCTAGAACTCTCAAATTTTTCTCTCACTTTTTTCTCCAAATTTCTTCAATCACAATCATTTTTCCTTGGTTGATTCATCATCCTGAGCTATTATTGAGCATCTTTGGACGTGGAAACAGAGGAATTCATTGCATACAAGTTCATGTTCATCTCTTGAAGCTTCCATGGCAGTTGAGGATTTAGCTTGATTCAAGAGCATTTGAGCTTCCAATTCATCATCATTTACCTCCCTAAGCACGTTGGAAGAAGATTGAAGCATTGCCAAGCTTGGAATCACGTGATTACAAGTGCTGCTCATCAAGAGGTCACTTTTTCGACCTCCTTAATTCTCCAAATTGTTGCTATATTCTTGTAGTTCATTGTATGCTGAGTAATCTGAGCTTTGAATGAGCTAAAATGATGCACTGTACGCAAAGATCCATGTGATTTAAGTTTTGATGTGGAACTTTAATTCCTTCGATCCATGCATGTTTATGTGTTTTTTTCATGAAATGATTATTGATTCTTATTGTATGATGACTGATGGATTGAATGATGTGCACGTTTTGCGTTTCTGGAACGTTTGAAGAATTCTGGAAAATTGGATGAAGATGTTCATAGTGTTCTTCATGATCCATGCATTTTCCAGTTTACTTGTGGATTTACCTAGGGAATTACCTGCGAAACGCATGCCATTACCTGCGGAACGCATAGGCGTTTCCTGCGGATTTTCGAATGGATGCATGGCGCGCGCTTAGGGTTTCATAGTGAAACGCTGACGTTTTGGGCTTTGGCGTGTTTCCAATTTCAAATTACTGCCCTATTCGATCCTTGGCCACACCACTTATTCAAATGCTCATTCATATTTTCCTTTTCCCTCCATGCCATGTACATGCTTCTCTTATGTTTTTTTTTAATTTTTCTTCATCTTAAAAAATTCACAACAAATTAAATAATCATCCAAAAAATATGTGGTTTTTTGCATTGTGTCACATTTCCTGTCTAGTAATTTTTGATGATTAATTCCAAAATTGTGCTTGGCCTGGAAATTATTTTGTCTAAGGAGTTTGAACATGTGTGTATGTTTGACATTGCCTTGCCATATCATTTGTGAAATGCTTGATTTTAATCCAATGCTTCTGAAATTTTACATGTTGAAACTGGACTCATGGATTGAAATTATGGTGTTGATGTGGTATTTTTATCATGTGTCATTGCTGTTTTATGATTTTTCTAAGTTAGGTGTGACAATTTGTGTCACACCTTGTGATGTTCAACTTGATTGATGTGTTTACCATGCCAAATGAATTCCAATTATCTTGATTTTTTGTATGGTGCTTGATGTGAATGATGTGAATGCACATGATTTTTGTTGGAATTTTTGGGATCATTTCTGATTTAATTGAGATTTTTCATTCTGGATGGTCACATTTGAGCTTCTAAATTGTCTTGAGCTTCATTTGATTGTGAAATGCTTGTTCCTTATCCAATGAATGTGAAATTTGGCACACTACTTCTAGACATGTTGAGTGTTGTTTTGGCTTTGGTTTGAGGTCTTTACCATAATCCATCTCTGTTTTATGCCTATGCTAAGTTGGTGTGACAATTGGTGTCACACATGTGCTTGTTGTGCTTGTCTTTTTTACCTCTAACTTTTTGTGTGATGATCATGTTGTATGTCTTGTTTACTCATGAATTTTTCCAAGATCATTTGAATCATTTTTTATTTAATGTGCATTTGTTGCTTCTGATGTCACAATGTGGTCACAACTTGCATACCTTGCCATGTTTGGTTCATGAAATGAATTTGGTGAATGATATTGATATGGGACTTTTTGGATTGTGTTGTTGATTTATTGAAGTTGATTCATGTTAATTTTCAGCTTCTGTTTTGAATTTTTCTCCATCTTTGACCCTAGGCCTTGACCTAGTGGTTGGTTGCTTATGTTTGAGCTTTGATTTCAGGTGGAGCATTCAAGTTCCTTAGTTGTTGGTGCTCTATCACTTGAGCCTTTGATGTTTACTTTTGACTACTAACCTTGTGTGTTTTGTAGGGTTGTTAACTCACTTGAGTTTGACTTGTGGCTTATGCCTTTGCTCATTGGGTTTGACTGTTTGATATTCATGATTGTCTGTTTGTCTGTATAGTTGAACTGATTTGTGTGATGTTTCAACAGGTACATAAGTTGCTTAAGTTCTTTTGAACTTGCTTTGCTAGCTTGTGGGTTGCTTAACCTAGGTATAACTCTCTGACTTCATGTAGTCTGGAAGACCTGTCCTGTTATTGGGGCAGGCACCTGTCTGAAGTCCTCCTTAAGAGGCAATGCTTGTGAATGTTTAAATTTGTGCCAAGCAGGAAAAGACCTCTTATGAGGCAATTGGCAGATAAAAGAGATGTGTAACCCATCTCCTGCTATTCAGTGTGTCATCCACTTTGCTCACACCTTGTGTTGATGCATTGTGGGTATTAACCCAAGATCTTTGTTGTGTCAGTCATATGTGGAGAAGAGTTCCAACTTTCTGAACTCCCACTTTCACTTGTCTGAAGCTCTCCCAGGCCAGGGATAAGAGCTGTGAGGTCTTACCCTCACTTCCCATTTCATCTGCTTCACCCTAACTCTCAATGTTAGGGTTAAGAGCTAACTACACCCGATTCCAGTTGGCTTGTGTTTCACAGCCTAACCTTGTATGAGCCCAATTGTGTGCATATAGTATGTGTGCTTGCTTTTTGTGCTTGTGTTGTTTGACTGTGCTGTTTAGGATAGCTTGCTGCCTGTGCAAGTTAGATAGAAACCTTAACCTAGGACCATTGTGGATTGCATGATAACTGTTAGGCTCGAGTCAGTCTCCCTTCTAGTTTGTCATTTCCCAGTCTCTGGTTAGGAGAAAGTTTCTCCCCTGTTCAGGGGAACTACGTTGCCCTGATCCTCATACCAGATGAGGTACGTAGGCAGGAGATCGTACGAGATCTCTCCGGGCACCCTTTTCTCTTTTTGTGTGTGTTTGCTTGACAGTTAGCAGGCTCGAGTACCTGACTCCCTGTTAGCTTGTCTGTTCAACCTTTTTTGTTGCTTTTGACGACTCAGCGTCCGGTTAACCTCTTATTTTCTTGGAGTCTGACGTAAGTCCAGCGATTGGCAGTCGGTTTCCTGTGTTTGTTTGTGTTGAGTCTGACGTAAGTCCAGCGATTGGCAATCGGTTTCCTGTGTTTGTTTGTTTGGAGTCTGATGTAAGTCCAGCGATTGGCATTCGGTTTCCAGTTTGTGTTTGTGTGTTTGTTCTGACGTTTCAGCGTCTGTGCGTGTGTTTTGTTTCGGCGTGCGTGAGCCGAACTACGGTAGCTCTGATTCTCATTCCAGATGAGATACGTATGCATAGGATGCGATATCCTAGCGGGCCCGTTCCCCCCTTTTCTTCCATCTGTGTTTATTCCAGTGTGTGTGTGCATTCTTTTGAGCAGTTTTAGCAACCTTATCCTATCCTTTTGAGCGTGGATCCCGTCGAGTACGACGGATGCGTAGGGGTGCTAATACCTTCCCTTCGCATAACCGACTCCCGATCCCATCTCTCTTTGGTCGCGAGACCATGTCTTTTCCAGGTTTACTTCGAGCGTTTCCTTTCCCTCTTTTGGGATAAATAACGCACGGTGGCGGCTCTGTTGTTTCTTTTTTCCCGCCGGTTATTTTTCGTGGATGCGACAGCTGGCGACTCTGCTGGGGACTTAGAAGTCGACCTCTTGCTGGTCCATCTTCCCTAAGCGAGTCACTCATAGCGCTCTCTAGGATAGGTTAGGTTACTTGTGTTACTCTATTTATTGCATTTATGATTATTATGTTGTATATATATTTGCATAAATGTTTGCATGCATCATACTATCATTGCGCTGTCTTCTGTACAGGTTGGTTCCTCTGATTTGGGGTGGGTGTTCTGAGTGGGGCTAAAGCCCAGGCCCGAGTATACACCTAGGATTAGTGTGGTCTCACGTTTCCTCACATGTTGGATCAGCATGTTGTTGCGACGTGACATACCACATGCCAGACGAGGTTCTTCTGAGTGAGCTCTTCCTTAGTGGGGTATTCCACTTTGGTTGGGTTATCTCTTTAGGGCTGTTGACTTCGGTGACCGTTCTTTCCCGGATCTTTGGTTTATACGATCTTAAGAGAGCTGAAACGGCACACCCGAAAGGGCAAACCCGTTGAGTATCTTTACCCGATTGTCGAGACCATTATCCGCCTTAGGATGACCTGATTAGAATTCACCTATGAGGGGAGGGTTGATTCTTACAGATGCATGTTCTGATGGTGACTTTGGTGGTGACTAATGGTTCAGTTATTGATCAGAGTCCTATTTATAAGTCGGATTTATGGATTTATTTCCGAGACGCCGGAGTTCCGTCCGTGGTATTTATCTGTGGGGATCCATTTATTTCAGGATTCCCTGGGCTGGTTCAGAGGGTCTTGTGGCTATCTGTTCAGAGGATCTCTGGTGATGATGGTGATGTATCTTCCGTTCCGTTTATTTCGGAACCCTGAGTGGGATTTGTGGTTACATATTCCTTCAGATGGTTGTGATCAGTTCAGAGGCCGTAACTCAGTGCAGTTGATGATCAGATGACTTGGAGGATGGCACAGTGCATTGCATTCATACATCAGCATCATTCACATTTTGCATTTATCTGCATCTAACTCATGTTTATCCATATGTAGGGGACATTCTTGATCGAGATCCCGGTTGAGAGACTTCTTTGTTCCAGACATGAGGCCCGGCTTGAAAGATGACGTCGTCTACAGTTTCTTTAATCCAGAGATTGATGTGTTGAGAGATATGATAACATTGATTACACCTGATCACGTGGGGTTGTTCCGTGAGGCACACGGTGGTATTTTGAAGTTCGTTTTCAGGCTCACAGACAGTGATAGGAGCGCCATCCATACTCTTCTCCAGTTTTATGACACGGGCTTGAGATGCTTCGTTTTCCCAGATTACCTGTTGGGAACTTTGATGGAAGACTATGCTAGCATCCTGGGTATCCAAATCAGAGATCAGATTCCATTCTATGTCACTAAGGGGGAACCTGATGCTACTGAGATCTCTCGTGCTCTTTATTTGAGCCCGGAGGTGATCAATGGGGGTTTGAAGGAGAAAGGAAAGTTGCCCGATTTTCATCTGAGTTTCTTGGAAGCTAAAGCCAAGGAGCATGCTGTTGTGGGTAATTGGAGGGCCGTCTGTGCCTTGATCGCTGTGAGCATTTATGGGATCGTCATGTTCCCTAATCAGAAGAACTTTGTGGATATTAATGCCATCCGGGTGTTTATGCAGAGGAATCCTATTCCTACCTTGGTTGGGGATGTTTATTACTCGGTCCATAATCAGAACGAGAAGCGGCGTGGGGGATTGATCAGATGTTGTGCTCAACTGTTGCACAAATGGTTTATGGGGTATCTGCCTTCCAGAGGTGCTTTTGTTTCTCTTGATCCTACGGTTAATTGGGCGATCAGGTTGATGGGTTTGCGGGCCAAGGACATAGCTTGGACTCACAATGGTATGGCCGGACGAGATTTCATCTACAGTTGTGGGAGTTTTCCCAATGTGCCTCTCATAGGAGTTCAGGGTTGCATTAATCACAACCCGACGCTTCTTAGGAGACAGATGGGGTTTGCTATGGAGGTTCCTCCTCTCGAGCGCGAGATTCAGGAGTCTTTCTACCTCCCAGCTGAGGGTAATTTGTTACAGTTGAGGCAGGTGTCCGGGGCATGGCGAAATATTCAAAGGAAGGGCAAGGTTCCTTTTGGCAAGGTTAATAGCAGGTCTCTTCCTCCATTTGATGATTGGCTTAGGAAGAGGATTGAGCTCACACATTTACCATTTCCTGGAGGTGATCCTTGGTGTCCAGTGATTGAGGGGCCACGTTCTTCTGTCAGCATGGAAGAGTTCCTTGAGATGAAGAAAGCCAGAGATCAACTGCAAGCAGAGAAGACTGAGTTGGAGATGAGTGTTGCTAGAGTCCAAATGGCTAATCAGGAAATCAAAGGGAAAATGGAAGACCAGGATAAGAGACATGCCATGGAAGTAAAGCGCTTTGAGATAGACACCGCTTATTATGGCAAGGTCAGCCAAGCTTTAGAGTCATCCACGAAGGAGCATGACATCACTAAGGAGAAGTTGGCTAGAGCTTTGAAGGTCATTGAGGATGAGAAGAGGAGACAAATTCTTGTGAAGACTCAGAGGGAAGTTAGAGCCAAAATCCTTACTACAGAATGGGAAGCGGAGAAAGCGAAGATTATTGCTGAGAGAGATCATTATCTTACTGAGAGGGATCATTACTTCCGACAGATGAAGATTCACCAGAAGGAGATAGGGAGATTGCAGCAGGAGAACACTGAGCTTAGGTTTGCAGTGAAGTTTACCAAGATGGTTGATGGTGTAGAGCCGTCTGTGGGACCTTCATCAGTGTAGACCTTTCTCATTTGTGTGGATTACCGTCAGGCCTGTTGACGGAATTCACTTGCTTGTATTTTTTTCTGATTCTGGAGAATTGTATTTGACTTGTATCAGCCTGATGTATGACTTTCGCTCTTATTGTGCACTTTTGGTATACAATGGTTATTTTCATTCAGTGATTGATCTTCAAGCTTTATTTGCTTTGTTTCACTCACACAGCACACACATGGTCGGGTGGTATCTCTGCTAAATCATATATCCCTGATCTGTATGATGAAACCAAATGATGGATGTCAGAGTATTGCCGCCGAATTATTATCTGTCTCAATGAAACCAGGATCGAAGCACAGAATGTTCCTCGTATGGATAGATATGGCATTCATGCATGAATCATAATAACTTGTCTTCTGTTTTGCAGGTGTCAGTTTCTAACCTGTTTGATTGACACAGGAATGATGAATCTCCCCAACGCCGACATTCTCGAATTGAAAGAGATGATGAGGGAGTTGTTCAATGTTGTGCAAGGGCTCACTTTGGGGCAGAAAGCAATCGCCGAGAAGGTGGAGAGGATTGAAAACTGGCTGAGAATGGGGGAAATACAGGGAGATGCTCTATCATCTGGAGTAAAGAAGCTCTCTGGCAATAGTTAGCACCAGAAGGAGGTTGAATCAAGGGATGTGCATGCCAAAAGGGGTAAGGATCGTTACCACCCGTATGCTGCTGCAGTGACTATTCCTGCTAATAATTCATCTGTATTACAGCAACGACAGTCACCTCAACAGAGAACACAGAAAGCTGGGTGCCAAGTGAGAAGAAGGACGACAGATCGTCATTTTAATAAGCCGCCCGTGACTTATGCCTCTCTGTTTAAAAGGTTGGAGGATCTTGGGTTGGTGCAGCCAAGGACATTGGTTCCAGTAAGACCGGATCAGAGGCTTGCAAGTTACGATGAGAATGTCAGGTACGAGTTCCATGCTGGTGCACCCGGACATCACATTGAGGGGTGTAAAGCTTTTAAGCATGTCGTTCAAGATTTTGTGGATTCTAAAGCCATCAATTTTGCACCGACGCCGAATGTTAATGCTAACCCCGTACTGATGCATGGTCCTATGGGGGTAAATGTGATGACAGAGGATAAGAGAAAATTAGGGGTGACGAATGTGAACCAGTTGAGGACTCCAATGTTTGTGGTCAAGAGACATCTGATAAAGAGTGGAGTTTTCCCTGGTTGTGATAATCGTTGTGCTGCCTGCGCCGTCACTACAAATGGGTGTGTAATGCTGAGGGAAACGATTCAGAGAATGATGGATGAAGGACGTCTCCGATTTGAGAAAGTTGATTGGGGGGAGGAGGACATCTTTGTCAGCCACTTGTCATCATTCAAGCAGGTAGAAATGGACAGTGAAATATTCGAAACACCATGTCAGGCAGTTGAGACCGTCAAGGTAAAGGATGCCATCTGTGCTGAGAAAGAGAAGAAGCTGTCCATTTCTTCTTACAAGCAGGCCATGGAAGTGGTGAAGAACGTAGAAGCCCTAGGTTGGGGAAAGATCATAGACATTGTGGTGAAGGCGGATATGTTCGGGGTTGGCTATCAGCCAGATCAAGAGTCGTCTAGACAGAACAAAGGACGTCGTCCACCGTTCACATTCATCAGTGCTGGAATGTTGAATCCAGGTCACGCCTGTACAGTAGGTGAAGATATCGACAGTGACTGCGAGCTCGATAGTTGGATAAAATCGTGCATACCAGGAAACTGAAGAGCCTCAAAGATCATCACTATCACTCTACTTGAAGAGTAATATTTCTTGTTTTTCAATTCTGTTTGCATGAAAGCCATACGTTTTGCCTGAAACGTATTGGTCCATTGTAAGGGCCACCTCATGTGTCTCATTTTACAACATTTTGCATCATTAATAAATGGATGTTTTTGTAGTAAAAGCGGTGCTCCCTGTTTTTCATTTCTTTTCGCAGTTTTAAAAAATAAAAATGGCAATGTTTATTTTCATTTTTCTTTCCTTTTGATTTGTCTCGTTCCAACCTCAAAAGTGACTATCCTCCTGATCTCATTGATAACAATTTGGTTACACCTTTGTATGACTTCGACAATCCGATCTATCATGCCGAAGAAGAAGGCGAAGAAGATTGTGATCTGCTGGAAGATTAGTCAGGTTGTTGAAACAAGAGGAGAAGGTGATTCAACCGCACGTGGAACAGGTAGAGATTGTTAATCCAAGCACCGAGGAGGTCAGAAAGGAAATGAAATTTGGGGGCCGCTTTGGAGGCAAATGTCAAGAGCAGAATGGTAGCTCTGCTGAAAAAGTATGTTGATACATTCGCCTGGTCCTATCAAGATATGCCAGTGTGGGATACCGATATCATTGTGCACAAGCTACCATTGAGAGAAGACTGTCCTCCAGTGAAGCAGAAGTCGGTGCTGAAAAAGGATGAGAAGGTGAGAATGGGTGTGGACTACCGGGATTTGAATAGAGCTAGCCCGAAGGATGATTTCCCATTACCTCACATTGATGTGTTGGTAGATAATACAACTCAATTCTCGGTGTTTTCCTTCATGGATGGCTTTTCTGGCTATAATCAAATCAAAATGTCGCCAGATGATATGGAGAAAACAACGTTCATCACGCCGTGGGGCACTTTTTGTTATAAGGTGATGCCATTTGGTCTCAAGAACGCCGGTGCTACCTATCAGAGGGCCATGGTTACTTTGTTTCATGATATGATTCATCATGAAATCGAATGCTATGTTGATGACATGATAGCAAAGTCCCAAACAGAAGAGGGGCATTTGGTAGATCTGGCCAAGTTATTTGACCGGCTGAGACAATTCAGACTGAGGTTGAATTCAGATAAGTGCACTTTCAGGGTGCGGTCCGGTAAACTGCTGGGGTTCATTGTAAGTGAAAGAGGAATCGAGGTTGATCCTGCTAAAGTAAAAGCAATAAGAGAGATGCCTGAACCGAGAACAGAGAAAGAGGTTCGTGGTTTCTTAGGTAGATTGAACTACATCTCACGGTTCATATCTCACCTAACAGCCACGTGTGAACCAATATTCAAGTTGTTGAGAAAAGATCAAACGGTCAGGTGGAATAATGATTGCCAAGCGGCATTTGAAAAGATAAAAGAGTATTTGCAGGAGCCTCCGATTCTGATGCCTCCTGTGGAGGGACGACCGTTAATTCTGTACTTGACGGTCCTCGAGGGGTCTATGGGGTGTGTATTGGGGCAGCATGACGAGTCTGGTCGAAAAGAGTATGCCATATACTACCTTAGCAAAAAGTTTACCGACTGTGAAACAAGATAGTCACTGCTCGAGAAAACTTGTTGTGCTTTGGTCTGGGCTGCTCGCCGACTAAGGCAGTATATGCTGGTTCATACCACTTTATTGATTTCCAAGATGGATCCGATCAAGTACATTTTTGAGAAGCCAGCATTGACCGGACGGGTTGCAAGGTGGAAAATGATTTTGACTGAGTATGATATCTAGTATACCTCTCAGAAAGCAATCAAGGGGAGTGTATTGTCTAATTACCTCGCCCAGCAACCCATTGAGGATTATCAATCGATGAAGTTTGAGTTCCCTGATGAGGACATCATGTTTCTCAAATCGAAGGATTGTGAGGAACCAATCCCGGAGGAGGGGCCTGACCCTGAATCTGAATGGATTCTGATGTTTGATGGGGCCGTTAATGTGAATGGTAGCGGAGTTGGTGCTGTTTTGGTTACGCCGAAAGGATCCCACGTTCCTTTTGCTTCCTGGCTAACATTTGAGTGCACCAACAACGTGGCTGAATATGAAGCTTGCATATTGGGGATTAAAGAGGCGATTGATTTGAGGATCAAGAACCTTGTTATATATGGAGATTCAGCTTTGGTTGTGAATCAGGTTAACGGAAAATGGTATACGCATCAATCTCATTTAGTTCCATACCGGGATTATACGAGGAGATTGTTGACGTTTTTCACCAAGGTGGTATTGCATCATGTGCCTAGAGAAGAGAATCCGTTGGCGGATGCTTTGGCTACTCTGGCTGCCTTGATCAAGGTGCAATGGTGGAATCAGTTCCCCAGTGTTGAGGTGGGACGTCTGGATAGACCGGCTTATGTGTTTGTTGTTGACACAGCGCCTGACGATGAGAAGCCGTGGTACTACGATATCAAGCGCTATCTGGAGACCCAAGAGTATCCTGAGGGAGCATCCAAGAAGGACCGAAAGACTCTGCGGAGGTTGGCTATGGTGTTCTATTTGAACAAGGATCGGGTTTTGTACAAGAGAAATTTCGATTGGGTTTTGCTCAGATGTGTTGATGATAAAGAAGCAAGCCAATTGATGAAAGAGGTTCACGAGGGGTCGTTCGGTACCCATGCCAGTGGGAATGAGATGGTGAAGAAGCTGCTGAGGGCAGGTTATTACTGGATGACCATGGAGGCCCAATGTTTCAATTTCGTGCGGAAGTGTCATAAATGCCAGATTTATGCTGATAAGGTGCACGTGCCTCCGAACCCGTTGAGTTTAATGTCGTCTCCGTGGCCGTTTGCTATGTGGGGCATTGATATGATTGGGAAGATTGAGCCTACGGCTTCGAATGGGCACCGGTTCATATTAGTGGCTATTGATTACTTAACCAAATAGGTGGAAGCAGCCTCTTATGCGAATCTGACGAAGCAGGTCGTCGTCAGATTCCTGAAGAGAGACATCATTTGCAGATATGGGATTCCCGAGAGAATCATTACTGACAATGATTCTAATTTGGACAACAAGATGATGGCAGAACTGTGTCGGGACTTCAAGATCGAACATCACAATTCTTCTCCTTATCGTCCGAAGATGAATGGGGCGGTTGAGGCAGCCAATAAGAATATTAAGAAGATTGTGCAGAAAATGGCCGTGACCTTTAAGGATTGGCATGAGATGTTGCCATTTGCATTGCATGGGTATCGAACTTCGGTGCGTACGTCTACTGGGGCAACGCCTTTCTCGTTGGTATATGGAATGGAAGCCGTGCTACCGGTTGAGGTTCAAATTCCCTCTTTGAGAGTCCTGATGGACGTGAAGTTGCAAGAGGCGGAATGGGTAAGAACTCGGTATGAAGAGTTGAGCCTGATTGAGGAAAAGAGGCTGGCGGCCATTTGTCATGGGCAGTTGTACCAGCAGCGGATGAAGCGTGCTTTTGACCGAAAGGTGCGACCTCGTGTGTATCACGTAGGTCATATGGTGCTGAAAAGGATCCTTCCTCCTCAGAACGATCGTAGGGGCAAGTGGACACCCAATTATGAAGGTCCATTCGTGGTCAAGAAGGTTTTCTCTGGAGGAGCCTTGTTGTTAACGACCATGGATGGTGAAGATTTTCCATCCCCTGTGAATGCGGACGCAGTTAAAAAATACTTCGTATAAAGAGACCCGCTGGACGAAAAGAATAAACTAGTTCAGGCAAAAATGGGCATCCCGGCGAACCAGAAAAAAAATGAATGAAAAGGTTCGGGCAAAAATTAGGGATAAAAAGAAAAAAACTGTACACCCGGCAAGTCGGAAACCTGAAAGGGCGGCTTGGGCAAAAAAGGGTATCCCGGTGGACTGAAAACCCGAAAGGGCGGTCCAGGCAAAAGAGGGATTGAAACGAACAACTGCGGCTGGCATGATCGTTTACTTTGGATATGACATGGATAATCCCCGGTAGGGAGCAGTCGGAAGCGTCTTGTTCAGAAGGCAGAAGATATGGAGAGTCTGAGGACATATGGGGTATAACCGAGTTGGAACTCGATGAGATCGCGGTTTCCCATTGCCATTAGGATAGATTTTTCCTTTTGTGAGCAATTACCTCTTTTCAGGAATTGCTTCCTTTGTATTGCTCGGTTATGAGCCCCACTTTTCCAATCAATAAAATGCATATTCAGTCAAATAATTTTGTTTTTGTTTTCATTACCGCTTTGATTGCAAAAACATCCAGTTATTTTTGATAAAGAATCTTTGCATTTTTAGACATACAGGTCCCTTCCAATGCATGTTTATAAGATTGAAAACTTGAAATCTTATTCGGAAGGTTGAGTGACCCAGGTGTTGAGGCTTTAGCATACCTGGGGCATGTTTTTATCTAACGATCTCTTTTGCAGGTGTTGTTAGATATTTTCACTCACTTGCAGGTTGTGATGTGAAGCTTTTGACAAAAGATCCCCGTGGAGTCCAATCAGGGACAATGAATTGAAGAATGGTGAAAAGACGGTGAAAGAATGGCGACGATCCTGGAGGGTTAATCAAGAAGACTCTTCAAAGTCTGAGGACTGGAAAGTTTGTACGAATCCAAGGAGTTCGATCTCCGTGGAGTACGGAGAAGGCGAGAATACAAGGTGATGAATCAGAAAAGTCCAGACGAGTCTGGGAGCTCTCAAAAGTGGAAAGCTGACACTGGATTTAGATGTTTAATACCAGGGATCGACGAGTCGATGGGTGTTCTGTGCCAGACTTTCCTTGTTTCCCCAAACAGGGTTGGGATTGTTACTTCCTCAGCAGATTCAAGGTCTGTGTCTTCCCTAGCAGGGTCTGGATGGTTATATCCCCAGCAGGTTTGAGATCGTTTTTTCCTCAGCAGTCAGGCCTGAAGATTGCTATTTCCCAGCGGGGGTGTCTGTTGGTAGTTGTTTCCCCAGCATGGCGGAGCTTGTTAAGTTCCCCAGCAAGTCAGAGACCGTTGTTTCCCCACAGAGTGCGTTGGTGGTTTCTTCCCCAGCGAAGTCCCCAAGTGGATCGGGTTCAGTGGAGGTCATCCTTGGTAAGGGTGGTCCTTTTCCCAGCAGCAGTGTTATTCCCCAGCAGGGTGGAGGTTGGAGTGTTAGTGAGTTCCTCAGCAGAATGCCTCGAGCTCCCCAACAGAGTCCCTTGAGGGGGATACTTTTTATGCATTCATCATTTAGATAAGCATGGCATATTGCATACCTAATTGCGTAGCATTTCCATAGTTATGGAGCATTACGCTGAAAAAATCATGCATCATCATTGCAAGCATAAGCTAGTCTCAAGCTGTGGTTACCGTTTGAGATTTGGTTTCGCCAGTTGGTGAAGATGCTACCCAAGCCGTGGTTACCGTTTGAGGAGTGGTTTCGCTAGTTGGAAGATCAGCATCAGCATTGCAAGCATTAGTTACTCGAGCCGTGGTTACCGCTTGAGATTTGGTTTCGCCGGATGGTGAAGATGTTACTCTGAGGAGTTTAGCATCGTGACGTTGCGTCAATGGTATTCTCCAGTAGTGCGATACTGGAGGAGATTTCTGTCGTGCGAGATAGAAGTTGGAAGATGTTACTCTGAGGAGTTTAGCATCGCAACGTTGGAGTAACAATGTTCCCTAGTAGTGCGATACTGGAGGAAATTTTTCTATCGGACGGAGATGGAAATAAAATCAAAGAACGTTACGCGATCAGCGCGAAAACACATTTCGATTGGAGAAAGGGAAATGTTGCGGCATTTTCTGGAGAACGGGGTTCAAACGGAGATTGGAGTTGAAGATTATATCCGGGATGAGGTCCTCAGGATTATCTTCTGATCATGTGTCACCTTAGACTTTGGTTGAGGCCAACAGAGGTCGTTATGGGTGTCTTCTGAGGAAGAAATGCACATGTTACCTTCCTTTCGTGAAGGTGTACCCTCTGATATGTCGCCATCGGAGTGGTGTTTTGGTGTTATTTCCGACGTTGCCAGCGGAATTATCACAAGAAAACGGAGAGCGGGGTTCAAATGGAGAAAAGGAGATGCTGGGCATTTTCTGGAGAGCGGGGTTCAAATGGAGAAAGGGAGACACGGGGTGTTTTCTGGAGAACGGGGTTCACAAAGACGATCGCGAATTATCGTCAGGCGACTAGGGTTCAATTGGAGAGCGGGGTTCATTGTTTGGCAAACAAGACTACTATGAAGATGTCGGGGTTCAACTGCGGTGATCCAGGATCATTCGCGCGAAAGAAAAATATTTGTTCGGGGTTCAAAAAAAAAAGCAAAAGAAAATCATCAATCAGAAAGTTTCGGGGTTCAAGAAAAAGTAAAAAAATAATAATCCCCAGCGGATGCGGTGTTCAGGCCATGGTTATTCCTGTGTTACCATTTATTTTGGTATCCAGGTCAACGTTCCTTTTCGGTGTTCAGGCCGAATCTCTCCGTACCAGACGGATTCTTCTTTTGAGATTACTTCTTCGCCGATTCTGACAGGCATTGTTAATTATTTCCCATCAGAGTGCAAATTGTCCGTCTGTTCTTGGTATTCAATCACTCTTCACCCTGATCATCTGAATGCCGAGGATGTTCATATCGACAGGTTCACAGTGGATTGAATAGGGGCAGCTGTAACACCTCAAAATTTTCCCTCCTCTCTTGGGACTAGCTTAGCATATTGCATCTCATTTGTAGGACATTAGGCATTACATCTTTGCATATCATGTGGAAACAATAAGCAAGTCATCCTCCTAAGTCTTGCTCAGAAGATGGAGAGGTTAAAAGATTCAAACTGGAGGGTTTCATGAATTGATCACTAATCATCTGAGGTTTGTGCTTCAATTAGGGTTTCTTGGTTCCTCAAGGAGGTTGGGTATTATCTTGGTTGAAATGGTACATCATCATCATCATGGTTCATTATTCCTGATCAAGCTCCTTGGGATTAGGGTTTTGACCTCTAGTCAACCCTAATCAGTTACCTTATGCCAGTCAGGGTTTTTTCAAGGAGATGAGGTCTTTATTGAGATGGGGATCATCATATGATTTTATTGAGCTTGTATGAGCTAGGGTTTCATTTTGGAGTTATTTCATCAGGTGGTTGAGGCTCAAAATCATTTGTGCATGACCAAGTCATCTATCAACTGCAAAAGTCAACTGCCAAGTCAACTGTTGGATTTGGAGGTTGGAAGTGATTAGAAATACTTCATTCATATTCAAACAAGTCTCATTTGACATTTTAAACATCAACTTTGAAGAAAATAAAGTCAGGACAAAACTTTCCAAAAATAGAAAGTGACCTGTAATTTGAATTTGCCAAAAATGGAAAGGTTTTCAACTCAAGATTACATCATCAAGAAAGCTTAAAATGAGATTTTGTTGAATATGAAAGTTGTAGATCTTTCTCTCCCATTTCCAAAAAGTCCAAGATCATCAATTTCTCATGTGTGGTTAAGGAGATATGATCAAAACTTTACAAAGTGTACATGGAGCTTCAAATGGGCATAACTTCTCAACCAAAACTCCAAATTGAATGGCTCTTTTTTTGTACATTCTTATTTTGACCTATAGTTTCCAAATCTTGCATTACATGACATCACATGTTCATTTGCAAATTTTTGGATTTTTGGAGGGAAAACATGTAGTTTAAAATTGGTCAATTATTTGAACATTCTATCATTGCATTTAGCTCCCAAACAGCATTTTGAGTGCATTTCAATCCATTTTCGTGTACTGTTCACCATGCACACCATGCATAGAGGTGAAATCCCAATTTTGCACATACACCACATTCTTGCTAATTCCAATTACCATTTGACTAAACATGATTAAAGCTTGATTAACATGACATATATATACCCTAACCCTAACTGTTTTTCAGTTTAACAACTCATAATTTCAGATCTAGATCTAGAACTCTCAAATTTTTCTCTCACTTTTTTCTCCAAATTTCTTCAATCACAATCATTTATCCTTGGTTGATTCATCATCCTGAGCTATTATTGAGCATCTTTGGACGTGGAAACAGAGGAATTCATTGCATACAAGTTCATGTTCATCTCTTGAAGCTTCCATGGCAGTTAAGGATTTAGCTTGATTCAAGAGCATTTGAGCTTCCAATTCATCATCATTTACCTCCCTAAGCACGTTGGAAGAAGATTGAAGCATTGCCAAGCTTGGAATCACGTGATTACAAGTGCTGCTCATCAAGAGGTCACTTTTTCGACCTCCTCAATTCTCCAAATTGTTGTTATATTCTTGTAGTTCATTGTATGCTGAGTAATCTGAGCTTTGAATGAGCTAAAATGATGCACTGTACGCAAAGATCCATGTGATTTAAGTTTTGATGTGGAACTTTAATTCCTTCGATCCATGCATGTTTATGTGTTTTTTTCATGAAATGATTATTGATTCTTGTTGTATGATGACTGATGGATTGAATGATGTGCACGTTTTGCGTTTCTGGAACGTTTGAAGAATTCTGGAAAATTGGATGAAGATGTTCATAGTGTTCTTCATGATCCATGCATTTTCCAGTTTACTTGTGGATTTACCTAGGGAATTACCTGCGAAACGCATGCCATTACCTGCGGAACGCATAGGCGTTTCCTGCGGATTTTCGAATGAATGCATGGCGCGCGCTTAGGGTTTCATAGTGAAACGCCGACGTTTTGGGCTTTGGCGCGTTTCCAATTTCAAATTACTGCCCTGTTCGATCCTTGGCCACACCACTTATTCAAATGCTCATTCATATTTTCCTTTTCCCTCCATGCCATGTACACGCTTCTCTTATGTTTTTTTTAATTTTTCTTCATCTTAAAAAATTCACAACAAACTAAATAATCATCCAAAAAATATGTGGTTTTTTGCATTGTGTCACATTTCCTGTCTAGTATTTTTTGATGATTAATTCCAAAATTGTGCTTGGCCTGGAAATTATTTTGTCTAAGGAGTTTGAACATGTGTGTATGTTTGACATCGCCTTGCCATATCATTTGTGAAATGCTTGATTTTAATCCAATGCTTCTGAAATTTTACATGTTGAAACTGGACTCACGGATTGAAATTATGGTGTTGATGTGGTACTTTTATCATGTGTCATTGTTGTTTTATGATTTTTCTAAGTTAGGTGTGACAATTTGTGTCACACCTTGTGATGTTCAACTTGATTGATGTGTTTACCATGCCAAATGAATTCCAATTGTCCTGATTTTTTGTATGATGCTTGATGTGAATGTGGTGAATGCACATGATTTTTGTTGGAATTTTTGGGATCATTTCTGATTTAATTGAGATTTTTCATTATGGATGGTCACATTTGAGCTTCTAAATTGTCTTGAGCTTCATTTGATTGTGAAATGCTTGTTCCTTATCCAATGAATGTGAAATTTGGCACACTATTTCTAGACATGTTGAGTGTTGTTTTGGATTTGGTTTGAGGTCTTTACCATAATCCATCTCTGTTTTATGCCTATGCTAAGTTGGTGTGACAATTGGTGTCACACATGTACTTGTTGTGCTTGTCTTGACTTATGCAATGTGATTGCCATGCCTAATGATGTCCAATGCCTCTAATTTTTTGTGTGATGATCATGTTGTATGTCCTGTTTACTCATGAAGTTTTCCAAGATCATTTGAATCATTTTTTATTTAATGTGCATTTGTTGCTTCTGATGTCACAATGTGGTCACAACTTGCATACCTTGCCATGTTTGGTTCATGAAATGAATTTGGTGAATGATATTGATATGGGACTTTTTGGATTGTGTTCTTGATTGATTGAAGTTGATTCATGTTGATTTTAAGCTTCTGTTTTGAATTTTTCTCCATCTTTGACCCTAGGCCTTGACCTAGTGGTTGGTTGCTTATGTTTGAGCTTTGATTTCAGGTGGAGCATTCAAGTTCCTTAGTTGTTGGTGCTCTATCACTTGAGCCTTTGATGCTTACTTTTGACTACTAACCTTGTGTGTTTTGTAGGGTTGTTAACTCATTTGAGTTTGACTTGTGGCTTATGCCTTTGCTCATTGGGTTTGACTGTTTGATATTCATGATTGTCTGTTTGTCTGTATAGTTGAACTGATTTGTGTGATGTTTCAACAGGTACATAAGTTGCTTAAGTTCTTTTGAACTTGCTTTGCTAGCTTGTGGGTTGCTTAACCTAGGTATAACTCTCTGACTTCATGTAGTCTGGAAGACCTGTCCTGTTATGGGGGCAGGCACCTGTCTGAAGTCCTCCTTAAGAGGCAATGCTTGTGAATGTTTAAATTTGTGCCAAGCAGGAAAAGACCTCTTATGAGGCAATTGGCAGATAAAAGAGATGTGTAACCCATCTCCTGCTATTCAGTGTGTCATTCACTTTGCTCACACCTTGTGTTGATGCATTGTGGGTATTAACCCAAGATCTTTGTTGTGTCAGTCATATGTGGAGAAGAGTTCCAACTTTCTGAACTCCCACTTTCACTTGTCTGAAGCTCTCCCAGGCCAGGGATAAGAGCTGTGAGGTCTTACCCTCACTTCCCATTTCATCTGCTTCACCCTAACTCTCAATGTTAGGGTTAAGAGCTAACTACACCCGATTCCAGTTGGCTTGTGTTTCACAGCCTAACCTTGTATGAGCCCAATTGTGTGCATATAGTGTGTGTGTGCTTGCTTTTTGTGCTTGTGTTGTTTGACTGTGCTGTTTAGGATAGCTTGTTGCCTGTGCAAGTTAGATAGAAACCTTAACCTAGGACAATTGTGGATTGCATGATAACTATTAGGCTCGAGTCAGTCTCCCTTCTAGTTTGTCATTTCCCAGTCTCTGTTTAGGAGAAAGTTTCTCCCCTGTTCAGGGGAACTACGTTGCCCTGATCCTCATACCAGATGAGGTACGTAGGCAGGAGATCGTACGAGATCTCTCCGGGAACCCTATTCTCTTTTTGTGTGTGTTTGCTTGACAGTTAGCAGGCTCGAGTACCTGACTCCCTGTTAGCTTGTCTGTTCAACCTTTTTTGTTGCTTTTGACGACTCAGCGTCCGGTTAACCTCTTATTTTCTTGGAGTCTGACGTAAGTCCAGCGATTGGCAGTCGGTTTCCTGTGTTTGTTTGTGTTGAGTTTGACGTAAGTCCAGCGATTGGCAATCGGTTTCCTGTGTTTGTTTGTTTGGAGTCTGATGTAAGTCCAGCGATTGGCATTCGGTTTCCAGTTTGTGTTTGTGTGTTTGTTCTGACGTTTCAGCGTTTGTGCGTGTGTTTTGTTTCGGCGTGCGTGAGCCGAACTACGGTAGCTCTGATTCTCATTCCAGATGAGATACGTAGGCATAGGATGCGATATCCTAGCGAGCCCGTTCCCCCCTTTTCTTCCATCTGTGTTTATTCCAGTGTGTGTGTGCATTCTTTTGAGCAGTTTTAGCAACCTTATCCTATCCTTTTGAGCGTGGATCCCGTCGAGTACGACGGATGCGTAGGGGTGCTAATACCTTCCCTTCGCATAACCGACTCCCGATCCCATCTCTCTTTGGTCGCGAGACCATGTCTTTTCCAGGTTTACTTCGAGCGTTTCCTTTCCCTCTTTTGGGATAAATAATGCACGGTGGCGGCTCTGTTGTTTCTTTTTTCCCGCCGGTTGTTTTTCGCGGATGCGACAGTACCTTACAAGTGGTTGAGAACTTGAGGGATAAGGACGTTCAGTTTTGTTGGGAGCCTAAAGTAGTGGTGAAGTCTAAGGAGAGACTCGAGGACATGGCTGTTTGTTCCAAGTGAAACATGTATGAACAAAATGGAGGCTAGAAGATAAATCAAGTATATTCAGTCTTAGAAGAGAGATCAGATTCAAGATATCTAGTCAGAGGTTTAGTGTTAGTGAGAAACTGTTATAGAATGTTAGTTACCTAAGGATCAATTATAAGAGTTTGTGTTGGAGAGAGAGAACACACATTATATAGTAATGGAAGTTCCAGTAAGTTTTGATTGTAGGAGATCTGGTTGAGGAGGAGAGCAAGTAAGTTGGATTTAAGGAATCCTAGTAGAATGGTTCTATAATTGGAACTGGGAGAATTACCATAGGAAGATAAGTGAACCTAGAGTGGGGAAGCAGTGTGAATGTTACAATACAACCGTTGTAATGGGGTACATTTTAGATAGAGGTACAATGGGACCATTAAGGTTCATTAAGACGAAGTTATGGGCATGTAGTTGATGATTGTTCGCATTGAGGATTTCTAGAGTATGTAGTGGAGTGGAGGAAGTTTACACCTTGGTATTAAGAGAAGTATGTGATAGCAGCATTATGGTCACAAGTATGTGTAATGGATTCCTTGTCCTGAGATGGATGTGAAGTAACACACATTTTGTTGAGTAGTGAGTCTTGTATTCTAAGAAGTTGAGTTGATGAAAGACAATGAAAGACAAGCCAAGCTGGAGCATGGGGACTAAGTATAGGATTTGAAATATGTTATGATGTAAGAGCTTATGGGGAGACAATAAGGATTGTCCGTGGCAAGTCATAAAGACAAGTAACCCCAGTATGATGAAGTGTGTAGTAGGTATTGGGTTAGAAGAAAAATCCCAGTCATGATTGTGTGGTAATGGTAAGGTTCATCTTAAGTGAATTTTATTTGAATTGCAAGAGTAATAATGGCTTATTGGAAGTCTGGTTGTTATTTATCTTCTTGAGGAGTGTTTGGTTGGTTGATCACGAAGTATAAATATTCATACCGTGATAGAGCTAAGGGTGTCTTAAATGTCATAAGTGTACCATTGTGGATGTACAAATTGAGGATGGAGTTACAAGTCACCACAAGTCAGATTGGTAGTTTTGAAATTGGGATATCTGAAGGTGTAGTGCGTAGTTAGTCATTTGTAGAGATATCATGGAAGTCATACGTTTGGGGAAACCAACCTGGCAAACCATGCTCGGTTTAGGTAAGTCTTAGAAGTGCTACTATTATGATTATGAATAACTATAAGGAACAGAGCTGGAAGAGACCTACTAAGTGGTGATCTGTAAGAGATTAGTTAGGTATATTGTATGAGTTGGTAAAGTGTGAAGTGGTTGGTCATGGTATGACATTGGTTAATTCATTCAGATTCATAGCCTTAGATGTAGACTCCATGAGAGTGGTAATGGATGTGTATGATGATACTCTACCCTATTGGAAGGATTCATGAATTATACTTCCCAGGAGGAACGGGAATCAGATATTCCTGAAGTTAAACATGTAACCCGAACTATATATTAGTAAGAGCATGAGCTAAGATTAAGGAAGATGGGAAAAGACGATTAAGATGAATAATTTTGGATACGAAGTGAAATGTTATCTCTAGATGTGTGTGAAATATTGTGTGTGACTCTATGAGGTGTATGGACACTCATAATTACGTTCTAGATTGCTTAAGTTCCTTAAAAGTGGTGTCTCGTTGATGATTTAAAGTTCCTTGATGGTGATTTGTCGTTTTTGGTCGAGATCATGATTCGGGAGAAATCTTAAATGAATCAAAACCCTATAAGAGGATTTGATATGTAATATAGTAACAAGAATTAAATAGTGTTAAGCTAATTTGGATAAGTTCATTCGAGCGCAGGATAAATCTGAATGTCATACACCTTTATGGTTGTAGTCGCGTGGCTCCTGTGTATATATATCTTATGGAAGATGTTGGCCCTATTCTAAACTTTTGGGTGTCAGCGAGAAATTTATTCTACTAAGGGATGTCGGTGAGGTCCTGGTACTGTTTTGGATGGTGGGCACTTTGGAGGATAAGCATGATCTTCTATGTAGACTGTTAGTTAACAAGTGGTGCCTAGGAACCCCAGGTGTTCCACTGTTGGAATTGGAGTATCACAATGGAAGGTGATGGAAGAAATGGCTCAATCGAGATTATGAGGATCAAATAGATAGTTACTCATAAGGATAGGAGTAAGACAATATGGTGCTAATGGTGTTATCTTATTGGAGTAGTACGAGAGGAGTGGAACTGTAGAAGTAGAGGCTTGCAGCATATGGTATCAGATCAAGTAAAGTTTAGGAGATTATCGATAGATGAATTGCAAAGTTTATCGCACTTGTTGAAGGAATAATAAGAGAAGAGTAGTCAATATTGTGTGTGGTCAAGGAATCAATAAGTTTTCTTATGAAGAATTAATGAGTATTGATTAACCAAGTCAAGATAAGATGTCGCAATTATGTGTTGTGTAACTTAGTGAAAGGAAGGGAAGTCAGGTGTTGGTCTAAGACGTTGATATAAGAAGAGTTTATTTGTTGAGTGAGGAAATTCGAGGGCAAATTTCAATTTAAGGGGGGAGAATATAATATCCCATATTCCCTTAAATGCTCAATTAGTTGTCAGTTGAGACCAATTGAGTTTCTATGTACTCTATCTATTATCAGTTGTAACAATTGGAGCTCCTATGTGCTCTAAATGTTGTCAATTTGGACCAATAGAGTAACCAGTGAACTCTGAAGAGATTAATTATTAATAAAAGAGATAGACCAATATTAATAAGTACAAGAGAGGACATTTTTGGTAACATTGATGATTGGTCAATTGGTACTGGAAGATAAAATATCAATTGGGGTATTTTATTACTACTTGATATTATGTATATATATTATATATGTATTTTGTGTGGTGGGTATTGAAAAGAAGAAATAAAAGGATAAGAAGAAGTAGAAATAGTAGGTAGGAGAGATAGATATATCAGAAAGAAAAGAAAGAAAAGGGAAGAGTAGAGAAAGAGGAAAAGAGGAAGAAGAGAAGAGGAAGGAAACCACCATCATCATCATCATGTCATCTTCATCATCATCATCACCATTTTCTACTCACCATCTTCACCATCTCCATGTGTCCAAGGTCAGTTCTTAGATAGCTTTAGCCTTTAGGGGGGATAATCTATGCTTTGGGAGTTAGGATTTGTGTGAATCCATGATGTATTTGTTGTGTTCATACTCCCCTTGGTCCATGTTCTTGTTGTTGTTGTATGTTGTTTGTGATCTTTCATGTTGCCATATGAATGGATGTTATGTTGTGATGGATTAAGGTGTTGTTCCTTGTTTTCATGATGCTCATGTTGGTTGGGTTGTTGGAATGAATTAAAGATAACTGGGGTTGGAAGAAATGGAGTTAACAGGTGAATTTTTTAAGAAAATTGAAGAACCAATTCTGTTTTTGAAGAAGTTGGAATTTTTCAAAGACCAATCAATTGGCCTTGGGAATCAATCGATTGATTCCTTTGTATTTTATGAGTACGAAGTTCCAATCAATATTCTTTGATAAATTAAAATATGCTACCAATGGGGGTCAAACTCGGGACTTCCTTGGTATTGTACAAGGCTTACCACTAGGCCAAGGATTAGGTTGTTGAATACTTATGCAATGGATAAATGTTAACCTATATTCTCGATTAAGTCAGATTGTTAAAATATTTGAGAGTTGTAACTCTGTTTTGGATGCGGACGGTTGCGTTAGAAACATAACTTAAAGGACTATTATTATTATTCTATGTTATAAAATATTATGTGATTTATAAATGCTATGAGTTATATTATGATGAAAGTTAAATATTGTTGCTATGTTGAAGGTGAAATAACATGATTAAAAACCTTACGAAGATGAGTGAGGAAACCTAGGAGAATAACTTGATTAATAACTTAGAAAGATAATATAGGTTATGGAACATGTGTGATATATGTATGAGAATACGGTATTCATTCGTACGATGCTTATGTGGAGGTCGTGGACGAATTATTGCCATGATTGAGAATGAGACGCATTGTATGGAACATGCCATGTTATTATTTGTGTATTATGGTGAATAAAGTCACATGTGATTGATGGATTTTGTTATGGTTCGTGGAACCGATGATTGTGGAACCGATCATGTATTCAGAATGTGTGTTTTCTGTGGTGGTACACATCTCTATTAGTATGCTTAGATGAGTAAGCATTGGGATGTGGGACCAATGATTCGAGCCTCAATTGGGTTTGAGCCCCAACCATGGTGGACATGGGGGAAAGGTGGACACCTAAGTGGGATGTAGCCCCATACGGTGAAAGAGACTCAAGTTGGGTTTAAGTCCCATACGAGTGATTGTTCTTAAAAGTGGGTTCGAGTCCCATAGGGGAACCTGATATCCAACGTGAAAGTCGAATCATACGAGCATGCATGAACCGGGCCTGGCTTAGACGTAAGTCCCTTCGGGAATTGATGTGTCGTGATCTGAATAATGATCATGGTTAAGTTATGTGAACTCAAGTGACATGTTTCCATACATTATGATTATCCCGCAGTTACTCAAGTCCTAGTTACAAGGTGCGAATGATGCACAAATAACGGAAGGTGAAAACTTGAGTTAGAATTGAGTAGGAACCTTGTAGAGCCGAGTGAACCCATAGGATAGGAGAACTCACTGATGTTATTATCTCATCCCATTATTGTTGTTATTTTTCAGGTAATCCTTGCAGGTTGAATCTAAGAGAAGCTGTTTATGGATGTTTCAAGGGACGCAGTTATTCGGATCTTCCGTTGTGGAGTTGTGTGCAATGAAGATATTGCACATAGTTCTTAGATTTTTATTGTTTAGGCACTATTGTATAACATGTTCAATTGATGTTTTTAGTTTGGACATGTGTATACATTGATGCCATTAGGCACTTGTCGCATCGCGCGAAAAACCGGCGGGAAAGAAAGAACAACAGAGCCGCCACCGTGCGTTATTTATCCCAAAAGAGGGAAAGGAAACGCTCAGAGTAAACCTGGGAAAGAACATGGTCTCGCGACCAAAGAGAATGGGTTCGGGAGTCGGTTATGCGAAGGGAAGGTATTAGCACCCCTACGCATCCGTAGTACTCTACGGGATCCACGCACAAAAGGAAGGATAAATTGGTTGCTAAACACTGCTCATAAACACACGCACACTGGCTGAAAGGAACGCAAGAGACTGACTGAAACTGACTCGGCAGGATATCGTATCCTGGGCCTACTTAGTCTATCAGGCATAGACATCAGAGTCGAAGTAGTTCGGACTGGGGAAACAACACATGCTCGCTAGGATATCGCATCCTATGCATACGTATCTTCTCGGACGAGAGAAGAATCAGAGCATTCGTAGCTCGGCTGACACGCGCACAAACAAACACAGGCAAAGGCAAACGTGGAGCCCGACTGCCAATCACTGGACTTACATCAGCATCCGAACCAAACACACGCACACTGGAACCCAAATGCCACTCGATGGACTTACATCAGCTTCCAAGCACACAACAGCACAACAAGTTAATAGGGAGTCGGGGACTCAGCCTATAACTATCAAGCACACACTCAAACAAACAAACAACAAATTGCTAAGGAGTCAGGCACTCGAGCCTAGCAAATGTCAAACAACACACACAAAAAGGAAAAAGGGCGCCCGGAGAGATCAGCTCAATCTCCTGCCTACATACTTCATCTGGTATGAAGATCAGGGCGATGTAGTTCCCCTACGCAGGGATAAGGATCTAGCCTAACCAGATAACAGAGGGAGACACAACTAGGGAGACTACGACTCGAGCCTAGATGTTATCATGCAAATCAACCCTAAGTTAAGGTTTCTAGCTAAATGGCACAAGGGCCAACCTATCCTAAGCATGGCTTGCACAGGAAGCAAGCCACACACACACCTAACTTGCACAGGAAGCAAGTCAAACAAACCTAACTTGCACAGGAAGCAAGTCAAACAATCCTATCTTGCACAGGAAGCAAGTCAAACTATCCTATCTTGCACAGATAGCACACGCTATACACAAACAAGTGGCTCAAACAAGGGTTAGGTTTTAGTCAAGGGGTCATATCAACCTCGACAAACAAACCTCTGGAACTGGGTGAATGTGCTCTTAACCTTGCCATTGAGGGGCTAAGGTGAAGCAGATGAAAGGATGAAGTGAGGATGAGACCTCACAGCTCTTATCCCTGGCCTGGGAGAGCTCAAGACAAGAATGTGTGGGTTCAGAAAGTGGGAACCCTTCTACACATTTAGAACTGACTCAACTGTACAGTTGTACAAGATCTTGGGTTTGTATCTGAAATGCATCAACACAGTGGTGTGAGCAAAGCGGATGACACACTGAATAGTGGGGGATAGATTGCATATCCCTACCTTCCACCAATTGCCTCTTCACTTAGGAGGTCTTTGACTCTATGCAAGGACAAAAATAAACAGTCACAAACATTGCCTCTTAAGGAGGACTTCAGACAGTTGCCTGGCCAAGTAACAGGCCAGGTCTTCCAGACTACATGAAGTAAAAGAGACATACCTCAATGCAAATTGCTTATACAAGCAAAGCAAAGCAAAAAGTTCACAAAGAACTAAGCAACTAAAGCACCTGAAACAGTCAAGCAGATGTTAGTATGCAACTTCAAACAAAACAAACAGAAACAGACAACCACAGTCCATTAGAGGCACATGGATGTGCAAGGCACAAGGCTTAGGGCACGTGAGCCAAGCCACCTACAAAACAAAGAGGTTAGACAATGATACTTGAGTAAGCTCAATCAAAAGAATTGGTCTTAATGGCCATTTGATGGTCAACCTGAAATCACAAACTCAAAGGTGAGTAGCAGGACCACTAGGGCAAGCCTAGGGTCAAAAGTGAATGAGAAAGCCAAAACAGCAAAGGATATCCAATCAAAATCAAGTTTAAACATTCAAGAAACACAACCAATTGGATTCACACTCATATCAATCATCATCATCATTTCATGAACCATTTAGGTCAAAACATGGCAAACAGAAGCTCATAGAAGTCAACATCAAGACTTAACTCAAAAGCAATCCAAACATTTTCCAAAAATCACCAAATAAATCATGATCAAACCTAACACTTAGCATGGTAAGCATGTCAAATTTCATCCCATTTGGACAAGTGGAAGGCAGTCAATGAAAATCAGAAAGTCAAGGCAATTTTGAACATGCTTAAGGAAGTCAACCAAACATGCATCAACTTAGAAAAATCATAAGTCAAGAATGGTGTATGATAAATGAATGGGACTAAAGCCATGGCAAAGATGAGGATGTCTAGTTATCTCATGCAAAATTTCATGTCCATCCAATAAAGTATGAGAATTTCACAAATGAAATGGGAACATGTGTCACACAAAGTCAACATTTGACTAGGCAGGGAAGAAAAATCTCAAACAAATAGAAAATAGTTCAATTAAATCCAGGAAAATTCACATGTAAACTAGACATAAAAGAGTAGGCTCATGCAAAATTTCAATCCATTTGGAGGTCAAGAAGCATGGCAATGAAAATCATGAAGTTGGTCATCAATGGTGTGACACAAATTGTCACACCCTAATTCAAAAAATCATATCTCACAAACCACAAAAGATAAATTCACAAACTCTACACCAAAATCACCATGAGTGTGTCTAGTTTAAGCACAAAAAATTTCAGGACCAAAGGGTGCAACATGAGTATTTCACAATTGTTTTGGCAACATGTATCATTTTTTGTCACATAACATAAATCCTAGAGCCAATTAATATCCAATGATCAGAAAAAATATTAAAAATCGTGGTAAAAAACTAGACATCCAACAGGTCACAATGCAAAAAATCCCATAATTTTTGGAGTTGAAATGAATTAGAAATGAATGGTTGAAGTTGATGAACAAATTGGATGAAACATGAATGCATAGCATGAGAGGAAAGTCAAACGCGGTTGACCTGGTGGCATATTTGTAAATACGCGCTTCACTAATCAAAACGGCGCCGTTTTGGGGCGACCAGGGAAATGTTTCTATTGGCTGGCCCCAATGAAACAGTAAATTTACAGCAAAACAACAACAACAGCCAATCAAATGTATTGTTTCTGGAAAAATGTGGTTAGGGTTTAATAGCAAGGTCATGCATTCATCTTCATGCAATCAACACCAAAACGAGATTCAAAAGCATGGCAAACCACATGGCAATAAAACAGCAAGGTTCATGCAACATCACACAAACAAATTTCAAACACGATTCATGGAAAACTGGGTAGAGCTAGGGTTCATAAACAGCAGGGCATCATCATCACCATGCAAAAATCGACCACAAAAAATTCACCCAGAAACAGAAATTGAATACACCAATCTCATCAGCATGCAACATACATTAATAATCCAAGCATTGTTTTCCTTAAAACACAATAACCATCATGAATCGAAGACAAATACATTCATACATCAGTTTTCACATCAAGAAATCTCCCAGCATACTCAACCATTTTATGTGATTCAAATTTCAAAATGATTAGCATGGTGTGATCTAACTAAAGCATGTAATAGTTTCAGGAATGGTGGAACTCGAAAAACTCACCAAATCAGCAAGGCAATGGTGATACAGTTGTCATTTGATGATTTGGGCTCAAAACAGGTGTGCCTCAAGCTTCTAGGAGATGGATGGTTGGATACTTTTAGTTCAATGATGCTTGGAGCAGTACCAATCGAAGTCTGCCATTAGTGAAGGTTGTTGTAACAGCAGCTTTTCTGATGCTTACAGTTGATGTTTGGAGTTTTAAAACAGTTCACAATGTTGCTTGAATGAAGAAACAATCATGGCCAGGCTCAGTTCCTTTGAAGTTTCTTGACTGGTTCTTTGCAAAAGTGTAAAAGATGACATTCTTAGAATGAGTGAGTTCTGCAGTGTTATGGTTGCTACTGCTGTTTCTTTTGACAGAGAATGATGTTCAAAAGTGCTGTTTTTGTTGTTTGTGGTAAGGCAGTGTTTTTGTCACTTTGGAAGTTTTACTGTTTTTTAGAACATGCAACAAAATAGTTTTCAGCATCAGTGAATTTTTCTATGCCCATGTGTTTGATGGATGCTAGTTAGGAGTTTTTCATCTTTGACAGAAAAATGAGGGTGTGCCTGCTGTTGGATGTGGCCTTTTGTATGGCAGGGTTGGTCACTTTGTGCTTGGACAGAACATTTTGAGATGCAAAACAAGGTGAGTAAGAGTTTTTGCTGGTCTGCTATGTGATACTTTATGCATTTGTCTTTTGGACAGAAAAAATCCAAAGCCAAGAGCAGGGTCCCTTTTCTTTTTTGATCTCAGCAGAAAAAAAGTGAATTCCAAAATGCCAATGTATCCTTTTGATGGATGCTAGTTGGCTACCAGTGACAGCAAGAAAAATGAAAGGCCCTGCTAGGTGGTAGTACAGTCCAAGGCAAGGTCCTTGTCCTCTTGGCAATCCTTTTTTAAAATGCAAGCAAGATGATCCTCTTGAAAAGTGAATCAAGTTCTGTCCTTTTTGCTATCAAGATGGCTGCCAATTGTGTTCAAAATGACAGAAAAAACATGATGAATTCTGCTGTCTTGTGGTCAAAGCAATGGCTCATGGATGTGGTTGTAGAAGCATGGTGAACACATGTACTTTTGCCCAATTTTTAGCAACTAAGCATGGCCTTCTATTGTTGTTGGTTTTGGCTGCAAGATAAGGTCTCAAATGACAGAAAAATGCTGCATAATTGCTGTTCTTTTGAGGTACAAGGCAAGGCATGGTGGATGGTATGGACAAGTATGGTGAGATTGTACTTTTCTTACAATTCAAGCAACCAAACCATGGCCTCATGTACTGCATATTTTGACTTTGAAAACACATTCTAAATGACATTTATGAGCTGTTCCAATTGGCCAAATGTTGAAAAAATGTTTAAATCAAAAAGTCAACTCTTGGTCAAACTTGCATTTAAATGAAAAAGGTCAAAATATGCCATTTTGATTGGTGAAGTTTTGGCACATGAAATTTATATTTTTGGAAAGAGGGGATCAAATGTGACTTGTAGGAAAAAACCCCACCAAAATTGGCCAAACGGTTTGGGAGATATGGCCCTTTGAAGTTCAAGATTTTCTGAAATCGATTCGATCATACCTTGCCAACCACACATGGGAATTGAGAGTTCTAGGACTTTTTGGAAATGGGAGAACAAGATCTTCAACTTTCATGTTGGGCAAAAATTCATTTGAGGCTTGTATCAAAATGTAAGTTTGAGGATCAAGACTTTCCATTTATGGCAAGTTTCAGTTACAGGCCCAGTTTCCGTTTTGGGAAATTTTTGATCTGGCTTCAAATTCTTCCATGATGAGGTTTGGCATGATATATGAGGCTTGTGTGAGCATGAATGAACTCCTTCAAATCAATTCCATCCATCAAATCACTGATTAAATCCACAGTTGACCAAGTTTGACTTTTAGGGTTTCTGACTGATTATGCATTGACTGATGACTTCCAAACCCTAATCCCTTGAGGACTTGACTTCAAATGATGTCCCAAGTTGTATGAACTCTTGATTATTGATCATGGTGCCCAAATTCCACAAGAATGACCACCATCCACTGCTTTGACTGACAGTTGACTTTTTTAGGTTTTTTGACTGTCTGTGTATGAACTGCTGACCTCTGAGCCCTCAACCCTTGACCAAAATACTTCAAATAGACCTCCAAGCCATGTGAACTTGTTGGACAAACCCCAAGGCCTTGGTTCAATGAGAAATTCCTTTGCTTGCTTGGTTGACTGATCAGGAGATTAGTTTGACCTAATTCTGATTTGCTTGCTCTTGAGGCAAAAAGAGGCAATGCAATGCTATGCAATGGATCATGATATGCTATGACCTAATATGAAAATGTATGCATAATGATAGGTGCAAATTTGAGGTGCTACAGCTGCCCCTATTCAATCAGCTGGGAACCCGAACGGATGATAGCAACGGCTGTCAGACTTTCAGGGTAAACAGGGATTGAATACCAAAGGACCGTAGAATTTGCACCAACTGGATGTGATACAAAAGAAACACGTCATTTACCGATGACGACTGCAATTGACAGCTTCAGAAAAGCAAAACCATTTACCGATGGTTAGAAACTGGGAACTTGATATTTACCGATATCAACTTCAGCAAGACCATTTACCGATGGCGGCTGGGGAAAACAAACTTCTGAAAAACAAAACCATTTACCGATGGTTAAAATTGGGACTTTGATATTTACCGATATCAACTTCAGCACGACCATTTACCGATGGCTGCTGGGAAACAGATTTTGATGTAGAAAGGAAGCAAGACCATTTACCGATGGTGGCTTCAAAGAAACTTGACATTTACCGATATCAACTTCAACTCGACCATTTACCGATGGCTGCTGCAACTGGGAGCTCGATATTTACCGATATCGAAGAAAACGGGGCCATTTACCGATGGCATCTCCACGTGGGGAGGAACAAAATCTTTGTGGTGATACCAGACAAGACGTTTACCGACGACTTCTGGGGATCTTGATTTCACGACCAGACATTTACCGATGACTGGGATGAGACTCGATATTTACCGACATCGAAAGATGATGTTTACCGACATCAAAAGAATGACCAGACATTTACCGATGACTGGGGATGAGAAATTTATTGGGGAGATACAAACAAATATTCGCAACTGGAAACCAGGTAGGATATTTACAGATGACTCTACTGGGGATTTCTAGCTGGGGACTTATCAGACATTTACCGATGACTGAAAGAAAGACTCGATGTTTACCGACACCGAAGCAATGGCGTTTACCGACACCAAAAAAAACGACCAGACATTTACCGATGACTGGGTGGAGACTCGATGTTTACAGACACCGAAAGATGATGTTTACCGACATCAAAAATGACCAGACATTTACCGATGACTGGGGTGAGACTCGATGTTTACAGACACCGAAACAATGGTGTTTACTGACACCAAAAAATGAAACACACGCGGGTGCTAGCATGACACTTACCGGTATCACGAGAACGACTTCTTAGATATGTCAAGGCAAGGTTGACCACTTGCTGGGTGTCTCACTGGAGAGAAACAAACTTTCTGTCACCATCGGGTGAGGAAATAAACCTCTGTGGGGATAATCAATCCTGAATGCTGTCAAGAGCAACTGTAGCAGTCTTGGTGCTGATGTTGAACAAAAATGATCCGCCTCTGTCGGGGATACGGTCTGGCGAAGTTAACACATGAATGCATATGTTTGAATTTTTCTATGGCGTAATGCTCCATATTGAATGGGAATGCTACGCAATTTTTGAGGATGCAATGATTACTACATGCAAAATGCAAATGAACCCTGGCCAGGGAGCCAAAATGATCAGATACTCTGACTCTGTGGGGAGACTCCTCTTGGGGAAATAATCTGCGGGGAACTCTGCTTGGGGAATGGTGAAACGACTTCACACTCCTGTTGAAGAAGAGCACTGCTGCTGGGGAAGGGTAAACTCCGCTGGGGATATCCTTCAGTCCACAGGTAGGATAAATGCAGGAGATAAATTTCAGTGAACCTGCCTCACTCGGGGAGGAAATCGGCAAATACAGGCCTGCTGGGGATAGGCAATCCTTAGATCTGTTGGGGAATAGAGGGCACTATCCACAGACGTCTTCGCAGGGGAACATAGCTCTGATAGCTTCCAAACTTGCTTGGGGAAAATATCTGTTGAGGAAACGTCCTCACAGATGCCGATCTGAAAAACAGCACAACAACACTGCCCCCAGGGGATACATGGACAAGATACGCTCAAGTGTCCTCAACATTCAAAATGATTTTCAAATGTTTCATCATTCTGCACATTGTTGTGTAGCCTTCATGTTTTTTATATGCAATGCTTATCAAAAATTCGGACATTTTGCAAACAAAACAGTAAAAATAAAAACAAGAGCTATTTATCTGAATAACGATTTTTATTGATTGAAAATGCGCCTGAAAAGGCAAATACATTGGGAAGCGATTCCTAGAAAGAGGTAATCGCGTACAAAAGGAAAAAATCTATCCTAATGGCAACGTGAACACGGCATCCACTATTTCCCAATTCTGTTATAACTCACAGATCATCAGTTTTCCTCCCAACTCCTTGCTTTCTGAAAAGAATGACTGGACGGATCACATCTTTCGAGATGGCAGACGACAAAGCTTGATGAAGTACAGACAACTCAGACTGTAGTCTTCGCTTTAATCCCTAATTTTTGCCTGGATCGCCCTTTCGGGTTTTCAATCCACCGGGATACCCATTTTTGCCTAAGCCGCCCTTGCGGGTTTTCGACTTACCGGGTGTACAAATTCTTTTCATTTTATCCCTAATTTTTGCCCGAACCTTTTCTTTCTGTTTCTTTTTGGTTCGCCGGGATGCCCATTTTTTGCCTGGACTCTTTTATTCTTTTTGTCCAGCGGGTCAATTTATGCGAAGTATTTTTTGACTACATCTGAGTTGACAGGAGACGGAAAATCTTCACCATCCATAGTTGTAAGCATCAAGGCTCCACCGGAGAAGACCTTCTTCACAACATACGGACCTTCATAATTAGGAGTCCACTTGCCCCTGTTATCTGTACCGGGAGGGAGGATCCTCTTCAAAACTAAATCACCGACCTGATAGCTTTGAGGACGCACTTTCTGATCAAAGGCTCGCTTCATCCTTCTCTGATACAACTGTCCATGACATACAGCTGCTAGTCGTCTCTCCTCGATAAGGCTCAACTCGTTAAACCTTGTTTGGATCCACTCGGCTTCGTCTAGCTTGACATCCAATAAAACTCTCAGAGAAGGAATTTCCACTTCAACAGGTAGGACAGCTTCCATACCATACACAAGGGAGTAAGGGGTTGCCCCGGTCGACGTACGTACTGAGGTACGGTACCCATGCAAAGCGAAAGGCAGCATCTCATGCCAATCCTTGTACGTAACGACCATCTTCTGCACAATCTTCTTGATGTTCTTGTTTGCCGCTTCTACAGCACCATTCATCTTCAGTCTGTAAGGGGAAGAATTGTGATGTTCAATCTTGAAATCTTTACAAAGCTCTTTCATCATCTTGTTGTTGAGATTCGAACCATTGTCAGTGATGATTCTCTCAGGAACTCCATAACGACATATGATTTCTTTCTTGATGAACCGGGTAACCACTTGTTTGGTAACGTTAGCATAGGAAGCTGCTTCCACCCATTTGGTGAAATAGTCAATCGCAACCAAGATGAAGCGATGTCCATTCGAAGCAGTAGGCTCAATCTTCCCAATCATATCAATGCCCCACATGGCAAACGGCCAAGGCGAATTCATGATATTCAGAGGGCTTGGTGGTACATGCACCTTATCAGCATAGATTTGACACTTATGGCACTTCCGAGCATACTTGAAACAATCGGATTCCATAGTCATCCAGTAATAACCCGCTCTCAACAATTTCTTAGCCATTGCATGTCCGCCGGCATGAGTACCGAAGGAACCTTCATGAACTTCCTGCATTAACATGTCCGCCTCGGGTCTGTCCACGCATCTGAGCAAGACCATGTCAAAGTTTCTCTTATACAACACATCATCCTGATTCAAATAGAAGCTTCCAGCTAGCCTTCTCAGGGTTTTCTTGTCATTCTTCGACGCACCTTCAGGATACTCCTGAGTCTTGAGGAAATTCTTGATGTCATAATACCACGGCTTCTCATCAATCACAACAGACTCGGCTGCAAACACATACGCAGGCCTCTCGAGTCGATTCACCGCAACATGTGGCACATGATTCCACCAATGAACTTTGATCATGGAAGACAAAGTTGCCAAAGCATCAGCCATCTGATTCTCATCCCGGGGGACATGATACAACTTCACCTTCTTGAAGAACGTCAGTATTCTTCTGGTGTAATCTCTATACGGAATCAAATGCGGCTGATTCGTATTCCAATCTCCATTGACTTGATTGACCACTAGAGCTGAATCTCCAAATATGTCGAGTGTTTTGATCCTCAGATTAATGGCTTCTTCTATCCCCATGATACAAGCCTCATACTCAGCTTCGTTGTTGGTGACGTCAAACGTCAATCTGGCAGAAAAAGGTATATGAGCACCTTTAGGATTGATCAATACTGCCCCAACACCGTTACCGTTCATATTCACAGCCCCATCAAACATCAGTGTCCATTTGTCATCCGGGTCCGGTCCTTCCTCAACAAGAGGCTCTTCGCAATCTTTCATCTTAAGATACATGATGTCTTCATCAGGGAATTCAAACATCATAGGCTGATAATCTTCAATCGGTTGCTCGGCGAGGTAGTCTGACAGAATACTACCTTTGATGGCCTTTTGCGACGTGTACTGAATATCATATTCTGTTAGAATCATCTGCCAACGAGCAACGCGTCCGGTGAGAGCCGGCTTCTCAAAGATGTACTTCACTGGATCCATCTTGGAAATCAATAAGGTAGTATGGTTCAACATATACTGCCTCAGTCGGCGAGCAGCCCAGGCCAAAGCACAGCAAGTTTTCTCGAGCAGTGAATATCTTGTTTCACAGTCGGTAAACTTTTTGCTAAGGTAGTATATGGCATGCTCTTTTCGACCAGACTCGTCATGCTGTCCCAATACACACCCCATCGAGTTCTCAGTCACTGACAGGTACATTATCAGAGGTCTCCCTGGAACTGGAGGTATGAGGATTGGAGGTTTCTGTAAATACTCTTTAATTTTGTCAAAAGCTTTCTGACAGTCATCGTTCCACTTGATCGCTTGATTCTTTCTAAGCAGTTTGAAAATTGGTTCACATGTAGCAGTTAGATGAGATATGAACCTTGCAATGTAGTTCAACCTCCCTAAAAACCCACGGACTTGCTTTTCCGTTTTCGGTTCAGGCATCTCTTGAATAGCTTTGACTTTTGCCGGATCAACCTCAATCCCTTTCTCACTGACAATGAAGCCTAAGAGCTTCCCTGATCTCACCCCAAACGTACACTTGTTCGGATTCAACCTCAGCTTGAACTTCCTCAACCGGTCAAACAGCTTCTGTAAATTAACCAAGTGCTCCTCTTCTGTCTGCGACTTCGCAATCATATCATCTACGTACACTTCAATCTCTTTGTGCATCATGTCGTGAAAGAGAGTCGTCATTGCCCTCTGATAGGTAGCACCAGCATTCTTCAGCCCAAATGGCATCACTTTATAGCAGAACGTGCCCCAAGGCGTAATGAATGTCGTCTTTTCCATGTCCTCTGGCGCCATCTTGATCTGATTATATCCGGAGAAACCATCCATGAAAGAGAATACCGAGGATTGAGCCGTATTATCAACCAATACATCAATGTGAGGTAATGGGAAATCATCTTTCGGACTCGCTCTATTCAAATCCCGGTAATCGACACACATTCTGACTTTACCATCCTTCTTCGGCACAGGAACGATGTTGGCCACCCACGGTGGATAACTGGTAACAGCCAGAAAACCCGCATCCCACTGCTTCTGAACCTCTTCCTTGATCTTAGTTTCCATGTCAGGACTCGTTCTACGAAGCTTCTGCTTGACTGAAGGACATCCTTCCCTAAGAGGTAATCGGTGCATCACAATATCTGTATCTAAACCAGGCATATCTTGGTATGACCAGGCGAACACTTCCACATATTCTCTCAGCATCTCAATCAGCCTCCTCTTGACAGAGTCCTCTAAAGCAGCCCCAATCTTGATTTCTCTTTTGTCGTCCTCAGTACCCAGATTAACAGTTTCCAACTCCTCCTGATGAGGTTGGATGACCCTTTCCTCCTGCTTCAGTAACCTGGCCAATTCTGTAGGGAGTTCACAGTCTTCCTCACTCTCCTCTTCAGCTTGGTAAATGGGATTATCGAAACCATACTGAGCCATAACAGAACTGTTCATAGCGAATGCCATAAGATCGCTTCTGCATGTTTAATGCTTTGTTTTTAGAAAAAGAGTTCAAGAAGTCACAAAAACAAAAAAAAACATTGCCATTTTTATTATTTTTGAAAAAGAAAAATGAAAACAAAAATAGAAAGACAAGGATCACAAAGTTTGTTCAAAAAATGTCCTTCATTAATGATAATCATTAAAACATGATGAGGCCCTACAAAAATGAATCACTACGCCTTGGGCAGAACGTAGGATTTTCATGCAAAATGACAAAACAACAGAAAATTACTCTGTTAGAAGAGTAACTTGAACCACTTCTTCAGCCGTCCAGTTGTTGGTAGACCCCCCTGGTGCACACGGGCGAACCCAGTTGTCCAAATCACAATCGCTGTCACAGTCTTCACTACCGGTTGCAGAGACGTCGCCATGATTCATCAGCCCAGCGCTGGTAAAGGTACTCGGACCCGCTTGACCATTCTGCTCTGCTCGAAGAGGCTCATAACCAACACCAAATTTGTCTTCTTTAACCGGCAAATCCACCATCTTGCCCCAGCCTTCAGCTTTTCCAGAATCAACAACCTCCTTAGCCTGCTTGTAAGAAGTGATTGAAACACCTGGCTTCCTCTGCTCAGCGTACGCCACTTTCTCAAGAGCCACAGTCTCAAACGCCTGGCATAAGGTTTCATGGATCTCGCCGTCTACCTCAACATATTTGAACGAGGACAGATGACTCACCAGAATCTCTTCTTCACCGCACACAGTCACAATCTGACCGTTCCAGACATACTTGAGCTTTTGATGGAGAGTCGACGAGACTGCCCCTGCTGCATGAATCCATGGACGCCCCAACAAACAACTATAGGCGGGTTGGATGTCCATAACATAGAAGATGATATCGAATACCTCAGGACCTATCTTCACAGGCAAGGTAACTTCCCCACACACAGAACGTTTGGATCCGTCGAAAGCACGAACGATCAGGTCACTGGGATTAAGCACAAACCCTTCCGCATCAATCTTCCTCAGAATCTGCTTAGGCAACACATTCAGCGATGACCCGGTGTCTACCAATACGTGAGACAACACTGCCCCCTTGCACTCCATGGTGATGTGCAAAGCTTTGTTATGGTTTCGCCCTTCAGGCGGTAAGTCCAGATTGGTGAATCCTACACCATGCCTGGTGCTCACATTGGCCATCACACCCTCCAGTTGATTGACAGAAATCTCCTGAGGCACGTAAGCCAGATTCAACATCTTCAGCAAGGCATTACGGTGTGCCTCAGAGCACATCAACAGTGAAAGTATAGAAATCTTGGACGGAGTTTGATTCAACTGATCTACAATCTTGTAGTCACTCTTCTTGATTATCTTCATAAACTCCTCCACGTCCTTCTCAAATGACCCCTCGGGCGCCTCCTTCTGGACAGGTTCTTCCTCAACCACAGCTTGTTTACCCTTTGCTCTGGCGAGAGCCTCAGCATTATTGTCCCTTAAAGGCTGTGGTGCGAACAGACGACCGCTTCTGGTAAAACCTCCTGGACCCCCTACATTATCCACAGCCGGACCAATAGTTGCAGGAACTCTATTTGGTACACCAATCGTCACTGGAGTTTGACTCACTGGTCTTGTCTGACTTTCAGCCCTTCTGTAATTGCGGTGAGCATTATCATACTTCCACGGCACAGCTCTACTATTCTCAACAGCCCTTCTTCCAGATGCAGCGGTAGTAGTTGGAACACTGATGGTTACAGGCACGGGAATGGTAACTGGGGTACCATTTGCTGCAGGTGCACTGACGACCTTTTGTCCACGTTCTTCAGACGGTTTAAAGTAAATGGTGATAGTTGACGCTGTTCCACGATCCTTTACAGCCCTACTGAATTGCAAACAACCCTCATCCATCATACCCTGGATACCGGTCCTCAACTGGTCGCAACCATTCTCAGATTCTGCACAGCCCAAACAATCTTCATCACAACCCGGGTAGACACCCCCCTTCAGCAGACGACCCTTTACGACTAGCAGAGAAGTCTGAACATCATCTACATTAACAACCAGATCTTCAGCTTCTTTCCCCTCAATATTGTTCACTCTATGCCCACCATGCTGAGGCATAGGGTTGTTTACGACGTTAGGTACTGGAGCGAAGTTGATTGCCTTGGCATCGATCAAATCTTGAACCTTGTGCTGGAGAGCTCGACACTTCTCAGTATGGTGGCCTGGTGCCCCAGAATGAAAGTCACATCTAACATTAGCATCATAGCCAGGAGGCAGCACTGTTGGAGTAGCCATCGTGCGCAGCTCTACAAACCCTAACCGGAGTAGTTCGGGTAGTAACTCTGCGTAATACATGGGCAGAGGATCAAATCTTCTATCAGCCTGCAATTTCTGCCTAGGCTGGAAAGGATGTTGCTGTCGTTGTTGTTGTTGCGGTTGTTGAACTCTTTGTTGTTGTTGCTGACGAGGTTGAGGTGTCGGAATGGTTACTGCAGCAGCTTGACGGTATTCAATTCTGTTCTGATCTCTGCGGTGTTGAACAGCATTAGTTTCACCCTCTCTTCGACGAGGTGCCCCAACAAACGGCTTCCTAGAAGAAGATGAACCAGCATCCTGAATCTTCCCAGTTTTAATCAAGCTCTCAGTCCTCTCTCCACAAATGACAACATCAGAAAAACTACCGAATGGGCAACTCCCCATCCGGTCCATAAACACACCTTGAAGAGTACCAATAAACATGTCTGTCAACTCCCTCTCCAGCATAGGGGGTTGAACTCTAGCAGCCAGTTCACGCCATCTCTGAGCGTACTCCTTGAAGCTTTCATTGGATTTCTGACAAAGACTCTGCAGCTGAGTCCGGCTAGGCGCCATGTCCATGTTGTGTTTATACTGCCTCAAAAAGGCCTCACCCAGATCTCTCCAGCAGCGGACAGAATCTCTCTTCAATTCCATGTACCAGTCCAAAGAAGCCCCAGATAGACTATCTTGGAAAAAATACATCCACATCTTTTCATCATCGGTATACGCAGAGATCTTTCTGTAGTAAGCTTGCACATGGGTGCGAGGGCAAGAAGTACCGTTGTATTTGTCGAAGGACGGTGCTTTGAACTTGTGTGGGATTCTCAAACCTTCAACCAATCCCATATTGGTAACATCAAAACCGAGAGAATTTTGACTTTCCATAGCACGGATCTTCTCAGCAAGAGCTTCAACTTTGCGGTCTCTCTCATTAACCCTTCCCAGAACGTCTTCGTCTTCACTGAGCAGAGAGAACATATCCTCTTGTCTGTCAACAATCGGAACAGGATTACGGGCCGGAGCACGGACTACTCTGGCATTAGCGGCATCTGGAACAATAGGTTGACCGTTGATCCGAATACCCCCCAACTCATCACCTACAGCATAGTTGTTGACGGGTACAGCAGCAGCAATATTGTTATCATTGACTGGGCCTCCCTCTGGCGGAGCATGGTTGATCGGCGGATTTGCAGCCTCTTGTCTCTGAACCATAGCTCGAAGTTCTTCTTGACCTTGCGCAACCCCTTGCATCATATTCATGAACTGGGCCATGCTAGCCTTCATCTCAGCCAACTCAGCTTGAAATTGATCCATACTTCTCTGTTGATTCAGTCTTGTTGAGTAGCGGTGCGGACGTTGATCAGCTATCCTGCCTGAACAGGAACCAAGAGTGAGAAGTCACGACCAAGAACACCTGTTATGCAAAATGATATGAGTATGATGCTAATGATGCGTATGATGCACATGATATGCTCATTTCTCAGGCATTCAAAGAGCCTGACCCATCCTGAAAAGATGGCAACCTGCAGCAACAAGAGAACAAAACAGATACAAGGAAATGCTGACATCCTTATACATACATAAGGGTGAAAAGGCATACAACCAATGTCAACAGAATATCTGAATAAACAACGTACAAAGAAAAAGAATCCCATCCAACAAGCCTGGAGGTGGTTCTTAACAAAAAGATCCAAGAGATGGCTTACACGCAAATGAATCCCATCCAACAAGCCTGGAGGTGATTCTCAACAAAATACAATCAGAGATATAAACTAAGACAGACGGTCTTCCGGAATGAGGGTCTTCAGGTAATGGCACTGGTCTATCAACAGTGAGCATTCTGAACAATCTGGTAGAGGGGTGATCTTCTCCTTCAGCTGTCTTCTGAGCTCCAAGACTTCTCCTCCAAGGTGGTCCTCTGATTTCTGTCTCAACTCCATCTCTTTCTTCAACTGAGCATCTTTGTCTCTGAGTTGCCTCTCCAAGTCTCTGATCTTCTTCTGATAACTGGCCTCAGCCCTCTGCAGCCTCAAGCGCTCCCGGTGTTCTGCATCTAACATACTCTCCATCTCCTCGTAGGATCTCTTCTTGCTTCTCAATCTGCTAGCATCTTCTCCTTGCACTTCCCTGAGTTGATGGGCCAAGTGCAACCTATCAGCTTTAGCTTTGTACAACTCCATATGGGTGTCTTGCTCCTTCTCCCTCAACCGACGATTCTCCATCAGGGCTTGCTTATAGTGCTCAGCAGGTACACTATCAGCAAGGATCAAAGGCGGTTGCTCTTGCAACGGCTCCATCCTATCATAGGGTAACAACAAAGTTTCCACTCTCTTCTTGACCCAATCAGTGTAATCGGGCATAGCAACGGCAAACTTCTTCCCCAAGACGGATCCATCCTTCACTCCCACATCTCTCCAGGCTCTCCCTATCTGTTCCAACCTAACAGGGTCATCCTTCTTCTCGAAACAAAAACTCTCAGCTATCTCTGCTTCGAGCGGTCTTTCACTCATAACAAACCCTAGCTGGCGAAGAGAAAGAACTGGGTTGTAATTGATGCAACCTTTGGTCCCTATGAGTGGCACGCCCCGGAATTCACCACAACTTATGATGACATCCTTCACATCCATCCGGTACGACTGCCACCTGATGTCGTAGGAAGTAAGCGACATGACCCTCTGAGTCCACTTAAGAGTGCTCTGGGTATCCATAAATGGTCCACGGGCTGGCAGAAGAGACATGAACCATTTGAACAGAAGAGGTAGGCAACACCTGATGGCTCCTCCCTTACCATGCCTGCTGTGGATGGCATAGTAAGTATCTGCTAGAAGAGTAGGGATTGGATTCCCTCTGATAAAAATGCTGATAGCAGTGAAGTCAATGAAATTTGGCATACTGGGAAATAGGATGATCCCATAGATCATGGCAGCTAGCTGTGCGTGAAAAACTTCCCAATTCCCCTTCTCTGCTTCAACTCTGGCAATTCTCAACAGAAACTTCAACGGTAGACCTACAACCTCCCCACAGGGTTTCCAATTCTTACCAACTTCCTCAACACTCAACCGGAGAGCTCTGGCAATCAATCTGAAGTCGACCTCCTTTGGGACGTCCAAGAAGGGAGTCTGATGCTGAATAGGGATACTCAACAGGATAGAATACTCTTCGAGAGTGGGTGCTAACTGGTAATCCTGGAATGTGAAGCATCTGAGTTCTGGGTCATAAAACTGAAGTAGTGTCTGCAGAGGCACTGGATCTACTACCGTCTTCAACACTGTCAGAATATCTCCATACCGCCCAACGAATTTCTTCAGATGATCGTCTGTAACAAGGCTACCCAACTCAACTAGCGGAGTCAACGGCTCACGGTGGAAACTGTAGGAACAGGTCTTCCGCTTCAACTCGGGAACTGTTGCCATCTCTATCAGTAGACAAGCTCGGGAATGTACCTGAGAAATGATATGCATGCAGAGATTAATTTTTTTTCTTCTTTTTTTTTCTTTTGATTTTTTTTTTATATATATTTTTTTTCAATGCGTTTCTTTTGAAAAATAAATATGCTATGATGCACATGATGCAGACACGGCTGGCTGGTTGTGCAATCTCTGATCACTAGGTCGAAGCTTCAGTCAAAATCAGAACATAAATCCAACTTAAGGTCAACCGAAAACTGTTGTCTGAACTAGAGTCACCAACAGAACCAAGTCACCAACAGAACCGAGTCACCAACGGTACCTGTAATGAAATAACCCTTCCCCACTCACGGGTGTAGTCTAGGCCAGGGTAAAGCTTGAGAGAAACGCAGCATAAATAACCTTCCGCAGAATACTGTCATATACACACCCGAAGTATGCAACGACAGCATCCCACCAGGGTCTGAACTGCTCGTGATATCAATGTTCCGCTAAGTGGCGCCATACCACCCGCTTCCCATGAATCACTCTATTCCTAAGTATCCTAGATTGCACTCATGGTCTGGGTATTGGACCTTTTACCTCAACTGACTCTCCCCCCCACACAGAGAGAAACAAACAACCAGCCAGGTGAACAGATGAATAAATGCAAACATTAATGCAAACATAAATGCAAACAATAGACGATGAATGCAAACAGTAAATAATGAATGCAATAAATAAACACAGCATAAAGCAACCAAAACCCTAACCTAAAGAGCGCTAGGAGAGACTCGCTCAGGGGAGATGGACCAGCACAGGTCAACTTCTCTATTATCCCCAGCAGAGTCGCCAGCTGTCGCATCGCGCGAAAAACCGGCGGGAAAGAAAGAACAACAGAGCCGCCACCGTGCGTTATTTATCCCAAAAGAGGGAAAGGAAACGCTCAGAGTAAACCTGGGAAAGAACATGGTCTCGCGACCAAAGAGAATGGGTTCGGGAGTCGGTTATGCGAAGGGAAGGTATTAGCACCCCTACGCATCCGTAGTACTCTACGGGATCCACGCACAAAAGGAAGGATAAATTGGTTGCTAAACACTGCTCATAAACACACGCACACTGGCTGAAAGGAACGCAAGAGACTGACTGAAACTGACTCGGCAGGATATCGTATCCTGGGCCTACTTAGTCTATCAGGCATAGACATCAGAGTCGAAGTAGTTCGGACTGGGGAAACAACACATGCTCGCTAGGATATCGCATCCTATGCATACGTATCTTCTCGGACGAGAGAAGAATCAGAGCATTCGTAGCTCGGCTGACACGCGCACAAACAAACACAGGCAAAGGCAAACGTGGAGCCCGACTGCCAATCACTGGACTTACATCAGCATCCGAACCAAACACACGCACACTGGAACCCAAATGCCACTCGATGGACTTACATCAGCTTCCAAGCACACAACAGCACAACAAGTTAATAGGGAGTCGGGGACTCAGCCTATAACTATCAAGCACACACTCAAACAAACAAACAACAAATTGCTAAGGAGTCAGGCACTCGAGCCTAGCAAATGTCAAACAACACACACAAAAAGGAAAAAGGGCGCCCGGAGAGATCAGCTCAATCTCCTGCCTACATACTTCATCTGGTATGAAGATCAGGGCGATGTAGTTCCCCTACGCAGGGATAAGGATCTAGCCTAACCAGATAACAGAGGGAGACACAACTAGGGAGACTACGACTCGAGCCTAGATGTTATCATGCAAATCAACCCTAAGTTAAGGTTTCTAGCTAAATGGCACAAGGGCCAACCTATCCTAAGCATGGCTTGCACAGGAAGCAAGCCACACACACACCTAACTTGCACAGGAAGCAAGTCAAACAAACCTAACTTGCACAGGAAGCAAGTCAAACAATCCTATCTTGCACAGGAAGCAAGTCAAACTATCCTATCTTGCACAGATAGCACACGCTATACACAAACAAGTGGCTCAAACAAGGGTTAGGTTTTAGTCAAGGGGTCATATCAACCTCGACAAACAAACCTCTGGAACTGGGTGAATGTGCTCTTAACCTTGCCATTGAGGGGCTAAGGTGAAGCAGATGAAAGGATGAAGTGAGGATGAGACCTCACAGCTCTTATCCCTGGCCTGGGAGAGCTCAAGACAAGAATGTGTGGGTTCAGAAAGTGGGAACCCTTCTACACATTTAGAACTGACTCAACTGTACAGTTGTACAAGATCTTGGGTTTGTATCTGAAATGCATCAACACAGTGGTGTGAGCAAAGCGGATGACACACTGAATAGTGGGGGATAGATTGCATATCCCTACCTTCCACCAATTGCCTCTTCACTTAGGAGGTCTTTGACTCTATGCAAGGACAAAAATAAACAGTCACAAACATTGCCTCTTAAGGAGGACTTCAGACAGTTGCCTGGCCAAGTAACAGGCCAGGTCTTCCAGACTACATGAAGTAAAAGAGACATACCTCAATGCAAATTGCTTATACAAGCAAAGCAAAGCAAAAAGTTCACAAAGAACTAAGCAACTAAAGCACCTGAAACAGTCAAGCAGATGTTAGTATGCAACTTCAAACAAAACAAACAGAAACAGACAACCACAGTCCATTAGAGGCACATGGATGTGCAAGGCACAAGGCTTAGGGCACGTGAGCCAAGCCACCTACAAAACAAAGAGGTTAGACAATGATACTTGAGTAAGCTCAATCAAAAGAATTGGTCTTAATGGCCATTTGATGGTCAACCTGAAATCACAAACTCAAAGGTGAGTAGCAGGACCACTAGGGCAAGCCTAGGGTCAAAAGTGAATGAGAAAGCCAAAACAGCAAAGGATATCCAATCAAAATCAAGTTTAAACATTCAAGAAACACAACCAATTGGATTCACACTCATATCAATCATCATCATCATTTCATGAACCATTTAGGTCAAAACATGGCAAACAGAAGCTCATAGAAGTCAACATCAAGACTTAACTCAAAAGCAATCCAAACATTTTCCAAAAATCACCAAATAAATCATGATCAAACCTAACACTTAGCATGGTAAGCATGTCAAATTTCATCCCATTTGGACAAGTGGAAGGCAGTCAATGAAAATCAGAAAGTCAAGGCAATTTTGAACATGCTTAAGGAAGTCAACCAAACATGCATCAACTTAGAAAAATCATAAGTCAAGAATGGTGTATGATAAATGAATGGGACTAAAGCCATGGCAAAGATGAGGATGTCTAGTTATCTCATGCAAAATTTCATGTCCATCCAATAAAGTATGAGAATTTCACAAATGAAATGGGAACATGTGTCACACAAAGTCAACATTTGACTAGGCAGGGAAGAAAAATCTCAAACAAATAGAAAATAGTTCAATTAAATCCAGGAAAATTCACATGTAAACTAGACATAAAAGAGTAGGCTCATGCAAAATTTCAATCCATTTGGAGGTCAAGAAGCATGGCAATGAAAATCATGAAGTTGGTCATCAATGGTGTGACACAAATTGTCACACCCTAATTCAAAAAATCATATCTCACAAACCACAAAAGATAAATTCACAAACTCTACACCAAAATCACCATGAGTGTGTCTAGTTTAAGCACAAAAAATTTCAGGACCAAAGGGTGCAACATGAGTATTTCACAATTGTTTTGGCAACATGTATCATTTTTTGTCACATAACATAAATCCTAGAGCCAATTAATATCCAATGATCAGAAAAAATATTAAAAATCGTGGTAAAAAACTAGACATCCAACAGGTCACAATGCAAAAAATCCCATAATTTTTGGAGTTGAAATGAATTAGAAATGAATGGTTGAAGTTGATGAACAAATTGGATGAAACATGAATGCATAGCATGAGAGGAAAGTCAAACGCGGTTGACCTGGTGGCATATTTGTAAATACGCGCTTCACTAATCAAAACGGCGCCGTTTTGGGGCGACCAGGGAAATGTTTCTATTGGCTGGCCCCAATGAAACAGTAAATTTACAGCAAAACAACAACAACAGCCAATCAAATGTATTGTTTCTGGAAAAATGTGGTTAGGGTTTAATAGCAAGGTCATGCATTCATCTTCATGCAATCAACACCAAAACGAGATTCAAAAGCATGGCAAACCACATGGCAATAAAACAGCAAGGTTCATGCAACATCACACAAACAAATTTCAAACACGATTCATGGAAAACTGGGTAGAGCTAGGGTTCATAAACAGCAGGGCATCATCATCACCATGCAAAAATCGACCACAAAAAATTCACCCAGAAACAGAAATTGAATACACCAATCTCATCAGCATGCAACATACATTAATAATCCAAGCATTGTTTTCCTTAAAACACAATAACCATCATGAATCGAAGACAAATACATTCATACATCAGTTTTCACATCAAGAAATCTCCCAGCATACTCAACCATTTTATGTGATTCAAATTTCAAAATGATTAGCATGGTGTGATCTAACTAAAGCATGTAATAGTTTCAGGAATGGTGGAACTCGAAAAACTCACCAAATCAGCAAGGCAATGGTGATACAGTTGTCATTTGATGATTTGGGCTCAAAACAGGTGTGCCTCAAGCTTCTAGGAGATGGATGGTTGGATACTTTTAGTTCAATGATGCTTGGAGCAGTACCAATCGAAGTCTGCCATTAGTGAAGGTTGTTGTAACAGCAGCTTTTCTGATGCTTACAGTTGATGTTTGGAGTTTTAAAACAGTTCACAATGTTGCTTGAATGAAGAAACAATCATGGCCAGGCTCAGTTCCTTTGAAGTTTCTTGACTGGTTCTTTGCAAAAGTGTAAAAGATGACATTCTTAGAATGAGTGAGTTCTGCAGTGTTATGGTTGCTACTGCTGTTTCTTTTGACAGAGAATGATGTTCAAAAGTGCTGTTTTTGTTGTTTGTGGTAAGGCAGTGTTTTTGTCACTTTGGAAGTTTTACTGTTTTTTAGAACATGCAACAAAATAGTTTTCAGCATCAGTGAATTTTTCTATGCCCATGTGTTTGATGGATGCTAGTTAGGAGTTTTTCATCTTTGACAGAAAAATGAGGGTGTGCCTGCTGTTGGATGTGGCCTTTTGTATGGCAGGGTTGGTCACTTTGTGCTTGGACAGAACATTTTGAGATGCAAAACAAGGTGAGTAAGAGTTTTTGCTGGTCTGCTATGTGATACTTTATGCATTTGTCTTTTGGACAGAAAAAATCCAAAGCCAAGAGCAGGGTCCCTTTTCTTTTTTGATCTCAGCAGAAAAAAAGTGAATTCCAAAATGCCAATGTATCCTTTTGATGGATGCTAGTTGGCTACCAGTGACAGCAAGAAAAATGAAAGGCCCTGCTAGGTGGTAGTACAGTCCAAGGCAAGGTCCTTGTCCTCTTGGCAATCCTTTTTTAAAATGCAAGCAAGATGATCCTCTTGAAAAGTGAATCAAGTTCTGTCCTTTTTGCTATCAAGATGGCTGCCAATTGTGTTCAAAATGACAGAAAAAACATGATGAATTCTGCTGTCTTGTGGTCAAAGCAATGGCTCATGGATGTGGTTGTAGAAGCATGGTGAACACATGTACTTTTGCCCAATTTTTAGCAACTAAGCATGGCCTTCTATTGTTGTTGGTTTTGGCTGCAAGATAAGGTCTCAAATGACAGAAAAATGCTGCATAATTGCTGTTCTTTTGAGGTACAAGGCAAGGCATGGTGGATGGTATGGACAAGTATGGTGAGATTGTACTTTTCTTACAATTCAAGCAACCAAACCATGGCCTCATGTACTGCATATTTTGACTTTGCAAACACATTCTAAATGACATTTATGAGCTGTTCCAATTGGCCAAATGTTGAAAAAATGTTTAAATCAAAAAGTCAACTCTTGGTCAAACTTGCATTTAAATGAAAAAGGTCAAAATATGCCATTTTGATTGGTGAAGTTTTGGCACATGAAATTTATATTTTTGGAAAGAGGGGATCAAATGTGACTTGTAGGAAAAAACCCCACCAAAATTGGCCAAACGGTTTGGGAGATATGGCCCTTTGAAGTTCAAGATTTTCTGAAATCGATTCGATCATAACTTGCCAACCACACATGGGAATTGAGAGTTCTAGGACTTTTTGGAAATGGGAGAACAAGATCTTCAACTTTCATGTTGGGCAAAAATTCATTTGAGGCTTGTATCAAAATGTAAGTTTGAGGATCAAGACTTTCCATTTATGGCAAGTTTCAGTTACAGGCCCAGTTTCCGTTTTGGGAAATTTTTGATCTGGCTTCAAATTCTTCCATGATGAGGTTTGGCATGATATATGAGGCTTGTGTGAGCATGAATGAACTCCTTCAAATCAATTCCATCCATCAAATCACTGATTAAATCCACAGTTGACCAAGTTTGACTTTTAGGGTTTCTGACTGATTATGCATTGACTGATGACTTCCAAACCCTAATCCCTTGAGGACTTGACTTCAAATGATGTCCCAAGTTGTATGAACTCTTGATTATTGATCATGGTGCCCAAATTCCACAAGAATGACCACCATCCACTGCTTTGACTGACAGTTGACTTTTTTAGGTTTTTTGACTGTCTGTGTATGAACTGCTGACCTCTGAGCCCTCAACCCTTGACCAAAATACTTCAAATAGACCTCCAAGCCATGTGAACTTGTTGGACAAACCCCAAGGCCTTGGTTCAATGAGAAATTCCTTTGCTTGCTTGGTTGACTGATCAGGAGATTAGTTTGACCTAATTCTGATTTGCTTGCTCTTGAGGCAAAAAGAGGCAATGCAATGCTATGCAATGGATCATGATATGCTATGACCTAATATGAAAATGTATGCATAATGATAGGTGCAAATTTGAGGTGCTACAGCACTTATGTTGGATCAGTACCAATTATTAACACTTGTATGATATTATTCTTGATATATATTATACGAGTTGTTACAAAAATAGTCATTTTTGAGATATCCAGAGTCTTTGAATTATCTATTGAATTATGATATGTACTTGAAACAATTACATCCACTTAATCATTAAATTCATATATAAACAACTTATCTAGATTGGTAATCCCAACATATCCACCATTTGGCTCTAACATTTTTTCGTCATCAATATTTAATATCCATTCAAAAAAATTGAATATTTTCGAAACTTGATGTTGATAAAGCATTTTTTATTGCATATACAATATATTATCTAGACTTTCTTGGTGTTTGATGACTTCTCGACAAGTGTATTGATAGTGTCGCAATAATAAAAAGACGAATCCACATGAACTGCTTTTGAACAAGATAAAATATGTGCAATGTATAGAAAATAGTAAAATGGGGAATTTTCCGAGTTTGCAATGCGAAAAGTAAATAAGTGCTTAAACAGAGTTACGAAAGCGGTCAGGTTGTATTTAGAATCCCCTATTTCTCTTTTGTTGATGTTTGATGTCTTGTATGAATAATCTTAGCATTATAACCCTATAGGGAATTAACAAAGCCGCTACAACTTATCTCTCACGAAATAACTCACTACTCAAAGCTTCATATCCTTAGTACACCAGCGTAAGCAGGATTAGGTGATGTAACAAATATAGCCTAACATCTTCAGATGACTCACTGATGGTTGTTTGTCACTCCAAACTTCTTCAGGAACCTTGTTCTTCAGCTTCTTGGTAGGGCACTTGTTCAAAATATAAATAGTTGCGGAAACAACTTCACCCCGTAAGGATTTTGGCAAATTCTTCTGCTTCAGCATGCATCTCGCCATATCCAATTTTGCATTGTTTCTTATTTATGCAAATCCATTATATTGAGGTGTGTACTGAGCAGCTACCTCATGATCGACACCATGTTCTGCACAAAACTCTTCAAACATATTGGATGTGTATTCGCCACCTCCAAATGTTCGCAGAACTTTGATCTTCTTTTCACTTTGGTTTTAGACAAACATCTTGAATCTCTTAACGATTTCGAATACTTTGTCCTTACGCTTGATCATATAGATCTACAAATTTCGGCTAAACTCGTCGACAAACGAAACAAAATGCATGTTTCCACCAATGGTATGATCCTCAAAAGGACCACATACATCTAAATGTATGACTTCAAGCATGCAGGAGGATCTCATTGGCATAGTCGAAACGAAAGACTTTCTAGATTGTTTTCCGACTAGACAACCTTCCCAAAGTTTGTTAGGCATCTCCAAACTTGGTATACCAACTACCATATATTGAGTAATCAGTTGATTGAGTGATTGAAAGTTCAAATTTCTAAACCTCAAATTCCATAACCAATTATGCTTGTGGTCGACAATAGTTTTTATACACTATACTTCAGTCGAAATGAGCATGGTCTTGAATGTCCTATTCTTCGAAAAAGTAGATTTCAAGACCAAATTATTCAGAGTGTTGAACGATTCAAAGGCTCGTCTTTCAGAATCAATGAGAAACCTTTTTCGATCAGTTGTCCAACACTTGGCATATTGCACTTCATTCCAGGTACATAGAGTACATCTTTGATCATAGTTTTTCCTTAATTTCTCCTTTGAATAACTATGTCACTAGTACCTTCTACTTGAAACGAGCTATTATTAGCAAGTTTGACCTTGATCTTATTCGACGAGTCAAAATATTCTAACCATACTTTTCGACCAGTCACGTGATTCGAGCATTCTGAGTTGAGGAACCAAACCTTGGAGTCGACATGGTCATCTGTAATTGCAGCCATAACCACTATATATTCATAATCATCTGAATCTTGGTGTGTAAGGTTTGCTCCTTCCTCCTTGCCTTTTGTCACTCCCTTGTCTTTATTGTACCAAAAATTATTTTCCATGTGACCCCACTTTTCACATTTATAGCACTATATACCTTTTTTCTCGTTGTCTTTCTGATAGAAGTTTCCTTCTCCTATTTTCGAAGATTCAGAAGCCCTATCATCGACCTTATGCTTTTAAGGGCTCGACCGAGAATTCTTGCTCTAAGTCTTGTCTTCTTTTCCTTTTAATTTGTTGGAACCACCATGCTTCTTTCATTCCTGAGTATGTAGTGCTTGTATCAAATCTTGAACCCCTTTCCTTTCGACAATCCTAATCTCATGTGCCTCCAACAAACCAACCAAATCTTCTAACTTTATAGTTTCAAGATTGTTAGATTCTTGAATATCTACGCTAACATAATCAAAGTGAGAGGTTAACATACGCATTACCTTCTCAATTATCATCAGTTAGGCTTTCACCACAATCCTACATGAGATGGACGAGATTATGCACCTTCCACACATAGCCTGCAATCTTTTCATCTTCTCCCATCTAGAACAATTCATGATGTTGTCGCAAAGTTTGCAATTTGACGAATTTGACTTTCTCACCTCCTTCATAGTGCTTGACAAGAATATCTCATGCCTCCTTCGCCGATTCTACATGAGATATCTTTTCGAAATTCATCGAATCTACCTCTGGTTGATGCAATACGCGGCCTTGATGTCTTTCTTCTTCGACTCCTTATGCGCGACTCTCCGAGCATCGGTTGCATTCTCAGCAAGCTCGGGGACACCATTAGTAACCACTTCTTAGGTTTCATGAAAGTCGAACAAGGACTGCATCTGTTTTCTCCATCAGATCCAATTATTTCCTTCAAGAATTAGAAAGAAATTCATAATGTCATTAGTACCATTCATCTTTACAGTGATTGATTAACAACCCACGATCCCGGAAACACGATCATCAGTGTGTGATTCTTGAAAACACTATCAAGAATCTAACTAGAGCTCTAGATACCAATTTGTTAGTGCATGAGGAACTTTTTGTGAGGAGAGAAAGAGAGAGAATAAGGACATAAGAATTATTATTATTGAAGAATGATTATGTTACTAAACTAAATTATAAAGTATCTATTTATATACACATAAGTGACTTGACTACTAAGTAATATAACAATCTTAAATCTTAATTAACTTTGAGCTTGGGCCTCACATAACTTGGATTATATTACATATCTCAATATTGTATTGGTACAGTATTTCAGACAATTTTTGGATGATAATGGGATTAATATTTTAAGTACTCCTATAAAATGTAATTAAAAGAGATTGTAAATATGACGAATAATTCATTTTCAAAAGCATGACATACAAGACTTGATGTTATAATTACTTAATAAATGTATTCAGTTATTGTAAAATATATTTTACATGAATACTAATAGTGGGTGGTTCTCGTCCATTGTTAAATTGAAGGAGAATTGCGATCCAAAACGCAACGAAAATTAAAAAAATTCTCCTTTAGAGATCCTTACGAATGGTCATGATCAGTGATAGAATATTTACCTCTTGTGACGATTGAAACCTTTGGTATAGATCTCTTGTGACGATCAAAACCTTTGATGCAGATCTACGGAGCGACCACGAACGTTGAACGATGACAACGTCTCTACTCAGTCCACACGAACGGATTCCTTCAATCTCAGTGCTAGCTGGTACGAATGAAGGCTTTGAGTGAGTGAGTGAGAGAGAGAGAGAGAGAGAGAGAGAGAGAAAACGAAAATAATGCAACCGCAATGAATGCTTCTGCACAAGGGTTCTATTTATAGAACCACTTGTGTGGGCTTCAAGCTAAAAAGCCCACTTAAGTGTATTTTGGCCCATATCTTATAATATATGCCCAAAATCACTTAAGCCCATGGTACCTTACCATATTTCGTATTCTACTTAAGTACACCGTACCTTACGGTGTTCCTTAGTTACTCTATCTCTCATCAATCCGTCCTTTATGTGTGACCCTGTAGGTTTTCGCGGCGTTGACAATTATATTAAATCACGCATTTAACATAATAAACAGTGAGCGGTATCTAGCAACACATCACTGCTACCCAAGACACGAAAATATCATGTGATCAGACAAATCCTTCTGCGATAATACTTATGTGTATAATTACCCTTTTGCCCTTATGTCTATATTGAACACAAGGCATAGACCGTGTCATCCTTGTCCAATTCAATATTGGGCCCATAGACATTTATCCTGTTATGCAGGATGGGCAAATTCCATCTAGGTCACTCATGTCCCTCAGCATGCTTCGTGGAGTACCCATCAACTGTCTTTATGGTTATCCAGTTACGGACAACGTTTGATCAGCAATAAAGCACTCGACTCTACATCTAGGGTCCATAGTGGTTTCAGGTCGAAGGGTGGTATACACCATTATCAGCATGAGAATAACTTATGACACTTTGCATAACATTATATATAGTATTCTCATAGCGGATCAATCTAGTATAAATATTACTCTTAATATTCATACATATGTTTAAGACTTGATAACTCCTTATCCATGATCCATGAGATGTGATCATCAGTCTATATACATAATAGTCTTAATGCTTTAATGTTATCCCACTTCACAATAAAGCTCGACTACGGATACTTTAAGAATAGTGTCATTATGTTTAATGTGATCTCATGATCAAGTCACACTTGATACATTAAACGGACTAGCTATTCTAGGGACTATTAAACAAACATAATAAAGAAAAAACCTTTTATTATTAATAAATCATTCGATACAAGTACCAAAAGTATTGGCCTCTAGGGCTTACACCAACATAAATTTGTTGTGAAAAACTAATAAAATAATTTAAAACATTTCTGAAGAATTTAAAGTTTAAATACGTCAAAAAAATTGATGTGTGGGGACAAAGAACAATGACAATCAAAATGAATGGTTTAAAGCAACACAATAACTTATCAAAATTGAAAGCAAATCCACAACAAATCCGGAGAAAATAAAAGACAAGAAACACAATAATTTGTTTAGTTCAATCAAACGATATACTCTAAGGAAAAAGAGTGGCTCTCTGATTCATTATACTTCCAAAATCCGATACAAGATATTATAAACGAGTTATAAGAAAATAGTCACTCAAGTTTCTAAGAATAAATCTTATTTTTTATTTTAGTGTTTCTCAACCTCTCAGCTTTCTATATATGAACCACACACGTCTAAGGTGTTTATAAGTGTTTCTCAATCCTCTTAAATATCTTCAAAGATTTTCCAAATTCCAAGAACACAATTATATGATTTTTTATCAATGTCTATAAGTTTCCCATAAGATTTTTACCTCCTCTCTCGGTCTTTCAGACTACATTATAAAGGTTGTAAAGACAAATAATAGAACTAGAATTTTTTTTGTTACATGGAGAGTCAAAGCCCCGAAAAAGAGAACTACAACGGGATTAAGCCGGGGATATTGCTTCCCAACTAAATCATTATCAAACAAAATCGTCATAAAGAATGGGTAATCATTAACACTGGACAAACTATTTGGATGGTGAATTTCATTCTTTCGTCTGCGCACATATTCGCTTTATGATATATATGCCTTATTAGAAGTTTGATGCCTTGTTGAAAGAAGGCTCTAATCTTGGTTAATAAATTCCTGCCCAATTTTGTGGAAGAAGATTGATAAGAGATATCCTTTACCACTTGTTGAGAATCTATTTTGATAATAATCTACTTGAATCCCACGTTTGTAGAAAGCATTAAACCTTCTTACACTCCCCCAAAATTCAGCAGTGTACACACTACAAATACCTATATTTTTCGAAAATCCTCCAAGCCACTCTCCACCGGAGCCTCTGATAATGCCACTGCAACCTGAATTACCTTCCTTGTCCATGGCTCCATCGATGTTCATCTTAACCCAATCACTCAGAGGAGCTTCCCATTTAATTAGACTCACTCCCTTGCACGATGGACGATTAAAATTATCATTATGGATCTAGTGTGCCATTTCCAGAGATCATAGCAAGCATTGACCCGAAATATCCTTCAATCATGACCGTCATTCCAACCCATATTGCTCACCATATTTAACTGAAGCCACTCCTTTAAATCACCTGCAAAAAAATAACACCATGATTGTTAGCGGAAACTGTCGGACGCCAGAGATCCACTGCACGCGGGCAATCCCGGAACACATGAAGAGCATCTTCTTCCATAACACCACAGGGTCTGCACATGGTGCTCCCAAGACCCATTCGAGACTTCTTCATATTTGTAAGTAGACCATCATGGTGCAACAACCACACAAAATGACGAACACGCTCCATGGCATTAATTTTCCAAACATCTCTCCAACACACAGGGTCACTCACATCACCATCTTTAGCTAGAAATTGGTACATGATACTAACTGAGTATCTATTTCCATCTTCACCAATGCATGCTCTAACATTCGGACCTGCCTCAGAAAAAGGGGAAGCATACTTGATATTCTTCTAATGATCTTCATCGGCAACCACTCTTTGAGTTCACCCCACTTCCAACTGACTCCATTACTCCCCAGATCATCCACTTTAGCCAATTGAAGGTGTGGAGGAGTATTTAAGTTGAAATCCGCAATCCTGATATTGGAATCAATCCATCTATCTTCCCAAGCACTCACTGATTGTCCATAACCAATGTGCCAGATACAGTGTTCTTCCATGCTCTCCTAACTCTTAATAATATTTTTGAAAAGCTTGAGTCATTAGATTTCATACAAGGATACTTTCTATCGTTATCTCTCTCATATTTGATCCACACCACTTCACTCCACAATTCTACAAGCTTTATTCATAACTTTCAGCTTACGCAAACGAAGACCTCATTCATCTTTCAAACTTTAATAAAAATTTATAATTGCTTAAACTCAATAAATCTTTAATGAGCCAAAAACAATTCACTAATTGTTAGAATAAAAAATAATAAATAACATATAATATCTTATTCCTTTGTATTTAAAGAATTGTAAAAAGGGAAAAACTCATATTCCTTACCACTTTGAGCAATTTATTGTTGTGTTAGTTGTCTATTTTATCACATGGAGTAATTCTAACATCGCATTAGACTTGTTTGCATTTATTTCACCTATTGTCAAATTGGATAATGGATTTTGTTGAAGTATTGCCTTGAAATTGTATCTCTAGGGAAGAACCATCCCTTTTACATGTCTCACAAACTTTTGACAAATATTAATCACGCTTAAGACTTAAGACTGTCATAAACTTTTGGAATCTCTGCATAGTACTTTCAATTTATCCAAAGTTTCAACTCTAACAAATGCGTATTCTTAATTTATTCAAAGTGTTAGAGTTAACAGTAGATAATTTTAACCGTATATAGTTTAGAGATCCTATATTCTAATTCGTCTTACAATTAAATACAGTAGAAAAGTGAACTTAGTTATACATTAATATAAAATAAATAAATAAATAAAACTATAATTAAATTTAAGTTTGTTCTGTTTTAATAAACTTTGCAATCTATACAATCTAAAAATGCATGTTAGAGAAAGAAGTCGGATTAATGTGCAACACAATAATTAGTGTAATAAACCAAATAGAACCCCACTGCTAGGTATGGCAATAAAAATGAGCGATCTTTAGCATTAAACTCCACCCCAATCTATCAGAGATGATTATTTAACATCTATCCTTAAAAGCCATAACCAAAATATCTTACTAATTTTGAATAGATAATCTTCCCATGCAAACAACTGTAGGTCCAATGGGTATTACAATTGCAAACAACTGTAGGTCCAATGGGTATTACAATTGCAAACAACTGTAAATGTAATGAAATGCACAACTTTCCCATGCAAATTGTTGGCATTCTGCAACTAATTTAAAGCAAAATAGCATGATAATCTTTATCTCAACACAACCTATTCCATTATATTACTATCAAAATTTGAGTATTCACAATGTGGCCGATAACTCAACTACTCAATAACAAAGAGTTGACATACAGAAACAACCAATAGAACCTCCACATTTGTGCAAAAGAGCACAAGTACCACGAAGTTTTAGGAGTAAACTGACAGTAATATGGCTATTTCTACAACATACTAGAGTTTGGAAGTGTAAGAATACATGGAAATGTTTTTACCATTAGATTTGTGTATGCGCAAGGACAGTAGCCAATTGATCAAACTAAAATTATTTAAGATTTTAATCTTTCTTTTCTTCCATTACTGTCCCCGTATACATACAGAAATTCAATGGCAAGGATAGTGTGCATATATAATTTTGGAAGTGTACTGCGGAAGCGGCCAATACAGATATGCAAAGTTGTGACCAAAGTACCAGACAGACAAAAGTCTAAACTAAAGTTACACAAAAGGATGCCATGGTTGAGTCAGATGTGTTGGAGAGTAACTACCATATACAGAACTAAGTTTATATGCTGTTTTCACCCAACCTTTGAAGTTCGATTACTCATGAATTATGAGTCTTCAGTAACGTCTCAAACACCATGTCAATGAATTTATCCTCCTGGCACAAGAAAATTTCATCAGTGAATAACTGTTTGGAAAGATTATACACCAGACCAAAAGAAAATTTAAGCATCCCACAGAAAGGGTAAAACAAAGCATATGTTCATCATTTCACCACCTATACATACATTCTATTTTGTAAAAAGATGGCAATTTTATTACTTCAATTCTCTTGTAAAGTAGAGGTTAAATTTAAAAATTAAAATTATAAACACAAGCAGTAAGAATTATGAAACACTATAAAAATGCATACCAAAAATCTAATATCACACTTGCAATAGAGTTTTCAACCATCAAATTTGTAAAATTCTTACTTTGTGGCCTTGCCTCTTATTTCTCAATAGCAGATCTCTCGATTTTGTTGCTAACTTACATGAAACAATCTTAATATCAATAGTTTCTTTCTTATAGAAAAAGCATTATTTTCAATGTATTTGGAAGCCTGATGGGTGCGAAAAAAAAAAAAAAAAAAAAAAATTGGCCGCCTATGTTGTGCCCTAACTAAATTATATTATCCTTCCAACCAAAATTTTCTCTTTTAGCAATTGACAACCAGTGGGCAGTAGTTATAGCTTAAACTTATTCACCCAAAAATGGTACTAAACATTCGGAAGTGGGAATTGCTCCAATGTTAAATACCCATTGTCGGTCACAACACCAGTAGGTAGTAGTCCTTACTTCCCTCCCCACCCCCAAAAAAGACAACAACTAAATCTTATCTCATTCCCACTAAGTGGGATCGGCGCTACATGGATCAAATATCGCCATAAAGTGTTATTACCCCCAAAAGAGTAACTGAATAACAATTTACAACTTAAAAATACAATCAAATTATCAATGCTCATGCAACGGATGGAACAACACTAAAATGGAAAAAACATGAAGTACCTGAACCAGTGATATAAGTGCATCACGGACTTTATCCCTGCTGATAACCGGTCTATTTAGCATGGAGATAGAAAGAGGGGTAAGAGAAGGAGGACTAGGTGGTGGGAAGGGTTGAAGCAGTGGAGTGCCATATTCGTGTGGCAGATTCTGGGAATGATGAACAGCCGCACTAGGTGGCACAGGTGAAGAAACAGGTGGAATTAATGGTAATAAAGGGTTGGGTGCAAGAAAATTGGAAGGTTTAACAAGATTCGTAACCGGATTGCCACTGTTAATTCTTTCAAAAGAAGTAGACGGCATTTGAAGAGAATGTACAGGAGGCAAAAAAACACCGGGAACAGTAGAATTGACACTCGCAGAATGGTAGGGCTGCTGAAAACTATCTACATTAGAAGCATAAGGTCCAGCAAACTTAGGTGCCTGCAACAATTGAAATCAAAGGTTTCTAAAGCCAGAGACATCTATAATCATAAAATCAAAATCCAAACTTAAAATTGACATTGATAAAGTATCCAGCAAAAAGCCATAAAAAATTGATATGCAGCTAATGGCATACATTGAAGAAATTTTTCAATACAGAATCTCCAACAGCATCAGTTGCAGTAGCCGCAGCTGAAGATGACTCTACAGGGCTTTTGGTTATGAGTGACACTAGGTCATGTTCCTGAAACTCACTACTGCGTATAAAAACATCAGGCATAACATGCAATAGTAATTAAGTTGGGGTATCAAATATATAGACAGTTTGAAGTTTGTACAAGCACAATCAACTGTCATGAATGATTGACCTTCTCATTGAATACTTTTATCAAATGAAGTTGTTTTCCGGTTTGAAATCACAAGTTTCATCACAAACAGAATAACAAAAATATTGTTGTTTTGAATCATTTAACATGTACGCAGCAGGCAACGCATTGGGATAAAATGTAACATTTAAGAAGTTAAAGCACCGTGCATACTATTCCGAGAGATAGAAACAGAAACAACTTAAAGTTATTACAAACATTCAAAAAATCCTGACCTTTTGTTAGAAGGCACTGTCGTATTTGAAGGCTCCTTTGGGTGTGCAGTAAGAATCCTGCAAATTTGATTTTGCAAAAATATACATTTATATTAGTAGCAAATAACCATCCTGCATTTTTTATTACATGGCATAAACAGACATGGAAAACTAACATACCTATTAAAGAGATTTGCAACTTCTTCAGATTCTTCTGCATTATAAAACCATATACCATTAACTTCTTGCGACGCATTCCGATATAACAAGTATGGATTTTTAAGTTCATACTCAAAATCCAATAGATTCTCCACTAGATTTTCTGCCATAACAAACATCACAGAAAGTGGTCAAATCAAATAGGGAATGGATGACACAGATTCAGACATACACACAACCGACGCAGAGAGCAGGGACAGTAAAACTGTTTGATGCAGAAAGTAGTAAATATATTTCATAGTGACGATAATTAATTTAGAAGAAATCAGCAGACAATAACATCAAAGATAAACTGTTTGATTGATTACCTATCATGGAATTAATATTAAGCAGTAACTACATTTGGATATTATTAGTTCAGGAATTAAGATTTGCGCAGCAATGGCAACAATAACAAGTTCATTAGGTTTCAATTTAACGCAATCAGCAAAACAGTAAAACATGATCTTATACAAATATAAAGGATCTTTATACCAAAACTGAAGAACAGTAAAATTTCAACAAATCTGAACCTGTATTTCTGCGATTCATAACGATAAACTGAAACTGCGGTTGAGCATTCCTGAACAAAAATCAGAATAACCGATTCAAGATCCAAGTGAATAACAATGCAAGAGAAAGAAAGCATAGAAATATATTATACCTCTTGACGACAAACAGAGATCCTTCAACATCTTTGCGACTCCACTGACTGGTTTCGATGTTGAAATCGTAGAACGAGACGTGCGCGGCGGTGAAGAGAATCTCGTCGATGAATGGATCCATTCGTTGGAGAACAGTGAGATTGAGCAACTTGGTGCTGCTCTGATCGAGATTCGGCGTCAATTTCTTCGTCTGAGACATTGAATTTCAGTTCTAAACCCTCGCTGATATGAATTTGACTCGAGAAGAAGAGAAGAAGAAAAGAATCTTGACTTGGTTGTTACGAGAAGAAATCAAGAATTGAGTAGTCTCACTCACTGCGAACCAATAACCTAACTTGATTCAACTGATGAATGACTGAAATCAAAGTTGAATCTACTTCGACCGAAAATGCTCGCCCCATTGACGTGTATATATTTTTTCTTTTTATATGACATTCTTATAAATTTTAATAGAGATTAATTATTATACTCCGTCCGTTATGTGTAAAAAAAATTACACTGTCGATTCATCACTATTATTCATTTGTATTATTTTATAGATTTTTAACATAAAAGTTAAATTTATTTTAATATCCAACATCTAGGATGAACTGACGGTGTAAAATCTCTTTATCCTGTCAGTGTATTTCAATTAAATCCATTTTAATATTTTCTTTGTTCATTTCTAAGTGTCTCTTTTTTTTTTTTAAATTATTATTTTTTAATTGTCAGTTATAAAATTTAAGGTAGTATTAATTGTATTTTGTAAAAATTAATTTTAAATAATTATTATACAGACAAAAAATAATGTAATAAATAATTAAGGATATTATAGATAAAAGAAAAATTGTTGTTGAAAATGTAACAATAATGATTAACTTTTTTGGTATGTGTAAAAAATAAAAATAAAATAACACTTGAAAAGGAACGGAAAGAGTATTTTTTTTTATAAATTACTTTTTAAATTATATAAAACTTTTAAGAAGATTTTTTTAGGGTGAATGGACAATTATCGATATTTTTTGTTGTGAATCTTAAGGAGTCACTACTGTGATAGAAAGGAACTTATGGAAATTTTTTTGAATGAGAAAAACAATTTCTACAAAAGGTTGTAATGAATGAGAAGCTTTTTCAGTAAGTGTGTATTTCTTGGAAAGAATGTGGATTATTATTTGATGAAAGATAGGTTGAATAAGATGTGGAAATTTATTGGAGGTTTTGAGATCATGGACGTTGACAATGGTTTCTTTATGGTCAAGTGTGAACTGCTCGCAGATAGGGAGAAAATTGTGTGAGAAGGTCTGTGGATGTTGTTTGACCATTATTTAGCAGTGACTCGATGGAATCCAAACTTTACATCTCCTCTCACAAAGGTGGAGAAGACTATGGTTTGAATTTAATTTATAGGGTTTAACGTATTCTATTATGATGAAAGTGTCATTCTTGGTTTGACATATATTATGGATACTCGTGTTAAGATAATACTAACACCTTGAATGTGGAAAGGGGAAATTTTGCGAGAATTTGTGTGGAAGTAGTTAACATGGTGTATTATCTTATCAACAGGTCACCATTGAGGTTCATTTGATGGGAAGGTTGTAGATAAGGTATGGACAGGTAATCATATTGATTTTGAAAACATAAGGATTTTGGGTGTCCATGTTATGTGCATATATCCAGTGAAGATCGATCCAAACTTGATTCAAAGTAGTCGAACAAGTGCGTCTTCGTGGGTTATGCAAAAGGTGTTGTTAAAATACAAGAGACTGAGAGACATTTGAAAAAAAAACGTGTGTATAAAAAGCATTACATAGATTGTATTATATTGAGAGAAATTTACAACTAATTACATGTTATAGTCGATGTGGGACTATCTACATACAAATATTTTTAACAATATAAACAAATATCAACACTCCTCCTCAAGCTTGAGCATATAAGTCAAATGCACCTAGCTTGTCGCATATAATTAGTTTTGGAACTTCGCATGGATTTTGTAAACACATATGCCAATTGATCATTAGAGTGACAAAGTTTATGACAATGTCGTCTGATTCAATTTTCTCTCTAACAAAGTGTCAGTCTATCTCAATTGTTTGACCCTCTCACGGAAGACTGAATTTGAAGCAATGTGCAATGCAACTTGATTATCATAAATAAGTGTCATTGGTTTTGCTTGTTCAATTTAAAGTTCCTTGAGTAATTGCTTTAACCAAATGAGTCACATGTTGCCACTATCATGGCCATATACTCTACCTTGATGCTTGATCTTCCACCTACATTTTGTTTATTAATTTTACATGATATAGGATTTCCTCCAACAATGGCATAATACTCAAAGGTGGATTGTCTATAAATGGATGACCTTGCCCCAAACAACATCGGAGTATCCAACTATCTAATGTCCTCTATCTTCATATATGAAACCTTTTCTTAGAGCACATTTGATGTATCTCATAATCCTGATAACATCATCCATGTGTTCATGGCAAGTAGAATTTAAGAACTGGCTTACCATACTAATTGCAAAAAAAATGTTTGGATGAGTGACCGTAAGATAATTCAACTTTCCAACCAATTTGTTATTCTTGGGTTAGATAGAGGCTCCCTTGATTTGGTAGTGATGACTTCTCGGCAAGTGTACTGATATTGTCGCAGTAATAAAATATTGAACCCATGGGGACTGCTTTTTAATAAGACAAAAAGTGTGCAATGCGTAGAAAATAGTAAATGGGGGTTCAGATTTCACATCAAAAATAACAAAGAGTTCAAACAGAATTATAGAAGCGATCAGGTTATGTATAGAATCCTCTATTTAATTATTGTTGATGTTTGATGTCTTACATGTATAATCTCATCACTATAATCCCACGGTGAATTAACAAAACCGATATAACCAATCCTCTGCGATATAGCTCATTAATCACTACTTGAAGTTTCTTATCCCTGGTCCACTAACGTAAGCAGGATTAGGTGATGCAACAAAGCGTTAATTCACTAGCTATTACTCGGGATTTTCTATTCCTAGTTAACCAGCGTAAGCATGACAACTGCCATAGGTCCAACACATAAATTAATGGTCAGTATTCCCTATGTGCCCAAAATCAGATGAAAAAAGTATCTCACATAGAAAGCATTACGAACAAGAAATAATTGAATAGAATTATAGATTAAAGCATTCATGCAAAGTCAAATCAACATATTGCCCAATAATATTGAAATAGGTTCGTCAAAATACAACCTAACCTAGAGGAATTTAGCTACTCATAATTCAAAATAAAATACCTAAAACAATTAAGGAGAATTATAAATAAGATCCCTTGAAGGATTGTCCTCCAATGACTCCAAATGCTCTCGAAAAACACTTTTGATGCTGCAAAATCGTACTCTCTATGCCAAAAGTTCGTAACCCTTGAGAAATTGTAGGAAATGCCTTTTAATAGCCTTTAGAATGAACCAGAATGCGTCAGAAAAGCCCAAAAAAATGAGTCATCGTGCTCGCGATACATCTTTTATGTCCCTATCGCGTGCGCGATGTTGCGCGTGATTGTTTCAGTGGTTGCATGCTTTTGCTCCCTTTTCACCTGATTTTTCACTAAGTCCAAATTCTCCACACTTAGCTATTTTTTCCTCATTCTTTGATCTTTATTCTTCAATTTGCTCCTTGTTTACTTGTTTTGATCCGTTTCTTCATCCAAATTCATGCAATGACAGATTGTCATCACAACCCCAAACTTGAATTCTTGTTTATCCTTAAGTAACTTGCATGCAACTGCACATTTCAATATAAACAAGTCACGCAATAAAAATTGAACATCACCATATAATTTTTTCTTTACCTGACCATCATTCTAGCTTTCAACTTCTATCTGACAAATTAAAAAAAAAACCTCAAACTTTGACGAGTATTCAACATGTCTCTCATCTCACCATGACTCACTCAATGAATAAGGTAATCTCCTAATCAACATGCAAAATAGTTTATGATTAGCTTGATCGTGTTCTAATAGAATTCATCATAGAAATCAAAACACACACATTTGAGGACTTTTAAGGTTGTATCTAGGCTTATGTTCGGGTATGATATTTTTGTTATAGTATGTTTAAACCTTTGGAGTTAGATACCTAATTCTCCTTCTATCATTATACCCCTTTGTTTCTTCTTGATGGTACTAGATACTTTTCTATTGTTGTCTTTATTATGCTTGGCATTCTTTTACTTCTTTTTTTTGAAGAAGTGTCTTTTTCCACTTCTTATTTTTTACATTTTTTTTAATTTTGACCAATTTTCTCTAGTATCCCAACCCTAAACTTAAAAATTTGCTCACTTCCAAAAGCAACCCTAAAATTAATATTTTTCATACCACTTAGGAACTTAAATTTTACCTAACTACAAAGAGAGGGTGGAAAGATAAGATCTTTCAAGTCATACGGCTAAATATTAAGGCTAAGTCACTGAAGGAAAGACTAAGCTCAAAGTGATTAAAAACATACATACCTTAGTGTGTGTTAATCAATCAAGACAAATCTAATCGAAAATAGTTTAAACCAGATAAAACAATAATGCATGGATACACTCAATAAGAAATAATAGTGAACAATGAAATTTATTTTGCTCAAACCTTACTATTTGATAAATAATACTGAACACTGAAATTTATTTTCCTCATTCTTTGGTTTTTCTTCTTTAATTTTGTTCCTCTTTAACTTGTTTTGATCCATTTCTTTGGCGAATTCATGCAATGACAGATTGTCATTAGATAGGAGTTTAACACTTGGATTCATATGAGTATTAGCTGGTTTAGTGTTCAACAAAAATGTTTCTTCCAAAATATATATAGCATATTTTCGCTAAGAAATCACCAAACTATATTTAGATTGGGCTACCTCAATATCCAAAAAATAGTGGAGTTTACCAAGGTCATTAGTCTGAAATAGACTCGAGAGATTTTGTTTTACCTGGAGTATTCTCTGTTGATCGCTACCAATTATGACAATATCATCTACATACACAATAAGATAGATTGACTCTTGGACTGAGTGACGATAAAACACATAATGGTCAACTTCACTATGGACCATATAGAATTGTTTGGATACAGTGTTGAATATGCCAAATCAAGCTCCTGGAGATTGCTTAAGATTATAAACAGACATGTGTAGCCTACAGACCATAGTCGATGACTCCCCATGAACAAGAAATATAGGTAATTGCTTCATATATACTTCCTATTCGATATCACCATGTAAAAATGAAAATTTGATGTCCAATTGATGATGAGGTCAATACCGAATGACTACAATGGTGAGAAGAAGTCTAACTGATGCCATCTTGGCTACAGGCGAGAAAGTATCACTATAATCAAACCTAAAAATCCGAGTGTATCCTTTGGCTACCAAGAGAGCTTTAAATCGACCAATATTACCATCGGGTGCAACCTTCATTGTATAAAGCCAACCCAACCTACCAAATATTTTTTAGAGGGAAGAGGAATTAGTTCCCAAGTACAATTGCTTTAAAGAGCACACATCTCATCAATCATTTCTTACATCCACTCAGGGTGAGATAACGATACACCTGGAGTTTTAGGAATAGAAATATAAGACAAAGAAGACAAGCAAGTATAATGCAAATGGGAAAGACGATGATAACATAAATCAATATAATATGGAGAATGATTTCATGTTTGATGTATAGCTTTTTGAAGGGCAATCAAAAGATTGGACTCGGGTTGTAGGATCAGATTTGGTGATGGCAGGGGCATCAGAGGAGAGTCTGTCATGACCTCAGAGACAAGTACGACCTCATGGACATATACGATAAACGTTGGGTGACAATGCTAATATGTTTGAAGTGGTCTAGAAAGGGGGTCAACTATAGTAATATCTAGTGGGTTAGGATCTATAGATTGATGGGGAACAATGTTAGATGGGGCATTGGTAACTTCCAGAAGGGGTGTGGGAGTACTTTCCTTAAGGGGTTCTAGAGTTATGTGGTTGGACTTGAAATATGGAACAAAATCGAAGAAGGTAACATCGGGAAATATGAGGTATCATTGTAAAGTAGGTGAATAGTAATGATAACCTTTTTGGGATTGATGATAACCAAGAAAGACACACTTTAGTGATCGAGCTGATAGTTTATCAAGTCCAGGAGAGAGATTGTGTATAAAACATGTAGCCCTGAAGACTCATAGAGGAATATGATGAAGGGGGATGGGGAAAAGGATTGAATAAGATATTTTATTATTAGGGACAAATGAGGCCATGTGATTTTTAAGGTAACATGGCGCTAGCACAACATCCCCCTAAAATCGAAGTGGAACATTACCATGGAGAAGTAGGGTCAGAGTGGTTTCTACGAGATGCCGATTTTTGTATTCAGCTATCCCATTTTGTTGAGGTGTATGAGGGAAATATGTTTAGCGGAGAATACCATTGCATGACATAAAATTTTAAAATTGTTGGGATAAATATTCACGGGCATTGTCACTTCTTAAGGTACAAATAGACACGTTAAATTGGACTCTTATTTCTCGATAAAATTATTCAAAAATAGAAAGAAAAAAATATATCTATTCTTAGTTAAAAATAACCACGTGCAACATGTAAAATAATCAATAAATGTTACAAAATACCTATACTCAAGAGTATAGGCAGCTAGGCGCCCTAAACATCAGAGTGAACTAAAGTAAAAGGGGACGAAATCCATTTATTGACTCGGCCGGGAAAGTGACTATGAGTGTGTTTCTCTAATTGACATGACTTATAATGTAAATTATATAACTTTCATAAACTTGGAACCAACTTTTGTAATTTGGGAAGACCTGGATGACCTAACTGAGCATGTCTTAGATGACACATAAAGGTAGTAAAGTCCCTGAGACTCACATCTGACACCAATCTTCAGTCTCGAACTCTTATCCTGCAGGGTATAATTAATGTTAGTGAAGATGACAATACAATCAAGAGAATGAGTAAAACGACTAACTGGAAGTAAATTAAATGGAAAATTAGGTACATAGATAACATAAGTAGCAAAGAGAGAAGGTAGAATTTGAACACTACCAATTCCTTCGAATTGGATTTGAGAACCATTGGCAAAAGTTATAGTAGGTAAAAAACCAGAGGTAGAGAGGGAAGGGGAAAGACCTTTATTATCAATAACATGATTAGATACACCATAATCAAGGACCCAAGGGGCAAGAGAAGATGATTGAGAGAGACAAACAAATGAATTACCAATATGTGCAATTGAAGTAGTAGAACCAGGGTTCTGATTATTCTGAAACCACCTGATGAAATCATTGTAGGATGACGTAGAGCTCTAAAGAGAAAGTGAGGTCTGAAGAGTGTTTGAATGATCATTCTGAGTTGTATTCACCTGGCGTGGAGGTCTGCCATGCAACTTCCAACAACATTCAATAGTATGTCTAAGTCGGTTGCAATGTTCACACTTGGGACGAGGTCTAGAGTTGGATGACCCTCCTCGAATGCAATTCTGATTGTTGTCAAGGAACACAGGGGCAGTAGTGTCACCTAGTGGAACTTTGGTAAACGAGAAAGAATTGGTGTCTCCCATGGCTTAAAAATAAAGTTGGGGGGTGAAATAAGGGTTATTTAAACTTGAGCACGATTTTCCGTGAGTTGAAAATAAAACTTAGACTTGATTAGGAACAAGTGCGGGAAGGTGGGTGGCATGCTGGAAAAATCGTCAGGATCGACGGAGAAGCTTATGTCAGTAGGGTTGTGTCATACCTTAATTTTCCCCCTTATTCAATAAATCAATATATTCATCATGTCATTTGCATCACCTGCATAGCATAACATGCATTGCATCTCACATAATGCTTAAAATGTTGACAAAAATAAATTTTCGGATATACAAACATACCAGTTGAATCAATTATCGACTGTGTATAACATTAGCGGGTGGAAAGTTTCAAAATCGAGTTTACAGACGTTAGTGTTATTGATATATGGTTCGTGTAGTTTAACCTGGTATGCTCGTTTTATTTTTTCGACTACTTTTTTCAGTCGCATTTTGATAAACCTGAGCCTTTTTTAACTGATCATTTTAGTGTATGTATTTTAATTTTTCGAGCATTTTTGCGCTCGATTTTATTCATTTTAAGTCATTTTATTTTTGTATTTTTACCAAAATATGGAGGAAAAATAATTAGATTTCTAAAATAGTTAATTTGATTTGATTTTGTTTGATTATATTTGTTTGATTTTTTGTGTCTTTTAATTTCTAATATTGTTTTAATCACTAAAGGTATTCAATGGGTCTTTTAGGTATTGTGTTCAATTAGTAATCCTAACATATAATGGTATAAATGGATAAGTTTGTGAGACTTAAAAGAAGGGAACCATGTAATTAATCTAGGCGACGCGTTCGGATTGAAGTAGAATTGATTTTTGCAAAGTTCATAAAAAAGGGGACCGTGTTGACAACTCATGGTGAATGGGTTAAGACATTTTTAGCAAAAATCTCTCAATTTGGAATAAGGTGAAAATGTGATATAAGGAAAAAGGATGAGTTTCATGTGGTAGAAAAAAGGAATTTTCTTCATAAAAGGTACAACAACTCAGGCCATTAGATACCCAATATAACAAACTCTCACCAATTAATTATCACTTCACGTACACCTCTCTCTCACTTTTCCCTCAGTCATTCTTCTTCAACCGAAAATAATCTCTCAATAATCTCAGTCAACCATTGTTCCTCCATCTTATTCCTTGGGGATACATCACACTTCTCTCTATTAATCAATATCACCATATGTTTTAACCTTCTTCAACCACCTCCATGAAAACCCACACAAATCGTCCTCACTGAAACTCGCCTCCCTCCACCTTAGCAGCACCATACACCACCCTTAAATCATTTCTTTCTCCCTCGTATCTCATCTCTCCATCGTCGGATATCCCTTACCGTCCAACTCTCTACCCTCATTGCTGCTTATGACGCCATAACCAGCGTGTTCACAACATTTCTCCATCACAACATAACAAACCGTGACATACTCGTCCTTCTTCTTCCATGCAAAACCTCCACCATCAACAACCTTCTTTCGTCGTGACCTAACCATTGTACTAGCCAACACCATGTAACACCCAACTTCACATCAACAACACATTGTCTACTCCAATAACTCATGACCTCTATAAAACTCGCCACTATAAAACCACTTATCCCAACCCCACCGACCGTTCTGAACCACCAATAAAAACATAGGTACAACTCAACTTTGTTTCTTATAAACCGCTATGATACAAACAACAACAACATCTCAGCAGCTTGGCTCATGACTCAAGGACATCACAATAGCACGATTCGACAATGACGCTCACATCGAACAACACAGCGATAACGCATTCCCTTCTGTTTCTCTTATTGTCTTGCTTATGTTTGTGATGATGAAATGATGTTTTTTCCAGTTTATTTTGTTTACGTTTGAGGAATTTGTGATGGAAGTTTTGTTTCTGTTTTACTGTGATAGAGGAAGTGACCTGAAGAAGAACTATTGTGAAGTTTTTGTTTTTTTTGTTTTTTTTGTTTTTTATGGATTTAAGTTTTTCTTTACTTTAAATTTTATCATTATTATTATTATTATTATTATTATTATTATTATTATTATTATTATTATTATTAACTTTAAGAAAAATTTAATATTTTGGCAATTGCCATGTTGATTTAGGCCCATCGGTATATACCCTTTTTCATTATTCTTAATCTTAATTTAATTGGTGAAGGTTATAAGTGCTTAGAATTTGGTATTGGGCCTAGCTAGGGGTCAATTTGTTTGCACCCTATATTCTATGATAACACCCCTCCATTTTTGTTTTGTTTGGTTTAATTAATTTCAATTGATAGTTGAATCGATTAGATTATTTGTTTATAGGTTTTGACTGGATGTTGTTGTTAGCTTTTGAACACTGTGAATAATTTGTAAATATGTAAGACACTTTTGGTTGTTACTACCTTTTATTGCATTGCGATATTGGACTAAAAATTTAATTTAACATTCGAAAACTGTTTAGACACATAAATCATGTTAATCGGATTCTTATAGAGTGATTCCTATATGATTTCACTTTAAGTTTGCTTAACATAATACTAAGTTCAGTTTGCTTTCAAATTTGGTTGGTTTCCGGTCTCGTGGCTTACTCTTGGGCCTTCTTACAATGAACCCTTTATTATTTATGTTCACTTGTATATTGAGTTGAAATTTAATCACTTTATTATATCCCCATCCGATAAAATGTACCCCAATTCCCATGATGTGTAATAATTTTACCACTTTCATTTATTTTGTTTTGATTACGTTTAGTTAACTGTTAATTCAATATTAGCGTAAAACTAACTCTTTTAAAAAAGAACAAAAAAAAAACACTTGATCCAACGTCGAGTATTTTTCTCAAATTAAACCACTTCAATCCACTTCCATTATTCCAATTTCTTAACACTTCATTTTCAAACCCTCCAATCACTTCAAACCATTTTCATAATAATTTGCATCACAAATAAAATGTTTGATCCAACATCAAGCTCCTTTCTCAAGCAAAGCAAAAATGACTAATAAAAAGCCTTTGACCTTTTTCATAACAAAATGGTAGGAAAGAACTACCTTGATGAAAGGTTCATACATAGTCTCGAGTGTTAGACCCAAGTTCTAAGAGTTTGCAAGTCATAAATACCCTACTTTCAACCCAAAAACAATCCAACCAATCAAACTCTTTTCTCGCCGTCGTGCGATCTTCAAAAACCTTTTCACAAACGAAAGATAATTTCATCTCGATACAATCAAAACAATGCTTCATCCATAAATATGAGAGTTGAGATAAGTGGTATTTTCCCGTGAATGTTTATATGTAGAAATCCATTCAATATGGTGCAAATAACCGCTCCTCTAAACCGTTTAGGGTAAGCAATATTTTTCTGTCGATTATGACAAAATAGCTTTCACTAAGATCGACCAATAAACAAACATTTTCTACCCAGAACTACGTAGCCTTGAGTTCTTCATTGCACCCGGAGATACGTAGGAGCGAGATTCAAAGTCTCGTCAGACACCCTATTAAAAAATAAATCATTTTGTCATATTCTCTCCCCTCTTAATAACTTGGGAAGCCTAACATTTATAAGTTAATACTGAACGCATACAACTAACCAAATGGTTCTCATTAAGTACAACAGACATGAGGGGTGATAATACCTTCTCCTTGCGTAATCGACTCCTAAACCCTGATTTAGTTGTGACGGCCATAATCATTGTTGTTCATTTTAGGGATTTTATTGACATTTTCTCTTTCCCTATTTTAGAATAAATAAAGTTCGGTGACGACTATGTTCAATCCATCCCGCGAGCGTGCGATTGCGCTTCGTGAGCGTCATGTTCTCATTTTTCGAGGTACGACAGGTTGGTTTGCCGAAAGGTCGTTGGGAATAAATTTCAGTTCTAAACAAATTTGACTCAAGGAGAAGAAAAGAATCTTGACTTGGTTGTTATAAGAAGAAATCAAGAATTGAGTAGTCTCACTCACAACGAACCAATAACCTAACTTTATTCAACTAACGAATGAATGAAAATCAAAGTTGAATCTAGTTTAACCAAAAATCCCCACACCATTAATGTGTGTGTGTGTGTGTGTGTATATATATATATATATATATATATATATATATATATATATATATATATATATATATATATATATATATATATATATATATATATATATATATATATATATATATATATATGACATTCTTATAAATTATAATATTATTTTGTATTTTTATTTCAATTTTTTGACAAATTATATAAAACTTTTGAGAAGGTTTTTTTTTATAGTGCACAAGCAATTATCAGTATTTTTGGTTGTGAATGTCAAGGAGTCACTACTGTGATTAAAAAGGGATCTATGAAAGTATCTCTTGAAGGAGGAAACTTATTGCTACCAAAGGTCACGATGGATGAGAAGCTTTTTTAGGAACTGTGCAATCCTTGAAAGGAGGCGTTAGTCATGAAACTCTTTAGGAGGAATGTGGGCTATTATTTGATGAAGGATGAGTTGAATAAGATGTGGAAACTTACCGGGAGGTTTTGAGATCATGGACGTTGACAATGGTTTCTTTATTGTCAAGTGTGAATTGCTCACAGATAGAGAGAAAATTATGTCATAAGGTTCGTGAATGTTATTTGACCATTATTTAGCAGATGTTAGATAGGGAGAAATTGTGTCAAGTGATGATATGGATGATAATAGATCTGCAACAAGGTATTTATTTAATTTACACCAATTTTCATGTATATTAGATAACACTAAAAACATATTAATGTTATTACATTGTCGTTTGTCTTCATCATCAAATATTCAGAGGGGAAAAGGGTAAATTACTTATTTGTGCATCCAAAAAAGAGTATTCAAGTTGTTAAGTATGACTCATATTGTGGAAATTATTGTGGATAAGTAATTGGTGGGTGCAAGGGCTTTAGGGATATCATTGTAAATTGAACGATGGTATAACATATATTCCTTGTAACGATGTAACCCTAACTATCATACAAAAATTAAGGGAATTATAGATGCTATGTAATCACAGAGGTAGACACCATTGGTTGAACTGCATTGATAAAGATCAATCGTGTTCATTATTTTTTACTTTCATTTCTATTTAATATTTTATATTAGTTGTTGTTCTAACACAAGTATATAATAGTGTACGGAATTGGAAACCAAGTTTAAATGAATCATATTAATATTGTCATTAAAATAAATTATAAAAATATATGGAACTGAAATGGTATATTAACATGATAAGTGGTGTGATATGTTGGACATGATACTCCAAACACAATAGAGGGTTGAATTGTGTTCGATTCAAAAATCTATTTAAAAAAACATTTTATGAAAACAAAGTTGAAAACCATTTTATAAAATGAACAGAGAAAAAGTATCGAAAATAAAGAAAACAGATTTGTCGCAAATAACTTATTGAAAAAATAAATAGTTAAGGAATAAGAGAAAACACCGGAATTATAGAGGTTAGTTCTTAATGAAGTGACCTAGTCATCTCTCCCATAATTCTTTTTAAGAGTTTCCACTATCTTGAGAGCTTTTATCAGGATATACCCACTAACCTCCTTTTACAAGGATTGGAGTTTTTCAATGGCTAACTTCCTAACCAACAACAAACTGAGTTTTAAGTACGGAGACCTCCACAACCAACTGAGAGATTTCAGTATAGGCTAAACTCAAGAACCAATAGAAAGCTCTTAATGAACGAATAACCTCACAAGCCTATTAAGAGTTTTAACTATAGAGATTTCCCCGACCAAATACATGTTTTACTTTGTTTACCTCAACATCCATACAAGATATTTAAATGGTTTAGATCACAACCAAACACCACTTTCTTACAAGGAAAAATTGCACAAGAGATAATACACTCTTGAGCAATTTACAAATTTCCTCCACACCAGAAACAATGATCCTCACAAAGCAAATGTTCACTATCAAAGCACTAAGGAAAAACTAAAGTGGGAGAATGAGATATTTGTAGAAAAAGAGTAAAGAGTGAGAAAGAGGGATAAAAACCCATTTTTGGATTATTTTAAATGATAGGGGAGCCCTCCATTTATAGGCCAAAGCATGGTGTAAATTTGGAAAGAATCCATGGACTAATTAAGCCTCATAATCGATTACGTCAAAGGCATAATCAATTATGCTACCAAAAAATGGAAGGTTTTGATTACAAGTTATTTCCAATCATTTAATGGACCTCTCGAGTCAATTTTAGGGGTTACAAAATAAAATAATCGATTACTTCCAAGGCTTAATTGATTATTACTTTGAAAAACATGCTTTTAACTTATCAGGCAGTTCCCTAATCAATTGGCTAAGCTTTTAAAACATTTTTAGTAATTTTATAAAATCAAGATAGTCTTCTCAATAGGCTTAAGTGTCTGTGTGTATACGTGTGTGTGTGTATGTGTGTGTGTGTGTGTTTGTGTGTGTGTGTGTGTGTGTATGTGTGTGTGTGTATGTGTGTGTGTGTGTATGTGTATGTATCTGCATGCATGTGTGTGTGTGTGTATGTGTGTGTGTAATTTTTCCTTAGTAAAATTGATAATTCTTCTTATACCTTTACATACAGTGATCACTCGACACATACATGTGAGCGTTAACACTTCCTCTCTTTCACAATTGTGAAGCTTTTAGTACCTTGTTACATTATTGTAGCGGGAAATTCATGATCATCAAGCTATTGACAAGCTAGAGATCAATTAACAAGAGTCGCCACCGCGCTTTTATTGTTTCCAAGGGAAAAGGGAAAAGTACGAACAAAACCCAAATAGTAAGAAGTTTTCAAATAAAAACTAATAAAAATCAGAGATCACAGGTAAGGGGGTTGGTTACACAGAGGGAAGGTGTTAGCACCCAAAGTGTCCTAGGTACTCCTAGGGAGCCCTTTTTGTGTGCATATGTATTTTGTATAAAGTGATGTTTACAAACAAATAGAATGGGGGGAATGAGAAAATAATTCATTAATTATATTTTTGTGTTTGACAAGACATTCGGTCTTGTGCCTACGTACCAACATAAAAATGAGGGATCAAAACCTCGTAGTTCGTGCTAAAAATTTCAAAATGGATGCGTTGATTTTAACAAAATTTAAGTTTGAAGGGCACAAAGGCCTAAAATGGTTTGGATGAGTTAGTTCTTTTTGGCTTTTTGAAAGTTTAAGTCAAGTATAGTTAAGTTTATTTACAAGTCTGATTCATGAAAATGAGTTTGAAAATGCAATGGCATAAGGCCAAAGTTTCTATCTTTTTTGAAAGTGGTCAAAGTTTAGAACAAAAGTAGTTCACACAAAGAAGGTTTTGAAAATGGAGGGAGAGATTTTGAAATTAAAGAAATGGGGAGAAGATGAAGAGACTACCCTATGTACAAAATTTAAAAGTTTAGAGTTGAAAAGATCTGACCAAATGGGTAGCAATCCAATAGACAAAAAATGTCAATAGAAACCCAGAATTCCCTTGGACTTTTAGATTCAAGAAACACACAAATGCACAATTATAATATCTTGAAGAGCAAGGCATCAAATAAAGATGGCCTTATCCAAGCTTATCCACTTCATGATCTTCTTCAAAAATATCCCATGTAACAAATGAATTCCACAAGTCATAGGTTCAAAATGGAAGCTTCACAATGATCATGTTGTAGATGAATCTTAGAGAAGTCTTCAAAGATGTATCAGATGAAGTTCAAATTATAAGGACTTGGTTCTTTAACAAGTTGGCATTGGCCAAGTCCTTTTAGCTTAGGGAGATTGCCTAGATTCTAAGCCCATTTGTTCAAGATCAAACCAACAGTCCACTCAAAAGTTTTTTAGGGTTCTTGTTTTCATTATGTACATTAATTGGTCAAAGACCACACAAACAAGCAAAGTATATACAAGCAAAATATATCACACAATATGGTACAAATGGACAAAGTGAAAATTGCATTATCATAAACAATTAGAATGATATGTATAATGGCAAATGAAGTAAAGTGCTAAAAGTAAATTGCATTAAAGTAAAGGCTTTAAGTTAAAAGTCAATAGTTAGTAAGTTAGAGGTTAGTTTTGTTTTGCTTTTGCTTTTTTCAAGACATTCTTTGGAGAACACTCAACCCACTTATCACAAGCATGGATCCTTGAACCAAAACATCTTCCAAAGGAAGGAAAGAAGACCAAGTTTCCACACAATACCATGAAAGAGGGGAAACTTACAATCTCACTAACTATAATGCGTATGCTTTTTGTGTCACAAATTTAGCGCTTTGTTAAGCAATCGTAGTTGGACTTATGTAGAAGTCACAACTATTTGAGGTCGGGCAATAGAATTTTGGTGTTAATGTATGTTGGAGATATAGTATCATGGAGAAGAGATAACATTCAACAGTGTCGGAGGAACATGAATCTTATCAACATAAATTTGACACTTGTGGCATTTCTTCACAAATTTGCAACAGTCAGATTCCATTGTCAGCCAATAGTAACCTGCTCGCAACACCTTCTTCGCCATTGCATGTCCATTGGAATGAGTACCAAAGGAACCTTCATGCACTTCGGTCATCAACAAGTCCGCTTTGTGTCTATCCACGCATCTGAACAAAACCATGTCGAAGTTTCTCTTGTACAGTATATCACCATTCAAGTAGAAATTACCGGCTAATCTTCTCAAAGTCTTCTTATCTTTCAAAGATGCCCCAGGCGGGTAAATCTGACTTTGAAGGAAACATTTGATGTCATAATACCACGGCTTCTCGTCTTTGATCTCTTCAACAACAAACAAATGAGCTGGCCTATCAAGACGCATCACTGATAAATTGGGAACTTCATTCCAATACTTCATTACAATCATTGACGCCAACGTTGCAAGAGCATCTGCCATCTGGTTCTCATCTCGAGGGATATGATGAAATTCAACCTTGGTAAAGAAAGTTGAAATCCTCCTCGCATAATCTCTATATGGTATCAAACCGGGTTGATTTGTCTCCCATTCTCCTTTGATCTGATTCACAACCAAAGTGGAATCACCGAAGACATCCAAATACTTGATTATGAGATTCATGGCCTCTTCAAGCCCCATAATGCAAGCTTCATATTCTGCCATGTTATTTGTACACTTGAAAGTAAATTTAGCTGTAAATGGTAGATACGTGCCTTAAGGAGTAATAATCACTGCCCTAATGCCATTTCCATATTGATTGACAGCTCCATCAAATATCATGCCCCAACGGGAACCAGGTTCTGGCCCTTCTTCTAACAATGGTTCATCACAATCTTTCATTTTCAAGTACAAAATCTCTTCATCAGGAAAATCATACTGTACTGACTGATAATCTTCAATTGGTTGGTGAGCCAAATGGTCAGCCGAGATACTACCTTTGATCGCTTTTTGAGATCGGTATTCAATATCATACTCTGATAACAACATCTGCCAACGGGAAATCCTCCCAGTTAAAGCAGGCTTCTCAAATATATACTTGATTGGATCCATTTTGGATATCAACCAAGTGGTATGATTCAACATATATTGACACATACGCTTAGCAGCCCAAGCCAATGTGCAACAAGTCTTCTCAAGCATAGAATACCGAGTCTCACAATCGGTGAACTTCTTACTGAGGTAGTAGATTGCAAATTCTTTCTTCCTAGTCTCATTTTACTGACCAAGTATACAACTCATACTATCTTCGAGCACAGTTAGATATATGATCAACAGTCTTCCTTCAACAGGTGGAGACAAAATCAGAGGTTCAAGCAAATATTCCTTGATACTATCAAATTCTTTTTGGCAATCTTCGGTGGACTCACAAGATTGATCTTTCCGAAGAAGCTTGAATATAGGTGCACATGTGGCAGTCATGTGGGAAATAAATCTGGAAATATAATTCAAGCAGCCGAGAAAACCTCTGACTTGCTTCTCAGTTTTTTGCGCATGCATCTCTCGTATTGCTTTGACCTTGGCAGGATCAACTTCAATACCCTTCTCACTGACAATAAAGCCCAACAACTTACCAGAACGAACACCAAAAGTAAACTTATTGGTATTCAAGCGAAGTTTATACTTCCTCAAACACTGGAATAGCTTCAACAAATGCTCAACATGTTCCTCTTCATCAATTGATTTGGCAATCATGTCATCGACATAAAATTCAATCTCTTTATGCATCATATCATGAAAAAGAGTAGTCATTGCTCTCTGGTAAGTTGCATCAGCATTCTTTAAACCGAAAGGCATCACTCTATAACAGAATGTTCCCTAGGGTGTAATGAACGTGGTCTTCTCCATATCCTCGGGTGCCATCTTAATCTGATTATATCCGAAAAATCCATCCATAAATGAAAAGACTTTGAATTTAGCAGTGTTATCTACCAACATATCAATGTGTGACAGAGGGAAATCATCTTTCAGACTGGCTTTATTCAAATCTCTATAGTCGACACACATGCGGACTTTTCCATCTTTCTTCGGTACATGCACAATATTGGCCACCCATTGCGGATACTCAACAGTCACAAGTAAACCAGCATCAATCTGCTTTTGAACTTCCTCTTTGATCTTCACAGCCATATCAGGATGCGTTCTTCTCAACTTCTGCTTGACTGGCGGGCATTCTGGCTTCAACGGCAATCTATGCTCCACAATCTCAGAATCCAAACCAGGCATGTCTTGATAGGACCAAGCAAACACATCTGAATACTCTCGAAGAAGATCAATCAACCCCTTCTTAGCATCTGGACACAGTCGAGACCCAATCTTGACTTCCTTCACATCATCTTCGGAACCCAAGTTGACTAGCTCAATCTGCTCTTCAAACGGCTGAATAATCTTTTCATCTTGCTTAAGAAGACGAGACAATTCCTCACTCACCTCTACATCACTTTCCTCTTCGGCCTCAAACACAGGGAAACCAAAATTTGGAGAAGGAGAATGATCATTGTATTCAATGGGGTTAGGAACCAACCTGCATAATGATTTGATATTTTGATTTTAGAGAAGTGAATTTGTGACCGAATATTATGCAGATGGACAATTTTATTATTTATTTATGTTTTTTTTGGTGATTACCATTTTCAGAATAAAGCAAAAAGTAAAAATAAACATCAAAGATGTGAATGAATAGAATTAATTTTATTAATGATCAATTTAAAATGCCCAAACAATGTTCACTTCTCCCTTAGGCATAGGAGAAGGATTTTAAAAATATAAAGCAATTACTTAGATCGATGCAAAATAACAGGAATATCAACGGCAGTCCAATTGTTGCATGTCCCTCCATGCGTTACAAAGTTGGTGTAGTCTTCCTCTTCATTATCCTCTAGCACAGCAGCTAAGTGTTGTTCATTGCCATGAATGAACCCTCCGCTACGGAAGCTAAGTTACATCTCTTCAAATCTAACAGCTGACGAGCCCTTCTGGAACCCCAAACCAGTTCTTCCTTTGTTCTCGGAGACCTCTACCATGCGCCCCCACTGATCAACAGGACCTTCTTCAACAATCTTCTGAGCATCTTTCAGAGAGGACATAAGTGCCCCAACTCTCTTCTCAGCAGCAACAGATAAGGCTTGGAACGGAGTTCCAACCTCATCCTCAGCTTCCACATATGAGAAATATGACATATGGCTAACTAACAGTGCCTTCTCTCCTCCCACAATCACTAGCTTTCCATTCTTGACAAATTTGAGCTTCTAGTGCAGAGTGGAGGTAACAGCCCCTGCCTCATGAATCCATGGCCTTCCCAATAAACAGTTGTAGGTCGGGTAGATATCCATTACTTGGAAAGTAATATGAAAATCACTCGGACCTATCTTGACTGGAAGGTCCACTTCACCAATTACCGTTTTGCGCGAGCCATCAAAGGCCTTGACAATCACCCCACTATACCTCATGGGAGCTCCTTAGTATGATAACTTTGACAATATTGACTTCGGAAGCACATTGAGTGGCAAACCGGTGTCAACTAGCACATTTGACAAAGCATCTTCTTTACAATTCATTGAAATATGCAAAGCCAGGTTAAGATTTCTTCCCTCCTCAGGGATTTCTTCATCGCAGAAGCTCAAATTATTGCATGAAGTGGTGTTAGCCACAATGTGATCAAACTGGTCCACAGTAACATCTTGCTCTACATATGTTTGTTCAATAACTCTCTGTAGTGCTTCTCTGTGTGCTTCAGAATTCAAAAGCAGAGACAACACTAAAATCTTCGAGGGAGTCTGGAGCAGCTGCTCAACCACATTAAATTCACTCGTTTTGATCAGTCGGAGTACCTCATCATCATCATTGGTTTTCAAATTGTTGGATCCACCAGACTTATCCTTTGAACAACCAACCGGATCTACATTAGGTATCTCCATCTTCTTACCAACAATTGTTTCTTCTAGGACCACCGACCCAAACACTCTACCACTGCGGGTCACCTTCGTTACATCAGCAATGCTCACCACCGAACTGGTCGTAGGCAACGGGACCTCTTGACCATTTTCTAACATTGTAGCATTATACTGGTATGGTATAGCCTTATCAGATGCATACGGGACTGGGCCTGCTAACCGTATTACCAACGGCGATACTGATCTTTGACTTACGTTCTTGTTACTGCTGCTATCATACTGAATTACCAAACGCTCTTGCTGTTTGAAAACGGGCACTATGACATTGACATCGTTATCTATATGACGGGATTGAACAATATGAATCATGCCTTCATCCATCAGACGCTGGATGTCCCTTTTCACTAAATCACAACCCCTTGGGTTTACACTACAAACAACATAACCATCATGGTCATGTTCATAGTCACTCACCATACATATATCTTTGTGCATCTGCACCAAAGATCTTCAGATAAACCAGACATCAAAAACTTTGAATTCACCGGGACAATCGTCCACCATATTCACTGAAGAGTTCCCATGAGCGGGCAAAGGGTTAACTTTCACATTAGGCGCGCGGTCCTCAAAGGACACCATGACACTCTTCATAAGCTTTTGCACCTCATACTTCAACGGATAACAGTTTTCAATACCATGCCCAGGTGCACCCTGATGAAAAGCACAACGAAGCTCAGGTTTGTACCACCAAGGAAGTGGCTCTGGGATCTACGGTGGGTTTCTTGGTTGAATCAAGTTTTTGAGGACCAGGGATGGATATAGTTCTGCATATGACATTGGAATCGGGTCAAAAGAGACCTTCTTCCTCTCGAAGTTCTGCTGATGCTGGTTATTGATATTGTTGTTGTTGTAGGTGTTTGTTCTTTGTTGCGGTTATTGTTGTTGATGTTGATGTTGATGTTGTGGTTGTTGTTGTTGTTGAATTGGTGTTGTTTGCTTATTAGAAAATACTGGAATAACGGATGACACTTGATGATGATGATGTTGACGGGGTGGTGGATTTCTTCTTTCTTGAGGCCTCCTCTGCCTCCCACTGGAAATTGTATTGGGTTCATTGTCCTTCCTCTTGCTGAAACTACTCCCATACTTCTTGCTCGTTGATGCCTCATCTCTTGACAAACGTCCTTCACAGACCCCCTCTTCAAGTCTCATCCCCATATTTACCATTTCGGTAAAATCACTGGGGGCACTGGCGATCATACATTCATAATAAAATGAACTCAGGGTTTTCAAAAAGATCTTTGTCATCTCTTTCTCCTCCAAAGGAGGGGTGATCTGGGCAGCCAACTCCCTCTATCTCTGCGCATATTCTTTGAAAGTCTCCTTGTCTATCTGAGACATAGACCTCAACTGGTCTCTGTCTGGTTCCATATCCACGTTGTACTTATACTGCTTCTCGAAAGCCTCTCCTAGATCATTGAAAGTGCGGATGCTTGCACTGTCCAACCCCATATACCAACGGAGTGCAGCACCTGTCAAGCTATCCTGGAAGTGGTGAATCAGCAATTGGTCATTATTTGTTTGAGTTAACATCTTGCGGGCATACATCACAAGATGACTGAGCGGACAAGAGTTTCCCTTGTATTTTTCAAAGTCATGCACTTTGAATTTCACTGGGATTTTGACATTGGGTACCAAGCATAATTCCGCAACACTCTACCCAAACAGATCTTTGCCTCTCAGCGTCTTCAATTCCTTGCGCAACTCTAGAAATTGGTCTTTCATTTCTTCCATCTTTTCATAAACATCCGGACCCTCAGACTGCTCGGAATGATAGATGGTGTCCTCTATGCGAGGCAAAGTATGCACAACTAGAGGTGGCACGAACATGACCGGGCTAGATGCCGGCATGGAAGCAAAAGTAGGCGCAAAGCCTTCTGGCACAAAATTAGGCGGCATTCCCAACGGGAATCCGGCAGGCAAGTTTGGCGCGAAGTGGGCGATGGCAGCAGGCATGATAGAGGTAACCACTTCAGAAAGAACCGTCCTCGTGGGAGGAGTTGTAGGCGTTGGATAAGCTTAGCTTTAGGCAGCAAGAACTGACTCCATCATGGCACTCAGTCGGGCAATCTCCTCTTTCAAATCTCGGTTCTCTTGCTCAAGGTGTTCCATAATTCTTGGATGATTAGCTCTGGTGTTGTACCGGTGAGTCATCTTGGATAAAGCACAGAAGAACACCAATCAGACACCTAGAAAAAACCTGCTAATGCAAATGATGCATGAAATGCAATGCTTGGTTATTTTTATTTTTAAGGAACTTACTATACCATTTGCAAATATATATGGCTATTGCAATAATTTGATATGACAAAAAAATCTCTTTTTATTTATATAAATTGGAAGGATTACACTGAGTACAATTTCAGAAACCAAAAATAAAAAGATACAAGAGAAAAGGAGACTAGTCATCATAAGGATCTCTAACAACAATGTCAGAAGATCTGGATGAAGGTGCGTACTTCGTTCGAATGCGACGGATCTCGGTCTCAAAAGAAGCCTTCATCTGGGTCTTCTCTAGGACAAGTTGGTCAACAATCTTCTTCCAAGCAACGAAAGGCTGAAGCATGCTAGAAGATGAAACCTCTGGCTCTCTCTGTCTTTTCGTCACTCGATCTTCAAGTAGCTCAATCAATGCATCTTTGTCCTTAGACTCCAACTGCAACTCTTCATGCTTCTTGCTCGAAGCATGGAAACACTCTTCCCACATATCCTTCTCTTGTTTCATCTTGACGAGTGCGTCTTCCAACTCCTCTACATCTTGGTTAGGGAGAGTTAATGGCTCAACCACAACCATAGACATAGGTCTTTCACAAGGATAAGGCATCTTCAACTCCAAAGCTCTCTTCTTCACCCAAAGAGTGTAAGCTTCCAAAGCTACACAATTGCACGGACCAAGCTCAGATCTTCCTTTCCTATGCACATTATGCCAAGCATGGACAATCTTCTGCTTCAAATGTTGGGGATCTTTACCCTCTTGATAGAAAAGACCTTCTAACAACATGTTATTAGGTTTGTCTCTCAAGGGGAACCCAAGTTGACGACGAGACAAAGCAGGGTTGTAGTTAATTCCTCCTTGTGTACCAATGAGAGGCACATTAGAGAATTCACCACAACTATCAATAATATCCAAACTGCTTAAAGATGGGTGATACCAAACTATATCATCATTAGTGAGAGACATAAGTCTCTAAGACCACCTTAGACATTGTTTGTTCTCCATAAAAGCAGGTGTCTGAGGCAAGTGTGAAATAAACCACTTGTACAGAAGAGGAATGCAATAGACAATTGTTCCACCATCTTTAGAATTCTTTAGATGCAAAGAGAAATACATATCACTAAACAAAGTAGGCACATGATTCCCAATCAAGAAAAGTCTAATGGTGTTAACATCAACAAAACCGTCAATGTTAGGGAACAAAGCTAATCCATAGATGAGCAACACAAAGATAACTTCAAAAGCGTCCACACTACCAGCTTGAGCAAAAGTAGTAGCTTCCTTGATGAGGAAACCAAATGATAACCCAAATAACCCTCCTTTCTTCACCTAATGACCCTCTATCTCAATCTTCTTCAAGTGAAGAGCTTCAACAATAATATTAGCTCGGGGAATCTCCTCCAATCCATGGACTAATTAAGCCTCATAATCGATTACGTCAAAGGCATAATCAATTATGCTACCAAAAAATGGAAGGTTTTGATTCCAAGTTGTTTCCAATCATTTAATGGACCTCTCGAGTCAATTTTAGGGGTTACAAAATAAAATAATCGATTACTTCCAAGGCTTAATTGATTATTACTTTGAAAAACATGCTTTTAACTTATCAGACAGTTCCCTAATCAATTGGCTAAGCTTTTAAAACATTTTTAGTAATTTTATAAAATCAAGATAATCTTCTCAATAGGCTTAAGTGTGTGTGTGTGTGTGTGTGTGTGTGTGTGTGTGTGTGTGTGTGTGTGTGTGCGTATGTATGTGTGTGTATGTGTGTGTGTATGTGTATGTATTTGAATGCATGTGTGTGTGTATGTGTATGTATCTACATGCATGTGTGTGTGTGTGTGTGTGTGTGTATGTGTTTGTGTGTGTGTATGCGTGCATATGTGTGTGTAATTTTTCCTTAGTAAAATTGATAATTCTTCTTATACCTTTACATACGCTGATCACCCGACACATACATGTGAGCTTTAACACTTCCTCTCTTTCATAATTGTGAAGCTTTTAGTTCCTTGTTACATTATTGTAGCGGGAAATTCATGATCATCAAGCTATTGGCAAGCTAGAGATCAATTAACAAGAGTCGCCACCGCGCTTTTATTGTTTCCAAGGGAAAAGGGAAAAGTACGAACAAAACCTAAATAGTAAGATGTTTTCAAATAAAAACTAATAAAAATCAGAGATCACAGGTAAGGGGGTTGGTTACACAGAGGGAAGGTGTTAGCACCCAAAGTGTCCTAGGTACTCCTAGGGAGCCCTTTTTGTGTGCATATGTATTTTGTATAAAGTGATGTTTACAAACAAATAGAATGGGGGGAATGAGAAAATAATTCATTAATTATATTTTTGTGTTTGACAAGACATTCGGTCTTGTGCCTACGTACCAACATAAAAATGAGGGATCGAAACCTCGTAGTTTGTGCTAAAAATTTCAAAATGGATGCGTTGATTTTAACAAAATTTAAGTTTGAAGGGCACAAAGGCCTAAAATGGTTTGGATGAGTTAGTTCTTTTTGGCTTTTTAAAAGTTTAAGTCAAGTATAGTTAAGTTTATTTACAAGTCTGATTCATGAAAATGAGTTTGAAAATGCAATGGCATAAGGCCAAAGTTTCTATCTTTTTTGAAAGTGGTCAAAGTTTAGAACAAAAGTAGTTCACACAAAGAAGGTTTTGGAAATGGAGGGAGAGATTTTGAAATTAAAGAAATGGGGAGAAGATGAAGAGACTACCCTATGCACAAAATTTAAAAGTTTAGAGTTGAAAAGATCTGACCAAATGGGTAGCAATCCAATAGACAAAAAATGTCAATAGAAACCCAGAATTCCCTTGGACTTTTAGATTCAAGCAACACACAAATGCACAATTATAATATCTTGAAGATCAAGGCATCAAATAAAGATGGCCTTATCCAAACTTATCCACTTCATGATCTTCTTCAAAAATATCCCATGTAACAAATGAATTCCACAAGTCATAGGTTGAAAATGGCAGCTTCACAATGATCATGTTGTAGATGAATCTTAGAGAAATCTTCAAAGATGTATCAGATGAAGTTCAAATTATAAGCACTTGGTTCTTCAACAAGTTGGCATTGGCCAAATCCTTTTAGCTTAGGGAGATTGCCTAGATTCTAAGCCCATTTGTTCAAGATCAAACCAACAGTCCACTCAAAAGTTTTTTAGGGTTCTTGTTTTCATTATGTACATTAAATGGTCAAAGACCACACAAACAAGCAAAGTATATTTAAGCAAAATATATCACACAATATGGTCCAAATGGACAAAGTGAAAATTACATTATCATAAACAATTAGAATGATATGTATAATGGCAAATGAAGTAAAGTGCTAAAAGTAAATTGCATTAAAGTAAAGGCTTGAAGTTAAAAGTCAATAGTTAGTAAGTTAGAGGTTAGTTTTGTTTTGCTTTTGCTTTTTTCAAGACATTCTTTGGAGAGCACTCAACCCACTTATCACAAGCATGGATCCTTGAACCAAAACATCTTCCAAAGGAAGGAAAGAAGACCAAGTTTCCACACAATACCATGAAAGAGGGGAAACTTACAATCTCACTAACTATAATGCTTATGCTTTTTGTGTCACAAATTTAGCGCTTTGTTAAGCAATCGTAATTGGACTTATGTAGAAGTCACAACTATTTGAGGTCGGGCAATAGAATTTTGGTGTTAATGCATGTTGGAGACATAGTATTATGAACAATGCTCATAAAACATACCACACACAAAAAATATGCAAAATGTGTGGCCTAATCTCATCCATACTCATGTCAATTTTTCAATCAACTAGCATTAGGACTTTCAGATGTCATGGGCCAAATGGAAATGAATGAATTAAGAAGGGGAATTAGATGAAGAGGGAAGAGGATGAATGAGATCACAAATTGGTCAAAGGAGGACTTTTACCAAATTAATATCATTCATTCATTTTGGGAGATGGAATGTACATTTAATCAATCCCCTAAATCCAATGATATTAACTTGACAAAGTCAAATCAACCTTGACCAAGGCCCAACAACAAATAATCAAACTCAATTAAGTCAATACAGATGGTCAACACAATTAAAATGACATTTATTCAATTAACAATAATAAAATAATGCATTAAATTCAAATATGTTTTGTCCAAATCCTAAAATCTCATCAAAACACCAAAGAAATGGCCATGAGATTTATAATAGGTCAAACAAGGTCAAAGGACCTTGGAGAAAAAATTTCATAATTTTTGGACATTTAAAAATATTTTTAAGCAATTAAAAACAACTGCAAAATCAATTAATTCATGAAAAATATTAATAATGATCAAAAAATAATTTTAATTCAGAATATGAAAGAGAAATTTTTTTTAATTTTTTTGGTGAAAGTCCCATATTTTTTGGATCAATATTGAATTTAATATGAATTATTGAAGAAAATGCAATTAAAACAAAATATCAGAAATTCAAAAAAACGTGGACCATCAGATCTCCCTCATTAATTGAGGTGGCAGATCTGATGATCCAAAATGCGTGTTCCACATGTGTATGAGTCAACCGCGTGGCACAGATGGTAATTCAAAGCAACACTCAGGATTATAACATGAGAGGAGGATCATATGGTTCAGATGCAAGACACATCATCGCCGGAGCCAGAGCTCCGGTCATCTTCTCCGGTGGTACTCACCGGACTGGTCAAGATGAACCATCACCAAAAAAAGAAACAACGACATGATCTTAAAGAGAAAATGGCACTGAGCTCGAATCTAACCTCCCATTGCTCCAATTCCAAATATATTAAGAGATATATGGAATTGAAATCTGAGGTACATGAACTGAGTTGCTTCAATTTGACCTCAAAGCAACTCAATCTTCTTGCCTACATTGGTAGGACTTCAGACAACCAAAAAATCAATGGAATTTAGCAAGAATTTAAGAGAATCGAAGAGTTTAAAATTTCTACAAATTACCTTCAATGGAGGTCTGAACACGATGGATCTTGATCTGGCTTGTGCTTGGACTCACTTCAATTGCTTGCAGGAGAGGAATGGAAAGGTTTATAAGCAATGGATTCCTGGAGAATTGAATTCCAAAATAATGGAGATTCAAGCTCAAATTCAAATGAATTTATCAGGTTTATCCTATGAGAGTGAAGGGTTTTCAATGGGGATCAAAGCTGGCGCAATATGGTTGCTAATTCTGAGCAATTGGAGCTCAATTTATAGGGGAATCAAGTGATATTTGTACACTCACTTCCACTTTCCAAAATTGGCAAATGATGATGCCATGCTGCATGGGCGCGCATAGGCCCATGAAATAATGGTTTGAAGGTCAAAATTGAAGATTAGACGCTTTGAAGATTGATTGGATTGCAAGGAAACTGAACATTGATGCTTGAAGTTGGATCCATGCCAAATGATATCAGCCTATTTAAGCCATGCGCATCCTATGCATTTCAAGTCCAAAATGAATGAATGTGAGCTCTTTGGAAAGGTGATATCAAGAGGAACAAGTTTTATGTTGAACACTTTTTCATATGTCTCAATATTTCACCTTGCTTAACTTTTTATGGGAGCTTCAAATGAGAAAAATGTCTTCATCAAAGTTGTATATATCTAAAAGACCTTAAAAATAGTCACTAATTACATGTCATTTGGACTTGAAATGATAGAGTTATGCATTTTTGAAGTTTGGAAAAATCACTTGATCAATGGTATAGGTCAAAAGTGACCTATAATGTAGCCTCATATCACATGCTCAAAAAAGTTGAATTATCTCCCACTAAAAACATAAAAGTTGAAGTAGACACATTGAATTTGATTGTGAAACTTATAAATATTTCATCTCATAAAAATTGAGCAAGTTATGACCTTGGGAAGTTGACTTTCAAATTAGGGTTTAGACAAAATGACCTATAATGTTTCAACATGGAAAATGATTTTACAAGAAAAATTAGCTCTAAGTCTCAACATGAAAGTTGTTTGAAATGTAATTTAGAGTAAGTTTGATCTTGGAATCATTTTAATATGGTGAAAATTGTAGGAGATAGAGTCTAGGGAGACCCAGTTTTGATCAGATGAATTCATCTGGCCAACCACCATCAACCAACTTGCTAATTTCCCATTATCTTGACTTTCTTGGCTCATGGTAGATCATATATGCATAATATTATGAATTTTGAAGTGCCCCTTGATAAATTTGATCAATTAGTGAGATAGCTTGTTGGAGAAGTTACTTAAGATACCTAGTCAAACTAGGGTTTCCAAGGCAAATCACCCTCAAACTCTTGAAGCAAACTTGATCAATATAACATGTAGAGATCATTGGGACTCATATATGATGCTTATAACCATTCTTGAATCAACTCTTGGTTGTGCTCTTTGTTCATGAGGGTCTCAAACCCTAGATGTGATCTTGATGAATCAATAAGATCATGCCCTTCCTACAAAAGAATTAGGTAAAAGCAAAGATATATTTTTGGTATTTTGGTTAGTAAAAATGATAATATACAAGTATGATATAATCACAAAAGTGCTTGGTGATCTCTCCCAAAACAAACCCAATGAAAAGGGGTAAGGAGGATGCCAAGATATGATCCCAATGCTTATACTTATGATGAAATTGCATGAGGGATCTTAGGGTCAAAATTGGGGTCTTACAATTATCTTTGACTTTAGAACTCATCTAGAACATTCAATCTTCTTTTGATGAGGCTTGAGATAACTCTTCATAACAATCTACATCATCAGAAAAATCAATTGATAAGAGATTTTCTCCGACTTCACTTGACACCGTTTAACGTAAAGTGTTATCTTGACAGGTAGGAACAAATAACTTGATCTACAAGCACAATAATCTTGATCGCCACATACTTTAATACTCAAGCACATCTACTTGACCACTACATCATATGACCTTCGTGTTTTATCTTTATCTACATATCTTGATTAACACATCTCGAGCTTTAAGCACCAAGCATAATCACTTGGTCAATGCACCGATCACCATCAATTGTTTAAAACATCAAGCACCATCACTTGATTAACAATTTGTCGAGCATCATCACCTGATTAACAACTTGTCAAGCACCATCACTTGAATAACATCTCAAGTATTATTACTTGATCCATAACTTATTAAATACCATTACTTGAACAAATATCAAGCACCCTCACTTGATCAACAACTTATCAAGCACCGTCGCTTGAACAACAACTTGTCAAGTACCATCACTTGAATAACAACTCTACCAAACCCCATAGCTTTAACAACAAGCCCTTGAACAACAATATTGATGAAGACATCTCTTAAGAGCACTGTCAACATCAAAACCAAATCAACAGGTTGTTGCAATCTTCATACCTACAACCACATAAATCCATATTCGCCCTCTTTTTGATGATGATAATACATCTCTTAGAGAGGTGGAGTAACAAAGAAACAAGGATGATAAACATGGAGTGGTTAAAATCCCCCTGCCAAATATACAGTATAACCTAATCCCTCCTGAGAGTATACTTCTCCTTTTTGGAATTATCAAAAAGGCAAGAAAGATAAATAGGTAGACAAATATCCCAAGTATTCAAGCACATATATCATAAGAGATATACATGAACATTTAAGGAAAAAACATCATTCATTCATTCAAATACTAAAATTCAAATACTAGTATTCAAATACAAAAAGAGAAATATTTTAATTCAATGTACAAAAAGAGAAATAACTAGGAATTAAAAGACTCTAAAAAGCAGGAAATAAATAAGTGAGACAACTACTCGTTGTCATCAATATCATCATCTCTGATTATTGATTTTCTTGATATGTTCCTCTTGATGATAGCCTTTTCTTTCAATAAGTTATGAATAGCCAAAGTTATTTGCTGAGAGATTTCCAAAAGGTTGTTGATGGCTATGTCATTTGATGTAGTTGGTTATACTACATATTCGACTTCATCTTTAGATTCATTTCTCAGCTCTCCTTGAAAGATACAAATTTCTCATACTACTGTGAGAGGAGTAGTTAATATTATAATGGATTATATCCACTAAATCCCCCCATAATGTCGAATCTATCAGTACCTAATATCTTGGTGATCAAAGCTCCATATCGTAATTTCGTTGATCGATTCTGCTTGCAGTAGATCATATGGAGAAGCATCCCATTGACCTAATTTGTTTGAAAATGTAGAGTTAGTAACTATAAATGGACCATACCTTCTCTAATGATGACTTCAATATTATCTTCTCTAGGGAGGAGTATTCGTGTGAGCAAATAGTGTGCCACACATATCTTGGCCTTCAGGTAACTTGCTTTGATAGGGATCTTATTTTCTTCCATAGGATTTATGACAAGAAAAGTATGGAAGTAGATATTTTTAACCTCTTTAACTTTATTGGTCCATCATAGGTGTAGGATACTCCATATAATAGTAGTTCAAACATTCTACCAAATTGATCTCTATGAATAACAATATCTATTCCTTTCACAAATTTCTTAAAAGATAAATCTTCAATATTGAGGTTTTAGTAGAAATAGTTGATAATGTATATAAACATTCAATCTAGTATTTTGGTGAAGAGTTCCCTTAGCAAACACCAATAGATGTTATCATACAGTTTGAATTCCCCATGAAAAGTTCCTTCCATAATAACACTTCCTTTCTAAACTTCTTAAGAATGATCCTTACAAGAACAACTTTCTTGAAGAAGATATTCCAATGGGGAGACTTCTTGTTGAATCCATAAATGATGATATTAATGGCGTGTATTAGAAACTCACACAAGAATACACAAAAAATAAGATGAAAAAGAAAAGAGATGAAAAAGAATGAAAGAGTGAATACCTTTATATAATGTTGTTTCTGGGCGGATTTGGATTCCCTCATGTGGAAAATCCACTAGACATAGTGAAGTGTACATATCAACCCTTCGATTACTCTATTAATAATATAATTAATATACAATAAAAATATTAAAGGTTAGGATTTCACTTGATGAAAAACTTAATGGGAGAGAATATCCTCCCTTTCCGGGCTTATTTCTGTGATAAATCCACGAGTTTAATAATGTTTTGCTCCTGAAATTAGATGATTGAAAAATATTTGTAAAACGAGTCCTATAATCGATTATGTCTAAGGCATAATAGATTACGTCATCAATAATTTTTAGATTTGGCACAATCTTGAATTAAATGTTGATTAGATCTATTTCTGGAGGATATTTATTATGATTTCACTTGAAAACTCGATAGGGAAGCAATCTATAATCAATTATCCCTTGGGGATAATCAATTATAGGGTGGTTTTCAGCATTCATTGCCTTCTTTGGGTCTTGGATTGATATGAGCATTGGCATACAACTTCTGGCACCTTTTTACTTTCAAATTGCACATGTTGGTTTAGAAAACACTTTAAACTCAATTAAAAGGTTAGTAAAAATAATTTTAAATGACTGGGAATTTATTAAACCACTTTCTAAAGGGTTAATAAAAGTTTTAAGATTCTTCAACCTTTATTAAGTGTACTATCTTAAACCTTAAGACAATTTGAGAACCCCCCTTCAAACGGGAATGACGAGCATCCGTCAAAATTCCATTTCCATGGATCGCTTGACACGGGAACTGGCTAAATAACATCTAGAGCAATACGATAACCATTTATCTCTGGGTTCCAAAAACAATAAGACCAATAAGACTACTTAGCACCAGGATCAATGCCAACGAATAATTAAGTCAATAACAACTTGTTGAACACCATCATCGGTGACAACAAACATACGATTGAACATTAGCATCACTACTACCAACAGTCGAGCACCATCATTGATGCTTTAATAAAAAACTTATTGAACACTACCATCGATGTCAACGAACAACTGCTGAGCATTACCATCAATGCCAACATAACACATTGTTGAGCATCACCATTAATGCTAACACCATCAATATCCCCATGAACCAACAAACTTTTCATACTCGTAGTATACACATGTTTTACAGAACTTTACCAAAATTTCAATAAGCACCTTCAAAGCTGCAAAGTCATCCTTACAACAGAGAATTAGGCTTTCGTCTTTGGTACCCAAATCTTTTTGGACCATGGTGTATTAGTGGCTCTAAGAGTTCTATAGTTATTTCCTTTAGACCCTCTTAGGTTATCATAGCAAAAAGGTTCTAAATGTCCAAGCTTCTTGCAGAAAGAATATTTATAAACATGTCGATTTAATTTCTTCCTATTTTAAGTTATCTTTACAAGTGATTTATCTGATTTAAAACCTATTATATTTTTATTAAAGGAAGGAGTTTGATTTGATAAACCAAATCGAGGTTTTCTTTCCCATTTGTAAAATTACATAGGTTTTTATGCAAATTACCTATTTCAATTTTAAACGAATTGCAGGAATCACATTTAGTTGATTTTAAGTATTCACTTATCATGCTAGAAATTTATTCACAAAGAACCTTATTGTTATTCTCTTAGAATTTGGCACAATCCTTAAGATCAATGAGGTGATATATTTCCAACTCTTTTATGGTGATTATTAACTTGAAGATATCCCAAGTCTCATCAAGTAGAAGATTCAAGGTTCCAGTTGTAGCACCTCAAATTTGCACCTATCATTGTACATACCATTTCATATTAGGTCATAGCATATCATGTTCCATTGCATAACATTTGCACTGTCCCCAGTTGCCTCAAGAGCAAGCAAGCAGAAATTAGGTCAAACTGATCAGGAGATCAGTCCACCAATCAAGCAAGGTTGTTTCTCAAGGAATCAAAGCCCTAGGGTTTACCCAACAAGTTCACATGACTAGAGGGTTCATTTGAAGTGTTCAAGTCAAGGTTGGAAGGCTCAGAGGTCAGCAGTCAATGCATAGCCAGGCAAAAACCCTAGAAAGTCAACAGTCAATCAAAGCAGTGGATGGTGGCCATTCTTGTGGAATTTGGGCACCATGATCAATCATCAAGAGTTCATATGTCTTGGGACATCATTCGAAGTCAAAATCTCAAGGAACTAGGGTTTGGAATTCATCAGAAGTGCACAGTCAAGTCCAAAACCCTAGAAAGTCAAAGTTGGTCAACTGTGGTTGATTCTTTGGATTTGATGGATGGAAATGGTTTGAGGGAGCTTATTCATGTCCTAATAGGCCTCATGTGTCATGGCAATCAACATCATGGAAGAATTTGAAGCAAATCAGAAAAATTCCCAAAATAGAAACTGGACCTGTAATTTCAACTGCCAAAAATAGAAACTTCTTGATCCTCAACTTGCATCATGATACAAGCTTCAAATGAGTTTTTGCCCAACATGAAAGTTGAAGGTCTTGTTCTCCCATTTTCAAAAAGTCCAAGAACTCTCAAATCCCATGTGTGGTTGTCAAGATATGATCAAATCATTTTCACCAATTTTTGAACTTCAACAAGCCATATCTCTCAAACCATAAGGCCAAATTTGGTGGGGTTTTTTCCTACAAACCACATTTTTCATCCTCTTTCCAAAAATATAAATTTCACTCATCAAAACCTTACCATTCAAAATGGCATTTTTGGACCTTTTCATTTAAATTCAAAGTTTGACCAAACTTTGACTTTTTGAATTAGGACTTTTTTCACCATTTTGCCATTTGAGATTGCTTCCATACATCATTTGTGATTTGTCTAAAGCCTTAAACCATGTTCATATTACCATTATACCACCATTTTGGACCAAAAAGCAAAGTTGACAAATTGTACAATTGGTCATTAAGTAAAAGCAAGGTACAGCAATTCTTCAGCAGACCACAAAACAGCAAATCAAATGTCCTTTTTCTGCAGCATTTCACAAGCCCACTCGACCAGCATTGCACCTCCCTTGTTCACTTGTTTCCAACTTAGCAAAAATGCAATTGAGTTCATTAACACTAAACCAGTTTAGTATGTCATTAGTGGATGTTAAACAGACCATATAAAGCCTTTCTTCTGCTGAATCCAACCCTAGTTTTTGACAGCCACCAAACAGAAAAACACATATTCTCTTTCTTGCATTTTTGCATTTGAACAATTTCTGCAAAACCCTTGAAGAAACTCGAGCAAGCCTTGCATCCTTCATCATCCAGCCCATCTTGTGAAGCTTTTTGAACCACCATTTATCAACTGGAACCTTCCCTTCATGTCCTGTTCTTCAAAGCACACAACAATGGCAGTTGGAGCTGCGAGGTTTTCCAAGCATTCTTGAACCTACCTTCTTCAAGTATTCAACATTGCAAAGCACAAAGGTCATCTGTTCGAGCATAGCAACCTCAGAATACCACTGCTTCATCCATTTCTTCACAACCAAGTAAAAATCTCGATCTCTTCATCCTTTATGCCATGATACGCTTTAGATAGATTACATGATGCTGGTTCTAATGAATGTTAATTTGCTTGAAATGTTTGGTTATGCTGAGAGAAACATGGTTTTCATTTTTTATGCTTGAAGTTATGTTCCTTCGATTTGCTCATTTGTGGTGAATTCATTGAAAACCATTGCTATTTTCTCTTTATTTGAGGTATGAGGATGCTGTTAACATGTTTGATTTTAATTTCTGGGCATGTGGAATTTTAGAGTTGCATGAAGATGATGAAATGCTATGCTGCTGTTATGATGAATTTGCCCGAATTTTGCATGAATGTGTATGTGTTATGGCTGTCTAGATATGCATGAACATGACTATACCATTCCCTTGCTGTTTGCCATGCTTGGTTTGATGATGATGGACATTGGATGATGAATGCATTTTGCTGCTGTTTAAACCTAATTATGTCCAGATTTTTCTCAGGATTTTGTTTGGTTTGTTAGTTAATGTTGCATAATGATGTTGTTTAGCTGTCATGTGGTTTGCCATGACAGAATTTCGATTGATGATGATTCATGAGCATGATGAATATGCCATGCTGCTTTTTTCGAAACCCTTATACCTTTTCCAGAAATCCAGATCGTATGTTTTGGTTGCTGTTTGTTATATGCTGTATGAGCATTATGAATGTGTTTGTTAGGTGGTTGCCATGATTGTTTGATTTCGATTTGTCGATGAACCATGAAGTTGGATAATGCCATGCTGCCGTTGTTGAAACCCTGGTTTTCCTAGAAATCATGTTTTTATGAGGGTTGGCTATTGTTGTTGCTCATGTTGCATGAAGTATTTCAATGCTATGCTGATCGAATTTTTGTGTTGCTGTTGATGCCATATACCTTGCTGCAGTTTAAAACCTTATGAGCATTGTCCTGAAATCCATGTGAAACATTGTTGTATGCTGTTGTTTGGTTGCAGTAGGCACATTACCAATACCATGCTGTTGTCTGTTTGTTTGGTCGAATGATGTTGATGTTCATGATGCCCAGCTGCATAAACCCTTAAGAAACCCTGCTGCTGTTTTGCTATCCTAATATGCCCAGATTTTCCATGGTTAATGTTTTGTTGTTGTTGGTTAATACTGCATGATGATGACGTTTCATGGCCCTGATTATTGGTTGATTGCTGTGTTCATGTGCTGTTGCTTTGATGATGAAGCATGATGATGAATATACTATGCTGCTGTTTTGAACTTGCTCATAAAATCCACATGTCGGTGTTTGTTGTATTTGGTCATGGATGTTGGTTTGTTGTATGATCATTGTTACATGTTGCTGTGCATTTGTTGTTGGTTTTGATTGATTGATGAAGCTGAACATGATACCATGGGAAAATGCTGTTAGAAACCCTAAGGGTTTATATGAAAACTCAGAATTTTGAACCATTGGCCAAATTACTGTTCCATTGGCTGGGAGCCAATCAGAACATTTCGTTTTGCCTTGCCAAAACGCAGAGTTTTAATTAGTGAGCTCAGAATTACACAAATGCCACGGTTGACCTTGGTTTGACCCCATATGCCATGCTTATTTGCTCATGCTTCATCCAAATGTTCATCAACTTCCATAATTCATTTCTAATTCATTTTAACTCCAAAAATTGTGGGATTTTTTGCATTAAACTCATGAATGTGTCCTCTATTTTATGGTGAATTTTAATTAATTTTTCAGTGGCTGGATTTTAAATGATAATTGTTTTTCCAATATGTATGCATAAATGATACATTGTGCCATTTCAATTGTGAAATACTCATGTTGCATCCAATGAGCTTGAAATTTTTTGTGGAGAAAATAGTCACATTGATCTTCACTTCCATATAAAGTTTGTGCATTTATTATTTGTGGATTGAGAGTTATGATTTTCTGAAGTTATGTGTTACATTTGGTGCTATACCATGATCATGTTTTTTCCCAATTTTTGTTCACATGCTTCCTCTTATTCAATTGACCCCAAATTTTGCATGAATCATCTATCACATGTCTAGTTTGTGTATGAATTTTCTTAGAATTAATCATGCTGTTTTCCATTTGATTGAAAATTTTCTTCCATATTTGGTCATTTGTTGACTTTTTGTGCTATGCCTTGCCAAATCTTTTGTGAAATTCTCACATCATATTGTATGCCCATGAAATTTCATATGTGATAACTAGACATCTTTAGCTTTGCATTGGTGTTAATCTCATTCATTTCTCTTCTGTTTTCAAATTGATATGATTTTTTGAAGTTGACCTATGCTTGTTGACTTTCACCATTCTTACTTGAATTTGGTTTGACTTCATGATTTTTGTTGGCTGCCTTCCTCTCATCCAAATGCCATGAAATTTTATATGTATACTATGCTAGATGTTAGGATTGAGTGTGATTTATTTCATGATTTTTGAAATTGATTGGGTTGACTTTTGAATGAGGTCTTGCTGTTGACCTTTTGCATGTTTCATTTGCTATGCTTTGCATCCTTTTGCATATGAAATGCCAGTGATGCATGATATAATTATGAATCCAATTGAGAATGCTTCTTGAATGTTTAGACTTGGCTTGGGTTGACTTTTCCTTGCTGCCTTGATTTTTTTCTTTCATCTTTGACCCTAGGCTAGTCCTAGTGGTCTTCTAAGCTTATGTTGAGTTCATCTGTTTCAGGTTAAGCACCAATGCCTTGAGGATCATTCAAATGTGTTTTAGTTTGATTGTTTAATGTGCTAACCTTTGTTTTGTAGGTGACTCATATGCTTGAGTCTTTGTGCCTTGCACAATTGATCCCTCTGTGGTTGACTTTTGTTTATCCATCTGCCTTTGATTTTGACTGTTGAACTGTTTGCTAATAAATTTGACTTTTTCAGGTACTTTAGTTGCTTAAGTTCTTTGAACTTGCTTTGCTTTGCTTTTTAGCAACTTGCTTGAGGTATAATCTCTTTTACTTCATGTAGTCTGGAGTCCCGGTTTGTTAATTTGGCCGGGCAAACTGTCTGAAGTCCTCCTTAAGAGGCAATGCCTGTGTTTGTTTAAAATTGTCCCAAGCAGGAAAAGTCCTCATTTGAGGCAATTGGTGGAAGGTAGGGATATGCAATCTATCCCCCACTACTCTTGTTGTGTCATCCCTCTGCTCACACTGCTGTGTGTTGATGCATTGGGATACAAACCCAAGATCTTGTACAAAGTGTACAGTGTCAGAGTCTTCGAGTATAGAAGGGTTCCCACTTTCTGGACCCATGCTCATTTGTCTATTAGCTCTCCCTGGCCAGGGATAAGAGCTGTGAGGTCTCATCCTCACTTCATCTTTTCATCTGCTTCACCTTAGCCTCTCAATGGCAAGGTTAAGAGCACAATTACCCTATTCCAGTTGGCCCTAGTGCCTAACCCTTGTGTGAGCCTCTTGTATGCATATAGAGTGTGCTTCTTGTGATTGTGATTGCCTGCTTGCTTTGCCTCTTAGGTTTAGCTTAGACTTGCTCTTGTACAAGATAGGTTTAGCTCAGACTAATCCTTGTTTGCTTTCGCCCTCGTTGCGATCCTTTCTTTCGCCCTCGTTGCGATCCTTTCTCTCGCCCTCGTTGCGATCGAGACTTTTCCTTTCTCCCGCCCTCGTTGCGATCGAGTCCTTTGTCCCTGTTTGGCCGAACTACGGCAACTCTGATTCTCATGTTCAGATGAGATACGTAGGCACGAGATGCGATGTCTTGTCGAGTTTGACTAACAACTAATCCGTGCTTGTTTTCGCCCTCGTTGCGATCCTTTCTCTCGCCCTCGTTGCGATCGAGCCTTTTCCTTTCTCTCGCCCTCGTTGCGATCGAGCCTTTCCCTTTCTCTTGCCCTCGTTGCGATTGAGACCTTTTTCCCTGCCGGCCGAACTACGGCAACTCTGATTCTCACGTTCAGGTGAGATACGTAGGCACGAGACGCGATGTCTTGCCGAGTTTGACTAACCACTAACACTAACTCTTTTCTCTCACCCCTGTGTGATTGAGATCTCTCCTTTCTCTCGCCCTCGTTGCGATTGAGATCTCCCCTTTCTCTTGCCCTAGTTGCAATCGAGACCCTTGCTTCCTGTGCAAGCCTTGTCTAGGATAGGTTGGCCCTTGTGCCATTTAGTTAGAAACCTTAACTTAGGGTTGACTTTTGCATGACAACATCTAGGCTCGAGTCGTAGTCTCCCTAGTGTTGTGTCTCCCTCTGTTATCTGGTTAGGCTAGATCCTTGTCCCTGCGTAGGGGAACTACATCGCCCTGATCTTCATACCAGATGAAGTATGTAGGCAGGAGATTGAGCTGATCTCTCCGGGCGCCTTTTTCTTTTTGTGTGTGTTGTTTGACAGTTATAGGCTGAGTCCCCGACTCCCTATCTATCTGTTGTGTGCGTTTAGGTTCGGATGCTGACATAAGTCCAGCGATTGGCAGTCGGGCTCCACGTTTGCCTTTGTCTTGTTTTGTTTGCGTGCGTGTCAGCCGAGCTACGAATGCTCTGATTCTTCTCTCGTCCGAGAAGATACGTATGCATAGGATGCGATATCCTAGCGAGCATGTGTCGTTTCCCCAATCCGAACTACTTCGACTCTGATGTCTATGCCTGATAGACTAAGTAGGCCCAGGATGCGACATCCTGCCGAGTCAGTTTCAGTCAGTTTCTCTTGTCTCTTTTCAGCCAGTGTGTGTGAGTTTGAGCAGTGTTTAGCAACCATTTTCCTTCCTTCTGTGCGTGGATCCCGTAGAGTACTACGGATGCGTAGGGTGCCTAACACCTTCCCTTCGCATAACCGACTCCCGAACCCATCCTCTTTGGTCGCGAGACCATGTTCTTTCCTAGGTTTACTTCGAGCGTTTCCTTTCCCTCTTTTGGGATAAATAACGCACGGTGGCGGCTCTGTTGTTTCTTTCTTTTCCCGCCGGTTTTTCGCGTAATGCGACAGCTGGCGACTCTGCTGGGGATCATATGGAGAAGTTGACCTGTGCTGGTCCATCTTCCCTGAGCGAGTCTCTCCTAGCGCTTTCTAGGTTAGGGCTTTGGTTGCTATTTGCTTGTTGTATTTTATTGCATTCATTGTATATATGTACATTTATTTGTTTGCATTGATTGTGTGCATTGATGTTTGCATTTCATATTCATTATTCATTGCTGGCTGGCTGTCTGTTTTCTCTGTGTGGGGGGGGAGTCAGTCGAGGTAAAAGGTCCAATACCCAGACCATGAGTGAAAATCTAGGATGATTAGGAATAGAGTGATTCATGGGAAGCGGGTGGTATGGCGCCACTTAGCGGAACATTGATATCACGAGCAGTTCAGACCCTGGTAGGATACTGTCGTTACATACTTCGGGTGTGTATATGATAGTATTTCTGCGAAAGGTTATTTATGCTGCGTTTCTCTCAGCTTTACCCTGGCCTAGACTACACCCGTGAGTGGGGAAGGGTTATTCATTACAGGTACCGTTGGTGACTTTGGTTCTGATGGTGACTTTATGTTCAGACAGTGTGATCAGTTTGACCCTAAGTTGGATTTACGTTCTGATCCCGACTGAAGCTCCGACTTAGTATCAGAGTTTGCACAACCAGCCAGTCCAGTCTGCATCATTTGCATCATAGCATATTTATTTCTCAAAAGAAACGCATTGAAAAAAAAAAAATCGAAAAAATATTGAAAAAAAAAAAGAAGAGAAAAAAAAGAAAAAGAGAAAAAAAAAACTAATCTCTGCATGCATATCATTTCTCAGGTACATTCCCGAGCTTGTCTACTGATAGAGATGGCAACAGTTCCCGAGTTGAAGCGGAAGACCTGTTCCTACAGTTTCCACCGTGAGCCATTGACTCCACTAGTTGAGTTGGGTAGCCTCGTGACAGATGATCACCTGAAGAGTTTCGTTGGGCGGTATGGAGACATCTTGACAGTGTTGAAGACGATAGTGGATCCAGTACCTCTGCAGACACTACTTCAGTTCTATGATCCAGAGCTCAGATGCTTCACATTCCAGGATTACCAGCTTGCACCTACTCTCGAAGAGTATTCCATCCTGTTGGGTATCCCTGTTCAGCATCAGATTCCCTTCTTGGACGTCCCCAAGGAGGTCGACTTCAGATTAATTGCCAGAGCTCTCCGGTTGAGTGTTGAGGAGGTTGGTAAAAATTGGAAGCCCTGTGGGGAAGTTGTTGGTCTGCCGTTGAAATTTCTGTTGAGGGTAGCCAGAGATGAAGCAGAGAAGGGGAATTGGGAAGTTTTTCACGCACAGCTAGCTGCCATGATCTATGGGATCATCCTGTTTCCTAGTATGCCGAACTTCATTGACTATGCTGCCATCAGCATTTTCATCAGAGGGAATCCAGTCCCTACCCTCTTAGCAGATACTTACTATGCCATCCACAGTAGGCATGGTAAGGGTGGAGCCATCAGGTGTTGCTTACCTCTCCTGTATAAATGGTTCATGTCTCTTCTGCCAGCCAGTGGACCATTTGCAGATACCCAGAGCACTCTGAAGTGGACTCAGAGGATCATGTCGCTCACTTCCTACGACATCAGGTGGCAGTCATACCGGATGGATGTGAAGGATGTCATCATGAGTTGTGGTGAATTCCGGGGTGTGCCACTCATAGGGACCAAGGGTTGCATCAACTACAACCCAGTTCTCTCCCTTCGCCAGCTAGGGTTTGTCATGTGTAGAAGACCGCTCGAAGCAGAGATAGCTGAGAGTTTTTGTTTTGAGAAGAAGGATGACCCTGCTAAGTTGGAGCAGATAGGGAAGGCCTGGAGAGATGTGGGAGTGAAGGATGGATCCGTCTTAGGGAAGAAGTTTGCCATTGCAATGCCCGATTACACCGATTGGGTAAAGAAGAGAGTGGAAACTTTGCTGCTTCCCTACGATAGGATGGAGCCGTTGCAAGAGCAACCACCTTTGGTACTTGCTGATAGTGTGCCTGCTGAGCACTATAAGCAAGCCCTAATGGAGAGTCGTCGTCTGAGGGAGAAGGAGCAAGACACTCAGATGGAGCTATACAAAGCTCAGGCTGATAAGCTGCATTTGGCCCATCAACTCAGGGAAGTGCAAGGAGAGGATACTAGTAGAGCAAGGGGTAAAAAGAGATCATATGATGAGATAGAGTCCATGTTGGATACAGAGCATAGGGAGTGTCTGAGATTGCAGAGAGCAGAAGTCAACTATCAGAAGAAGATCAGAGACTTGGAGAAGCAACTCAGAGACAAAGACAGTCAGTTGAAGAAGGAGATGGAGTTGAGACAGAAGTCAGAGGAGTATCTTGGAGGAGAAGTCTTGGAGCTGAGGAGACAGTTGAAAGAGAAGATCACTCCTTTACCAGATTGCTCAGAATGTTCACTGTTGATAGACCAGTGTCATTACCTGAAGACCCTCATTCCAGAAGACCGTCTGCCTTAGACTGTATCTTTGTTTGTATCTTTTTGTTGAATCACCTCCAGGCTTGTTGGATGGGATTCATTTGTGTGTAATCCATCTCTTTGGATCTTTTTGTTGAGAATCACCTCCAGACTTGTTGGATGGGATTCTTTTTCTTTGTACTCTGTTTTCGAATATTCAGTTGTATGACTATTTTACCCTTATTCATATATAAGGATGTCTGATTTTCCCTGTTGCTCTCTTTTTCCCTGTATCTGTTTGATCTGTTCTTGTAGGTTGCCATCTTTCCAGAATGGGTCAGGCTCTTTGAATGCCTGAGAAATGAGCATCTCATGTGCATCATGCATATCATTAGACATCATAATCATATCATTTGCATAACAGGTGTTCTTGTGCCGTCTTCTTACTGTGGGTTCCTGTGTTGAGGCAGGATAGCTGATCAAAGACAACACCGCTACTCAACGAGGCTCAACCATCAACGCAACATGGATCAAGTACAAGCCGAGTTGGCAGAGATGAGGGCAAGCATGGCCCAGTTCATTCATATGATGCAAGGGGTCGCACAAGGCCAAGAAGAGCTCCGAGCAATGGTCCAGAGGCAAGAAGCTACATTGCCACCGCCCAATCAGCCTCTGCAAGAAGGAAACCCAGTTCCTGAAGTCCCTGCTACTGCTATTCCCGTCAACAACTACGCTGTGGGTGAAGAGTTGAGGGGTATCCGAGTCGACGGTCAACCGATTGCTCCGGATGTTGTTAGTCCCAGAGTCATCCATGCTCCGGTCCGTAACAGAATTCCAATTGTTGACAGACAAGAGGATTTGTTTACGATGCTCAGTGAAGACGACAACATGTTGGGTAGAAATGATGCGAGAGATCGCAAAGTTGAGGCCCTTGCTGAGAAAATCAGAGCAATGGAATGTCAAAACTCCCTCGGTTTTGACGTTACGAACATGGGATTGGTTGAAGGACTCAGAATCCCGCACAAATTCAAGGCGCCGTCATTTGATAAATACAACGGTACCTCCTGCCCTCGCACCCACGTGCAGGCGTATTACCGAAAGATATCCGCATACACTGATGATGAGAAAATGTGGATGTATTTCTTCCAGGATAGTCTATCTGGGGCATCCTTGGACTGGTATATGGAATTGAAGCGGGATTCAATTCGGTGCTGGAGAGACCTGGGAGAGGCCTTCCTCAGGCAGTACAAGCACAACATGGACATGGCTCCAACCAGAACTCAGTTACAAAGCTTATGTCAGAAGAACAATGAAAGTTTCAAAGAGTACGCCCAGAGATGGCGCGAACTAGCTGCAAGAGTTCAACCCCCTATGCTGGAAAGGGAGTTGACTGACATGTTCATCAGTACTCTGCAAGGTGTTTACATGGACCGGATGGGAAGTTGCCCATTCGGAAGCTTTTTTGACGTCGTTATCTGCGGCGAAAGAACTGAGAGCCTGATCAAGGCTGGGAGGATCCATGATGCTGGTTCCTCATCTTCTTCAAAGAAACCCTTCTCTGGGGCACCTCGCCGTAGAGAAGGAGAAACCAATGCTGTACAGCACAGAGGGAGTGCATACAGAGCTAACAACAACAGGGACCAGTATCGTCCAATCGCCGCAGTGACCATTCCTGCGCCTCAACCGCGTCCACAACAACCAAGAGCTCAGCAACAACAACCGCAACAACCGCAACAACAACAACAACAACAACAACGACCTTTTCAGCAGAGACAGAGGTTGAATCCTGATAGAAGATTTGATCCTTTGCCTATGTCTTACGCAGAGCTACTACCCGAACTACTCCGGTTAGGGTTTGTAGAGTTGCGTACGATGGCAACTCCTACCGTGCTGCCACCCGGTTACGATGCAAATGTAAGATGTGACTTTCACTCTGGGGCACCAGGCCACCATACTGAAAGATGCCGGGCGTTTCAGCACAAGGTCCAGGATTTGATTGATTCCAAGGCAATCAACTTCTCTCCGGTTCCGAATGTGGTAAACAATCCTATGCCACAACATGGAGGACATAGGGTTAATAACATTGAAGATGGGGAAGCTGAAGACCTAATCGTAGATGTTGAAGATGTTCAGACGTCTTTGTTGGTCGTCAAGGGCCGATTGTTGAAGGGGGGTGTTGACCCGGGTTGTTCAGAAGATTGTGTGGGTTGTTCAAAATCTACCAACGGTTGTGACCAGCTGAGGGCTGGAATTCAGAGTCTGATGGATGAGGGCTGTTTGCAGTTCGGCCGTGCCACTAGAGATAATGGGGCAGTGTCTACTGTCACCATTTTTTATAAACCGGCTGAAGGAAGAGGGCGTGGGGCTGTCAGTACACCCACCACCAGCAATACTCCGGTTGCCATCCCAACTCCGGTAACCATCAGAGCACCTACTACTATTGTGGCGTCCGGCAGAGGACAAGTTGGAAATAGTAGAGCTGTTCCGTGGAGTTATGACAATGCCTATCGCCGAGATAGGAGGGCTGGTAACCAAACGAGGCCAGTTAACCAAGCACCGGTTACGATCAGTGCTCCTGTAAGGATCCCTGCTGTTACAAGTCCTGTGGTGGACAATGTTGGAGGACAGGGAGGCTTCACAAGGAGTGGACGACTGTTTGCTCCTCAGCCTTTGAGAGATACTGCTGCTGAGTCATCTGCAAGGGCTAAAGGTAAACAAACAATGGTTGACGAAGAACCGGCTCAGAAGGAGACTGAGGGTTCTTTCCAGAGAGATGTTGAGGAGTTCATGAAAATCATAAAGAAGAGTGACTACAAGATAGTAGATCAGCTCAATCAAACTCCATCGAAGATCTCGATACTCTCTTTGCTGATGTGTTCTGAGGCACATCGGGACGCTCTGTTGAAGATGCTGAATATGGCATACGTCCCGCAAGAGATATCAGTCAACCAGCTGGAAGGTGTTCTAGCAAATGTGAGTACCAGGCACGGTGTAGGTTTCACTGACCTAGACTTGACACCTGAGGGCCGTAATCACAACAAAGCCTTGCACATCACTATGGAGTGCAAAGGTGCAGTATTATCACATGTGCTAGTGGACACCGGGTCGTCCCTGAATGTCCTTCCGAAGCAAATATTGAAGAAGATTGATGTCGAGGGAGTCGTGCTCACTCCCAGTGACCTGATTGTACGCGCATTTGACGGATCCAAACGGTCTGTGTTTGGTGAAGTCACTTTGCCAGTGAAGATAGGTCCAGAAGTCTTCGACATCGTGTTTTACGTGATGGACATTCAGCCTGCTTACAACTGTTTGTTGGGGCGTCCTTGGATTCACGCCGCTGGAGCAGTCTCGTCGACCCTCCATCAGAAGCTCAAATATGTCTGGAACGGTCAGATCGTGACCGTCTGTGGTGAAGAGGAGATTCTGGTGAGTCATCTCTCCTCATTCAAATATGTTGAGGTGGATGGCGAGATCCATGAAACCCTGTGCCAGGCATTTGAGACTGTGGCGTTGGAAGGGGTTGCTTGTGCTGAGCAGAGGAAGCCGGGTGCTTCAATTTCGTCGTACAAGCAGGCCAAGGAGGTGGTTGACTCCGGAAGAGCTGAAGGCTGGGGCAAGATGGTTGACTTGCCGGTAAAGGAAGACAAATTCGGCATTGGGTACGAGCCTCTCGCAGCGGAGCAGAACGTACAAGCAGGTCCGAGCACCTTCACCAGCGCTGGGCTGATGAACCATGGAGACGTCTTTGCTACTGATGGTGAAGACAGTGATCATGATTTGGATGTCTGGGTCCGCCCTTGTGCACCAGGCGAGGTTATCAACAACTGGACAGCAGAAGATGTGGTCCAAGTTACTCTACTGACAGAGTAATTTTCTTTTGTTTTTTTTCATTTTGCATGAAAACCCTACGTTCCGCCCAGGGCGTAGTGGTTCATTGTAGGGCCACATCATGTTCTCAATGTTTATAAATAAAGGACGTTTTTTCAATCAAATTTTGAGATCTTTGTCTTTCTATTTTGTTTTCCACTTTTTCAAAACAATAAAAATGGCAATGTTTTTTTTGTTTTTTGTGACTTTATTGAAATCTTTTTCTAAAAACAAAACATTAAACATGCAGAGATGATCTTTTGGCATCCACTGTGAACGACTCTGTTATGGCTCAGTATGATTTCCACAATCCCATCTACCAAGCTGAAGAGGAGAGTGAGGAAGACAGTGAACTCCCTGCAGAATTGGTCAGATTACTGAAGCAAGAGGAAAGGGTCATCCAACCTCACCAGGAAGAGTTGGAAATTGTCAATCTGAGTACTGAGGACGCCAGAAGAGAGATCAAGATTGGGGCTGCTTTAGAAGACTCTGTCAAAAAGAGGTTAATTGAGATGCTAAAGGAATATGTGGAAATATTCGCCTGGTCATACCAAGATATGCCTGGGCTGGATACAGACATTGTGGTGCATCGGTTACCTCTCCGAGAAGAGTGCCCGTCGGTCAAGCAGAAGCTTCGCAGAACAAGTCCTGATATGGCTGTCAAGATCAAGGAAGAGGTTCAGAAGCAGTGGGACGCAGGTTTCCTAGCTGTCACCAGTTACCCGCCGTGGGTTGCCAACATTGTTCCTGTGCCGAAGAAGGATGGCAAAGTCAGGATGTGTGTCGATTACCGAGATCTGAATAGGGCGAGTCCGAAAGACGATTTCCCATTACCTCACATTGATGTATTGGTGGATAATACGGCTCAATCCTCGGTATTCTCTTTCATGGACGGTTTCTCAGGCTACAATCAGATCAAGATGGCGCCAGAGGACATGGAAAAGACGACATTCATTACACCTTGGGGGACGTTCTGCTACAAAGTGATGCCATTTGGGCTGAAGAACGCCGGTGCTACCTATCAGAGGGCAATGACGACTCTCTTTCATGACATGATGCACAACGAAATCGAAGTGTACGTGGATGATATGATTGCGAAGTCGCAGACGGAAGAGGAGCACCTGGTAAATCTGCAGAAATTGTTTGACAGACTGGTCAAATTCAAGCTGAGGCTGAATCCGAACAAGTGTACGTTTGGAGTGAGATCCGGGAAGCTCTTAGGCTTCATTGTCAGTGAGAAAGGGATTGAGGTTGATCCAGCTAAGGTCAAAGCTATTCAAGAGATGCCTGAACCGAAGACGGAAAAGCAAGTCCGTGGGTTTTTAGGGAGGTTGAACTACATTGCAAGGTTCATATCTCATCTAACTGCTACATGTGAACCGATTTTCAAACTGCTCAGAAAAAATCAGGCGATCAAATGGAATGATGACTGTCAGGAAGCTTTTGACAAAATCAAAGAATACTTGCAAAACCCTCCAATCCTGATACCTCCAGTTCCTGGGAGACCACTGATCATGTACCTTTCAGTCACCGAGACTTCGATGGGGTGTGTATTGGGTCAGCATGACGAGTCTGGTCGAAAAGAGCACGCCATATACTACCTAAGCAAAAAGTTTACCGACTGTGAAACAAGATATTCACTGCTCGAGAAAACTTGCTGTGCTTTGGCCTGGGCTGCTCGCCGACTAAGGCAGTATATGTTGAACCATACTACTTTGTTGATTTCTAGGATGGATCCGGTAAAATACATCTTTGAGAAGCCAGCTCTCACCGGACGTGTTGCCCGTTGGCAAATGATCTTAACAGAGTACGACATTCAGTACACGTCGCAGAAGGCCATCAAAGGTAGTATTCTGTCAGACTATCTTGCCGAACAACCAATCGATGATTATCAGCCAATGATGTTTGAATTCCCTGATGAAGACATCATGTACCTGAAGACAAAAGACTGTGAAGAGCCGCTTGTTGAGGAGGGACCGGATCCTGATGACAAGTGGACACTGATGTTTGATGGGGCCGTGAACATGAACGGCAATGGTGTTGGAGCAGTGTTGATCAATCCCAAAGGTGCCCATATACCTTTTTCTGCCAGATTGACATTCGACGTCACCAACAATGAAGCTGAGTATGAGGCTTGTATCATGGGGATAGAAGAAGCCATTGATCTGAGGATCAAAACACTCGACATATTTGGAGATTCGGCTCTAGTGATCAATCAGGTCAATGGAGATTGGAATACGAACCAGCCGCATTTGATTCCGTATAGAGATTACACCAGAAGAATACTGACGTTCTTCAAGAAGGTGAAGTTGTATCATGTCCCTCGGGATGAGAATCAGATGGCTGATGCTTTGGCTACTTTATCCTCTATGATAAAGGTTCATTGGTGGAATCATGTGCCACATGTTGCTGTGAATCGACTCGAGAGGCCTGCGTATGTGTTTGCAGCCGAGTCTGTTAATGCTATTGATGATAAGCCGTGGTATTATGACATCAAGAACTTCCTCAAGACTCAAGAGTATCCTGAGGGTGCGTCGAAGAATGATAAGAAGACCCTGAGAAGGCTAGCTGGAAGCTTTTATCTGAATCAGGATGACGTACTATACAAGAGAAATTTTGACATGGTCTTGCTCAGATGCGTGGATAGACACGAAGCAGACATGTTAATGCAAGAGGTGCACGAGGGTTCGTTTGGTACCCACGCTGGTGGTCATGCAATGTCGAAGAAATTGCTGAGAGCCGGATATTATTGGATGACTATGGAATCCGATTGCTTCAAATACGCTCGGAAATGCCATAAATGTCAAATCTATGCTGATAAAGTGCATGTACCACCAAGCCCATTGAATGTCATGAACTCGCCTTGGCCGTTCGCCATGTGGGGCATTGACATGATTGGGAGGATTGAACCAACTGCTTCGAATGGACATCGCTTCATCTTGGTTGCGATCGACTACTTCACCAAATGGGTGGAAGCAGCTTCCTATGCCAACGTCACCAAACAAGTGGTTGCCCGGTTCATTAAGAAGGAAATCATCTGTCGTTATGGGGTTCCCGAGAGAATCATTACTGACAATGGTTCGAATCTCAACAACAAAATGATGAAAGACTTATGCAGAGATTTCAAGATTGAACATCACAATTCTTCTCCTTACAGACCAAAGATGAATGGTGCTGTAGAGGCAGCAAACAAGAACATCAAGAAGATTGTGCAGAAGATGGTCGTTACGTACAAAGATTGGCATGAGATGTTGCCTTTCGCTTTGCATGGATACCGTACCTCTGTACGTACGTCGACCGGGGCAACCCCCTACTCCCTTGTGTATGGTATGGAAGCAGTCCTACCAGTTGAAGTGGAGATCCCTTCTCTGAGGGTATTATTGGATGTCAAGCTGGACGAAGCCGAGTGGATTCGTACAAGGTTTAATGAGTTAAGCCTTATCGAAGAGAGACGGTTAGCAGCTGTTTGCCATGGGCAGTTGTATCAGAGAAGGATGAAGCGAGCCTTTGATCAGAAAGTGCGTCCTCGGACATTTCAAACTGGCGATCTGGTTTTGAAGAGGATCCTTCCTCCCGGTACAGATAACAGGGGCAAGTGGACTCCTAATTACGAAGGTCCGTATGTTGTGAAGAAGGTCTTCTCCGGTGGAGCCTTGATGCTTACAACAATGGATGGTGAAGATTTTCCTTCCCCTGTCAACTCAGATGTAGTCAAAAAATACTTCGCATAAATTGACCCGCTGGACAAAAAGAACAGAATAGTCCAGGCAAAAATGGGCATCCCGGCGAACCAAAAAACAGAAAGAAAGGTTCGGGCAAAAATTAGGGATAAAAATAAAAATCGTGCACCCGGTAAGTCGAAAACCCGCAAGGGCGGCTTAGGCAAAAATGGGTATCCCGGTGGATTGAAAACCCGAAAGGGCGATCCAGCCAAAAGAGGGATTAAAGCGAAGACTACAGTCTGAGTTATCTGTACTTTGTCATGCTTCGTCAGCTGCCATCTCGAAAGATGTGATCGGTCCAATCAGTCTTCTCAGAAAGCAAGGAATTGGGAGGAAACTGATGATCTATGAGTTATAACAGAGTTGGGAAATAGTGGATGCCGTGTTCACATTGCCATTAGGATAGTTTATTTTCCTTTTGTGCGCAATTACCTCTTTCTAGGAATTGCTTCCCAATGTATTTGCCTCTTCAGGCACATTTTCAATCAATAAAAGTCGTTATTCAGATAAATTGCTCTTTTGTTTTTACTTTTACTGTTTTGTTTGCAAAAACGTCTGAATTTTTGATAAACATTGCATATAAAAACATGAAGGCTAAACAATGACGTGCAGAAAGATTAAAACATTTGAAAATCATTTTGAATGTTGAGGACACTTGAGCGTATCTTGTCCGTATACCCCCTGGGACATCTGTTGTTCCGATTTGCAGATCGTCACCTGTGAATATTTTCCCCAGTAGGTCGTCACCTGTGAGCATTCACCAGCAGTGCTTTTCCCCAGACAAGGTTATTCTCCTAGCTATGGTTTGTTTAAGCCTTCCCCAGCAAAGCAGTTATCTCACCAGCAGAGTTCATCCCCACCAGTGGATTGGACAGGTTTTTATAGCAGGTCAACATCTGCATCCCCAGCTGAGTTATTTCACTTGTGAATTTTGTGGGTCGTCCCCGGCAGAGTAACAGATATTCCCCAAAGCAGAGTTCATCGTATTTGAGGATAGTCTGAGCCTTATCCCCAGAGAGTTTTCTTGGTGTATCTTCCCCAGCGGAACAGTGATTTCCTCAGCAGAGCGGTTATTTCCCCAAGCGGAAGTTTTTGGGGATCCATTGGACTATCTCCAGCAGATTACCTTTATTTCCTCAGCAGAGTTGCTCTCTTTCTCCCCAGCGAGTTGCCTTGTCTTCCTCTAGTGAAGTTGTATTATTGGTTCCCCAGCAGTCGTGTTGTTTCCCCCAGCGGATTTATCCTGAAGATTCCTCAGCACAGTCGTCCTGTGTACTTTCCCCGCAGAGTTCTCATCATATTGCATTGCATATAGTAATCATTGCATCCTCAAAACTGCGTAGCATTTCCATTCCATATGGAGCATTACGCCATAGAAGAATTCAAACATATGCATTCATGTGTTCGAAACCGCATCAGACCACATCCCCGGCAGAGGCGGATCATTTTTGTTCGACATCAGCACCAAGTCTGCTACAGTTGCTTCGACAGCATTCAGAATTGATTATCCCCGCAGAGGTTTATTTCCTCACCCGATGGTGACAGAGGTTTATTTCCTCACCCGATGGTGACAGAAGTTTGTTTCTCCCCAGTGAGACTCCCAGCAAGTGATCAGCCTTGCCTTGACATATCTCAGTTTTGATCTTGTGATACCGGTAAGTGTCATGTTAACACCCGCGTGTGTCTTCTTTGTTTTGGTGTCGGTAAACACCATTGCTTCGATGTCGGTAAACATCGAGTTCCACCCAGTCATCGGTAAATGTCTGGTCATTTCTTTTGATGTCGGTAAACATCATCTTTCGATGTCGGTAAACATCGAGTCTCACCCAGTCATCGGTAAATGTCTGGTCATTTTTGGTGTCGGTAAACGCCATTGTTTCGGTGTCGATAAACATCGAGTCTTTCCTTCAGTCATCGGTAAATGTCTGATAATCCCCAACAGAAATCCCCAGTAGAGTCATCTGTAAATGTCCTATCGGGTTTTTAGTTGCGAATATTCGTTTGTCTCTCACCAGTAAATGTCTCACCCAGTCATCGGTAAATGTCTGGTCATTCTTTTTGATGTCGGTAAACATCATCTTTCGATGTCGGTAAACATCGTGTCTCACCCCAGTCATCGGTAAATGTCTGGTCATTTCTTTGTTCTCTTGTTAATAAAATCAGAATCCCCAGAAGTCGTTGGTAAACGGTTTGTCTGGTATCACCACAAAGATTTTGTTCCTCCCCAAGCGGAGATGCCATCGGTAAATGGCCCGGTTTTCTTCGATATCGGTAAATATCGAATTCCCAGTTGCAGCAGCCATCGGTAAATGGCCTTGATATCGGTAAATATCAAGTTTGCTTTGAAGCCACCATCGGTAAATGGTCTCGCTTCCTTCCAACATCATTTGTTTCCCAGCAACCATCGGTAAATGGTTTTGCTGAAGTTGATATCGGTAAATATCAAGTTTTAACCATCGGTAAATGGTTTTATTTTTCAGAAGATTGTTTTCCCCCAGCCGCCATCGGTAAATGGTCGTGCTGAAGTTGATATCGGTAAATATCAAGGTTCCAGTTCTTTAACCATCGGTAAATGGTTTTTCTTTTCTGAAGCTGTCATGCAGTTTGTCATCGGTAAATGACGTGGTTTCTTTGTATTATATCCGGTCGGTGCAAATTTCTACGGTTCTTTTGTATTCAATCCCTGTTTACCCTAAAAGTCTGACAGCCGTTGCTATCATCCGTTCGGGTTCCCAGCTGATTGAATAGGGGCAGCTGTAGCACCTCAAATTTGCACCTATCATTGTACATACCATTTCATATTAGGTCATAGCATATCATGTTCCATTGCATAACATTTGCACTGTCCCCAGTTGCCTCAAGAGCAAGCAAGCAGAAATTAGGTCAAACTGATCAGGAGATCAGTCCACCAATCAAGCAAGGTTGTTTCTCAAGGAATCAAAGCCCTAGGGTTTACCCAACAAGTTCACATGACTAGAGGGTTCATTTGAAGTGTTCAAGTCAAGGTTGGAAGGCTCAGAGGTCAGCAGTCAATGCATAGCCAGGCAAAAACCCTAGAAAGTCAACAGTCAATCAAAGCAGTGGATGGTGGCCATTCTTGTGGAATTTGGGCACCATGATCAATCATCAAGAGTTCATATGTCTTGGGACATCATTCGAAGTCAAAATCTCAAGGAACTAGGGTTTGGAATTCATCAGAAGTGCACAGTCAAGTCCAAAACCCTAGAAAGTCAAAGTTGGTCAACTGTGGTTGATTCTTTGGATTTGATGGATGGAAATGGTTTGAGGGAGCTTATTCATGTCCTAATAGGCCTCATGTGTCATGGCAATCAACATCATGGAAGAATTTGAAGCAAATCAGAAAAATTCCCAAAATAGAAACTGGACCTGTAATTTCAACTGCCAAAAATAGAAACTTCTTGATCCTCAACTTGCATCATGATACAAGCTTCAAATGAGTTTTTGCCCAACATGAAAGTTGAAGGTCTTGTTCTCCCATTTTCAAAAAGTCCAAGAACTCTCAAATCCCATGTGTGGTTGTCAAGATATGATCAAATCATTTTCACCAATTTTTGAACTTCAACAAGCCATATCTCTCAAACCATAAGGCCAAATTTGGTGGGGTTTTTTCCTACAAACCACATTTTTCATCCTCTTTCCAAAAATATAAATTTCACTCATCAAAACCTTACCATTCAAAATGGCATTTTTGGACCTTTTCATTTAAATTCAAAGTTTGACCAAACTTTGACTTTTTGAATTAGGACTTTTTTCACCATTTTGCCATTTGAGATTGCTTCCATACATCATTTGTGATTTGTCTAAAGCCTTAAACCATGTTCATATTACCATTATACCACCATTTTGGACCAAAAAGCAAAGTTGACAAATTGTACAATTGGTCATTAAGTAAAAGCAAGGTACAGCAATTCTTCAGCAGACCACAAAACAGCAAATCAAATGTCCTTTTTCTGCAGCATTTCACAAGCCCACTCGACCAGCATTGCACCTCCCTTGTTCACTTGTTTCCAACTTAGCAAAAATGCAATTGAGTTCATTAACACTAAACCAGTTTAGTATGTCATTAGTGGATGTTAAACAGACCATATAAAGCCTTTCTTCTGCTGAATCCAACCCTAGTTTTTGACAGCCACCAAACAGAAAAACACATATTCTCTTTCTTGCATTTTTGCATTTGAACAATTTCTGCAAAACCCTTGAAGAAACTCGAGCAAGCCTTGTATCCTTCATCATCCAGCCCATCTTGTGAAGCTTTTTGAACCACCATTTATCAACTGGAACCTTCCCTTCATGTCCTGTTCTTCAAAGCACACAACAATGGCAGTTGGAGCTGCGAGGTTTTCCAAGCATTCTTGAACCTACCTTCTTCAAGTATTCAACATTGCAAAGCACAAAGGTCATCTGTTCGAGCATAGCAACCTCAGAATACCACTGCTTCATCCATTTCTTCACAACCAAGTAAAAATCTCGATCTCTTCATCCTTTATGCCATGATACGCTTTAGATAGATTACATGATGCTGGTTCTAATGAATGTTAATTTGCTTGAAATGTTTGGTTATGCTGAGAGAAACATGGTTTTCATTTTTTATGCTTGAAGTTATGTTCCTTCGATTTGCTCATTTGTGGTGAATTCATTGAAAACCATTGCTATTTTCTCTTTATTTGAGGTATGAGGATGCTGTTAACATGTTTGATTTTAATTTCTGGGCATGTGGAATTTTAGAGTTGCATGAAGATGATGAAATGCTATGCTGCTGTTATGATGAATTTGCCCGAATTTTGCATGAATGTGTATGTGTTATGGCTGTCTAGATATGCATGAACATGACTATACCATTCCCTCGCTGTTTGCCATGCTTGGTTTGATGATGATGGACATTGGATGATGAATGCATTTTGCTGCTGTTTAAACCTAATTATGTCCAGATTTTTCTCAGGATTTTGTTTGGTTTGTTAGTTAATGTTGCATAATGATGTTGTTTAGCTGTCATGTGGTTTGCCATGACAGAATTTCGATTGATGATGATTCATGAGCATGATGAATATGCCATGCTGCTTTTTTCGAAACCCTTATACCTTTTCCAGAAATCCAGATCGTATGTTTTGGTTGCTGTTTGTTATATGCTGTATGAGCATTATGAATGTGTTTGTTAGGTGGTTGCCATGATTGTTTGATTTCGATTTGTCGATGAACCATGAAGTTGGATAATGCCATGCTGCCGTTGTTGAAACCCTGGTTTTCCTAGAAATCATGTTTTTATGAGGGTTGGCTATTGTTGTTGCTCATGTTGCATGAAGTATTTCAATGCTATGCTGATCGAATTTTTGTGTTGCTGTTGATGCCATATACCTTGCTGCAGTTTAAAACCTTATGAGCATTGTCCTGAAATCCATGTGAAACATTGTTGTATGCTGTTGTTTGGTTGCAGTAGGCACATTACCAATACCATGCTGTTGTCTGTTTGTTTGGTCGAATGATGTTGATGTTCATGATGCCCAGCTGCATAAACCCTTAAGAAACCCTGCTGCTGTTTTGCTATCCTAATATGCCCAGATTTTCCATGGTTAATGTTTTGTTGTTGTTGGTTAATACTGCATGATGATGACGTTTCATGGCCCTGATTATTGGTTGATTGCTGTGTTCATGTGCTGTTGCTTTGATGATGAAGCATGATGATGAATATACTATGCTGCTGTTTTGAACTTGCTCATAAAATCCACATGTCGGTGTTTGTTGTATTTGGTCATGGATGTTGGTTTGTTGTATGATCATTGTTACATGTTGCTGTGCATTTGTTGTTGGTTTTGATTGATTGATGAAGCTGAACATGATACCATGGGAAAATGCTGTTAGAAACCCTAAGGGTTTATATGAAAACTCAGAATTTTGAACCATTGGCCAAATTACTGTTCCATTGGCTGGGAGCCAATCAGAACATTTCGTTTTGCCTTGCCAAAACGCAGAGTTTTAATTAGTGAGCTCAGAATTACACAAATGCCACGGTTGACCTTGGTTTGACCCCATATGCCATGCTTATTTGCTCATGCTTCATCCAAATGTTCATCAACTTCCATAATTCATTTCTAATTCATTTTAACTCCAAAAATTGTGGGATTTTTTGCATTAAACTCATGAATGTGTCCTCTATTTTATGGTGAATTTTAATTAATTTTTCAGTGGCTGGATTTTAAATGATAATTGTTTTTCCAATATGTATGCATAAATGATACATTGTGCCATTTCAATTGTGAAATACTCATGTTGCATCCAATGAGCTTGAAATTTTTTGTGGAGAAAATAGTCACATTGATCTTCACTTCCATATAAAGTTTGTGCATTTATTATTTGTGGATTGAGAGTTATGATTTTCTGAAGTTATGTGTTACATTTGGTGCTATACCATGATCATGTTTTTTCCCAATTTTTGTTCACATGCTTCCTCTTATTCAATTGACCCCAAATTTTGCATGAATCATCTATCACATGTCTAGTTTGTGTATGAATTTTCTTAGAATTAATCATGCTGTTTTCCATTTGATTGAAAATTTTCTTCCATATTTGGTCATTTGTTGACTTTTTGTGCTATGCCTTGCCAAATCTTTTGTGAAATTCTCACATCATATTGTATGCCCATGAAATTTCATATGTGATAACTAGACATCTTTAGCTTTGCATTGGTGTTAATCTCATTCATTTCTCTTCTGTTTTCAAATTGATATGATTTTTTGAAGTTGACCTATGCTTGTTGACTTTCACCATGCTTACTTGAATTTGGTTTGACTTCATGATTTTTGTTGGCTGCCTTCCTCTCATCCAAATGCCATGAAATTTTATATGTATACTATGCTAGATGTTAGGATTGAGTGTGATTTATTTCATGATTTTTGAAATTGATTGGGTTGACTTTTGAATGAGGTCTTGCTGTTGACCTTTTGCATGTTTCATTTGCTATGCTTTGCATCCTTTTGCATATGAAATGCCAGTGATGCATGATATAATTATGAATCCAATTGAGAATGCTTCTTGAATGTTTAGACTTGGCTTGGGTTGACTTTTCCTTGCTGCCTTGATTTTTTTCTTTCATCTTTGACCCTAGGCTAGTCCTAGTGGTCTTCTAAGCTTATGTTGAGTTCATCTGTTTCAGGTTAAGCACCAATGCCTTGAGGATCATTCAAATGTGTTTTAGTTTGATTGTTTAATGTGCTAACATTTGTTTTGTAGGTGACTCATATGCTTGAGTCTTTGTGCCTTGCACAATTGATCCCTCTGTGGTTGACTTTTGTTTATCCATCTGCCTTTGATTTTGACTGTTGAACTGTTTGCTAATAAATTTGACTTTTTCAGGTACTTTAGTTGCTTAAGTTCTTTGAACTTGCTTTGCTTTGCTTTTTAGCAACTTGCTTGAGGTATAATCTCTTTTACTTCATGTAGTCTGGAGTCCCGGTTTGTTAATTTGGCCGGGCAAACTGTCTGAAGTCCTCCTTAAGAGGCAATGCCTGTGTTTGTTTAAAATTGTCCCAAGCAGGAAAAGTCCTCATTTGAGGCAATTGGTGGAAGGTAGGGATATGCAATCTATCCCCCACTACTCTTGTTGTGTCATCCCTCTGCTCACACTGCTGTGTGTTGATGCATTGGGATACAAACCCAAGATCTTGTACAAAGTGTACAGTGTCAGAGTCTTCGAGTATAGAAGGGTTCCCACTTTCTGGACCCATGCTCATTTGTCTATTAGCTCTCCCTGGCCAGGGATAAGAGCTGTGAGGTCTCATCCTCACTTCATCTTTTCATCTGCTTCACCTTAGCCTCTCAATGGCAAGGTTAAGAGCACAATTACCCTATTCCAGTTGGCCCTAGTGCCTAACCCTTGTGTGAGCCTCTTGTATGCATATAGAGTGTGCTTCTTGTGATTGTGATTGCCTGCTTGCTTTGCCTCTTAGGTTTAGCTTAGACTTGCTCTTGTACAAGATAGGTTTAGCTCAGACTAATCCTTGTTTGCTTTCGCCCTCGTTGCGATCCTTTCTTTCGCCGTCGTTGCGATCCTTTCTCTCGCCCTCGTTGCGATCGAGACTTTTCCTTTCTCCCGCCCTCGTTGCGATCGAGTCCTTTGTCCCTGTTTGGCCGAACTACGGCAACTCTGATTCTCATGTTCAGATGAGATACGTAGGCACGAGATGCGATGTCTTGTCGAGTTTGACTAACAACTAATCCGTGCTTGTTTTCGCCCTCGTTGCGATCCTTTCTCTCGCCCTCGTTGCGATCGAGCCTTTTCCTTTCTCTCGCCCTCGTTGCGATCGAGCCTTTCCCTTTCTCTTGCCCTCGTTGCGATTGAGACCTTTTTCCCTGCCGGCCGAACTACGGCAACTCTGATTCTCACGTTCAGGTGAGATACGTAGGCACGAGACGCGATGTCTTGCCGAGTTTGACTAACCACTAACACTAACTCTTTTCTCTCACCCCTGTGTGATTGAGATCTCTCCTTTCTCTCGCCCTCGTTGCGATTGAGATCTCCCCTTTCTCTTGCCCTAGTTGCAATCGAGACCCTTGCTTCCTGTGCAAGCCTTGTCTAGGATAGGTTGGCCCTTGTGCCATTTAGTTAGAAACCTTAACTTAGGGTTGACTTTTGCATGACAACATCTAGGCTCGAGTCGTAGTCTCCCTAGTGTTGTGTCTCCCTCTGTTATCTGGTTAGGCTAGATCCTTGTCCCTGCGTAGGGGAACTACATCGCCCTGATCTTCATACCAGATGAAGTATGTAGGCAGGAGATTGAGCTGATCTCTCCGGGCGCCTTTTTCTTTTTGTGTGTGTTGTTTGACAGTTATAGGCTGAGTCCCCGACTCCCTATCTATCTGTTGTGTGCGTTTAGGTTCGGATGCTGACATAAGTCCAGCGATTGGCAGTCGGGCTCCACGTTTGCCTTTGTCTTGTTTTGTTTGCGTGCGTGTCAGCCGAGCTACGAATGCTCTGATTCTTCTCTCGTCCGAGAAGATACGTATGCATAGGATGCGATATCCTAGCGAGCATGTGTCGTTTCCCCAATCCGAACTACTTCGACTCTGATGTCTATGCCTGATAGACTAAGTAGGCCCAGGATGCGACATCCTGCCGAGTCAGTTTCAGTCAGTTTCTCTTGTCTCTTTTCAGCCAGTGTGTGTGAGTTTGAGCAGTGTTTAGCAACCATTTTCCTTCCTTCTGTGCGTGGATCCCGTAGAGTACTACGGATGCGTAGGGTGCCTAACACCTTCCCTTCGCATAACCGACTCCCGAACCCATCCTCTTTGGTCGCGAGACCATGTTCTTTCCTAGGTTTACTTCGAGCGTTTCCTTTCCCTCTTTTGGGATAAATAACGCACGGTGGCGGCTCTGTTGTTTCTTTCTTTTCCCGCCGGTTTTTCGCGTAATGCGACACCAGTGAAGTGGTTACATGACTTCTCATTTTCCTTAGAAAGCTTAACACTAAGTTTAAACAAGTGATTATGAGATAGAGAATTTACCTTAGAGTCATCTTCATCAGATACTTTCAAGCAAACATGTTCATCCTCTTCGGGTGTCTTTAATGGTTCCTTATGATATTCTTCATACGAATCTTCATAAGTATTATCTAGGATGTTATTAAAGTAATTCTTTCACGAGTCTTCATTTTATTCCCTTGATAAAACTCTAAAGGTTCTACTTGATGAAGCTCTTTCATCATTTCTCATTTCAAAGATTGTGCTGATCAGAGCTTCTTCATCACCTATTCATTCGTTGGATGATGTTACTCCAAATATTTCACTTGATAAAGCTTCTTCATCATTTATTCTAGATGTACTTCCTCATCACACTTATTAGATGATGATTCATCAAAATATCTTTCATCTACTAAGATTGTTCTTTCACACGAAACCACAGGGGTTGATTATACTTCTTCTTCGAAAGAACCTCTTGATGACGATTCTTCTAAATTTATTCCTTCATACTTCAACACTTAAATTAACTCGTTGAGCTTTTCAAGGATTTATTTTTCCTAGATTTTCTTGAAAATTGCAAACACTACCATCTCTCAATTTAAGGATTGGATCAAGTTTATGATTCCAATTCTTAACTCTTAGATATTTGTTAGAAACAAATGTTTAAATATATTCTCCAAGATTTATAATGGTTGAACACCATATATGAAGATATCCTTCACATTCATTTGATGTTTCAACTTCCTGGATTTGTGTATTCACTCCCTCTTGCTTGAAGATTGGAGAAACACCATAAATTATTTCAAGAGTTTCCACACTTCCTTAGCGGACTCACAAGTAAAAACATAATATAATACTTTGGTACTTAAAGCATTTACCAGAAAATGTTTAACTTTAAAATTGTGTTTGATTTTTCTCAAATCCTATTCGGTCCAATCAAAATTGGGTTTATTTACTACCATATAATTGAAGGAGAAGGTAGGAATAAACAGACCATTGTTTAAAATATTCTAAATTCTAAAATTGTTAGCTTTGATAAAAGTTTCAAATCTTGCTTTCCATAAGTCAAATCTATCACCATCAGACGGTAGAGGTGTATTCATGAAAAGACTCTTGTTAAAAATAGAAGTTTTTGTAGTCATCATCTTCTTCCTCCTGAGACAATTAGTCTTTAAACAAAACTTAGGCTCTGATGCCCACTTGTTGGACATAAGACTCCAAACATAAGAGAGAGGGGGATTAAGTTGTGTTCTATTGAAAAATCCATTTTAAAAATAAAATCTTTTACGAAAACAAAGTTGAAAACCCTTTTGTAAAACGAACAGATTAAAATTAGCGGAAGTAAAGAAAATATATTTGGAATGGAAATAACTTACTGAAAAATAAAGAGTTAAGGGATAAGAGAAAACACCAAAACTATAGTGGTTTAGTCTTAATGAAGTGATATAGTCCTCTCTCCAAGAATTATTCTCGAGAGTTTCCACTATCTTGCAAGCTTTTAATAGGATATTCCCACGAACCTCCTTTTACAAGGATTGCAATTTTTCAATTACTAACTTTCCAACCAATAACAGACGAAGTTTTAAGTGTAGAGACATCCACAACCAACTGAGAGATTTTAGCATGCGCTAAATTCGCGAACCAAGAAAGAGCTTTTAACAAATGGCTAAACTAATAAACCTACTGAGATTTTTAACTATGAAGACCTCCCCAACCAAACAAAGGTTTTACTTGGTTCACCTCAATAACCAAACAAGAGTTTTTAATGGTCTAGCTTACAACCAAATTCTTAACTATTTCATAGAGTGTATTATCTCATATTTCTCAAGAGTGTATTATCTCATATGAAATAGGTTTTACTTGGTTCACCTTAATAACCAAACAAGACTTTTTGATGGTCTAGCTTACAAGAAAACTATTTCATATGAGATAATACACTCTTGAGCAATTTACGAATTACGCCCTGATTCAAATTCTTAACTCTTAAATATTTGTTCATTGCTCTCCTCTTAGCATTTTATTAGGGGGGGCTCTTCTTATATAAGTTTGTGTTTCACACTGAGATTCTCGCAGAACTTGATCACTCATGACCTTGTGAATTATGTGCCAATGTATTACATCATGTACCTATAATTCAAACCTATAAATAATTATTTTCCAGTAAAATTCTCTCACCATTTATGTTGTGTTGGTTGTTTGTGGGTCCTCCTCTATCCATTTAGTGAAATAGTTTATTATCACTATGACTAATTTCAACAACCAAAACTCTATGGAGAGACCCTAGGATGTCAATGAAGGAGAATTGCGGTCCAAAACGCAGCGGAAATAAAAATTTCTCCTTTAGAGATCCTTACGAATGGTCATGATCAGTGATAGAATATTTACCTCTTGTGACGGTTGAAACCTTTGGTGCAGATCTCTTGTGACGATCAAAACCTTTGATGCAAATCCACGAAGCGATCACGAACGTTGAACGATGACAACGTCTCTACTCAGTCCACACGAACGGATTCCTTCAATCTCAGTGCTAGCTGGTACGAGTGAAGGCTTTGAGTGAGAGAGAGAGAAAACGAAAAGAATGCAACCGCAATTAATGCTTCTGCACAAGGGTTCTATTTATAGAACCACTTGTGTGGGCTTCAAGCTAAAAGTCCACTTAAGTGTATTTTGGCCCATATCTTATAATATGCCCAAAATCACTTAAGCCCATGGTACCTTACCATATTTCGTATTCTACTCAAGTACACCGTACCTTACGATGTTCTATAATTCACTTAAGGGCACCGTACCTTACGGTATTCCTTAGTTACTCTATTTCTCATCAATCCGTCCTTTGTGTGTGACCCTGTAGGTTTTCGCGACGTTGGCAATTACATTAAATCACGCGTTTAATATAATAAACAGTGAGCGGTATCTAGCAACACATCACTGCTACCCAAGACACGAAAATGTCATGTGATCTGACAAAACCATATGTGATAATAATTATGTGTATAATTACCCTTTTGCCCTTATGTCTATATTGAACACAAGACATAGACCGTGTCATCCTTGTCCAGTTCAATATTGGGCCCATAGACATTTATCCTGTTACGCAGGATGGGCAAATTCCATCTAGGTCACTCATGTCCCTTAGCATGCTTCATGGAGTACCCATCAACTGTCTTTATGGTTATCCAGTTACGGACAACGTTGGATCAACAATAAATCACTCGACTCTACATCTAGGGTCCATAGTGGTTTCAGGTCGAAGAGTGGTATACACCATTATCACCATGAGAACAACTTATGACACTTTGCATAACTTTCTATATAGTATTCTCATAGCGGGTCAATCCGGTATAAATATTACTCCTAATATTCATACCTATGTTTAAGACTTGATAACTCTTTATCCATGATCCATGAGATGTGATCATCAGTCTACAAACATAATAGTCTTAATGCTTTAATGTTATCCCACTTCACACTAAAGCTCGACTACGGATACTTTAAGAATAGTGTTCTTATGTTTAATGTGTTCTCATGATTAAGTCACACTTAATACATTAAACGGACTAGCTATTCTAGGGACTTTATTAAACAACCATAATAAAGAAAAGCCTTTTATTATTCGATACAAGTACCAAAAGTATTGGCCTCTAGGGCTTACACCAACAATCTCCCACTAGCACTAGAGCCAATCAGGCATACCCCGTATGCCCATTGATCTAGTATGGCCATCATGCTTCTGCTGCGCAAGAGGCTTTGTCAGTGGGTCAGCTATATTGTCAAGTGTAGGTACTTTACATATTTTCACATCTCCTCTATCTATTATCTCTCGAATGAGATGATAACGCCTAAGTATGTGTTTGGATCGTCGGTGAGATCTAGGCTCCTTAGCTTGTGCGATAGCACCATTGTTATCATAATAGAGACCAATGGGATCCACAATGCTAGGGATTATGCCAAGTTCACTAATGAACTTTTTGATCCAAACAACTCCCTTTTCTGCATTTGAGGCAGCAATATACTCGGCCTCGGTTGTAGAATCAGCAACGGTATCTTGCTTTGAACTTTTCAAGCTCACAGCGCCACCATTTCAGCAAAACACATAACCAGATTGCGATCTAAAGTCATCCTTATCTGTCTGGAAGCTAGCATCGGTGTATCCAATTACAGCCAACTCTTCCTGACCTCCATATATCAAGAATGAGTCCTTAGTCCTTCTTAAATACTTAAGGATATTCTTGACAGCTACCCAGTGAGCATCACCAGGATCAGATTGGTACCTACTCGTTGCACTTAAAGCATACGAGACATCTGGTCGAGTACATAACATGGCATACATGATAGATCCTATTGCAGATGCATATGGAATCTTATTCATGCGATCCCTTTCTTCCTTAGTTAAAGGGGATTGTGTTTTTGATAGACACAGGCCATGTTGCATAGGTATGAATCCTTTCTTGGAATCATGCATATTAAAGCGTCTCAACACTTTGTCTATGTATGTACTCTGACTTAGGCCAAGCAGTTTTTGTGATCTATCTCTATAGATTCTGATTCCTAATATATAGGCTGCTTCACCTAGGTCCTTCATAGAAAAGCATTTCCCCAACCAAGACTTTACTTGTTGTAGGGTAGGGATATCGTTTCCAATGAGTAATATGTCATCTACATATAATACCAGGAAAACGATCATGCTCCCACTAACCTTCTTGTAGACACAAGGCTCATCTTCGTTCTTGATGAATCCATATTGTTTTACTGTTTCATCAAAACGAAGATTCCAGCTTCTGGAAGCTTGCTTCAATCCATAGATTGATCTTTGTAACTTACATATCTTTTGGGCTTCCTCTGGTATGTCAAATCCTTCAGGCTGTGTCATGTACACATCCTTAAGAAGATTTCCATTAAGGAAAGCAGTTTTGACATCCATCTGCCATATTTCATAATCATGATATGCAGCGATAGCAAGTAAAATCCGAACAGATTTAAGCATTGCAACTGGTGAAAAGGTTTCATCATAGTCAACCCCATGAATTTGTTTATATGCTTTTGCAACCAGTCTTGCCTTATAGGTATGTACCTTACCATCCATGTCAGTCTTCTTTTTGAAGACCCACTTACATCCTATAGGGTTAACTCCTACAGGAGGCTCTACCAAGGTCCAAACTTGGTTTGTGTACATGGAATCCATTTCAGATTTCATGGCTTCTAGCCACTTCTCAGACTCGGGACCAGTTATGGCCTCTTGGTAGGTCACATGCTCATCTTGATCCATGAGTAATACATCACCTTGATCATTTATGAGATATCCATATCTCTCAGGTAGTTGACGTATCCTGCTTGACCTACGCTGGTTTTGTTCTACTTGAGCAGGTTGCTCTTCCATAACTTCTTGTGTTTCCTGCTCTAATTCCTCCATAGGTGTATCTGTGCTTTGTGATTCTTGAATTTCTTCAAGCTCTACTTTCCTCCCACTGGTTCCTTTGGAAATAAAATCCTTTTCTAGGAAAACTCCAGTTCGAGCGACAAACACTTTGCCCTCAGAAGGATTGTAGAAGTAATACCCTTTTGTTTCTTTAGGATACCCCACAAATAAGCATTTGTCAGATTTGGGCTCAAGCTTAGTTGAAATTTGTCATTTCACATAAACCTCACAACCCCAAATCTTCATGTAAGACATATGTGGTTTCTTACCACTCCATATCTCATATGGTGTCTTCTCAACCTTTTTGGATGGAACACGGTTAAGTGTGTAAGCTGCTGTCAATAGTGCATGTCCCCAAAAGGAGTTTGGAAGATCGGCGTGACTCATCATGGATCGGACCATGTCTAACAGGGTTCGATTTCTTCTCTCAGATACGCCATTCCATTGGGGTGTTCCAGGAGGAGTAAGTTGGGATGGGATCCCACACTCTTTCAGATGGTCATCAAACTCTAGGCTTAAATACTCACCACCTCGATCTGATCGAAGAGTTTTAATATTCTTACCTAGTTGGTTTTGTACTTCATTCTTGAATTCCTTGAACTTTTCAAAGGACTCTGATTTGTGTTTCATTAAATACACATAACCATATCTACTGAAATCATCAGTAAATATGATGAAGTACTGAAAACCTCCTCTGGCTGGTATGTTTAGTGGTCTACATACATCAGTATGTATTAGGCCCAAAAGATCATTCGCTCTTTCACCTTTTCCTGTGAATGGAGACTTTGTCATCTTTCCAATTAAACAAGATTTGCATGTCTCATATGATTCATAATCAAAAGAGTCCAAGAGTCCATCTTTATGGAGTTTGGAAATGCGTTTCTCATTTATGTGGCCTAATCGACAATGCCAAAGGTAAGTTGGATTTAACTCATTAGGTTTCATCCTTTTAGTATTAATGTTATATATAGGCATTTCGAGATCAAGGACATATAGTCCATTGCTCATTTGTGCAGTAGCATAGAATATATCATTCAAATAAATTGAGCAACAATTGTTCTTTATTATAAATGAAAAACCAAACTTGTCCAAACAAGAAATGGAAATAATATTCCTGCTAATTGCAGGTACATAATAGCAGTTCTCTAACTGAATTATTAAACCACTAGGTAAAGTTAATACATAAGTTCCTACGGCTAAAGCAGCAACCTTTGCTCCATTGCCAACTCGTAGGTCAACTTCACCTTTTGCCAAATCTCTACTTCTTTTTAGCCCCTGCACATTTGTACAAATGTGAGAACCACATCCAGTATCTAATACCCATGATGCAGAAGTAGATAAATTTATTTCAATAACAAAAATACCTGAAGTTGAAGTCTCTACTCCATTCTTCGTATCTTCCAGGTACTTTGGGCAGTTTCTCTTCTAGTGTCCGGTCTTACCGCAATGGAAGCAGGTGCCTGCCTTTGCTATGCCTCCTCTAGGCTTCAAAGCAGCAACAGTGGGTCTGGGTTTGGCAACTTCCTTGCCTTTCCCTTTATCACCCTGCTTGGTAGGCCTTTTGTTCTGTCTCTTTCCATTTCCGATCATCAGAATGGACTTCCCTTTTGTCTTCAGATTCTGCTCAGCTGTTCTCAACATGCCTAGCAGTTCAGGAAGAGATTTATCCATATCATTCATATTGAAATTTAGGACAAATTGACAGAACCTTTCTGGCAACGATTGCAAGATCAAATCAGTCGCAAGTTCCTTTCCGAGGGGAAAACCCAATCTCTCAAGGTTTTCCACATACCCAATCATCTTGAGTACATGGGGACCTACAGGGGCTCCCTCAGCTAACTTGCTTTGGAAAAGGGATTTTGAAACTTCAAACCTCTCATGCCTTGCTTGCTCTTGATAGAGCAGCTTCAGGTGTTCGATCATATCGAACGCTGACATGTTCTCATGTTGCTTTTGCAATTCTGAGTTCATGGTAGCCAGCATGAGACAAGCAGTTTCATTGGCATCATCGACATGCTTCTTATAAGCATCTCTTTCTGCCTTAGGTGCAGAACTAGGAGGTTCCTCTTCAGGAACAGGTGTCTCCAAGACATACAGCTTTTTATCATGTTTGAGGACAATCCTCAGGTTTCGGTGCCAATCCAGAAAATTTGTTCCAGACAATTTTTCCTTGTCAAGGATTGATCGCAAGATGTTGTTAGAGGTGTTTGCTGTCATGGTTATCTACATAAGGATTAAGAAAATATAAGTATCATTGACATATTTAATTAGGCCTTTAATCAAATATGCTCCCACTATTTTACTCAAAACAAATGACCCTCATCATTTGATTCGGAAAATCCCGTTGGAAGATTTTCTAGTGGGTCGAGATCCATATTTCACTTCGTTCTAAGTCCGCGTAAGCGGATTACACAAAACTAGGTTATTTAGGTAGGAACTCCTTCCAGTTGTATCTTATACAACTCTCAAAAATTTCAGTTGGGTGAATAACTCCTTATTCCAATCCATCATATGGATTATTCCCAACTCTTGCTTCTAAAACATATATGATATTATTATAATTAAGTTTGACCCATTGTCTTAGCAGTTGGATATTACAATTATCCCATCGCACCTTACTAATATAGAACATGCACCTCGCTTTGGCGAAACCTACATTATCCGATACTAGTCTTGATGAGTGCTAAAACTTGGAAAGCAAACATATATAATATCATCATAATTTGTTTAGTTAAGTTTGACCCATTGTTTTAGCAGTTGGATATTACAATTATCCCATCGCACCTTACTAATATAGAACATGCACCTCGCTTTGGCGAAACCTACATTATCCGATACTAGTCTTGATGAGTGCTAAAACTTGGAAAGCATAAACTTAATATTTTAGTTTGAGGGAATTGCAATTGTTATGATCTCACCGGCTTGTTTATCATATAAATCGTCTCTCACATGCATCAACATACATTCACATGCATCAACATACATACAAACAAAATGAAACAGTTATGGCCCCTAGCGCAATTGTTCTCCCAAGCCAATGAGAGAACCTAAGCTAACCTACAACGATCTAAGCTTCTCCAAGCAAGATCTTCAAGGTTGTCCTCCTTTAATATTGAATTCTTCTCTAAGCTTCTCCAAGCAAGATCTTCAAGATTGTCCTCTTTTGATATTGAAATCTTCTCTTTCTTCATAACATTGTCTTCTTCTCTTTATTCATAACATTACATTCCAGAAGAAACTCGTTTTACATACGAGGGTTTGAGATGAGAAAAGAAGTTACATTAAGAGATCAAAAGGAGAGGCACGACACGCAGGTCGTATTTAAAAACCCAAAACAAAATAAAGGACAACTAAGGCCATAACTGATCACCACAAGGCAATAATAATAAACACATTGTTATTATTAAATTTTAATTCCTTTAATTAATTAAAACCAAATTAAATTTCGGCGACCGATCACACTACGCAGAGTTAGCCGGGGGTTCCGCTGCCCGGTCAGCGGAGGGTGGTTTTGCATGAACACAACCCTTGCGTAGTCACAAAACAGAAACCCCAAGAATTCTGACTCTGGGAGTGTGACGACCGTCACAGGCGTGTGATGACCGTCACAGGAAATGTGAGTGTGACGACCGTCATGGGCGTGTTACGACCGTCACGCATCCAGTTTGTTACGCCTGTTACGCTCGTCACACGAGCTTCACGCGACCAAACTAATAGGACTTTGAAACAGTCTACGGACCTCTTCCAAAAAGCCCTAAATTCACAACTCCTTGACGGCACAACCCTTGCGCCGTCACCAACCCTAATGCGCCAATTTCAGACCGTCAAACACACCTCGATTATTGATTCAGTATGATTGATCAACAGGTCATTGCTTCACCATACTAATGTCGGATTCCGAAGCAAATGACCATTGATCGCTCAAAGGAAAACAATCATTTAGTGTTTGAATGAACGAAACAGAAACAATATATCACATATATCGTACTTTGCATTAGGATTACTTATATCATATATAAGCTGATCGGTCTCAATTGCGTAACCTATGGACGATCGATGTATCGCTGCTTCACCATACTAATGTCGGATTCCGAAGCATAGTCAACATCAATCATCCAACTCGTACACTCATGATGCCAAATTTAATTGCCCGTTTAATTAATTGATTCATTCTGTCTTTTAATCATATTAATACAGAAAATAAACAACTATCCGAGTCATGGTTTCGTAAGAGGCTCTGATACCACTGAAGGAGAATTGCGGTCCAAAATGCAGCGGAAATAAAAATTTCTCCTTTAGAGATCCTTACGAATGGTCATGATCAGTGATAGAATATTTACCTCTTGTGACGGTTGAAACCTTTGGTGCAGATCTCTTGTTACGATCAAAACCTTTGATGCAAATCCACGAAGCGATCACGAACGTTGAACGATGACAACGTCTCTACTCAGTCCACACGAACGGATTCCTTCAATCTCAGTGCTAGCTGGTACGAGTGAAGGCTTTGAGTGAGAGAGAGAGAGAGAAAACGAAAAGAATGCAACCGCAATTAATGCTTCTGCACAAGGGTTCTATTTATAGAACCACTTGTGTGGGCTTCAAGCTAAAAGTCCACTTAAGTGTATTTTGGCCCATATCTTATAATATGCCCAAAATCACTTAAGCCCATGGTACCTTACCATATTTCGTATTCTACTCAAGTACACCGTACCTTACGATGTTCTATAATTCACTTAAGGGCACCGTACCTTACGGTATTCCTTAGTTACTCTATTTCTCATCAATCCGTCCTTTGTGTGTGACCCTGTAGGTTTTCGCGACGTTGGCAATTACATTAAATCACGCGTTTAATATAATAAACAGTGAGCGGTATCTAGCAACACATCACTGCTACCTAAGACACGAAAATGTCATGTGATCTGACAAAACCATATGTGATAATAATTATGTGTATAATTACCCTTTTGCCCTTATGTCTATATTGAACACAAGACATAGACCGTGTCATCCTTGTCCAGTTCAATATTGGGCCCATAGACATTTATCATGTTACGCAGGATGGGCAAATTCCATCTAAGTCACTCATGTCCCTTAGCATGCTTCGTGGAGTACCCATCAACTGTCTTTATGGTTATCCAGTTACGGACAACGTTGGATCAGCAATAAAGCACTCGACTCTACATCTAGGGTCCATAGTGGTTTCAGGTCGAAGAGTGGTATACACCATTATCACCATGAGAACAACTTATGACACTTTGCATAACTTTCTATATAGTATTCTCATAGCGGGTCAATCCGGTATAAATATTACTCCTAATATTCATACCTATGTTTAAGACTTGATAACTCTTTATCCATGATCCATGAGATGTGATCCTCAGTCTACAAACATAATAGTCTTAATGCTTTAATGTTATCCCACTTCACACTAAAGCTCGACTACGGATACTTTAAGAATAGTGTTCTTATGTTTAATGTGTTCTCATGATTAAGTCACACTTAATACATTAAACGGACTAGCTATTCTAGGGACTTTATTAAACAACCATAATAAAGAAAAGCCTTTTATTATTCGATACAAGTACCAAAAGTATTGGCCTCTAGGGCTTACACCAACAGTCAATATCTCACATAGATAAGGCCATGGAGATTCTAAAGAGTGTAGTGCTTCAACCAAGATGCGATGGATATTTGCGTATCTTTGACACTTATTGCATTTAGTTACATATTTTGTGATATTGTAGGTCATGGTGGCCCTTTATTTTGTATGGTTCATCTATTAATTTAGTGTCAAGGATTTGTTTTAACACTTAACTCCTCAAGATGTTTAGTCTTGTTGTTAGGAAATCACATTGCTTCTCATTGTCCAACCTATAGTCTGGTATGTGCTTCAATTGTCATTCTCTTTGCCTTGGTGAGCTTTTCCATTTTTGGGCTATTTCTTTAGCGTATTTGCTTCTCTTCTTTGGATTGATCTTCTCCTCATTTATATAACATTTCATTTACTTCACTACCTTCTTCATGTGGTCGGTCAACTTCTTGGCCAAAGACTCATTAAAATATACAACCTTCTCACTGTTCTGAAATGCTCCCACAAGCATTTATTAGTTGGGGTTGGAAACAACTGTCGTGAGTTTGTTGAATGAGACTATATATTCCTTCTAAGTTTTTGAGTTACCATGCAAATGTTGAACATGCTTGTATCTATTATATTTTTATGCTTACTTCTTGAAAATCGATGTATCAATTTTTGTGAGAAACTGAATATTCAATCACTAAATACTAGGGTAGGTTCATGTACAACCTAAGTGTTGTATCCTTTTGTGTATTTAAGAGGATCTTGCAGTTGAGTAGTTTTACAACTCTGATGATTACCATTTGTGTGTTATTTGACACTAGATATTCCCATGGGTCAATTTTTCCATCATACGTCATGAGGTGGTTTGAAATTCTCTGGGTATTGGGGCACCCTAGATTTCCTCGAACAATAGTTAGGCGTCTTCCAAATCATTTTTATAGTCACCTTAATGTAGTTGTCCTTGTTGAATCAATGGTTAATGGGATATGTTTGTGTCATATTGTGAGTTAGATCAATTGTAGATAAATTATTATCACTCCCCCATGATGGACATAAAATGTTCTTGGTGACTTTGGTATGGACCATGCTAACAGTGTGCTAGAGAAAAAGACCCTGGATAATATATGAATGGCATGGAGTATATGATTGGTATAGGCTGGAATGATATTATCTAGATTCTTGTGAGCCCCATATTTATAGGTAGCTCACAATTATATCATTTTATTGGTCATTATGAGAATGATTGAGTAACATATTTCCCATAATAGGCGTGGGGGGTGTAAAGATTGTGATTGGCCATTTTTGTATTATGACATACTCTAATATGAAGGTGATCAGCCTTACTATTTGAGTAGGGAAGTCATTCATTCTCTCTTCCTGCTTGTTCGTATTAGACATATTAATTTGTTGGAGTCAGGTTCTAGGATGACTAAAAGGGGTAGTGGTTGGATTCACACTCTCACCTCTACTCAGTCTAATGCTTAGGTCTTGCCTGCATAGGTGTGATAGACTTTGAGTGTTAATTTAGGGGAAATGCTTTTTCCACCCTTATGGGTGCTCATACACCACCGTGAAAACTCAGAAATACTCATAGTGTTCAAAGAGATGCATCTTTGAACGCATCTATTTTTAGCCATTTTCAGATGAAATTGATGGGTCGACCCTATTATGCCAAAATTTAATCTGAAGATGCATCTCCGTATGCACTAAAGGTACGACCTAAGATGCATCTCCGTACACACCATTTATTCAAAAGTTAGTGGGTGGTCCGGAGATGCATTTTCGGATGGTGTTGCTTTGTATCATAGCGCCAAACCCTTCCATCTTCCTACTTCTTCATTTTCTCAAAAGTTATAAAAAAACATTTAACCTTTCACAACCATTGAAACAACCCATCCTTTCGTTCAAGCTTATTGATGACACTCTATCATTGGATGTTTTATGTCAAAGAAACGGAGTAAAACACGTCCAAGATGAGCAAAAATCAAGAATAAAGACCAAATAGATATGCAAAAATGACAAAGTATGAAGAAATAAAGACTTGGCGAAAATCTGATGGAAAAAGGAGCAAAAGTATGCAACTAATAAAATAATCACACGCAACATCGCACACAAGATAGAGATGTATAGTCAGCATCGCGCGCACGATAAAGGATATCATGTGCGTGATAGGTCCTTTTATGGGCCTACTTTGACGCATTCTGGACTGATTTGACAACTTTATAAGGGATTTTCGGTATCTTTTCAATGGTTCTGTGATTTTGGCTAAAAGTGATGTAAAAAGCACTGGGGATTTTAAGAGCATTGAAAGCTATTAGAGGCCAGTTCTTCAAGTATTTTCATATGCAATCTTCATTTTATTGCTTGGTATTTAATTGTATCATTTTGAGTAGCTAAAATTCTCTATGTTAGGTTTTGTATGATGAACTTATTTGGAACCCGTTGGGACATATGTTTGATTTATCAGTGCATGGATAATTATAGTTATATTTCTATTTATTTTCTCTTATGCTTAATGATTTTTATGTGAGGTGTTCTTTTAATCTGATTATGGGCACATAGGGAATATTGACCATTAGTCTATGTATTGGAACTAGGGCAATTATTGTACTTATGCTGGTTGAACAGGGATATGAGACCTCTAGTAGTGGCATTTGAGTTAACATACTATTGCATTTCCTGATTTCACTTAGGTTGGTTGAATATGGATAAAAGACCTCTAGTAGGAATTAGTGAGCTATACACCAGGGGATTGGGTATATTGGTTTTGTAATTCGTCATGGAAATATAATGAACTTCTCATTCATGTACTGCATCAAACATCAATAGGGGATAAATAAGGGATTCTATACAAAACCTGACCGTTTTCGCATTTTCTCAAAAGAACTTTGATTTTCCGTGTTCAAACCTAAAACCTCTCCCCCTTAATTTTTACTTTCTATAACTTGCACAAATATTGTTTTGTTAAATAGAAATTCATGTGGATTGGATATCTTTTTATTTACTGCGACATTATCAGTACACATTCTGAGAAGTCATCAAGTTTTTGGCGCCGTTGTCAGGGACTGTTGATAATTTAACCAATGCAACACTTGTGCAACATTTTGCTTATTTAGTATTTTTTATTTATTTATTTTTTGTTTTCTTGTAATTGTTTAAATTATAATACTACTAAGGTATTTCTTGTTTGTGTATGCGCAACCCAGGGTCAGAATTGACACCACTTGATCCTGAAGTTTAAAGGACCGCACATGCCATTAGAAGAGCGGTTAGAGAAGCGACTCTAACTCAAAGAATGTTAGTATAATATAATTCACTATTTTCTTTAGACTCCGAAGAGGAAATCATCATAGCAGTCGTACCACCACCATTCACTATGCGGGACTACTACAAAAGGACTGATGAAGGACATATTTCTAGATGGTTTGTACCAGCAACCCCCACTAACTTCGACATAAAAATTATGTGCTTTCAGGTTCGGGAGATAATCTGTTCGATAGTAACACAATTCAAGACTTGTGGGAACACCTTGCTCGCTTCTACGAAACAACCTCAACGTGCAAGCCAACTGATGTCACTGAAGACCAAGTCAAGTTGAGGTTGTTTAGTTTCTCACTATTTAGAAGAGCTAAAGATGGGTTGCTTTACCTTCCAAATGGAACTATACATACATGGAACGAGCTGGAGGATAAATTCTTGGAGACATTTTTTACCACCACCCAGTTTGTTGAGCGAAGAGCTAAAATCACAAACTTTGAGCAACAAGAAACTGGATTGTTGTATGACTCATGGGAAAGATTTAAACTTTTATTATGCAGGTGCCCAAATCATAACATGAATAACATGGAACAAATGCAAACACTTAGTAAAGGTCTCAAGGGTCAAATATGCATGCTTCTAGATGCTTCTGTGGGAGGCACGATCAGACCTGTGACAAAGCCACATGTTAAAGACTTGATTGAAAAGATGTTCTTGAAGGGATATCGTTCAAAGAGTGAAAGAATAGTGAAAATTGAAAAATGCAGGTACACCAAAAGGTATGTTAACTATTTATACTCATACTGTACTTTTAGCTCAAATTGAATTATTGAATAAAAAGCTAGCTGAAAGCAGCTTGAGTCAAGCTAATGTGAGTCAAATACAAGCACTAAAATATGATTTATATGGAGAAGGACATGCAAATTGAATGTGCTACTTGGAAGGGTCAATTGAAGAAGATTAATTTGCAAATTCCCAGAAAAATTATATGTATTCTAACACCTATAATCCTGGATGGAATGATCACCCACAATTTAGATGGAGTAATAATTAGAGTACAAGTACTAATAAGGGTTTTTCAGCAAAATCAACAGGCTCCAACCCAAAGGAAACCTTCACCCCTTGAGGAGACCCTCCAAAAATTCATCTAGGCCACTTAGAGTAGTTTTGAACAGGTAAATAAAGAACATGAAACAATGAATAAGAACCATGATGCATCTATAAAAAAAATTGGAGATGCAAATTGGTCAGCTATCTCGGCAAATAGTCATTTTACCTAGTTCTAGTGGAGGATTTATAGGTAATACTGTGGATAATACTAAAAATGAGACATGTAAGGCTTTAGAAGAATGTTTTGAGGTAATCACCAACATAGGTAACGATGAAGTAGTGGAAGAGGTCTTGATACAAAAGGACGAAGTATGGTCTGAGAAAGAGAAGAGTGAAAGTCAGGGTGGCCAAACTGAGAAATGGTCCACTTTTGAGCAATTGATAGATAAGAACTCTCCTTGGAGAAGGACTAAGAAACAAAGTCTTAATGACCCTGACCCAGATCTATCCGATTACATGAAATCACCATATCCATTCATTAAGAAGAAACCACTAAAGGAAGATGAGGCAGGGTTATTTACCAGGTTTAAAGAGATGTTAACCAAGCTCCAAGTAAGTATTTATTTTCATGAAGTTTTAGTTCTAATGCCAAAATTTGCTAAATTTATGAAGACATTATTAACTGGTACAAAGCTGAAGCTAGATAAGGAGCAGGTAAATATGACACAGAAATGTGATACAATATTGCTCCAAACAATGCACAAAACTGAAGGATCCATGTAAGTTCACCATCTTTTGCACTATTGGTGGGGTAGAGATCCCACATACTCTATGTGATTTAGGGTCGAGTATCAATTTAATTCCTCCGATTAAGGCGAAGGAGTTAAATTTGGGAGAAATCATGCCTAGTAATGTAACTCTCACTTTAGCTGATTTATCTGTTACTCATCCTCGCGGTGTTCCATAAGATGTGTTAGTACATGTCGATGGTTTAGTTTTTCCTGTAGTTTTTGTGGTAGTAGATATGAAGGGAGACACAGGTGGCTCAGTTATTCTTGGACACCATTCTTGATGATTGGGAAAACAATAATAGATTTGGAAATAAGTGAACTTAGCTTGAAGTTCAATAACAAAAAAATGGTGTTTAATGCTTATGAATGGACACCATATTCAGATGATCTAGAAACATGCTATCAGATTAAAGACAAAGGAAGGAAAAAAAGGACAAGTAATTTGTATGAGGGCATCCCTTGCGCCTGACGTTCCTTAGGCATGGACCTTCAAGCTAATGACGGCAAAAAAGCGATGGGTGGGAGGCAACCCATCAATAAGTGTGTTTTTAAGAGTTTAATTTTATTTAAGTTAATTAACACGTGTAGATTTTCTATGTCATCTGGAAAGAAAAGAATGCAGGTGTAAAACAAAGTAGAGAAGAGACAGGTGAAAGGAAAATAAGAGAGGAGAAAAAAGAAAGCCCCTGGAAAAATCACGCAGCCTATTGCACGCATGACATGGCTAGATTACACGCGATGGATTTATAACGCGTGAAATAGAGACGTTCAGACTCTGGGAACCGTTGGTATCTCACATGCAATGGTTGCATGATGCACACAATAGGGACGTTGGCTGAGAGATATTAGAAGATTGTTAGTATCGCGTGTGATAAACGCATAACGAGTGCGATGAGAATGAAAAACTGCCTATAAGTATAGATGTTCAAATCTCTTTTTCTCGCAAACCTTTGATCTAATCTCTCTTAACCTCAAATCTCTTCTAATCACAACTTTCTACTAAATTTTTTCTCCGCGCAGTGTTATTTTTATGTTGTTGCAAGCATAATGGCTTCAAAGAGAGGCAGAGTTACAGGAGGTTCATCATCACACACTACTCTTGCACCAAGTGCTCCAACTTTTCCAAATCTGAAGTTTCTTTCTGAAGCAAATGTTGAAAAGTATTTAAAGTTGGTTGACTACCATGTTGTGAGAGAAAGAGCTTTTGCATACGATGGCCTGAGAGGTTTTGAAGAAGTGGTCGAAATGTTGCAACATCGACAATGGGTAAGTTTTAAAAATTTAATTCAGGAAACTAACAAAACCATTGACCTCGAGTTTTATGTAAATGTTGCTTTTAGTGATGTGGGTTCTTATACTTCATATGTGCATCGATTACTCTGCTAGTGCTATTATTCTCTTTTGAATTTTGAACATCTTCCCGTCTGTGCTCTTAAGAATTATATAAATGAGCATCATGTTGTAAACGAAACCATGGCCCAAGAATTGTTTGATGATATCTGTAGTCCTAGGGCTGAATGGTCGATTGAGCGTGGCTTAGTGTTGTGACTTAAAATAGCTGAATTTTGCCCAATCCCTAGGGCATGTGCCTCATTCTTTGTGCAAAATCTAGAACCCACCTCTAATCAGTCACAATTTATTGTGAAATGGTGCTTAGGACTTTTGGCTTTTTTGAAGGGGTGAGCCTATTAATATAGGGTGCTTAATTTATGAAAATATTAAAAATATGGATAACGCTGCACAACGAGCTTGTAGGCATTTTTGTGTTATTAATGAATTGTGCATAAGAGTCGGAGTACCCACCTACCCAAAAGCACCCATCAACTCTTAGATAATTAAGAGGCTTCAACATAATTACCTAGTAGGAGAAGCTCAACCAGATTAAGAGGATAACTAAGCAGGAAATGAAGAATAATTCTACTAATCTCAGGTGCAGCACCATGAGACACACATTGAAGGAAATCAACAGGCATCAGAATTTCATAGAAGGATGGAAACTCATGTAGTGGGAGTAATGTATCGGTAAATTCATGACCATCAAACTATGGTTAAGTTCAACGTCAATAAAACCATAGTCGCCACCACGCTTTTATTGTTTCCAAAGGAAAGGGGAAAAGTACGGACAAAACCCAAAGATAAGAAGTTTTCAAATAAAAACTAATAAAATGCCAGAGATTACAAGTAAGGGGGTTGGTTACACATAGGGAAGGTGTTAGTACCCAAAGTGTCATAGGTACTCCTAGGGAGTCCTTTTTTATGTGTGTATGTGTTTTTGGTGTAAAGATGTTTGAGAAAAATAGAGTGTGGGGATGAGGAGAGAATTCATTGATTATATGTTTGTGTTTGACAAGACCTTCGGACATGTGTCTACGTACCAACATAAAAATGAGGGATCAAAACCTCGTAGTTCATGGTATCAATTTCAAAATGGTTGAGTTGCTTTTAACAAAATTTAAGTGGAAAGAGGCACCAAGGGCCCAAAAGTTTGAATGAGTGTTAGTTCTCTTTGTCCTTTGAAATTTTAAGTCAATATGATTAGATTTATTTACAGGTTTGATTTGAGAAAGAGTTTAAAAATTCATTGGCATAAGGCCAAAGTTTCTATTTAAAATAAGGTCTAAGTTTGAAATCACAAGCAAAGAAAGTTTTTGAAAAGGAGGAGAGATTTTGAAATTTAAGAAGTGGGGGAGATGAAGAGACTAATCATAAGCATAAAATTAAAAGTTAAGAGTTGAAAAGATCTGACTAATGGGATGCAATTCAACAGACAAGAATGTCATATAGAAAACCCACTTTCCCTTTGGACTTTGAATCAAGCAAATAATCAGCAAGCAATTAGAAATATGAAGATCAAGTAATCAAATAAAGATGGTCACATCCAAGCAAGCAAATCCCACAACTAGCAGTCTTCTTGGTCTTCTCATGTATCAGATGAAATACTCTTTGATCCACTCAGAATAAAGCATTAGACACAAGATCAAAATAACAATTTACATCAAGACCATGTAGCAGATAAGCTAAAATGAATCCCAATACCTGCATCAGATGAAGGCTCAATTCTCAATAACTTGATCTAAGAATGTTGGCATTGGCCAAGTCCTTTTTGCACAGGGAATGTTGTCTTGTTCTAAGTCAAAAAGTTCAGATCAAGATCAACAGTCCACCAAACATTTTTTATGGTTTTTTTTGTTTATTAAGTATTGTAAGGTCCAAAGATCACAAACACAATCAAAATACACAAACAAAATATATACAATCACAATCTATGGCTCAAATGAGCAAAGTGAAAATGGCATAAACATAAACAAGTTAAATGAAATTTAAATGGCAATGAATGATAAATGACTAGAAATTAAATTGCATAAAGTAAATGACTTGAAAGTAAAGCAATATTAACAAGGGTTAGTCAAATGTTAGTCAAGGTTAATTGAACGTTAGTGGTGTTTTATTTTTCAATTGATTAAGTCATTCTTTGGAGAACACTCAATCATCTATTCACAAGCATGAATCCTTGAACCAAGACATCTTCCATAGGAAGGAAAAAAGGCCAATTTTCCACATAATACCATGAAAGATGGGAGACTTACAATCTCACTTACTAGAATGTTATGCCTTTAGGGTCAAATTTAGCTCTATGTTAAGCAATCGTAATCGGATTTATGTAGAAGTCACAACTATTTGAGGCCGGGCAATAAAAATATAGGTGTTAATGCATGTTAGAGATTTGGTATAATGAACCAAACTCCTAAAACATACCACACATTAAAAGAAAAGATCAAAAGGGATGAACCTATCTCACCCATACTTGTATTGGTTCATCTGACACAAAGTCATTGATGAACCAATTAGCCTTAGGATATTGATACTTCATTGGTCAATGAAAGGAATGAGAAAGAATAGGGATGAAGATTAAAGGGAGGGGAAGTGAGAGAAACACAAATTGGTCATGGGAGGAATTTTATCAAATTAAAATCATTCATTCATTTTGGGAGATGATTTGTACATTTCATCAATCCCCTAAATCCAATGATTTTAATCCAACAAATATCAAACATCACAAGACCATAAAAATGGTTCAACATAATTTTTACACAATTAATCAATTAAAAATCAAATTAAAAATACATTAAAATTCAATTTAATTTGGTCAAAACCTAAAATCTCTTCAAAACACCAAATAAATGGCTAAGAGATTTATCCTAGGTCAAACAAGGTTAAAGGACCTTAGACAAAAAATTTCATGATTTTTGAAAAGTCAGAAGTATTTTTAAACAATTAAAAATATGCACAAAAACATTTAATTCATGAAAAATATCAAAATTAATCCAAAAAATAATTTTAATTCAGAAAATGAAAGAGAAAACTATTTATTAATTTTTGGTGAAAGTCCCATATTTTTTGGATTAAAAATGAAATTAATATGAATAAAATCAGATGGTTGAGACCTTGTCACCACAGCAACGAAGCCCTAGCTCCGGTCATCTTCTCCGGTGAGGACCACCGGACTGGTCCAACCTAAACTTCATGAAAAATGGAAAATAAGGACACTAATTTGAAGAGAAAATGCTCAGGATCACGAACTTGGCCTCAATTTTCTCCAATTCCAAGTATATAAAAAGATACATGGATTTGAATTATGAGGATCATGAACTGATGTCGCATCTCGAAAAAATGAGAGCACGGCCTAGCGAAGCACAATCGCACGCTCGCAAGATGGACTGAACAGAGTCGCCATCGAACTTTATTTATTCCTAAAAAGGATAGGGGAAATATCGATAAAACCCAAGAAAGAACGACAATGATTATTGGTCGTCGTATCCAAATCAGGGTTCGGGAGTCGATTACGCAAGGGGAAGGTATTAGTACCCCTCACGTCCGTTGTACTCAACGGGAACCATTAGGTTAGTTGTGAGCGTTAGTGTTAGTTTAGAAATGTTAGGCTTCTCAAGTTATTAGGCGGGAAAGAAATAATAGAAGAGAGAAGAGTGTTTTTGGATTTTTCAACGAAGGGGACTAAACCTAAGTTTTTTATTAATGGGTCGGACAAGATTTACAAATCCTGCTCCTACGTATCTCTGGGTGCAATAGAGAACTCAAGGCTTACGTAGTTCTGGGTAGAAAATGTTTGTTTGTTGATCGATTTTAGCAAAAGCTATATTATATTAATCGACGAAAACACTGTTTTAGCCAAAACAGACAAGGAGCGGACATATACCACACATCGAATGGATTTATAAATCAATATTCGGAAAAACGTCACTTATCTCAACTCAACAATTATGGCCGAAGCATTGCTCTGCATCATCTTAAGACAAGATGTCTTTCGTTTATGAAAAGGGTTTTCTGATCAATCGCACGACGGTGAAAAAGAGTTTGATTGGTTGGATGTATTTTTGGGTTTGAAAGATGGGTATTTATGACTTACAAGCTCTTACAACTTGGGTTTAATACTCGGGAATAGGTCTGGACCTTTCATCCAGGTAATCTATTTCTTTCAATTTTATTGGAAAAAAAAGTTTGAATATTTACAAGTGTTTTAGAGGAAAATACGAATACATATGACTTACAAGCTCTTACAACTTGGGTCTAATATTCGGGATTACGATTGGATATTCCATCCAGAGTAATCTTTTTCTTCAGATTTTGTTGAGAAAAAGATTTGAATATTGGAGCGTTTTGAGGAGAAGACAAATACATATGACTTACAATCTCTTATAACTTGGGTCTAATATTCGGGATTACGACTGGATATTCCATCCAGAATAATCTTTTTCTTCAGATTTTATTGAGAAAAAGATTTGAATATTGGATAACATGAAGGTTCGAGATTCAAATGATCGAGGTACGGAAGTTTGAAATCAAAGGAAGTTGAATGGATACCCTCACAAAGACTTGATATAAAAGGACCCCAAAATAAGTCGATTATAAATAAATATATATATATATATATATATATATATATATATATATATATATATATATATATATATATATAAATAAACAAATAAATATATAAATAAATAAGTTTCGTTTTTGACGCATTTAAAAATTAAAGAAACAAAAATAGAATAAAACCAACCATGCTTTAAAATAATTTAAATTAAATAGGGGATACAAAACTAATTAATCTAAATCAAATAGTTACGAAATGAAAATAAAATAAAGAGAATAAATTAATGAAATTAAAATAGTTAAAAGCCAAGTATTGAACTAAGGGCTTGGTGGAAAACAACAAATACTTCAACCATCGGGCCACAAACGACTAGCTGGAAGATGTATCCATACGCTAATCTAAGTATCAAGTTAAACGAAACCTTTTAGAAAAACAAAAAAAAACAAAATAGTTTGGTCAAGCGATGGATCAAAGGCCCAACAAAAGGCACGACTTAGAGCTGGTCGGACCCGACCCAACTCAAGTTAACTAAAACAAAGATCAACAAGTAAGCTGAAACCCTAATCCCAAAACCGCCGCCCCAAGACCTCATTTTTCAAATGAACGCTGAGAGAGGAATGGTGAAACGAAACTCCATCAATGGCAGACGTGTTCCATCATCCCCTTAAGTGTTACTCTCGAATCACGCTCTCTATTCTCATTCTCTATTCGGTTTGAAACACCTATCACCCAATCTCGAATGCTCTCATCGAACTTCCCTCTCATCAATCGTGGACACGACAATCGTAACAGGATGTCGACCGTCTGAAAACGGCCACAAATCATGGGTAAGAAGAAGAAAAAGAAGAGAAAAAAACAAAGTAAAGGAAATAGAGAAGTTACCCTCGTAGAACGACCTTGGTGCTCCAGGTATGTCACTTCCTTAATTTGAATCTTTAAAAAAAATGGGATCTGTTTATGTTATTAACAAATTTCTTTCAAAATCCTCACGTACAATTATTCTATTGAAAATACAATATCTGTTAGGTTTTTTGGATTTGAGTATGTTGAATGAAGACTTAGGCTTTTGGTGATTTTCTGGCTATGGAAAATATTTCGTGTTCTTCTATCCCAAAATGCCCACCTCCCTTAGAAAAATAATTCTCCCTTTTTATACTGTGATGTCTTGTGCAAGGTGTTTTTTTTATTAATTTCTCAGATGCATAATTGAATAATTGATACCCTTCTCTATTATTTTTCTCTGTTTACCTTAGATACTCCTCAGGAATGGTTGTAAACAGTAATGTTCTACTTTCTAAGGGGACACAAATTGCTTTGGTATTTTAGTGTAATGAACTTTTCCTTTGTGACAAATGGTTGTAAAAGATAAACATTTTTTATTTTTGGTTATTGTAAGATATATGTAATAATTAAAAATAAGCTAATAATTATGAAAAATATTTTTTTTAATTTTTTTGTTACCGTAACATATATGTAATAATTAAAAATAAGTTAATAATTATGAAAAAGGAAAATATTTTTGATTTTTGGTTAATGTAACATATATGTAAAAATAAAAAATAAATTAATGATTATGAAAAAGAAAAATATTTTTATGATGTAACATGGAGATGTAATTTTTAAAAGACAAAACTCATGGCTTGTTATTTCAAAAATTTGTTTGCAACTTCAATTCAAATTTGTAAACCATAAAAAAAATAATTAAAATCTGAACTTGTTATTCTCTTTTCACGGAATAGAATAAAGAACTAGACATAAACCAAGAGTAAACTTTACTTACACAATTTAATTAATGGAATGTCATAAGGTGCAAGACGCATAAAATGAAAATCACAAGATTTAATAATCCAACTTCTTCTCAATCAGAAAGATCAGGAACTAATAATCTCATAGCTTTTAAAGATGTATGGTAAGAGTGTATGAACTTCAGGAAGGATAACATGGTCAAAGTCGTCTGGTTCTTGGTTAGTAGACCTGATTATTCATGACAATGAAATCTTTCATGATCAGATGAAATGGTTATGAAAGATTAAATTTGAACAATGGGATGTAGATGAATGAGATATTCGCAAAAATAGAAAAAACGAAAAAAAAATTATTAAATGCAAATGAACCTTGTACCCGTGAATGAATATAGATAAATAATGTCAAACAGATGAATTCAAATGAATTAAGCGGGGGGAAATTTGGGGTATGACAGTTGCCTCTATTTAAATATCTTTACCAGATATCATGAGTGATGACAATCCTCATGAGATCTGGGTGGAAGATATTTAAATACAGAAGACCCGGACTTTGCCCCTAAATGCAATGGTATGTTTATGCAACGAGTTGACAAACTTCTTTTTGATTTACTAGGGAAATGATGAATTCTAGCATGATTTTTATGATGGATGAAGAATGACAAATGGACCTGTGGGGAATGATGGAGACATGTTATAACAGTGGTCCACAGGAAACAAAAATGAAGGTGAAAACGTGTTGGGGATGATAATCCTGCTAGAGGAAAGACAACTGGGGAATATGCAAAGAGATTTTAATAACGGGTTCATACATGACCTGATAGACACCGGAATATTCAAAGAATTTTCAACAACGGGTTCAAACATGACTTGAAAACACTTGAATATTCAAAGAGTGCTCAATTAACAAACTCATATATGACCTGACAACATTAGGGAATATGCAAAGAAGGTTTGAACAACAAATTCAAACATGATCTGATGACAACATGAATATCAAGGAAAGTTTAGTCAACCGATTCATACATGATCTGACAACACTGGAAAAAATCAAAGAATTTCATCAATAGGTTCGTACATGACCTGACCATTAGAATATTTAAAGAGTTTCAATAACAGTTTCAAGCATGACCTGCCAATGCTAGGGGATATCAAAAGGTTCTATCAACATGTTCAAACATGACCTGACAATACTGGAAAAAAAAATTAAAGGAAGTTCCATCAACAGGCTCATACATGACCTGATTGAAGGAGAATGGCGATCCAAAACGCAGCAGAATTTAAAATTTCTCCTTTAGTGATCCTTACGAATAGGCATGACCAGTGATAGAATCGTTACCTCTTGTGGCGATTGTAACATTTGATGTAGATCTACGGAGCGATCACGAACGTTGAACGATGACAACGCCTCTACTCAGTCCACACGAACGGATTCCTTCAATCTCAGTGCTAGCTGCTACGAATGAAGGCCTTGAGTGAGAGAGAGAGAGAAACGAAATTGCAACTACACAAATGCTTCTACACAAGGGTTCTATTTATAGAACCACTTGTGTGGGCTGCAAGCTAAAAAGCCCACTCAAGTGTATGTGGCCCATATCTTATAATATGCCAAAATCACTTAAGCGTGTGGTACCTTACCATATTTCGTATTCTACTTAAGTACACCGTACCTTACGATGTTCTACAATTCACTTAAGTGCACCGTACATTACGCTATTCCTTAGTTACTATATCTCTCATTAATCCGTCCTTTTGTGTGTGACCCTGTAGGTTTTCGCGGCATTGGCAATTATATTAAATCACGTATTTAACATAATAAACAGTGAGCGGTATCTAGCAACACATCACTGCTACCCAAGACACGAAAATGTCATGTGATCTGACAAATCCTTCTATGATAATACTTATATGTACAATTACCCTTTTGACCGGCATAGACCGTGTCATCCTTGTCCAGTTCAATATTGGGCCCATAGACATTTATCCTGTTATGTAGGATGGGCAAATTCCATCTAGGTCACTCATGTCCCTTAGCACGCTTCGTGGAGTACCCATCAACTGTCTTTATGGTCATCTAGTTACGTACAATGTTTGATCAGCAATAAGGCACTCAACTCTACATCTAGGATCCATAGTGGTTTCAGGTCGAAGGGTGGTATACACCATTATCACCATGAGAATAACTTATGACACTTTGCATAACATTATATATATTATTCTCATAGCGGGTCAATCCAGTATAAATATTACTCTTAATGTTCATACCTATGTTTAAGACTTGATAAGTCCTTATCCATGATCCATGAGATGTGATCATCAGTCTATATACATAATAGTCTTAATGCTTTAATGTTATCCCACTTTACAATAAAGCTCGACTATGGATACTTTAAGAATAGTGTCCTTATGTTTAATGTGATCTCATGATTAAGTCATACTTGATACATTAAACGGACTATCTATTCTAGGGACTTTATTAGACAAACATAATAAAGAAAAAGCCTTTTATTATTAATAAATAATTCGATACAAGTACCAAAAGTATTGGCCTCTAGGGCTTACACCAAAACTGATAGCATTGGAAAGTTCAAAGCGTTTCAAAAACAGGTTCAGACATGACCTGACAATGCTAGAAAGACAAGGAAACGTTAATCAATAGGTTCATACATGACCTCAACATTGGGATATTCAAAGAAAGTTTCACCCACAGGTTCAGACATGACCTGACAATTTTGGAGATCTCAAATAGATTTCATTTACAGATTCAGATGTGACCTGACAATACTAGAAAACCCAAAGAAAACTTCAACAACAGGTTCATACATGACCTAACAATATTGCAAAACATACAAAGCAAATTTCGTCAATAGCTTCATACATGACCTGACACTTTAGAATATATCTGACAGTTCTAGAGATTTCTCACAAGAAATTCACCCGATCAAAGATTTTGGAGATTTATAACATGGAATTTATACAAAACAAAGATAAACAGGAGTCTTCTTATAAGTAGATCGTCCATGTAAAAGGCTACAATGATTCTTTACAAAGAAATCAAACAAAAGCAACATCATTGGAGTTTTCTAACACAAAAAACCTCAAAGCTTCTGGGAATTCCTCAAGATGATGAGTCATACATGACTTTCACGGAACCATCAGGAAAGATAGGGCAATCAAACTCTCTGTATATGCCAACAATAATTGGACCGTAAGCAATGAATTACAACCAGCTTTTAACGGATTTTACCAATAACAATTGTACTTTGACCGTAAGCAATGGATTACAACCAACTTTTAACAAATTTTGCCAACAACAATTGGACTTTGACCGTAACCAATGGATTACAACCAACTTTTAACAGATTTTGCCAACAATAATTGGACTTTGACCATAAGCAATGGATTACAACCAACTTTTAAAGGATTTTGCCAACAATAATTGGACTTGATCGAAGGAATTAGTAAAACAATTACCGGCTCCAACGGAGTTTTCCAGCAACAATTGGACTTGAAATGATGTTGGTGACAACCAAACTTCAGATACCAGCTACGATTGTATTTACAAACGAAGTGGCAGTGATGCCAACGACAATTAGGTTTAAAATGAGTTCTTGTAACAACTGAGCTTGGAATAATTCCTAGTAACAACCAAATTTTAGGAGACACTAATGAGCCTCGAAATAATGCTACGGAATGACATAGAGGTTCTGGAAGTGTGCCATAAAAAATGACATGTACGGGAATTCATCGGAGAGTAAAAGAAACGAATTCTGGAAATACATTAGAATTACAAGTGATATTCTGGAAATACATCAGAGTACAGACACATCCGGTAATACATCAAGGAAATTATGGAAATACATTAGAATACAAGACAAACATATTTGAGAATACATCAGATAGGTGAGGAAACATCTGGAAATACATCAGATAGGTTATGGAAATACATCAATAAACAAATGAGTAATCCAGAAATTCATCGGATAATCTAAAAAGGAATTGAACCTCATGCACAAATTTTCTGATATGTGCCAACTGAGTTGGATTTGAAAATGACTGTGAAAATCAGATGATGGTTTAAGGTCACAAAGACAAACTGGAATTAAAGGTCAAAGGGTATAGGATCAACAACAAGACCTAGGTCAATGCAAAATGAGCCCGAAGTACATTTCGGTTATGCATGATTTGAATTTTTTTATGCATGATATATGAATGATCATGATATGAGAATGTTGACACTTGAGTGGACTGGGAGTTTGTAAAGGCTTTTTATGGAAGTCGTGATTCCTCAAAACCGAGAACTAAACCTAATATTTTGTGATAGATGTTATCAAAGGAGAATTCTATCAAGCTTGACAACCACAACTTAGCCAATGGGGTCCTTTTAGAGGATTAATGAATCGTGCTAGCATAATTTTCGGGCACTAATATTAAACTCAATAGTTGTTGACGTGTGACATAATTTGTTTGAGTAGTTTGAAAGCATGAAGGGGATCTGCCCCTCTGTGGCTCATCTTGCCCTAGTTGGCTGGGTCTTTGAAAACGTTCACCTTGAAAGTGAGTTTGAAACAGCTTGACATGAGACAATCTCGAGATGGCTTGCCCCAATGTTTGAATACTACAATTATCTGACCCTAATTAACCAAATCTTGGAATGGTAGACTTCTGATTGACTTTCCTTTGGGTAGTTGGACTTACTGAGCTCTGAGGTGGCTTGCCCAATCTGGATCTTGAAGCAAATTCTTGACTAAATGACCCTTAGGGTGATTAGATCGGATTAACTGATGCTCAAAGTGATTTGCCCCTGACTGCACTTCTTTCACTTTATCAAGTTCCTCAACTGTATATTATTGGAATTTTATTGATGCTAAGTGTTGACTCACAAATAAGATTGTTTATTCAAAAATGGTAATTTTAATTCAATGCTTATGCAAAAATTTGAAATCAAAGTTTATTGATATGAATGGGTGAAATGCAGTGAACGAGTCATTGATAAGAACACAATGGTGATCAAGTCATTCACAATATACAAGTTGGTGCGATCAAATGATTAACAAAAATCGTTTGGAGTCAGGTTAACACAACCTTGTTGTAGTATGCTTTCAGGATAAACCCTGCCTTAATTAGGTCTTTTAAGGGTTGTAACATGGTATGGTTCATGGTTCTTGAAACAAAAAGATATAAGGCTCAAAATTTTATTTTTACCCACCCCTTCTTCTTGATGATCTCCAATTCCTATGTTCAGTTAATTCGACACACGCATTCGACTTCCAAGAGGGTTCGAAGGTGTGATGGTAAATATGAGGGTTCAAGATGAGATTTTCTTGAAATGGCAATCACCTTATTTTGCTTTGTTTTGTTCTGGATTTGAGGACCTTTTTTTTGTTTTTCTTTATCCCTAATTTTGCCTGGACCACTTCTTTGAAGCTTTCGTTCCATCGGGATGCCCTAACTTTTGCCTAAGTCATTTTGTGGTATTTAACTTAGCGGATTTTTTTCTCTTTTTTTGAAAGGTTTTGACTGTCACATTATTGGTGGATGAGGATCAACCAACAATAATTTTAGCTTTTCTCAGCTTCTTCGACACTTCAACATGTGCGCGAAGGATAACATGTGGTTGAACCTATTTGGAGGGTGTACAGATGGACGGAATCTTTTGATAGATCGAGTGCACGGTCAAAGTATCTGAACATAACTACCCTTCCCCGGGTTAAAATTAAGGGTTTTAGATCTGAAAGAAACACCAACTTCTAGGCTCAAAGTGGTTGACTAGGGATTAACTCCTTATCTGTTCAGTGTTTGGGGATTTGAAACAATGCCTTACATCATCGACAAGGTTTTCTTCAAAAGCATACCACAACAAATTCAGGTGTTTCGTTTTCATCATCCTCCTTCCAATCTTTGTTAACACAATGGTTTGATAAATAAAAGTGAATGAGAGAAGTATTTTTGTTTTTAACATAAATGAAAAACGAGTGAATACGAATGAATTAATTCAAAAGATGCATAAACATTTCATTAATCTTACCAATTCAAAGAAAACAAAAATGCTTAAAAGCAATTAACAATCAACATGCAAGGAAATTACAAAAGAAAGGATGAAACAGCCAAATGATTGTCAGCTTTAGGTAATTGACTTCTTTAAACTTGATCCATTAACTTCGGGGGACACCCCTTGAGATCTTCGCACTTATCCAGGCGATGGGTTAACATTTACCACCAAGCTTCCTTCTTGAAAGGCTATGTACCCGTTGTCAACCAACTGTTATACTTTGGCTTTGAAAGCGTTGCAGTCTTTGGTTGAATGCGCTTCTGATCCGGCATGATATCCACATTGCACATTTGGGTCATACCCGGGTGGGTAAGGTTATGGAACCGGCTTAAGATACTTGGGAACCACCAATGAGTTTTGAATCAGAGGCTACAAAAGTTGGCTATATTTTATGACGATTGGATGACGAGGAGCATTTCTTCTTTCCAAGTTAGTTTGGGGCCTAAGCTGATCTTGACGTTGATTTCGATATCTCGGGCCTTGGGCTTGTTGATTTGGATGAGGAGCAAACTAGGATTATTTGTAATGAAGACCAAAAGGTAGTGTTTGCTGGTATGGCACTTTGGGCATTGCTAACTGCTCATTTTCAGCCACTTGAAGGTTGGGATCAACAAGCTTTTTGACATTGGCACAATGATCTTCAAATTCTTTTCCTTCAATCTCATCGTTGAACGCAACCCTCTTGGATCCACTACTCACTTCTCCTTTTCTTTCGTTGGTATGGGTCGTGACAATGGAAATCCAAGGCGATATATCAATGCTCTTACCAGGAAACGAGGATATCTCATTAGCCACATCCATGACCTCTTCCTTGTGGTACAAAACCTTGAGGGGTTTCAAGGGTCCTTTCCCTTTCTCATTACCTGGCCCAGAAATCAAGATATATGTACATGAGCCTTCCTCCTTGAGTGTTGGTGACCTTATGTCAATCAATCTTTGCAGCTTGAGCTTAAAACTCTTGCATTCCTCGATGGAGTGCCTCATTGTTCCAGTATGGTATCCGCACTTGACCTTCGGGTGATCTTCTTCAAAGACTAAGCTTTTTTGTTAATCAGCTCTCGTACCAAGGCTTTCAACACTAAGCAAGAATCTAGTGTTGGTGTAAGCCCTAGAGGCTAATACTTTTGGTACTTGTATCGAATTATTTATTAATCATAAAAGGCTTTTTCTTTATTATGTTTGTCTAATAAAGTCCCTAGAATAGATAGTTCATTTAATGCATCACGTGTGACTTAATCATGAGATCACATTAAACATAAGGACACTATTCTTAAAGTATCCATAGTCAAGCTTTATTATGAAGTGGGATAATATTAAAGCATTAAGACTATTATGTATATAGACTGATGATCACATCTCATGGATCATGGATAAGGAGTTATCAAGTCTTAAACATAAGTATGAATATTAAGAGTAATATTTATACTGGATTGACTCGCTATGAGAATACTATATAGAATGTTATGCAAAGTGTCATAAGTTATTCTCATTGGTGATAATGGTGTATACCACCCTTCGACCTGAAACCACTATGGACCCTAGATGTAGAGTCGAGTGCCTTATTGTTGATCAAACATTGTCTATAACTGGATGACCATAAAGGCAGTTGATGGGTACTCCACGAAGCATGCTAAGGGACATGAGTGACCTAGATGGAATTTGCCCATCCTGCGTAACAGGATAAATGTCTATGGGTCCAATATTGAACTGGACAAGGATGACACTGTCTATGGCTTGTGTTCAATATAGACATAAGGGAAAAAGGGTAATTGTACACATAAGTATTATCACAAAAGGATTTGTCAGATCACATGACATTTTCATGTCTTGGGTAGCAGTGATGTGTTTCTAGATACCGCTCACTGTTTATTATGTTAAATATGTAATTTAATATAATTGCAAATGTCACGAAAACCTACAGAGTCACACACAAAAGGACGAATTGATGAGAGATAAAGTAACTAAGGAATACCGTAATGTACGGTGCACTTAAGTGAATTATACAACATCATAAGGTACGGTGTACTTAATTAGAATACGGAATATGGTAAGGTACCACGCGCTTAAGTGATTTTTGCATATTATAAGAAATGGGCCACATACACTTGAGTGGGCTTTTTAGCTTGCAGCCCACACAAGTGGTTCTATAAATAGAACCCTTGTGTAGAAGCATTTGAAAAGTTGCAATTTCGTTTCTCTCTCTCTCTCTCTCTCTCTCACTCACTCAAAGCCTTCATTCGTAGCAGCTAGCACTAAGATTGAAGGAATCCGTTCGTGTGGACTGAGTAGAGGCGATGTCATCGTTCAACATTCGTGATCGCTCTGTAGATCTGCATCAACGGTTACAATCGCCACAAGAGGTAACGATTCTATCACTGATCATGCCCATTCGTAAGGATCACTAAAGGAGAAATTTTAAATTCCGTTGCATTATGGATCGCTCTTCTCCTTCATATAGGTCATGTCCCACAACCCCTTTATGGAATTCATATGTTGCATTTAGATTGTACCATGGAAGGTATGGTGATGTAGGTGTGAGAGCTCGAGGGGTCACCAAAGCATTCTGGATCAGCTGTGGGTAGAGCTTGCTATATGGTACCAGAATCGGGTCGTTGTGATTTTTGTTCCCCTTTTTCTGATTCTGATTTTTCTTCTGAACCTGACTTCAGTGATTTTGAGGAGGAATATCCAGAGGATGTTGATGATGACATCCTAAGGGAGGGCCATATGCCGGTAGATAAGGAGTTGCCACATAGAATTTCCCCTGACTTGGGGTAACACCAGATGGATGTGGAGCAGTAGCTCCCTCCGTTGAAACAATGGGTATGGGATAACCCTCTTTTCTCAATAAGGCTTGCAGGGTTTCCACGATCCATCCCATTTGGCTCTTCAAAAATATTGAGTTCCTCCTTCAATATTTCTTGACTTTTCCTTAGCTCGTCCATCATCTCTTGAGACATGGTTCTTTGTTCCAAACGCGTGTCAGGAATCACTTTGTTGATCATGGACAAAGGATGGACGAGTTTTTTTGTATTTTGTCTGGAAAATGACATGCATTATGATGAGATGTAAATGCAATGGAATGTGAATGAATGCAATGCAAGCCATGCATATGTGTTTTTTCCTTAATACACGGGTTCAAAAGTCTGAGGTACTGATGAATCTGATTACTTTCCAAGAATAGGTTCTCATTGGGTATGATCTAGGGTTTCAAAAAAGTTTCTAGAGTCATGGATCCATTAGACTGTTTGCTGCCTATGGCAACTTACTTGTCGGGCATCAACTTCATCCAAAGAATCTACTCTAAGTGAGGTTCTCGTGTCGACCCAACGAGAAATTCATCTCGTGGACCCACACTACGCAACCATCTTTCCTTATTGGCCAAAGTATTAATTTTCTACAAATGGTCCTCAGAGTCATGGATCCTAATGAAAATATTGAAGCTTACGACAACTTACTTGCCGGGCAACAACATCCTCCCACGGATCTACTCTAAGTAAGGTTCTCGTACTGACCCAACGAGAAATTCATATCACGGACCCTCACTACTCAACCTCGTCCTATTTTATGTTTTTACTCGAGACTCGGGTAAAAAGTCTTTCCCACAAGGTTTGCAATCAGAGTATCCAAGTATGAAAGCATAATGGAACCAATACAACATATTATATCAATATGACAATAAAAATAGCAAAAGCAATAAAGAAAAGTCACACAAGTAAACAAACAAAGGCACACAAACGACCTAACTAGGCTTGACTCGCTTAGGGATCCTTTTGATATTCCCCAACAGAGTCGCCATCTGTCGCACCTCGAAAAAATGAGAGCACGACCTAGTGAAGCACAATCGCACGCTCTCAAGATGGACTGAGCAGAGTCGCCATCGAACTTTATTTATTCCTAAAAAGGAAAGGGGAAATATCGATAAAACCCAAGAAAGAACGACAATGATTATTGGTCGTCGCAACCAAATCAGGGTTCGGGAGTCGATTATGCAAGGGGAAGGTATTAGCACCCTTCACGCCCGTTGTACTCAACGGGAACCATTAGGTTAGTTGTGAGCGTTAGTGTTAGTTTAGAAATGTTAGGCTTCTCAAGTTATTAGGTGGGAAAGAAATAATAGAAGATAGAAGAATGTTTTTTGATTTTTCTACGATGGGGACTAAACCTAAGTTTTTTATTAATGAGTCTGACAAGATTTATAAATCCTGCTCCTACGTATCTCCGGGTGCAATAGAGAACTCAAGGCTTACGTAGTTCTGGGTAGAAAATGTTTGTTTGTTGGTCGATTTTAGCGAAAGCTATATTGTATTAATCGATGAAAACACTATTTTACCCAAAACAAATGAGGAGCGGACGTATACTACACATCGAATGGATTTACAAATCAACATTAGGAAAAATGTCACTTATCTCAACTCAAAAATTGTGGCTGAAGCATTGCTCTGCATCATCTTAAAACAAGATGTCTTTCGTTTATGAAAAGGGTTTTCTGATCAATCGCACGACGGCGAAAAAGAGTTTGATTGGTTGGATGATTTTTGGGTTTGAAAGACGAGTATTTATGACTTGCAAGCTCTTACAACTTGGGTCTAATACTCGGGACTACGTCTGGACCTTTCATCCAGGTAATCTATTTCTTTTAATTTTATTGGAAAAAAAAGTTTGAATATTTACAAGTGTTTTAGCGGAGAAGATGAATACACATGACTTACAAGCTCTTACAACTTGGGTCTAATATTCGGGATTACGACTAGATATTCCATCCAGAGTAATCTTTTTCTTCATATTTTACTGAGAAGAAGATTTGAATATTGGAGCGTTTGAGGAGAATACGAATACATATGCATTACAAGCTCTTACAACTTGGGTATAATATTCAGGATTACGGCTGGATATTCCATCTAGAGTAATCTTTTTCTTCAGATTTTATTGAGAAAAAGATTTGAATATTGGATAACGTGAAGGTTTGAGATTTAAATGATCGAGGTACGGAAGATTGAAATCAAAGGAAGTTGAATGGATACCCTCACAAAGACTTGATATAAAAGGACCCCAAAATAAGTCGATTATAAATAAATAAATAAATATATAAATAAACAAATAAGTTTCATTTTTGACGCATTTAAAAATTAAAGAAACAAAAATAGAATAAAACCAACCATGCTTTAAAATAATTTAAACTAAATAGGGGATACAAAACTAATTAATCTAAATCAAATAGTTACGAAATGAATATAAAATAAAGAGAATAAGTTAATGAAATCAAAATTGTCAAAAGCCACGTATTGAACCAAGGACCTGGTGGAAAAGAACAGATGCTTCAACCACCAGGCTACAGACAACTAGCTGGAAGATGTATCCATAAGCTAATATAAGTATCAAGTTAAACGAAACCTTTTAAAAAAACAGAAAAAAAAACAAAATAGTTAGGTCAAGCGATGGATCCAAGGCCCAATAAAAGGCACGACTTGGAGCGGGTCGAACCCGACCCAACTCAAGTTAACTAAAACAAAGATCAGCAAGTAAGCTGAAACCCTAATCCCAAAACCGCCGCCCCAAGACCTCATTTTTCAAAAGAACGCTCAGAGAGGAATGGTGAAACGAAGCTCCATCAATGGCGGACGTGTTCCATCATCCCCACAAGTGTTACTCTCGAATCACGCTCTCTATTCTCATTCTATATTCGGTTTGAAACAGCTATCACCCAATCTTGAATGCTCTCATCGAACTTCCCTCTCATCAACCGCGAACACGACAATCGTAACAGGATGTCGACCGTCCGAAAACGGCCACAAATCGTGGGTAAGAAGAAGAAAAAGAAGAGAAAAAAAACAAAGTAAAGGAAATAGATAAGTTACCCTCGTAGAATGACCTTGGTGCTCCAGGTATGTCACTTCCTCGATTCGAATCTTTAAAAAAAAAGGATTTGTTTATGTTATTAACAAATTTCTTTCAAAATCCTCACTTACAATTATTCTATTGAAAATACAATATCGGTTAGGTTTTTTGAATTTGAGTATGTTGAATGAAGACTTAGGTTTTTGGTGATTTTCTAGCTATGGAAAATATTTCGTGTTCTTCTGTCCGAAAATGCCCCGCTCCCTTAGAAAAATAATTCTCCCTTTTTATACTGTGATGTCTTGTGCAAGGTGTTTTTTTTATTAATTTCTCAGATATATAATTGATACTCTTCTCTGTTATTTTTCTCTGTTTACCTCAGAAACTCCTCAGAAATGGTTGTAAATAGTAACATGAGTGTTCTACTTTCTAAGGGGACACAAATTGCTTTGGTATTTTGGTGTAAGAATCCTGCCACACTGAGGCTCTTCTCAAATCATGATTCTTTATTATGCCCTTTCTTGCGTTGGTGTACTTATTTCGAAAACCATGCTAATAACTCTGTTATGCTTGTCCTATTTGGACAGGTCAAAGAAAAACACTCTGTATGGAGGACAAAATTGAAGTGGACAAATCGATCAAATACCTAAAGACCAATGAACTTTTCCTTTGTGACAAATGGTTGTAAAAGAGAAACATTTTTTATTTTTGGTTAATGTAAGATATATGTAATAATTAAAAATAAGTTAATAATTATGAAAAAGATTTTTATTTTATTTTCTTGTTACCGTAACATATATGTAATAATTAAAAATAAGTTAATAATTATGAAAAAGAAAAATATTTTTGATTTTTGGTTACTGTAACATATATGTAAAAATAAAAAATAAATTAATGATTATGAAAAAGAAAAATATTTTTATGACGTAACATGGAGATGTAATTTTTAAAAGACACAATCATGGCTTATTATTTCAAAAATTTGTTTGCAACTTCAATTCAAATTTGTAAACCATAAAAAAAAATATGAACTTGTTGTTCTCTTTTCACGGAATATAATAAAGAACTGGACATAAACCAAGACTAAACTTTACTTACACGATTTAATTAATGGAATGTCATAAGGTGCAAGATGCATAAAATGAAAATCACAAGATTTAATAATCCAACTTCTTCTCAATCAGAAAGATCAGGAACTAATAATCTCATAGCTTTTAAAGATGTATGGTAAGAGTGTGTGAACTTCAGGAAGGATAACATGGTCAAAGTCGTCTGGTTCTTGGTTAGTAGACCTGATCATTCATGACAATGAAATCTTTCATGATCATATGAAATGGTTATGAGAGATTAAATTTGAACAATGGGATGTAGATGAATGAGATATTCGCAAAAATAGAAAAAACGAAGAAAAAAAATTATTAAATGCAAATGAACCTTGTACCCGTGAATGAATACAGATAAATAATGCCAAACAGATGAATTCAAATGAATTAAGCGGAGGAAAATTTGGGGTATGACAACCGAGTTGCTTCGATTTGACCTTAAAGTAACTCAATCTTGTTATCTACATTGAGAGGACTTCAGCCAACCAAAAATCACAAAGAATAGTGAAGAATTGAGAGAGAATCGAAGAGATGAAGTTTTTGACATCCAACTGTAAGACCCCAATTTTGACCCTAAGATCACTCATGTTATCTCAACATATGCATTGGCTTTGGGATCACACCTTGGCATCCTCTTTACCCCTCATTCATTGGGCTTGCATTGGTAGAGATCACCAAGCATATTTGATTGTATCATACTTTGTTTTTCATTATTTACTAACTAAAATACCAAAAATATGTCAATGTATAGTTTAACTCTTTTGTAAGTAGTGTGTGTGCTCACCTATGCTCTATCAAGCTCATATCTGGGGTTTGAGACCCTCAATGCAAGGAGACTAATCAAGAGATGGTTCACATTGACTCTAGACATCATATATGGATCCCCATGGTCTTCAGATATCATTATGATCAAGAATTCATCAAGAGTTTGAAGCTTGTTTGCCATGGAAACCCTAATTCATCTCGGTATCTTGTGTAACTTCCCCAACAAGTTTCTTCGACATTTGATCAAATATTTAAATGGATACTTCATATTACATCATCTTACACATATATTATCCTCCATGATTTCCAAATATCAAGAGAATATCAAGTTCGCAAGATGGTTCATGGTGGTTGACCAAAGAAAGTTAACTGGTCAAAATTGGGGTTCCCTAGACCCTATCTCCTACATTTTTCATCATATGAAAATGATTCCAAGAGAAAAGTTACTCCTTATGACATTAAAAACAACTTTCACGTTGAAGTCAAGATCCAGTTTTGCTTGGAAAGTCATTTTTATGGTGAAAGATTATAGGTTATTTTGTCTGAACCCTAGTTAGGAGGTCAACTTCCCAAGACCACAACTTGCTCAACTTTTATGAGATGAAATCCATTTAAGTTTCATGATCAAATTAAATATGTCCTCTTTAACTTTTATTTTTTGAGGAAGTTCAAATTCAACTTGCAGATGTATGTGCCAAGAGGAAACATTATAGGTCATTTTGGACCATTACCATTGAACAAGTGATTTTCCTCAACTTCTAAAATGCATAACTCCTTCATACCAAATCCAAATGAGGTCAAATTTGTGACCAAATGGAATATGTTTGAAAGGGATACAACTTTGATGAAGGAAGTTTTTCCATTTGAAGTCCATAACAAAAGTCATTCAAGGTGGAAGAAGTGAACATTTGACTTGGTACTTAGAAACAATTTCATTTATGTTTGATTATCCAAACTTCCACCTCAAAATTCATCATAATCCAAACTTCAAATGGAAAAGTGTTAAACATAAAAGTTGTTCCCCTTGATCTTACCTTTCCAAAAAGTCCAAGATCACCTCATTTGGATCAATATTGAAGGAGTTGAGCAATGGTGTAATGCATGGTACCATTTGGAGGATTCTCATGTTCAATTCCATTTCAACATTGCATGGCTTAATGCATTGCTTTTAGCATCACATGTGCATAATTTTGGATCTTTTCCAATCATTCTTTGGGCTTTGTACACGCCCATGCAAGCTCATGATGCAAATTTCTATTTTTGGATTTTCAAATGGAAGTGTGTAGAAAGCATATGAATTGGCTATAAATACAAGGGATATGAGCTCAGAACTTCATCAACACCTTGCCCAAGCTTTGCCAAGACAACTTAAACCCCTCATTCCATAGAATTCTTGAAGGTTTCAATTGAAATCGAGTTTGAATTTCACCTTCTGTTTTGAAATTCAAACTCCAATAATTCATTGCCCTTTTCATCTCAATTGATCACTACAAGCAAGAGGAAGAGGAATCAAGCAAATTCAGATCAAGATCAACCAAATCTGAAGCAACTCGAAGGTGAAAATTCAGAAACTTCATCTCTTCGATTCTCTCTTAATTCTCCACTATTCTTTATGATTTTTGGTTTGCTGAAGTCCTACCAATTTAGGCAACACGATTGAGTTGCTTTGAGGTCAAATCGAAGCAACTCAGATTATGAACCTCAAATTTCAAATCCATGTATATTTCAATATACTTGGAATTGGAAGAAATTGAGGTCAGGTTCGTACTCCTGATCATTTTTTTCTTCAAATTAGTGTATTCATTTTTCATTTTTCATGAAGTTTTGGTTGGACCAGTCCGGTGGTCCTCATCGGAGAAGATGGCCGGAGCTAGGGCTCCGGTGGTGTGTTGGCAAGGTTCCAACCATCTGATCTTGGTCCAGCGTTCTAATCTTGGTCATTGGTTTTGATTACCACGCATGTGGCGCTTTGACTTGAGTCCATCATGGATAGCGCACGCGTGACCATCAGATCTGCCACCTCAATTAATGAGGGATTTCTGATGACCCTTGTTTTTTTTATATTTTCTGATTTTTCATTTAATTATTTTATTTTGTTTAATTCATATTAATTTCATTTTTAATCCAAAAAATATGGGACTTTCACCAAAAATCTTTAAATATTTTTCTATTTCATTTTCTGAATTAAATTAATTTTTGGATTAATTTTGATATTTTTTATGAATTGAATATTTTTGTGCATATTTTTAATTGTTTAAAAATACTTCTGACTTTTCAAAAATCATGAAATTTTTTGTCTAAGGTCCTTTGACCTTGTTTGACCTAGGATAAATCTCTTGGCCATTTATATGCTGTTTTGAAGAGGTTTTAGGTTTTAACCAAACTAATTTAAATTTTAATGCATTCTTAATTTGATTTTTAATTGATTAATTGTGTAAAAATTATGTTGAGCCACTTTTATGGTCTTGTGATGTTTGATTATCTGTTTGGGCCTTGGTCAAGGTTGATTTGACTTTTATTGGATTAAAATAATTAGATTTAGGGGATTGATGAAATGTACACTTCAACTCCCAAAATGAATGAATGATTTAGAAGATGAAGAGGGAGGAGAGATGAGAGAAACACAAATTGGTCATGGGAGAAATTTTATCAAATTAAAATCCTTCATTCATTTGGGGAGAAGAAATGTATATTTCATCAATCCCCTAAATCCAATGATTTTAATCCAACAAATAGTCAAATCAACCTTGACCAAGGCCCCAACAAATAGTCAAATATCATAAGATCATAAAAATGGCTCAACATAATTTTTACACAATTAATCAATTAAAAATCAAATTAAAAATACATTAAAATTCAATTTAATTTAGTCAAAACCTAAAATCTCTTCAAAACACCAAATTAATGACCAAGAGATTTATCCTAGGTCAAACAAGGTCAAAGGACCTTAGGAAAAAAATTTCAAGATTTTTGAAAAGTCAAAAGTATTTTTAAACAATTAAAAATATTCACAAAAACATTTAATTCATGAAAAATATCAAAATTAATCCAGAAAATAATTTTAATTCAGAAAATGAAAGAGAAAAATATTTAAAGATTTTTGGTGAAAGTCCCATATTTTTTGGATTAAAAATGAAATTAATATGAATTAAACAAAATAAAGCAATTAAATGAAAAATAAAAAAATATAAAAAAACAAGGGCCATCAGATCTCCCTCATTAATTGAGGTGGCAGATCTGATGGTCACGCGCGTGCTATCCATGGTGGACTTGAGTCAAAGCGCCACATACATGGTAATCAAAACCAATGGCCAAGATTAGAACGCTGGACCAAGATCAGATGGTTGAGACCTTGCCAACACACCACCGGAGCCCTAGCTCCGGTCATCTTCTCAGGTGAGGACCACCGGACTGGTCCAACCTAAACTTCATGAAAAATGGAAAATAAGGACACTAATTTGAAGAAAAAATGCTCAAGAACACGAATCTGGCCTCAATTTTCTCCAATTCCAAGTATATTAAAAGATACAGGGATTTAAATTTTGAGGATCATGAAGAGAGTTGCTTCGTTTTGACCTCAAAGCAACTCAATCTTGTTGCCTACATTGATAGGACTTCAGCCAGCCAAAAATCACAAAGAATAGTGAAGAATTGAGAGAGAATCGAAGAGATGAAGTTTCTGAAATCCAACCTTCGAGTAGCTTTAATTCAGTTTGATCTTGATCTGGATTTGCTTGATTCTTCCTCCTCTTGCCTGCAGTGATCAATTGAGATGAAAAGGGCAATGAATTCTTGGAGTTTGAACTTCAAAACATAAGGTGAAATTCAAACTCTATTTCAATGAAATCCTCAAGAAATTCTATGAAGTGAGGGGTCTGAGTAGTCTTGGAAAATCTTGGGCAAGGTGTTCATTCATTTATGAGCTCATGGAACTTGTATTTATAGGCTCCTCAAATTCTCTTTGCACACTCCATAAAAAATCCAAAAATAGCAATGATCTTATGCAAGCTTGCACGGGCGTATACAAAGCCCAAAGAATGATGTCAATGGGTCCAAAACCATGCACATGTGATGCTGAAAGCAATTCATGAAGCCATGCAATGTGGAATGGAAATTGGTCATGAAAATTTTCCAAATGGGGCCATGCATTGCACCCATGCGCAAGTCCTTAAATTTTGATCCAAATGAGATGATCTAGGACTTTTTGGAAAGATCAGATCAAGGGGGAAAAAATTCATGTTGAACACTTGAGGTGGAAGTTTGGAAAATCAAACATATTTGAAAATTTTCTACGTACCAAGCCAAATGTTCACTTCTTCCACCTTGAAAAACTTTTGTTATGGACTTAAAATGGAAAAAGTTTCTTCAAAAAAGTTGTATCTATTTTAAAACTATTTAATTTGGTCACCAATTTGACCTCATTTAGATTTGGCATGAAGGAGATATGCATTTTAGAAGTTGAGGAAAATCACTTGTTCAATGGTAATGACCCAAAATGACCTATAATGTTTCCTCTTGGCATATGCATTTTCAAGTTGAATTTGAACTTATTCCAAACATAAAAGTTGAAAAGGACATCTTTAATTTTATCATGGAATTTTAATGGCTTTCATCTTATAAATATTTAGCAAGTTATGGTCTTGGGAAGTTGACCTCCTAACTAGGGTTCAGACAAAATGACCTATAATCTTTCACCATAAAAAATGACTTTCCAAGCAAAACTAACTCTTGACTTAAAAATAAAAGTTGTTTGGAGTTTCATTATGAGTAACTTTTCTCTTGAAATCATTTTCATATGACAAAAATGAAGGAGAAGAGTGATCCAAAACGCAGCGGAATTTAAAATTTCTCCTTTAGTGATCCTTACGAATGGGCATGATCAGTGATAGAATCGTTACCTCTTATGGCGATTGTAACCTTTGATGCAGATCTATGGAGCGATCACGAACGTTGAACGATGACAACACCTTTACTCAGTCCACACGAACGGATTCCTTCAATCTCAGTGCTAGCTGCTATGAATGAAGGCTTTGAGTGTGAGAGAGAGAGAGTGAGAGAGAGAGAGAGAGAGAGAGAGAGAAACGAAATTGCAACTGCACAAATGCTTCTACACAAGGGTTCTATTTATAGAACCACTTGTGTGGGCTGCAAGCTAAAAATCCCACTCAAGTGTATGTGGCCCATATCTTATAATATGCCAAAATCACTTAAGTGCATGGTACCTTACCATATTTCGTATTCTACTTAAGTACAATGTACCTTACGATGTTCTACAATTCACTTAAGTGCACCGTCCATTACGGTATTCCTTAGTTACTCTATCTCTCATCAATCCGTCCTTTTGTGTGTGACCCTGTAGGTTTTCGCGGCATTGGCAATTATATTAAATCACGTATTTAACATAATAAACAGTGAGCGGTATCTAGCAACACATCACTGCTACCCAAGACATGAAAATGTCATGTGATATGACAAATCCTTTTGTGATAATACTTATGTGTACAATTACCCTTTTGCCCTTACGTATATATTGAACACAAGCCATAGACCGTGTCATCCTTGTCCAGTTCAATATTGGATCCATAGACATTTATCTTGTTACGCAAGATGGGCAAATTCCATCTAGGTCACTCATGCCAAGGTGTGATCCTAAAACCAATGCATATGATGAGATAGCATGAGGGGTCTTAGGGTCAAAATTGGGGTCTTATAAGTAACAAGGTAGATAGAAGAAGTTTCACCCACCTTGTATGATGAACCCCCAATATTTGCACATGTATTCAAAGATTTCTACAACCAACAAAAAGATCACATGTCTGCTCAAAGTTTAAGAGCACCCTTTGCAAGCACCAAAGAGATGGAGAATTATTTCATACTGGATTGAAGTCAGAACGAGATAGTTCTAGTTTCAACAGTGCTTTTTTTTTAATTTGAAAAAGTAAAAATTGAAAATTATAATAATAATAGAAATAAATATAGAAATCAAAATGTTGTTTTACTTAAATATAAAATGATTCCATATATAATATATTTCTATATTCATATCTTTTCAATATTTAGAAAAAATGAAATTACTTTTTTTTTATTATGAATTTATATAATAAATGTTTAGAAATCAAGATCAAGAGCAAGAAAGAAGAAGAGAGCACATAAGAGCAGAATGGATCCGACAAAATAATGATTTTAACAACACCATGAATGGCTAGCATGATCTTTTCCGCAATGATAACAAGTGAAAAAGACATGTAGAAAGTTTTTAATTTCTAGAAGTTTTTTTTGTTATTTTCCAATGTATGCCCAACAAAGAGTAATAACACTTATAAGTACTCTTCCCATTGTATAATTCTAATCATGTTTGTCTTTAATGAATAAGTTTGCTACTGCTGTTTGTATCAGATTTACAGATATTGCAACTTTAGCATGGAACATATGAACCAAAATCACCATTAGATGAAACTTGATAATCAGGAAAAATACTTACAAATTGAAAGCAAATGATAAAAAAGGAATAAATAGACTTGTACTCACCTTCAGATACCTCAACTAGTAAGGTTTGAGCCAAATTATTTTCACTAATCACTATTCCTTTCATCGAGTGTATCCATGCATTATTGCTTTATCAAGTTTGAACTATTTTCAATTCAATTTGTCTGGTTTGATTTATACACAAAGAGGCAGTTGTTTGTTATGAACTCCAAGCCTTTTTAAAACCACCTTGTAGTAATAGGAAAAGTCCTTTGCTAACCACCTTGAAATTAGCCCTTCTTTTGGTTACTTAGCCTTATTTATTAGCCATGTGACTTGGAAGATTACATCTTTCCACCCTCTCTTTGGAGTTAGGTAGAAATTTTTAGTTCTAAAGTTGTATGAAACAAAATAATTTTGGGTTTCTCTTGGAAGTGAGTAAGGTTTAAGTTTGGGGTTGGGGTACTAGAGAAAAAACAGTCAAAAATTCATTTTTTTTTGAGAAAATAAGAAGTTAAAAATAACTTCTTCAGAAAAAGAGAAAAAGAATGAAAAATGAATATTGAGGACAATAAAAGTGACATCTCTAGTACCGTTAATCAGGAAAAAAAATTGTATGATAACAATATGAGAACCAGGTACCTAATTCCAAAGGTCTAAACCTACTTTCTCAAAAAATCTCCTACGTGAAGACAAGCCAAGTTGCAAACAAAAAATCCCTCAAGTTTGTGTATTCTGATTTCTTTAACGAATTCTATTAGAACATGATCAAACTCAGTTTAAACTATTTTGCATGGTGATTGAGTGATTACCCTGTCAATTGAGTGAGTCATGGTGAAATGAGAGATATGTCGAGTACTTGTCAAAGATTGAAGATGTTTTCTGAATTTGTCGGATTGCAGTTGGAATCTAGAATGGTGGGTAGGTAAAAAAATTGCATATGGTTATGTTCACTTGTTATTTATTGCAACTTGTTTTTCTGTTTGGAATTTGCAGCGCGGGCAAGTTACTTGAGGAAGAGCAACAATTCAAGTTTGGGGTTGTGATGGCACTCTATAATTGCATGTTTTTTGTCGAAGAAACAGAGAAAAACACGTCAAAGATGAGCAAAAATGATTAATAAAGACCAATGAAATATGCAAAAATGACCAAGTATGAAGAAATAAAGACTTAGTGAAAATATGATGGAAAAGGAGCAAAAGTGCGCAACTACTAAAATAATCACGCGTAGCATTGCACACATGATTGAGATGTATAGTCGGCATTGCCCGCATGATGAAGGATATCACGCACGCGATTGATCCTTTTATTAGCCTATTATGATGCATTATGGATGACAACTTTATAATGGAATTTTGGTATCTTTTCAAGGGTTATGCGATTTTGACTAAAAGTGACAGTAAATAGCATTGAGATAGGGGTTTTTAGAGCATTGGAAGCCATTGGAGGCCATTTCTTAAAGGATTTTAATATGTAATATTCATCTTATTTCTTGGTATTTAATTGTATCGTTATGAGTAGCTAAACTTCTCTATGTTATATTTTCTATGATGAACTTATTTGGAACCTGATGTGACATATGTTTGATTTGTCAGTGCGTGAATAATTGAAGTTATATTTCTATTTTATTGTCTCTTACGCTTAACGCTTTTTATGTGAGATACTCTTTTAATATGGTTATGAGTGCATCAGAAATATTTACCATTAGTCTATGCGTTGGAACTAGGGAAATTATTATACTTATGCTGATTGAATAGGGATAAGAGACCTCTAGTAAGAATTAGTGAGTTATACACTAAGGGATTGAGTTTAGTTGTTTTGTTAATTCGTCGTGGAAATATAACGACTTTCTTATTCATGTAATGCATCAAACATCATCAGGGGATAAATAAGGTATTATGTACAAAACCTGTCTATTTTTGCATTTTCTCAGAACAAATTTTATTTTCCGCATACGAACTTGAATCCCCTCCCCCCAATTGTTACTTTCTACAACTTGTACAAATATTATTTTGTTAAATAACAGTCCATGTGGATTCAATATCTTTTCATTACTACGACATTATCAGTACACTTGCCGAGAAGTCATCACTTATATCATTGAATCTCTTTCTATTCCCTTATGGCATCTCATAACATTCAAGCTTCTCCTTCTCATCAATTTCATTTGGTACGTTTTCAAATTTTATTTTCTTTTTATGTTTTGTTTTGTAGTTAGTTTTTGAAGTTGCATTAGTTGTTTTATGTATATTATATAGTAGTGTATGCGAAATTGGTAGCCTACAAAAACATGAATTGACAGATTTTTGGAGGATTAGGGCAACAATGGTGTTTTTGCCATGGCTGGGAATCGCAGGTTGGTCTGGAGATGCATCTTCGGATTTTCTCAATGTTATTTTTGGAGATGCATCTCCAGCTTCGACTCAGGCTAAAATTTGGAAGATTTTTTGGATTTTGTAGATTTGTACTGACATGCTCTTTATCTCTATGTCGGTTTGTAATGCAGGTGCAATGGCGGATAATTACTCCAAAACAACGCTGGCAGAGTTAGGTTGGGACGTGTGTCCCAAACTACGTCGATACAACGTGAGAGGGCCGCAAATAATACAGTGAGGCCACAGGTTAATGATAACTCATTTAATGGGTCACAACCATCAAGTTTGCAATGCTTAGGTTCTATTTCTTGTAGTCATCTCTCTCAATCATCCACTTCATGAGGCCATGAGTCCCCAAATGATTCAGCAGACCCTGAAGTTCCTGAAGCCCCTTAAGGCCAAGAGGAAGTCGCGAGCCCATTAGAAAGTTATCTAGGAGGCCCATTTGACACCTCATTACTTCATCTCTATGCAGATCATGTTGTTAGACACATTTGGGAAGGAAAGTTATATATCTTTTGTAATACATATGTTTTCAAATAATTAAATCTACAATGATGGTAATATTTTATTTTTATAGGAGAATTCATGTTTGAAATTGGTAAACCATGGGTAGAAGATACTGAAGATAGGGAAACCCGTAACACCCTTATTAACTCCACATACAATTATCACATAATTCAATTAAAATCAAAACCACAAGGGTGTCACACACATCAAAAACAAATCCTTCTCTGTAACATGGGTCACATCAACTCACATTAAACCTATCATCGCATGCTCACTTCCATTTTAAAGTATCATCACAGAGGAATCATTATCAAATCAATTAAAACATAATAATTTCAATTGTCATAACGCAACAAAATGAGAAGTTAAACAAGCGTTCCCAACCCGATGTTATATAATTAGAGAAAGAAATTTCTAATTAAAGGATAAACTAAGAAGTAACTCTAGGACCTTGTAAGACCCCAATTTTGACCCCTAAGATCCCTCATGCCATCTCATCATTTGCATTGGCTTTGGGATCACACCTTGGCATCCTCCTCACCCCTCATTCATTGGGTTTGCATTGGGAGAGATCACCAAGCATTTGTGATTGTATCATACTTTTTTTTAAATTTGTTTACTAATCAAAATACCAAAAATATGTCTAGTATAATGTTATTTCTTTTGTAGGTTGTGTGTGCATCCACATATGCCTACTCAAGCTCACATCTAGGGTTTGAGACCCTCGGTGCAAGATATTAATCAAATAAAGGTTAAAATTGGTTCCGAGAATCATATATGGATCACCATGTTCTTTATTTGTCATTTTGATCAATAATTTATCAAGAGATTGAAGCTTGTTTATCATGGAAGCACTAATTCATCTAGGTATCTTGTGTGCCTTCCTCAGTAAGTTTCTTCAACATTTGATACAATATCATCAAGGGATACTCCATTGTACTCCATATTGTGCACATATGATCCTCCATGATCCCCAAAGAGTAAAGGAACTTCAATTTTGCAAGTTGGTTCAAGGGAGTTGACTAGAAAAGTCAACTGATCAAATCTAGGGTTCCTTAGACCCTATCTCCTACAATTTTTGTCATATGAAAATGATTCCAAGAAACAATTTACTCTTTATGACATTCCAAATAACTTTCATGTTGACATAAAGAGCTACGTTTGCTTGGAAAATCATTTTTTATGGTGAAAAATTATAGGTCATTTTCTCCGTGCTCTAGATAGAAGATCAACTTCCAAGAAACATAACTTGCTCATTTTTTATGATATGAAGATCATATAAAATTCATGATCAGTTTAAAGGTGTATTCTCCAACTTTTATTCTTTGAGGAATGTGAAATTCCACTTGCAAAGGCATGTACTAAGAGGAAACATTATAGGTCATTTTGGCCCATCACCATTGAACAAGCAATTTTCCTCAACTTCTAAAATCCATAACTCCATCATGAAAGTTACAAATGGTGTCAAATTTATGACCAAATTCAAGAACATTGAAATCTTTACAACATTGAAGAAGGAACCAAAGTCATTTGAAGCTCATAACAAAATTTATTCAAGGTGGAAAAAGGGGTCATTTGATTTTTAACTTAGAAAATTTTCAAGTATGTTTGATTCCTCCAACTTCCATATCAAAATTCACCATGATCCAAGCTTCAAATGGGAAAAGTTCCAACATCAAAGTTGTTCCCCTTCATGCTAGCTTTCCAAAGAGTTCAGGATCATTGCATTTGGATCAAAATTGAGGGACTTGCGCGTGGTTATTTTGAATGGCCCTATTTGGAAACTTTTGAACTCAATTTTCAACCAACATTGCATGGATTCATGAAGTGATCTCAGCATCAATTATGCATGAATTTGGACATGTTTCAATCAACATTTGGCCTAAATGCACAGACATACACCCATGTGCATCACTTGCTATTTTAGGATTCAAATTGGAAAGGTGTGATTATCACTTTGCATTGCTTAAATAATGAGCTCATTGGCCTCATAATGAAGCAGGACCCTTACCCAGACTTTGATCATCAATCCCAAACCTCCATTGAAAGAATACCTTGAAGGTTTCACTTTAAATCGAGTTTTAGTTCTCCTTCTGTTTTTTAACTAAAACTCCAAGGATTCAAAGCTATTTTTGTTCTAATTATCTTCTGCAAGCAAGAGGAAGCAAGGCCAATTGAATTTGCATCAAGATCTAGCTCAGAATTCATGACCCAAAGGTGAAATTTCTCAAACTTCAAGTCTTCGATTCTCTCTCCATTCTCCGTAACTTTGCTTGATTTCTGGTTGGATGAAGTCCTACCAATGTAGGCAACAAGATTGAGTTGTTGTGAGGTTAAATCTAATCAACTCAGTTTGTATACCTCATTTTTCAATTCCACATATCTTTTTATATAGAGAGAATTGGAGGAAATGGAGGTCAGATTCGTGTTCCCCTTGATTTTCTCTTCAAAACCATGTATGGATCTTTCATTTTTGTGAAACTTTTGGTTGGACAAGTCCAATGAGAGTCACCAAAGAAAATGACCGGAGCTAGGGCTCCAGTGGTGCACTGGAGTGATTTGGGCCATCTAATATGGTCTTTAGCTTCTAATCTTGACCCTTAGTTCTGATTACCTTGTTTGCCACACATTGACTAATGACCACCAGGGAATGCGCATGCGTGGCCATCAGATCTGCCACCTCAATTAATGAGGGAGATCTGATGGCCCTCGTTTTTTCTGATTAATTGATTTTTCCTTTGATTATTTAAAATAGTCTTTTCTTATTAAATTCATATTAATTTCAATTTTAATCCAAAAAATATGGGACTTTCACCAAAAATCTTTAAATAATTTCCTCTTCCATATTTTGAATTAAAATAATTTTTTGGATTAGATTTGATATTTTTCTATGAATTTAATAGTTTTTGACTTGTTTTTTAATTAATTTTAAATACTTCTGCCTTTCCAAAAATTCTCAAATTTTTTGTCTAAGGTCATTTGACCTTGTTTGACCTAGGATAAATCCCTTGGCCATTTATTTAGTTATTTTAAGGGATGTGAGGTTTTTGCTCTTTAAAAATGCATTTTTATTCATTTAAAAATTTGATTTTAATTTGTTTAATTGTTTAAATATTATATTGAGCTATTTGTTTGACCTTGTGATGTTTCATCTTCTATTTGGCCTTGATCATGGTTGCTTTGAACTTCCATTTGATCAATACTATTGGATTTAGGGGGGTTGTGAAGTGTAAACTCATCCCTCAAGATGAATGGATAGTATTAATTGAAGGTGAGAAAAACAAGAAAGGGGGGTTTGAATTGTTTTGGAAAATAAGCGCCTTTTTTCAGACAAAGACCACACAAGGAATTTATACTGGTTCGCTTATAACACAAAGCTACTCCAGTCCACCCGGCCAAGGTGATTTCGCCTTCAATAAGGACTTAATCCACTAATCTTGAAAGATTATTACAACCAACGTCTAAGAGAAAGATCTCTTAGTCCTCTCAAGTATACAGACTGCGCAGAGTCACTTGAGGAAATAAAGTAATAGATAAAAATGACTTTGTAATCTAGAGTGCTTCTAGGATAAAGCAAATATTACAACAGTAAGAAGAAAAGAATGTTTCACGTTCTAAGCAAAAGCTTCGTGAAAGATTGAGAGAGAGAGAGAGGAAAAAGTTTATGTGCGTTGGTGTGTCTCTCAGTGCTGTTTGCTGTCCTTTATATAGAGGTGAAAGGATCGTTGAAATTGATGGCAGATAATTTAGTCTTGATTAGGAATCAATGCCATAACTTCTGTTGTTTCTTGCCAAAACACTTTGTCTCCCTGAATAACTTCTTTCCAATAATATTTCCTTTCCATTTAAATTCGAAGTTGACGTTATTCTTTCTGAATTAGGAAATCCATTATCAGAGTCTACGTAACTCTGTTAAACTGAGATCTTGCTATGTGGCTTCAGAGCTTCTGAGATTTTGATCGCTTAGAGTTCTGATGGTGACTTCAGATACTGTTGTGAGCTTCTGGAATTTGATATACCGTTGTTCAGAGTCAGATCTTCTAGAGCGTACTTCTTCTTTAGATGCTTCTGATATTCTGATCTGCTGTAAGCTCAGAGTCAGAACTTCTAGAGCGCATTTCTACTTCAGATGCTTCTGATCTTCTGATAATTTGTATCTGATTTGATTCTGAATCTGATGACGTAGTCAGATTCCTCTTAGAGTCCTGCACACTTAGAAACTTTTCGTTAGGGTGCCATTTTTGGTTTCATCCTTTGTTATCATAAAAATCCTGGAATCTGTTGTAGAACAATTTTTGTTCTTACAATCTCCCCCTTTTTGATGATGACAAAACAAACTCAAATGACAGATGAAACATTAAAAAAAAGCTTTATCAGATCAGATAGAAATGAGCTCCCCCTGAGATAGGCTAGGGAGTTCAGAAGTTCTTACCAGAGCTTCCAAGCAATGAAGTTTCTTGATACCTTCTGCAATTTTCTTAAGTCCAGTGTTAGATGAATTTATTTTAGATAATAGTATGTTTGCAGAGTGCTTAAGGTATTAGGCAATTTTTCATCAGAGCTATTTGATTTCTCCCCCTTTTTGTCAGAATCAAAAAGACTTAAACAAAAAAATAAGCAGGAAAGATATATATTCAGATAAGAGAAACAGAACATCAGAGATAATGACAAGAGAAAAAACATCAGAAACAAAGATAAGAAAGGCAACAAGCAAAGGATCCTAAGTGCCTAAGGGTTGGGAGGAGGAGGCATTCTCTGAAGCAGTTGATTCAGCAGGTTCTGGATGTTGGCGTTGACAGTGTCCTGTTGATCCAGTCTGGCTCGGACTTCCTTCTGCTCTTTCTGAAGTTCTTCCAGCGTCTTGAGAACCAGGGGTACAAAAGAAGAAGACTCCCCCTGAGTCAGAGCATGTTGTTCTTCAGCGGCTTTGGCTTCAGCTTCAGCAGCAGCCTTTGCTTCAGCTTCAGCAGCAGCAGCGTCAGCTAGAGCTTTGGCTTCAGCTTCCCTTGCCCTTTGGATTTCTTCTTCTCTGGCTCTTTCTTCTTCTTCCCTTCTGGCCTGTTCTTCAGCTTCTCTGGCCAAGCGCTCCTGTAGTCTTACCTCAGCGTCTCTGATGAAGTTGTTTCTGACTTGCTCAGAGATGTGCTTCAGCTTGAAGGCTTCAGATGTCATCCAGCCAATGACCCTGTTCCAGTGTGTCCTAACAGAGTCAGGATCATCAATGATGCCAGAGTTTATGGTCAGATACTTGCCCTTTTGCACTGAAGCCCCTGCGAACAGCATAATGGCTTCCTCTAGGGTAGGCAGGGAATGTTTTGTTTCAGATGTTTGAGGTGGAGAGGTTGGAGGGTTTAGGTTGAGTGTTTGAGGTTCAGCGGAAGTGTTTGGAGGGGTAATGTCAGAGGCATGGAGATCAGAAGGTTGAAGTTCAGATGGAGTGATGGTTGGTTGTTCTGTGGATGGTGAAGTTACTTCAGGTTCAGGTGGAGGTTGTTGTGGTTGTTGGGAATTACGGTTTAGAGATTGAAGTTGGGCTAAAGTGGGTGAAGCGGGGTCAGAAAGTTCTGTGTCGGAGGAAAGGATAAAATAGGGAGGTGATTCTGGGGCTGTGGATGAGGAAGTGGTTTGGTTTAATTCTTCAGCTTCGGATAGTGGTAAGGAGGTATTAGCAATATTGAATTTTGGTAGAGGTTGTTGTGTTCTGGTTGTGGAAGGAGGAGTTTCAGATGTGGTGTAGATGGGTGTTGGTAGAGGAGTAGAAGAAGCCAATGGCTGTGCAGAGGGAACAGTAAAGGCAGACTTACCAGAAGATTCTTGCAGAGGCGCTGGAGGTCTTGATTCAGAAGATTCTCCTAGCTTTGCTCTCTTCGCTTTTGAAGACTTCTCAGATGGACCTCTTTTGAACTTCACAAAGTCTGGTTCTGAATCTAGCAGATCGTCTAATCTGAAGTCTGAGATGTCCACTCCTTCATCCTTCAGACGTTGGAGATAGAGGAGGATTGCCTCTTTGGGTTCATTCTTGTAGAACCTTGCGAGACCATTTGACATATTCCTCTGATCTTTTAAAGCTTCCCAAGAGGTGTCCAGAGTAGGTTTAACTTGAATCTCCTTCAGAATCCCCATGCTCTTCAGATTTCTGGAGTTCAGAGGCCTTCCAGTTTCTATTGCCATATCTTCCATGAGTTTATGTTTTTTCAGATGATCTACGAGCCCATTTTCTATCAGTACATCTGATAGAAGTCTTCCCAGAGGGATGTAGGTTCTGGGTTTCATGTTGTTCCTGGTCTCCCGTACGGAGTCTCTGAGGTATTTGAAGAGTAGTGCTGGGAGGCAGAGCTTCAAACCCTTGTGAATACAGTACAGAATACACTTTTGATCTGTATTGATGTAGTCTGAGGAGTTGGATGTTGGGCGGTGATGAATGGTTCCCAGAATGATCTTGAGCCACACTCGGAGATTCTGATGTAGTTCTTTGTTCTTTGAGGGATTGCCTTCTGTGTTGAGTTTGAAGATGGTGGGGTTGATTTCATGAGCAATGTACTTTGCCCTAGGATTGATGTTGTAAATCCTTCTTCCTCCAGCTTTCTCCATGTTCAGCAAGGAGGCTATTGATTTTTCAATAATCACGATTTTTACCCCCAAAACGTAGGAGACGATGAAATGGTCGTCAGCATCAGCAAACCTCCAGAATTCCTTGATGAGGTTTGGGTAAACAGGACCATAAAAGCGTTGAAAATAGTTTTCCCAACCTTGTTGATGAAGTTCTTCAGTAAGATCTACCCCATTCCTCTTCATGTTGTTGAAATCCACAAGTGATTCACACAAAACATCCAGTTTCTCGAAAGGAGTTGCAAGATTGATATGAGGCTCACGGTCAAGAATATGAGGCTCCTTGTACACTGGTGTTATAGTTACGCCTGTAACTCTTGGAGTAGGAATGCTTGTGCTTTGAGCTGCGTTGCTGGAGTCCATTTGTTGAGAATAGTTGAACACAGATTGTTGTTGAGAATCCATTGTTGATGAGGAACGAGATGAAGATGAACTGCTTGCAGAAATGCCTGAGAGAGTTGGATTGAGAAAGTGAGTGAGAGTGAAGTGTGTGCACAATGTGAGAGAAGTGTTTATATACTAGAACGAACTGCATGCAAAACGACACAGAAAATCAGAGTTTAGCACAAAAACCAAGTAAGCACACTTAGAGGGAGAAATGATTATGGCTCATTAATAAATGTCTAATTCCAACAGTATGCACACTGCTCGAGGAGATCTCAAACGTCTGTCCTTTGAATTTCTTCTAGACAGCTGTCTAGAAGTTCCAAGGTTAGACGCAATTCACTCCACGTGTTGATGTATCTGATCTTCAGGAATACCAAAGGATTGGTTCCTGGAGATTTCTAACTCAGATATCTTCTTAACTTGGTAGAAGTGTCAGAGTCAGAGGCAGAAGCTCATTTGTTTATGTCAGAGTCTCATTTTACATCTTCAGAGGCACAGTTTATTCAGGGCAATTTTGAATGTTCAGATTCTCTAAGATAAAAAGAAATCTATCTTCAGCTAGAGGTTTAGTAAATATATCTGCCCATTGATGATCTATATTAATGAACTTCAATGTTACTATCCCTTTCTGAACATAGTCTCTGATAAAATGATGTTTTATTTCAATGTGCTTAGCTCTGGAGTGTAAGATGGGATTCTTACTTAAACAAATGGCAGCAGTATTATCACAAAAGATAGGAATGTTACTCTCGAAGATTTGCATATCTTCTAACTGATTCTTCATCCAGAGCATCTGAGTTGTGCACAGTGATGCTGAGATGTATTCAGCTTCTTCTGCAGTTGATAGAGCGATAGTTGACTGTCTTTTGCTGGCCCAGGATATAAGATTGTTTCCTAAGAGCTGACAATTTCCATATGTGCTTTTTCGTTCCAATCTATCTCCTGCGTAATCTGCATCACAGTAACCCGAAAGTCTATACTCTGATGTTTTCTCATACATCAGGCCCAGGTTAGGAGTTCCTTTCAGATATTTGAAAATTCTCTTAACTGCTGTTAAGTGAGTTTCTCTAGGATCTGATTGGAATCTGGCACAGAGACAGACACTAAAGAGAATATCAGGTCGAGTAGCAGTTAGATAGAGAAGGGAGCCTATCATACCACGATAGGGCTTCTGACAAACCTTTTTACTGACTTCTTCCTTTTCAAGAATGCATGTTGGATGCATGGGAGTCTTTGCAGAGTTGCATTCAGCCATGTCAAATTTCTTCAGAACATCTTTTATGTATTTGCTTTGATGAACGTACGTGACTTCTGAAGTTTGGTTAATTTGAATTCCTAGAAAGAACTTTAGTTCTTGCATTAAGCTCATTTCAAATTCTGCCTGCATTAACTCAGAGAATTCTTGACAAACAGAGGCGTTAGCAGAACCAAAAATAATATCATCAACATAAATCTGACATATCATGAGATCATTGTTAAGGTTCTTACAGAAGAGTGTGGAGTCAACTTTCCCTCTGATAAAATTGTGTTCCAGAAGAAAATTACTTAAACGCTCATACCAAGCTCTGGGAACTTGTTTAAGTCCATATAAAGATTTTTTAAGTTTAAAGACATGTTCTGGAAAATTTGGATTTTCAAAACCTGGAGGTTGGTTGACATACACTTCTTCTGATATATAACCATTAAGGAATGCGCTCTTGACATCCATTTGATATAATTTAATAGAATGGTTAATAGCAAAAGATACAAGAAGACGAATAGATTCTAACCTTGCGACTGGAGCAAAGGCTTCGTTGTAGTCAATACCTTCTTGTTGACTGTAACCTTGAGCTACCAGTCGAGCTTTGTTTCTGACGACTTCTCCTTTCTCGTTCAGCTTGTTTCTGAATACCCATCTGGTTCCGATAACGTGAGTGCTTCTGGGCTTGGGAACAAGATCCCAGACATCATTCTTTGTGAATTGATCTAACTCTTCTTGCATAGCTGAAACCCAGTCGTTATCTTGAAGTGCTTCATCACAGGACGTAGGCTCGATCAGAGACACTAGTCCCAGAGGCGTCTCTTCAGAGGTCCTGAAGGTAGATCTGGTTCTGACAGGTTCGTCTTTGTTGCCCAGAATCAAATCTTCAGATACGTTGATGCGACTTTTAGCTTTCTTTGGGATTACTAGGGAATTAATTTCCTCAGAGTTCTGAGTGGCAGTTGCTTCTGGAGTTTTATCAGATCCTGCAAGAGTGATTTCTAAATCTGCAAAATTTTCAACTAGCTTTGACTTTTCAGGGTCAAGCTTATCGTCAAATCTGACATGAATTGATTCTTCCACAATTTTGGTTTCTGTATTGTATACTCTGTAGCCTTTAGAGCGTTTTGAGTATCCTAACATAATACCTTTCTGTGCTTTGGAATCAAACTTGTTCAGATGTTCTTTAGTGTTTAAAATAAAGCAAGAACATCCAAATGGATGGAAATATGAAATGTTTGGTTTCCTTCCTTTACACAGTTCATAGAGAGTCTTTTCCAGAATAGGTCTTATGGAGATTCTATTCTGAATATAACACGCTGTATTTACAGCTTCGGCCCAAAAGTGCTTAGCCACATTCGTTTCATTGATCATGGTTCTGGCTATCTCTTGGAGTGTCTTATTCTTCCTCTCTACAACTCCATTTTGTTGTGGAGTTCTAGGGCAGGAGAAATCATGGGATATTCCATTAGAGTCAAATAATTCCTCAAAATTTTTGTTTTCAAATTCCCCACCATGATCACTTCTGACTCTAATAATTTTAGAGTCAAATTCTTTTTGCACTTTGGAGCAGAAACTCGTGAATACAGAGTGTGACTCACTCTTGTGCTTTAGGAATTTCACCCATGTCCAGCGACTGAAATCATCAACAATGACTAGTCCATACTTCATTCCATTGACAGATGCTGTTTTCACAGAACCAAATAAATCAATGTGAATAAGTTCCAAAGGCTTAGAGGTGGTAACAATAGTTTTCTTTTTGAAAGAAGTTTTTGAAAATTTTCCTTTCTGACATGCTTCACATAGAGCATCTGAAAAAAACTTCAGTTTAGGTAGGCCTCTGACTAACTCGAGTTTATTTAGCTGAGATAGTTTTCTCATGCTAATGTGGCCCAAGCGTCTATGCCATACCCATTGCTCTTCGTGAACAGACATCAGACATTTCACATTTTGTTCTTTTAAATCAGAAAGATTAATTTTATAAATATTGTTTTTTCTCTTGCCTGTGAATAAGACATAACCATTGTTTTGATTTATGGCTTTACATGTTTTTTGATTAAAGATCACGTCATAACCGTTATCACTTAATTGACTTATGGATAACAAATTATGCATTAATCCTTCCACGTAAAGGACATCATATATAGAGGGAAGAGTACCATTACCAATAGTTCCGGAGCCTCTGATCCTTCCTTTCTGATCTCCTCCGAAGCCTACAAATCCAGCGTCTTTAAGTTCCAGGCTTTGGAACATAGACTTTGTTCCCGTCATGTGTCGCGAGCATCCAGAGTCCAGGTACCATGACTGGTGTTTGAACTTTGCTGCATAGGATATCTGCAACATAAACAATCTTATCTTTTGGTACCCAGAGTCTCTTGGGTCCTTTCTGATTAGTTTTCCCAAAGTTTCTTATAACTTTGGGTTTTCTAGCATTTTCAAATTTTTGTTCTTGAGTGTGTGTGTAGTGATATGAAAAAGGAGATTTAAGTTGGTCACTAGTAGAAGTTTTATCTTCCGTAGGATCATACCCAATTCCCTTTTTATTGTTTTGACTGACTCCATAAATCATGGATGCCATAACACTCCTTCCTATCCCATTTTTCAGAAATTCTTGAAAGGCTTCTTCGTATTTATAAATTATCATATTTGAAGTCTGTGGAGCTTGAGATAACGCTTCTTCCAGTTCTAAACGATTTTTATTTGCTGCATCTCTTTGTAATGTTAAAGATCTGATTTCATCTTCTCGTTTTAGAATTGTCATCTCAAGTTTGCCACATTCTTCAAATTTTTCTTCAAGACAGCCTTTTATTGCTTTAAACTTTTGTTTTAGTTTCTGATATGAGCTAAGAGTTTCAGACAAGCATGATTCAAGATCAGGTCGAGAGAATTCAGAAAATACCTCTTCAGATTCTTCATCTGAACTGTTATTAGAGGTGGTAGCCATGAATGCTACATTGGCCTGTTCATCAGAGTCAGATTCTGATGAGTCAGATTCACTATCGTCCCAGGTAGCCATTAGTCCCTTCTTGGTTCTGAGGGGATTTTTCTTGAAGCTCTCTTTTCTGGAATTGTCTTTCTTTAGCTTGGGGCATTCATTCCTGTAGTGACCTGTTTCTTTACATTCATAACAAGTAACATCTTTGTTAGTTTTACCTTTTGAGGTTGATTCTGATCGATCCCCTCTGGGTCTTGGTCTTCTGAAGTTGTTGTTCCTCTTTTTCCAGAGTTGTTTAACTCTTCTGGTCAGGAGGGACAATTCTTCTTCCTCATCAGAATCTTCTTGTTCAGAGTCATCTGCATCTTCTGTCTCGGCCTGGAATGCTTTGGTTCAGTCAGATTTGCGTCTTTCAGATCTGGACTTTAATGCTACAGACTTGTTCTTCTTCTGAGGTTCATCTTCCTCTAGTTCTATCTCATGGCTTCTGAGGGAACTGACAAGCTCTTCAAGACTGATATTGTTCAGATCCTTAGACAGCTTCAGAGCAGTGACCATGGGTCTCCACTTCTTTGGCAAGCTTCTGACTATCTTTTTGACGTGGTCTGCAGTTGTGTACCCTTTGTCTAGAACTTTGAGACCTGCAATAAGAGTTTGGAATCTAGAGAACATTACCTCTATGGCTTCATCATCCTCCATTTTGAAGGCTTCATATTTCTGGATAAGCGCTAGAGCCTTTGTCTCTTTGACCTGAGAGTTTCCTTCATGAGTCATCCTCAGAGAGTCAAGTATGTCTTTGGCTGTTTCTCTGTTGGTGATCTTTTCATACTCGTTGTACGATATAGCATTGAGAAGTATGGTTCTGGCCTTGTGATGATTTTTGAAAACTCGCTTCTGATCATCTGACATCTTACTTCTGGGGACTTCAACTCCATCCTCTGTGACAGGAGGTTTGTATCCATCTGTGACAATGTCCCAGAGATCAGCATCATAGCCTAGAAAGAAGCTCTCAATCCTATCTTTCCAGTAGTCGAATTTTTCTCCATCAAAGACAGGAGGCTTAGCATTGTAACTGTCTCTTTCATTTGTGTGGGCCATGGTTTTTCTCGTTCTGGATCTCTCTACACTGTTAAGTGTTTGATTAGAAAATCAATAACAGAGTCGAAGCTCTGATACCAATTGAAGGTGAGAAAAACAAGAAAGGGGGGTTTGAATTGTTTTGGAAAATAAGCGCCTTTTTTCAGACAAAGACCACACAAGGAATTTATACTGGTTCGCTTATAACACAAAGCTACTCCAGTCCACCCGGCCAAGGTGATTTCGCCTTCAATAAGGACTTAATCCACTAATCTTGAAAGATTATTACAACCAACGTCTAAGAGAAAGATCTCTTAGTCCTCTCAAGTATACAGACTGCGCAGAGTCACTTGAGGAAATAAAGTAATAGATAAAAATGACTTTGTAATCTAGAGTGCTTCTAGGATAAAGCAAATATTACAACAGTAAGAAGAAAAGAATGTTTCACGTTCTAAGCAAAAGCTTCGTGAAAGATTGAGAGAGAGAGAGAGGAAAAAGTTTATGTGCGTTGGTGTGTCTCTCAGTGCTGTTTGCTGTCCTTTATATAGAGGTGAAAGGATCGTTGAAATTGATGGCAGATAATTTAGTCTTGATTAGGAATCAATGCCATAACTTCTGTTGTTTCTTGCCAAAACACTTTGTCTCCCTGAATAACTTATTTCCAATAATAGTTCCTTTCCATTTAAATTCGAAGTTGACGTTATTCTTTTTGAATTAGGAAATCTATTATCAGAGTCTACGTAACTCTGTTAAACTGAGATCTTGCTATGTGGCTTCAGAGCTTCTGAGATTTTGATCGCTTAGAGTTCTGATGGTGACTTTAGATACTGTTGTGAGCTTCTGGAATTTGATATACCGTTGTTCAGAGTCAGATCTTCTAGAGCGTACTTCTTCTTCAGATGCTTCTGATATTCTGATCTGCTGTAAGCTTAGAGTCAGAACTTCTAGAGTGCATTTCTACTTCAGATGCTTCTGATCTTCTGATAATTTGTATCTGATTTGATTCTGAATCTGATGACGTAGTCAGATTCCTCTTAGAGTCCTGCACACTTAGAAACTTTTTGTTAGGGTGCCATTTTTGGTTTCATCCTTTGTTATCATCAAAATCCTGGAATCTGTTGTAGAACAATTTTTGTTCTTACATTAATCAGATGAAATTCCTCCCTTGATCAATTTGGGTTTCCCTTTTACTTCTTCTATTCATCTTCATCTCCTTCTTCCCTAATCCTTTATTGACCAATGACTTCTCAAATATCAAATGCTAGTTGATTTATCAATGACCTTATGTCAGATGAATCAACATGAGCCTGATTGAGATAAGTCTATCCCATTTTTTGTGTGGTATGCTTTAGGAGCTTGGTCATTGTACCTTGTCTCTAGCATGCATTAACACCAATATTTTTATTTCCCGGCCTCAGATAGTTGTGACTTCTACATAAGTCCAATTATGATTGCTTAACATAGAGCTAAATTTGTCCCAAAGGCATAACATTTTTGTAAGTAAGATTGTAAGTCTCTCATTCCTCATGGTATTATATGAAGATTTAACATTTTTTCCATTTGTGAGAGCTAGTGGCATACTTGTTAGTTTATCCAAGTTGGAACCCTTCTCATGGATGATGTCTTGGTTCATATCTTCATGCTTGTGAGTGGATGGTTGAGTGTTCTCCAAAGAATGACTTAAAACAATTTTCTTCTTCCACTAACATTGACCAATATTCCTTTGTATTGACTTTATTTTTCATGTCATTTACTTCAATGAAAATTTAAAATTATGCACCTTATCATTCATTTCCATTTACATTTCATGCAACTTGTTTATGTTTCAGTCATTTTTACTTTGCTCACTTGAGCCATATTTTGTGCTTGTATTATATTGTGCTTGTGATTTTGTTCTATTTGTGGTCTTAGGACCTTAAAATACCTAATAACAACAAAAACCCTAAAAAACATATTGGTGGACCGTTGGACCTATGCCCTTGACTTGATCTGAGCTTTTGGACTTAGAATAGGCAACATCCCTATGCTTTAAAGGACTTGGCCAATTCCATTATTTGAGACTGAATTATCTTGGCCAATGTCATTCATCTGATACAAGCCTTCAGAACTTCGTTGGTTTATCTGCTATTTTTGTCTCTGTGCTTAAGTTGTCATTTTGATCTTATTGTTTATATCTGATGATTGTTTATATGAGTTTTCCACAAGGAATATTTCATCTGATACATTTGAAGACACTGAAGACTGCTTGCTTGGATTTTTGACTATCTTTATTTGATGCCTTTAATCTTCATATTGATTGCTTGGATGGTTATGCTTGTTGCTCACTTAATAGTCCAAAGGAAATGAGCTTCTATCTGACATTCTTGTCTTGTGGATTTCATCCCATTTGTCAGATCTTTTCAACTCTAAACTTTTAAATCTTGTCTAGGATAGTCCCTTCATCTCCTCCTACTTCTTTAATTTTAAAATCTCTCTCTCATTTTAAAAAACTTCTTTGTTTGTGTTTTCAACTTAAACTTGTTTTAATGAGTAGAAACTTTGGCCTTATGCCATTGATTTCCAAAATATTTTCTTAATCAAACTTGTAAATAAACTTAATCATGTTAACTTTAGTTTCAAAAGACAAAAAGAACTAATAACATTATCTAATCCTTTTGGCCACTTTTGTGCCTTTTGCTTTTAAACTTTTCAAAAGAGAGCATTTAGATTTGAGTTATCTTTGATTGACATATAATTCTCACATTCCATGATATATTGATTATAAGTCTTTCCATTTATTAGGGGTTAGTGGCATACTTGTTGATGAATCCAAGTTGGAGCCCTCCCTCTTAAATGTTGTAAAGCACTCATTATCGATGGATGTTTGGTTGAGTATTCCCCCATTGATAACAAAAGATCTTTAAGCTTTTGTTAAAACCAATCCACTAATCTTTGAAATTTTTACCATGAACTACGAAGTTTTGATCCCTCATTTTATGTTGGTAAGTAGGCATAAGAACGAAGGTCTTATCAAACACAAAATTGTAAATAAATGAATTCATTTTATCATCCCCTCATTCTTTTTTTAGCAAACATATTTTCCAACTAAAAAAACTTACACACAAAAAAGGGCACCCTAGAAGTACATATGACACTGTTCGTGCTAATACATTTCCTCTGTGTAACGGACCCCCTTACCTGTAATCTCTGACATTTTATTAGTTTTGATTTGAAAATTTCTTATCTTTGGGTTTTGTTCGTACTTTTGCCCTTTTCCTTTGGAAACAATAAAAGCGCGGTGGCGACTCTGGTTTTATCAATGTTGAGTTAACCAATAACTCAATGGTCATGAATTTACCGCTATAGACCTAGATTCAACTTACTTCTGTGAGATCTACTCCTGAGTATCTGCATGATGCCCATGTAAAGGCAACATTCAAACAAAAGGGGTGAGAATTCATTTCAATAATAAACTACATAGAATGAAGAATGAAGTACAACATATACACAATCATTCACAACAACATGTCGCGTTCTCACACCTAAATCATCATTAACATCATACACAACAACATCTCAATCATCAACAACATATCAACAACAATTAATACAAATGCAACAATTATGCAATGTACTCAACACCGACTCGACATACATGTGGTACCAAATATGAACACTCTGGTTCATTTCGCTCTCTGATCCCCACCATAGGATCAGATTCCCTCTTGGATCCGAAGCATACCAAATCTCTACCATCACCATAGGTAACGCTTTACTAATCTCCCATAATAGGAATTAACTAATCGCACCCGATCCATCACCATAGGATCGAGGCTCACCAAAACTCGTTACCACCACCATAGGTAATGCTTCATCGATTTCCACTAGAAACTGGATACTCAATCCCGATCCATACCACTGGACTAGAGCACACCAAAACTGGACCAAAGCCCGTATACAATGATGCATGACTCTAAACAACATTAATTATCACCACAAGGTTCACCAAAAGGATCCACATATATATCTTACCATTTTAGCATCACATCATTCATGACGCAACAATCAATTCATGTTACCACGTCAATAACATCAACAAACAACAATAACTCATCAACACCTTAACATCATTATCATAACATCATCGGCATGACAACATCATTATCACACCATGATATTACAACAATGCAACGATTCATTAATCAAACATATAAACCAATACATTTATCAATATAGTAGGCACACGAGTAATATTCAAACATCTGACCAATCATTACCATTTTATATATCTAAGGGTTAAATTTCTAACACTTTAAATGACATCAAAATTGGACTTACAGAATGAAAGTTATAACCAAAATCGTCGGGATATGTCAACAATTCATTAACCGAACATATGAACAAAAACTTCACTAACATAATAGGCATAGGAATAATACTCAAACAACTCACCTATCACTATTATGTTATATATCTGAGAATTATCTTTCTAACGCTTCAAACGACACGTCATTTGGGTATACAGATCAAAAGTGATTGTCGAAATCGTCGAACAGTGCAAAACAACATTCTGGCAATTATGTGTCGACACATGACTCGTATATGCTGGCTCATGACCTATACAGGTCGGAACATAACATCTAGAGGTAAACTCATGACCTATACAGGTCATCATATAACATCTACAGGCCGACTCATGTACTTCATTTTTAAAGCCTATAACATTCGGTTAGATATGATGACTGTATGTGTCGATCTATTGTCATACCCCAAAATTTTCCCTCCCCTTTTCATTTTCATCTAACCTTTTAGTTTAAGATTCATTTTCATTCATGAATATCCATATCATCTAGTGTACTAACATCATTACAGATTCAAAGGTTTGAGACTATTTATACCTAACAAGGAGCTAGGGTTTTCTTGAGGGTCAAGCCATGGGGGTTGTGATGCTACAATAATTGAGAAGAGCCCATCATGGTGATCAAGGTGAAAAACCCTAGTTTCTAGGTGCTTAAGGCCATGGAAATTTGCATCTTGGTGTTCATTCCATACTAAACCCTAATCCTTGATCTTGGAGTTAATGAATCTCGTGGCTTGCTTTGAGGGGGTGTAAACCCTAGTTTGGCTCATGGCATTGGTGCATTACTTGTGTGGTTTACTCACTTTGTTTGAGATTCTTGGTTATTGCTTGGCACTGTGATCATTGACCTAGTTAAACCCTAGTCCATGGCTTTCTATATGATTGGTATAAGACATGCTTACATTCATATTTCATTGCATATTGTTATTAGTCTTATGTGATCTAAGTCAAATTTCATCCATTGGTTCTCATGGTTATCATTTAATCCAAGTTTCATCCCATTTTCATTCATTGGTCTCATTCTGTGTTAAGGTTCATTTAAATTCAATTGGTCCAAGAACTCATTGTCTATTTGGTCAAATCATTTCATGATCATTGGGTTTCAATTTTATTCGTGCATTCAAAGAACTTGTTTTCAAATTGGTTGCATTGAAGGGAAACGATGAATTGAATCCAAGTGGTTAACTATTGCATTAGAACATTCATTTTAACTAAGAAGTACATTTCATTTATAGGATTCATTGTATTACATAGTCCATACATTGCATTGAAAGAAAATTACAAAGAATTAGATCATTTTTGCATAAGTTGACTTTTGGTCAACTGTTGACTTTTTGGTCAACTGTTGACTTTTTGGTCAACTAGTTGACCAAAGTCAACTCATGATTCTACCATCCCTAAGTCCTAATTTCCCTGGTCTTCAAGTTAAGATCATATTTGCATTATCCATAACCTACAAAAACAAAGAAATCCAAAACCATATGTCACTTAAGGCATTTCATTATTAAAACCATGTCCATAACCTAAACCAAAGACATGACCAACAACAACCATTAGCATGTCAAAACACAATTATACATGACCATTACATACATTACATCACAACCCATACCATTCATCATCAAACCAACACCATGACCACATGCATTGCCAATGAATTCCAAAACAATGCATAACTAACCATTACACTTTAAGACCTAACACGCACATAAACATCATGATACAAACCACATTTGAACCTTGCAATAACCATTCCAACAATAACAATAAACATAACCTAGGCCATTTATCACACTAGCATACCAAGCCTACACTACAACAAATACATGATAAACCACATTGCAACCTACTATCAAACCTGACACCCATCCTACATCACAATCCAAACAACCATAACCATGAGCAAAAGGTCAAAACATGACAACCAAAATCCTTCAAACCATACATGGCCATGTACCATCCAACACAACAATCTGCAGCCACATTATAGTAGGCCATCCTTCAACCACAGAGCCTGCAACCATTCATCATTACCTCACATTGCCTGCACAATCCAACAAACATCAAACCCTGCAAACAATAATAATGAATCAACAACAATTCAAGCAGACCAACTTTGCCAAATTCACATCAGCAATGCATCACAACAATCAAGCAGACAAATTTTTTCAACAATAACTCTTCCAAAGAAAAGTCAAGCAGGCTGATTAACATTGCACAAATCGAGCATACCAAAATTTCACATCAGCAAGGCAAGGCATAAAATCGAGCTAAGAATTTTAACATACAATAATATTAACCTTACCGACATTTCACTTAACATCACATTTAACAGAAATTGAAATTTGATTCAAATTTCAGTTGCAACCACTTTCAGTTTCCAATCCATTTCAAACAAAACTAACTCAAATTAACATTAATTGAAGCCAACTAACTCATTTTCACTCTAACTAAATCTAACTAAATCTAACTAACAAGTTAACTCTGTGAGAACTCCTAACAACTTTTCATTTTAAATCATCTAACAGAGTTAAACTCCTATGTTAATCCACATCCTATAAATTCACATCTTCATCATTTCACCGAATTCATTCACGATTCATCAAAATTCCAAATGAATTCATCATCACTCTCTCTTGCTGCTTCTCACAAGCTCGAATCCTCCAAGCATAATTTCTCTAAGTACAATCTCAAGCACATGTTTCAGAAGAAGAAGAAGGATCTTTAAAAGAGGAAGAATCAGAAAGAAGAAGAGGATTCAAAAGTACAGAGGTTCTTACCTGAACTCTGGCGCTGCTCCGGTGAGTTACCTCCATCTTTCTTCATCATTTCATAGCATATGAGTTACTGGAGTGTAGGAGAAGGTTAGGAGAATCAAATCCCTAACCTCTAGGGCTTTGATTATGAAATATAAGGATTTAATTTTATTTTAGAATTGTAGGGTTCTTCAAGGATTCGCTTCAATTCAGATTGTTCATGAGGAATTGGCTTGTTTCACTATGATATTCGGATTCAGGTGGAAAAGGTGAAAAATATGATGTAATTTTTTTGACATTGAGGCTCCGCCGCCGCCGGAGGCGACCTCCAGCGCGGAGGAGGAGAACTGAGTTCAAGTGGAGGGATCTTATGTTCTTGCACACATGGACTCGTTGCTGAGTCACTCATCCAATCCCTTTCCTTAAGCATTGCCTTGTTGTAACATTGGGAATTTTGGCCCAATCTTACGCTATTTACAACTCCCAAGACGTGGCACCCCTGCTTCTTTGGCTGAAGCAAATTTGGGCCCTTCCTTGGGCCTATGCTGATTACACCCTATTTTGCTGAGATCATACCCCTCTATTTATGCTTTCTCTTTGCATTTTATTTTAATTTTTGTTTCTTTTAATTTCTTTGCTATTCTTTTGTAATAATTGTGCATGATGATATATAATTGTTAGTTTAATTAGATTTTTTAACATGATTAGTTAATTAGAATTAATTGATGTGGTTTAATTCTTGATTAATTGTTGAAAATGAATAGAAATATATGATTTAACCTAGCTTTTTGTTTAGGTTTAGATTGTTAATTGCACATGATAAGTGTTAATTACATGATTTGATTTGATTTTTAATTCTTTCATGTTTTAGATTTTAATTCATGTTTAGAATTCTAATTGATTAGGATTTTAATTAGTGGGATTAATCTTGTTCATAATTTTTAGGTTTAATTTGATCTTTTAAATCATTAATTCATGTTAAACTTTGATGTTGATTTTCTCTGATTAATTGTACCTTAACCAATAACATGATCCCTTAGATTTAGGTGTTTAGGATTTAATTCAGATGATTATTCCCTAGGGTTTTTCTAGTCCTGATTTCTTTGAGCATGAATTTTCAATTGATTTCCCTCAGATTGATTCAGTTGATAAAAGTTTGCTTTAATCAATTAAATCCTTTGATTGTGCTCATTTCCCCTTTCTATCCAAGTGATTAAAAGTCTCTTGATCACTTGATATGACTATTTTCCTGTACTGGATGCACTAGATCTTAAGCCATCAATAAGTTCAAGACTTCACATTTAATACAAGTCAAACATTGCAGACAGACTGAATTGTTGTTCAAGCACTACAAAGCTTCAACTTCAACACTCACCAGTTATGATACAAATTGCACGTCATGAGCCTTAAGTAGTAGAGAATGGATGAGAGAGATCATTATTATCCTCATTCTGATATCTTTGGGTACGGGATGAATGACCTAGTTGCTCATAGTGTTCACCTCTATTCATAAACTTTAGTGTAATTTAAATCGGATAGTTGACAAGTCTTTCTACACAGATGGGGCATGCAGATTGGAGATCAAACTCTTAACCTCCTAGAGTTTCTTTTCCTCTTTGTTTTCTTTGATTCAGTAAGACTAAAACCATTTTTGTGAATAAACTCAAAAACAATTAAAAATACAATTAGAATTATACGCTACGAGTCTTAAGCAATGGAGAAGGGGTGAGAGGGAGTCATTCTTAGCCTCATTCTGAATATCTTTGGGTACGGGATAAATGACCCAATTGCTTAGAGTATTCATCTACATTCATAGACTTTAGTACAATTCAAATCAAGACTTTATTTTTCAGAATAAAAGCAAACTCAACTCACCAAATTCATTTTCTTACCCTTGGGCATCATCTTCTTGTTCAAACCTTTTTCAGAAAGGACATGTTACTTCTGTTCTACCGTGAACGAAGCTTAAGCCTCCATGTGCAAGCATACAAGTAATGTTTAACTGCTAGAGTGCGATCCAGAAACAATCATTCTATTGCAAACAAACAAACACTTAAGTCTCCCATGCTCGAGCATACAAGCAAGTTGACTATAGAACACGAATATTAACCCTATTCATTAAAAACAATTAATGCATCCATATTTTCTACCACGAACTACAGAGCTCTGACTTTCTTATTGCATGATGATGATACGTAGGCGCAAGAGATCGAATCCTTGGCGAGCACATTTAATTATTAAAACTTTTTTCTCCTTTCGCGAGTAATGTTTAGATAGTAACACCCGTTCTTGCAAAGAACAATTGAGATATTTCCCGTTGAGTACAACGGATGTGAGGGATGCTAATACCTTCCTCTTGTATAACCGACTTCCTTACCTTTTTTCTCTTCCCCCTGGTTTTATCGATGTTTTCCCTTTCCTTCGGGAATAAATAAAGTTTCATGGTGACTCTGTTGTATCTTTGAGCGTGCGATGTGTTCAGGTATATTTTGCATAGCTTCACCTATGACCTATACAGTTTGGCACATACTGCAAGATTATCCCAAAAATCAGTTTTTAAACCATCCAAACACTCCCTCTTGTGCCAAAAACTTATGTTACGAAAATCCATCAAATAAATCCAATCTCTTATTATTTTAGCTTCCTAACTCATCATTTACTCGATGGGTTCATGAATCAACAACATATTGCATTCATATCATCATGTTCATCATTTCTAAATCACCATTAACATATTTAGCGTCACAACCTTTAAACATCAATCAATGGTATAATATCATCAACAACATCAAAATAGAATATATGCATACATAGAATACACGAATTTCACACCAATTCTATCATACAACAATAGTTATAACATGAAAATATGAATTAAGATTAGAACACCTAATCCTAAGGAGGTTAAGGGTTCCTCCATTCTACCATTCTATCACACCCCTTATTATTGAACCTATTTCCCATCCTTACCTGAATTCTTAGCAGCAAATTCTGGGTTTGATGCATTCTTCCTTCCTAAAGCTTCAAGCCCTTGCTCTCCCTCCTTGCCTCCTTCTCTTTTGTCTCTAAATTCTACGTATTGATCTAAAAAGATCCTAAACTTAGTTTTATCTCATAAACTTATACTTATGGTTAAACTTCTCAAAATTATGAACTTGATCCAACCCTTATCTCTCTTACTCCATCCTCCCTTCCACTTCTCCTAATTTCCCTTTTTTTCCCGAAGTCTCTATTTTCTCATTATAATTAAATAAATCATATGAATTACTATTATTTAAATATTAAAATAATAATATTCTAGATTTAATATAGGTTTCTCCATACACACCATGATGCTAACCATATACCCTCCAACACATATTTATTTAGTTAAACCATAATAATTAAATAAATTTCACATAATTATAAAATACCAAAAAATCATCATAAATCAATAATAATTCAAAATAAAACAATTAATAAAACTGTGGTGTTACAAAGCCCACTTCTAATTGGTTTCAGGATATTATCTACTACATGTTATCCCATGACATGCATGCAACTTTTGCTGAGAGGTGGCATTCAGAGATTTCGTCCTTCCACTTTCCCATAGGCGAGAGGACCATCACCTTGGATGACGTATCATACCTCCTGCATATTCCCATAAGGGGAAAATTATTGGGCCACATGAGGATAGGTTAAGAGGAATATATCGACATGATGATCACCCATTTGGGGGTTGATCTAGTTGAGGCCTCACATGAGGCACATGACACAAGAGGTACTCATGGTAGGATACCATCGGACTTGCACATTGAGGTGTTACCTCTTGTTCTTGGTTGGCACATCCATTTTTATGGACAAAAGTGCAATATATATCGATGGAATATATCTCCAGTATTTCATCGACTTCAATTCAATTCATAAATACAACTAGGAGACCGTCTATTTGGTGTAACTATACTCTGAAACTAGCCATACATTGTCTTTGAAAGACAAAACAAATAACAGGGAGCTGCATGCTGCTTACGGTAATTTACTATTACTAATATTTTCATAATTCATTTGTTACACTTGTTATTAATATTATATCTGAACCATTTACGTTGATGTATCATCTTCCACTCCCCTCACATCACCGGGTTTGAAGTTGTGCCTGCCTACAATGAGGAATGGCCGCATGCTACCACATTTATTAAGTACAAGGGGAATAATGCATACGATCCATTCAAATTGCATCTTGACCTTCTTATTATAGATGACATTTTCTCCTGTCCATACCGAGGTCACCGTGAGATGCATCAATTTGACGTCATTTCCTTATACTCCGGATGAGTGACGTGTGGGTCATGTCTGATGTTTCCTTATCTTCCCGAGTGAGTGATCTGAAAGTTTGGCTATTGTAAGACCCTAATTTTGACCCTAAGATCCCTCATGGAATCATGTTATTGCACAAGTACATTGCCTCAAGGATCATAGCATGTTTGGCTCCTTAACCCTAGGGTTGGGACTTGTTTGAGTGGTTTGAGATCACCAAGCATGCTTGTATTGTATGTTATTGCTTTTCTGATTTGATTACTAACCAAAAGCACAAAAATATGTCACTAACTCTTTTTGTTTTGAAGCTCAAGTGATCATGTGCTCCACAATGCTCCTAGGAGGCTCCTAAGCCCAATGCAATGGCTAGATAAATATGAAAAAAAGCATGACAATGGTCCACAAAGTTCCTAATCATCATATATGTCTCCCAAGTATCTCAATTTTCCAATTTGATCAAGATAACCCAGAGGGCTTGAAGATTGTTTCCCAAGGAAACCCTAATTTCACTGTGCTTTGACTGTGCCTTGCCCATGAAGCAATCTCAACCTCTGATCAAATTTAATCAAGGTAAGTTCTTTCATTTATCATTCTATGAATATATGAGCCTATTTGAGGCCCATCAATAATTTACTCATCAAAAATGGAAGTTTGACTTTGAGAGGTTGACCAGTCAAGTCATCTGACTAAGCTGAGGTTCAATGAGCTATAATTTTTGACGTGTTTGTCAAATGAAGATGACCCCAAGAGAAAACATGTTCCTAAGAACCATATGAAAAACTTCCATGTTCATCCAAAATCCATTTGAAGCTTTTAAGGTCATAATTCATTTCAAAACATTATAGGTCATTTTAACTGAAATCCTAATTTTGGGTCAACTTGCCAAGGGCATAACTTCCTTAATTTTTATGATTTTGAGGTGAGACAAAAGGAATTGAAAATATTGATATGTCTACTTCAAATGTTATGTTGGACAAAACTTCATAATCCTAAAGGAAATACATGTGATATTGCAAAACATTACAGGTCATCTTGGACCTAATTCATTGAATTTGAAAAAGTACCCAACTTCAAATGCCCATAACTTTGTCATAGAAAATCAAGATGATGAAAACTTTGAGTCTATATCGACCATCTTGAAAATATCTACAACTGTTATGTTGGAGATTTTTTCTTTTGATGCTTGTATCATGAGGACAGAGGGGTTTGATCAAGCTTACTTTTGGTGAACTTTTTCAAAGTGATTTGAATATGTTTTATACTTGAATTTTCCAAGCCAATTTTGATCAATTTGGACATGCCAAATGATTTTTTACCCAACATGACTTTTGTTCCTTACTTCAATAGTTTTCCAACCATTACTCACAATAGTCCTTAGGGTCTACCATTTTTGAGTTTCGGTTTTCTTTTCATTTATGTGCATTCTTGATATTTTATGTTGAAACTTGAAATGCAAGTCCTTTCCATACAATATACACAACCACATGCCTTCTATGTGAACTCAGCAAGCTCCTTCAGCCATCCATGGGCCTTTCACACGTCCACAAAGGCCCATGCACTCAAATTTTCAAATCTCATGCACATGAGCAAAGTGTGAATTCAGATGCCTTCACCTATAAATAAGGGCCTCACAAGCTTCATTTCACAACCTTTTGGAGATCCCTTATGCTGCAGAACTGAAACCATAACCCTCACCAAATGAATCATTCACTATTCTTCACATTTTCGAGCTTGAAATTCAACAACATTAGTTGAATTTCAAAGCCAGATTCCTTAGCCAATCATCTCCCCTACATTCAGAGATCAAAGAGGGACAAAGAGCTTGGAGAATTCGTGGCCAGAAACTCATCATTTTGAAGGTATCAATTCAAACTGTTTGGATCTAAAACTCCTAATTCAATGTAGTATTCTTGTGTTTCTGTGGTTCTCTGAAGTCCTCATACTTGAGGCAAGCCTTTGGTGCATTCAATTTTCCATTTCATGAACAATCCGTGTGGACACCATGATTTTCTCCTTCATATTTCTCTCAATATAGGAAGAATGAAGGAAATCCAATGGTACAGTGATGATCTACATCACACGAGCTTCATTTCCATGTCATCGGAATCTGTTTGGCTAGCCGGAGAAGACGATGGTTTCCACCACCACCACCACCACGTGTGTTAACCAAAACCTTTGGATCTCTCTCTCACGATCTAATCTCACGCATCCGTTTTAATTACTTGTTTAAATTCATTATGTGGCGCTGTTGACTTGAGTGTATCGTGTGTCCTCAGATCCAAGCCGTGCACCATTGTCACGTCAATTAATGAAGTGGATCTAATGGCTCAGCATTTTTCATTTATTTCATTTTCTTTTTATTTTCTGTTAATTCATTCTATTTTAAAAAATTCATTAAAAAATCATTGAAGTCAGAAAAATATGAGACCAACTTTGAAATTTTTCTTGAAAAATCTAGTTTCATATTATGATTTTTAATTATTTTTGTGACTTCATTTGATATTTTTCATGGATTATTTGATTTTTAATGATTTTAATTCATTTTAAAATACTTTCTGACTTTTAAAAAATACAAAAATATTTTCATAGCATCTATAGATCATGATAAGTCAATGAAAAATAGTCTCAACAATTTCTTGTTTGTTTTGAGATTATTTGAGATTTTAATTCATATTATGCTATTTTTGGTTGTTTTTAATTGATTTTAATTACTTTCTGATTTTAAAAATTTGTGAGAAAATTAGTCAAAGTTTGTTTGACTTGCTGAATCTATGAGAATTTAATTAGACTCATTGAAGTTGTTTTGAATTAAATTTGAGGTTCAACTTTGTTTGTTTATTTTTTATTTGTATTTTCTTTTAATTCAAAAAATACCAAAAAAATGTTGTTGACTTCTTGACTTGTTATATTCATTTCTCTTCTGTTTGGTGTTGATCAAGGTTGAATTGATTCAACTTTGATCAAATTCATTGGATCTTGTGGTTTGAGAATCCTTAAGGGTCATCACCTAGAAAGATGAATGAATTTGATCAAGGATGAGTTATCCCTTGATCAATTGGGATTGGTTGTTGACTTCTTACCCCTCCCTTTCATCTTCATCCCTTTCTTTACCTCAATGGCCAATGAGTTAAAGTCTTGAGCTAGGTCTTGACAAATAAGAAGTTTAACCTTCTTTGATCCAAACCAAACTCAATTTGATCCATGATCAAGTGAGTTATTTTGTGTCAAAGATAGGTTACTTCTTGGTCAAGCAAATAACCACAAGTCAATATAAGGCCCTTCCCTTTTTGTTTGGCATGGCAAGTTTATGGAGCTTGGCTTACTAGTCATGACCTCTAACTTGTGTTCTTTGCCTATATTCTTATTGACCGGCCTCAGATAGGTGTGACTACTACATTAGTCCACTTACGATTGCTTAACATAGCGCTACATTGTCTTATGACAAGCTAACATAACTCTACTAACTACTATCTTTAATTTGAGCTTTTAAATTCTTGTCATTTACTTTTAATGTCATTTATTTCTTTCTCATTATTCATCTTGATTTTCATCTTTGCTCACTTGAGCACATATTTTATGTTTATGTCATTTTTCTTTTGCTCATTTTAGCTCATTATTGTATATAAATATATTGCTATTTTATGTTGTTTGTGTTTGTTTTGATGTGAACAAAAATGCAAAAGGAGAAAGGACTTAGAATTAGGATTCACCCACGCTTAAAGGAGTTCAAGAGCAACTAGGCCTCATGCCTTTAGAATGCAAAATATGTTGAAGAGCAACTAGGCCTCATGCCTTTAGAATGCTAAAACTTAAAGTTGAGCTCAAAGGACTTCTCCTCAAACTTATTCTTTGTCCATTCCCTTTATTATGTTGTGAGCTTTTTGATGTGTGCTTTTGTGTGATAGGAACCTCATCTTAAGATTGTGAAAAGAGGACCATTGTCATGAGTAGCCAAGTTAAGAGCCAAGCCAAATGGAGATCCTAGGAGCTTGAATTCAAATTGTTGATTGCTTGTTTTGTGTGCTAAATCCAAAGGAAAGGAGCATCTTGAGTCATCTCTATTACTCCAAGAAAAGGAACTCCAAGGGTTATCTTTCCCCTCTTATCTTTGTATGCCTTAGGAATAACCCTTCTTTCTTCTCCCCACTCTAACTAAGCCAAAAATCATTTTCAAAACTTTGATTTTATTTCAAAATTAGAAACCTAGGCCTTAAGCCTTTGACATTTCAAAAACCATTTTCATAAATACTCATTGTAAATAAACTTTAATCCAACTTTGACCTCATTTGTAAATAAATTTAACCTGTAAATATAACCCATTTCAAGTTGTTTTTGTGGTTCCAATGGCCACTTGTTAAAACCTTTTCAAAAACATTAGTCATAGGTTTGAGTTATCATAGTGGTTGATGTAAATCTCACCTCATCCTTAGTGTTGGATTATAAGCCTTCCATGCTTATTATAGGGTTAACCCCTCACTAGCATGTTAAAGCCTTCCTCACATGGTGGATTGTTGGTTTAAGTTGAGTTCTCTCCCTTTGATAACAAAAGACCTTAAGGCTTTTGATTAAAATCAATTCACCAACCTTTGAAATTTTTACCACGAACTACGAGATTTTGATCCTCCTTTGTGATGGTACGTAGGCAATGGGTTCATCCATTCACTACGCCAAAAACTGGAATAGACAGCGCCCCTTAGAGGGCGCTTTATTACAAAAGCGCACTCTAAAGTAAAGAGAAAAAATAAGGAGCATACTATTGGAATAGACAGCGCACTTTAGAGGGCGCTTTTGTAACAAAGCGCACTCTAATGTGAAGCGAAAAAATAATGAGGAAATGGAGGGACACCAATAGAGGACGCTTTATTGAAAGCGCCCTCTAAGGGTAACCTTAGAGGGCGCTTCTAAAAAAGCGCTCTCTATGTCCATGTACATTTCCAGTTTATAAGGCGCTTTTGGAAAGCCTTAGAGAGCGCTTTTTGAAGCGCCCTCTTAGGCCCCCTTTAGAGGGCGCTTTTGTAACTAAGCGCCCTCTAAAGTGAAGCCAAAAAAAAAATGGAGGGACAACAATAGAGGGCGCTTTTGTGAAAGCGCCCTCTAAGGTTACCCTTAGAGGGCGCTTTTGTAAAAGCGCTCTCTAAGTCCATGTACATTTCCAGTTTAGAAGGCGCTTTTGGAAAGCCTTAGAGAGCGCTTTCAGAAGCGCCCTCTTAGGCCCCCTTTAGAGGGCGCTTTTTTTAAAAAAGCGCCCTCTAAGGTCCCCTTTAGTAAACATTAAAATTATAACATATACTGCATGTCTCTTTATTTTCCCTCTCTATAAGCTATTTCGTTTACGTAACTGGGTTTTCTCTCAACTGCGATTACTCTCTACTGCGATTACTCTCGTCCTCCGTTCGTTCTCCCTCCCTCACCGTCATCGTCGCCGTTCGTTCTCCCTCCCTCACCGTTCACGTTCACTGCGTTAACCTCTTCCACCGTCACTGTTCACTTTCTTCTCCATCGTTACCGTCACCTTTAAGGTATTTCTCTTCTTCATCGTTACCGTTCACTTTCTTCATGTGTTTGATTAGGGCATTTTCTAAACTTAGTTTTTCATTTTGTGCATTATGTTGATTAATGTTGTTTAGGGCAAACTGAGTTTTTTATTTCTGATTGAAAACTGATATATTTGAAGTGTGTTTGAGCTTGTGCTTGGAAGTTTGATGATTATGGATGCAAGTTTGTTCATGTTCCAAACACCATAAGTTTGCATTGGTCTTTTGCATGCAGTAGGTGTGTGTGAGTAAATGTGTATGCAGTAAGTTTGTGCATGCAGTAAATGTGTTCACGTATTGAATCATTGTCTTACTTGGGTCTTATTGAATCATTTCTATATTACAGATAAAATGGCTAACCAAGACGATACCCATGCCGCGAATGAATCACGTAATAATGTTGAAAAAGAAATCAAACGAGGATTGACTGTTATGAAGTCAATCATTCGTGCAAGAGACAAGGGTGTAAAATTTGAAGTACATTGGAGTGCTGAAGACCAACTAATTGAGCCTAACGGTTCAATGTTGGCAAGTTACATTGGTTTCCTTGTTCGCCAACATATTCCGATTACATGTGATAATTGGAGAAGTCCGGACTTGAAGGTTGGCAAGGAAAAAATATGGTCGGAGATACAGGTACTTACCATATATTGTTATATGTTTTTTTGTTGACTATTTGTTAACCATATATTGTTATAATATTACTTTATAATAACACACTCCATTTGTATGTTTTTTAGAGATCCTTTCACATCGATGAAAGCCGGCAAAAATATTGTATTCAATTGGCCGGAAAAAGACTCCGAGGATTTCGATCCTTTTTGTGCAACAAATTTCTCAAGGATGAGGAAGGAAAATTTGTTGAAGGAGAACGGCCAATGAAGTATGCCGAGATTATTTCAGCCGATGAATGGGATAACTTTGTCGCCAAACGAAGAAACGAAAAATTCCATGTAATGTCTATTAATTATGGTATTATACAATTGTTAAGTTACTTGGTTCTAATATGCCTTAAACTTTTTTATCCAGGAAATAAGCGACATAAATAGGAAAAGGGCATCAAAACCCGCGTATCCGTACAAAAAAGGGCGTACGGGTTATGCACGGTTACAACAAAGAATTGTGAGTATATTCAAATGCTATGAGCTTATACATTGTCACAATATGTTATAATTGATGATCTTATAATCTAATTCAATGTGTAGCTAGCCGAGGAGAAAAGTGACGCAACATCTCTTCCGGACCACGTATTATGGAAGGCTGCTCGGGTTGGGAAGGATGGGGCTGTCGTTGAAGCGGTCCAAAATGTTTATGACGAATGTGTAAGTATATGTAACATTATTTCTTTAATTATATCGAAAATTTTGTTAGACATATAATTCATTTTTAATCTCCTCTAATAATATTTCAGGAGACTTTATCCCAAACCGTACCTTCAACCGAGGTCCAGGATTGCAGGAGCGTACTTAGTCGAGTACTAAATGTTCCTGAGTATTCCGGTCGTGTGAGGGGTAAGGGTTTTGGTGTGACTCCGTCGTCATTTTATAAAAAAAAAAAACAAAAAATCCTACCAACAAAGAGGTGATGGAGACCTTGGCGGAGTTAAGGGCACAAGTACTCCAACTGCAAAACGAGAATGCAAGGTATAGAGAGGAAATGTGCGCTTCCGAGGCAAAAGATACTAGTGACCGAGCTAGTATCAATCATCAACCGAAATTTCCCGAGGTAATTATATATGTTATTATGAAATTAAAATAGCACTTTTTTACTTGACACATATACAAGTTAACAATAACATTTATTATTGGTTTAGGGCATTTCACCTTGTCAGCTGTATCTATCGTCACCAACTTATCGCATGGTTGGCAAGGGAAAAGTGCACAATACTTCGGGTGAATTACTTCACCATAATCCCCTCCCGGTGGGATTTATGAAAGTTTCGGTTGACCTCGTATTAGATACGGACGCCCGTCTACCATTACCCGACGTTGTTTCAGAGACAACGTTGATGCGAGATGCAGTCGGATCCTTTGTTGGTTGGCCGTCAGATCTAATTTTCCCTGATGCCGAGGTATATATGTTCTAAATGATTATGAATATTTAGAATTCACATTTCAATTCAGCTACAATTATGATATTTAATCAATCCTTATTACATGGTAATGTTAGACTCCTACAAGACCCACCCCTAAAGCTGGTAAAGGGATTTCAAGACGCATCGAGTCGGTTGCATCTCAAAAAGAGGTACAAATATATATACCCATTGAATTATATACACAACGATTCTTTTGCATCACAAAAAGTAATGATTTATTTTATATGAATTTTTAGGTTCCCGGTCGAAAGTTGAAAAGCGATGGTAAGGATATTCCAACGAAGGATATTCCAACGACGGCCGGGACAAAATCTCAAATTATGATGCGTCTTGAGAAAATGGTGGAAGAGTCCGATATTATGGACGGGTCCATTCGTAGTATAGATTTTGATGAAGGTGTTTTCGGAAAAGCTCATTTCGAAATAATTGGAAAGGAGGACATGCAACAACTTTTTGAGCACGACGAATTGGGCATCGCTATCATTCATACATACATATGGTACTCCGATCAATCTATAATTTACTTAGTTGAACAATTTATTTACACATTTCAATGAGTAGTCTAATATTTATTATGTTTCTATTTAAGGTATATGTATGACAAATTGATGCGGGGAACTGAATTGTGTAACCGTTTCAATTTTATTGCTGCTTCCCGTGTCAACGCAACGTTAATATCGAAAAATCCAACATCCGTAAAGAATGATCTAGTCGATAGATTCATGGCGGCCGGCGATAATACTACACCCAATTTATATTTTTTACCGTTTAATTCTGGCAACGGGTTAGATTTTCTTTCTAATAATTTCATTCTAATCTATGTATATCTTTTACGTAGAAAATTTTCATTCATCTAAATTTTTGTTTTATTTTACAGTGGCCACTGGGTGTTGGTTGCTATGGATCTTTCGAGACTAATAGTGTATTATCTCGATTCGTTATCGGGTGATTGGAGTAAATATCCGGGTTTGAAGAAGACGGTTGACACGTAAGTGAAATTCCCCTAAATATTCGTGTGTATTTCTATATTTAATTATGTCTGTCAGATTGATCTCAATATACGTTTTTATTTTGTTAGGGCAATACTAAAATTTAGATCGAAAAAGAATTACCGCATTAGGAAGGACATTACTGTAGCACCTCAAATTTGCACCTATCATTGTACATACATTTTCATATTAGGTCATAGCATATCATGGTCCATTGCATAGCATTGCATTGCCTCTTTTGCCTCAAGTGCAAGCCAATCAAGAAATTAGGTCAAACTGATCAGGAGGTCAGTCAACCAAGCAAGCAAGCACAATTCTCAAGGAGCCAAGGCCTTAGGGTTGGTCCAACAAGTTCACATGACTTGGAGGTCCATTTGGAGTGTTCATGTCAAGGGTTGAAGGCTCAGAGGTCATCAGTTCATATACAGACAGTCAAAAGTCAAAGAAAGTCAACAGTCAGTCAAGGCAGTGGATGGTGGCCATTCTTGTGGAATTTGGGCACCATGATCAATAATCAAGAATTCATACAACTTGGGACATCATTTGAAGTCAAGTTCTCAAGGAATTAGGGTTTGGAATTCATCAGTCAATGCACAATCAGACAGAAACCCTAAAAGTCAACTGTTGGTCAACTGTCCATTTAATCAGTGATTTGATGAATGGATTTGGTTTGAGAGAGCTTATTCATGTCCAAATAGGCCTCATATATCATGTCAAACACCATCATGGAAGAATTTGAAGCCAGATCATAAATTTCCAAAAATGGAAACTGGACCTGTAACTGAAACTTACCATAAATGGAAAGTCTTGATCCTCAAAATTATATCTTGATACAAGCTTCAAATGAATTTTTGCCCAACATGAAAGTTGAAGATCTTGTTCTCCCATTTCCAAAAAGTCCTAGAACTCTTAATTCCCATGTGTGGTTGGCAAGTTATGATCGAATCGATTTCAGAAAATCTTGAACTTCAAAGGGCCATATCTCTCAAACCGTTTGGCCAATTTTGGTGGGGTTTTTTCCTACAAGTCACATTTGATCCCCTCTTTCCAAAAATATAAATTTCATGAGTCAAAACCTCACCAATCAAAATGGAATTTTTTGACCTATCACATTTAAATGCAAGTTTGACCAATGTTTGACTTTTTGATATAAACCTTTTTCTACCATTTGGCCAATTGGAACAGCTCAGAAAAGTCATTTTAAATGTGTTTGCAAGCTCATTTTATGCAGTACATGTGAATCAATACTTGGTTGCTTGAGTTGTAAGAAAGGTACAATTTCACCATACTTGTCCATGCCATCCCACAACCATGCCTTGTACCTCAAAAGAATAGCAGCATTATGCATCGTTTTTTCTGTCATGGTGAACCTAATTAGCAGCCTAACCAACAGCAGAACAAGGGGCCATACTAACTTGCTTAAAATTTGGAAAAGGAAAGTACTTTGCAACTATCCTCCATACTTCCACCCCTTACCTTGTACTGTCCAGCAAATGCAAGATTTTTCTGTCCTTTTGAACACAAATGCTGCAGCCAACATAGCAGTAGAAAAACCAACTTGATTCACTCTCAAAATCGATCCACCTTGCTTTGGCATTTAAAAATTTTCTGTCGAACTCCACAGTAGAAAGGCAGCACCTTGCCACTAAAGCAACACACAACAGCATATTTTAGGGGTGTATTTTCTGTCATGTAGAGGACAGTAGCAGCCACAAGACCACAGACCAAACACCTTCACTCATTTTTCCAACCTCATCCTTGCTTGCTGGGCATTTTTTCATTGGCTGTCATAACAAAAGAACAAGAACCAAGCCTTGTAACCCTGCCATGAAAAACCAGTAGCAGACCAACCAAAACCCTTGATTATTTGCATTTGATCTTCTCTGTCCAAAACCCTAAGGTTGCCAAGCCTTGCACAGTTCTTCACCATCATTTTCATCATGTTAAACTACTAGCACCATCACACAACAGAACCATTAATTTTCCATCCATTTTCTGTCATATTGAGGAGCCATCAAACACCTTCCCAAATCCATTCACTTTGCTGCTTGCATTCCCATTTTTCCTGTCAAACTGTGAAGAAGGCATGGCACAGTACAAAACAGCAGACCTTGTGCATGTTTTCTGCTATCATTTCTGAGATGCAAATTGCAGCCACATAGAAAACCAGCTTAGCTCCCTCATCCTAAAATGGCCCTCACCTTGCTATTTGATTTCCAATTTTTCTGTCCAAACATAACAGACTAAGCCTGGCTTGACAACATCCTGCATCATTTTTCCTGCCACTTGTAGACAACAGCATACATCAAAAAACACATTGGCATATGGAAATCCATTCTGCTCACTGACCCTGCTACTTGCATTTCATCTAAACTTCCAATAGTTCAACCTTGCCTTGCAACCAACAAACCAACATAACCAACTAACTCACCTGGCCATTTGCTTTTTTTTCTGTCCAAAACAAAGAGCACCAAAACCCTGCCACAAGCCACAACACAGCATAAGCATATTGTCCTAAAAAACTGCACTTTGGCCATTCTTCCAAAACTTGCTAGCAGCAAACCACCCATTCACCTTGCCTTGACATCTCAAAAGAAGCAATCCAAAAACTCCAAACCCTGCCTTGCCAACCATTTGTTTCATCTCAACTTTTCATCATTGCCAATCAACTAGCCAACATAACACCAAAAAAAAACACACAATAATTCCCAAACTCACCATTGCAAAAAAACTCACTTTCTACTTCAAAATCCAAATCTTCAAAATCATATTTCCCCCAAGTTCCTTGTAAACCATCCATTCAAACACCTTCCATATAACATATAGAAGCTACTATGGACAGAAAATCGCATCTGTAATCACTAAATCATCATATCCAAATCTCACATTTTCACTCTTGCAACTTGAGTTGGCCAGAACAATTGAGGAGGTTTTAAGGCAAACTCTCAATGGCATTACATTCCTGGAGCATCAAAGGTGCTAAAGGGATCTTTTAGCACCATTAAAAGTGCTTGAAATAGAATCTCCATTTTCACCTACAAGCAAGATCAGTTCAGTGGCCATCTGCATTTCCAGCTTGGTGCAAGTTCAAGTAAGGAGTCAAACAGCTTGCCTTGGACTCTTTGAAGCTATTTGGATACCTGTCAAGCATTGAAAGCACCTCCAACTTCACATTCGACATTGCCTTGTTCAGGTTAGCAACTTGCCTTCGAAATGCTTGATAGAGTGGTTTTCATGTCTTAATGTGTGAATGAGAAATGCTATATTCAACCCCCTGAACATGATTGAATGCCTATTTTTATCCAATTTTGCTTGTGTGTGATTTTGAGTTTTGCTGCTAGGGGGTTAGGGTTTCTGTGTTCATCATGATGTATCTTTATGCACAGTGCACCATTTTGAATTTCATGACCATGGTTGTGTTAAGCACATGAAATAGATGAATTTTGGTTTTTGTTTCATTTGATTTCGTGCACTGTAGAGGAAGATACATGTTGTTGAAGTTTGAAAAATGTGTTTGATTTTGGGGAGGAAGATGGTGCCAGGGCGCGCGAATGTTAGGTTTAAAATTGTTGTTTGGCTTATTTTGACTAGAAGCAGAAAAGAATCACCAAGTGACTCACAGCCCAGTGGTGGGCGCGCTGATTTGAATTACCAAGGGGAGGGGTTCGAATCCCATCTCCCCCATTTGTGTTTTTCCTTTTGAAAATATGTTTTTTTATGTTTTCTTTTAGAATTCCCATTTTTGATTTTTATTCTTGTTTTACCTAACATGAGATAAATATGTGAACATGAAAAATGACAAAAAATATGAGTGTTTGACTTTGTTGACTTTTTAGGCCATTTTGTGAATTTATCCCGATTTTATGAGTTCTACCGATTAAATGTCATCTTGTGCGTTCCATGTGGTTATTTTGATCTTTCAGACCTAGGATTTTTGTGTGAAATCAATTTAGGGTAGGAACATGTCCCCTTAGACACTTAGGGTAATTTTTCACACAATGCTCGATTTAATTTTGACAAAGTCCCGATTAAATGTTTTTGACCTCCTAAACTTGTCCAAATGGGATGAAATTTGACATGATTACCATGCTATGTGTTAGGTTTGATCATGATTTATTTGGTGATTTTTGGAAATGTTTTAGTTTGCTTTTGATGCAAGTCTTGCTGTTGACTTCTATGAGCTTCTGTTTGCCATGTTTTGACCTAAATGGTTCATGAAATGATGATAGTGATTGATATGGATGTGAACCCAATTGGTTGTGTTTCCTAATTGTTTGAACATGATTTTGGATACTTGCCCTTTGCTGTTTTAACTTTCTCATCCATTTTTGACCCTAGGCTTGCCCTAGTGGTCCTGCTACTCACTTTTGAGCTTGTGTTTTCAGGTTGACTATCAAATGGCCATTGAGACCAGTTCTTTTGATTGAGCTTGCTCCAATATCATTGACTAACTTGTGTGTTTTGTAGGTGGCTTGGCTCACATGCCCTAAGCCCTGTGCCTTGCACATCTATGTGCCTCTAATTGACTGTTGGTGTCTGTTTCTGTTTGTTTTGTTTGAAGTTGCATACTAACATCTGCTTGACTGTTTCAGGTGCTTTAGTTGCTTAGTTCCTTGTGAACTTTTTGCTTTGCTTTGCTTGTATAAGCAATTTGCATTGAGGTATGTCTCTTTTACTTCATGTAGTCTGGAAGACCTGGCCTGTTACTTGGCCAGGCAACTGTCTGAAGTCCTCCTTAAGAGGCAATGTTTGTGGATGTTTACTTTTGTCCTTGCATGGAGTCAAAGCCCTCCTAAGTGAAGAGGCAATTGGTGGAAGGTAGGGATATGCAATCTATCCCCCACTATTCAGTGTGTCTTCTGTTTTGCTCACACCACTGTGTTGATGCATTGCAGATAAAAACCCAAGATCTTGTGCAATTGTACAGTTGAGTCAGTTTTAAATGTGTAGAAGGGTTCCCACTTTCTGAACCCACACATTCTTGTCTTGAGCTCTCCCAGGCCAGGGATAAGAGCTGTGAAGTCTTATCTTCACTCACCTTTCATCTGCTTCACCTTAGCCCCTCAATGGCAAGGTTAAGAGCAACACTCACCCCATTCCAGAGGTTTGTTTGTTGAGGTTGATATGACCCCTCGACTAAAACCTAACCCTTGTTTGAGCCACTTGCTTGTGTATAGTGTGTGCTATCTGTGCTTGTAGGATTGTTTGACTTGCTTCCTGTGCAAGTTAGGATTGTTTGACTTGCTTCCTGTGCAAGTTAGGTTTAGTTTAGACTTGCTTCCTATGCAAGTAGGTTTTGCTTGGCTTGCTTCCTGTGCAAGTTAAGTGTGTGTGTGGCTTGCTTCCTGTGTGAGCCATGCTTAGGATAGGTTGGCCCTTGTACCATTTAGCTAGAAACCTTAACTTAGGGTTGATTTTGCATGACAACATCTAGGCTCGAGTCGTAGTCTCCCTAGAGTTGTGTCTCCCTCTGTTATCTGGTTAGGCTAGTCCTTTATCCCTGCGTAGGGGAACTACATCGCCCTGATCTTCACACCAGATGAAGTATGTAGGCAGGAGATTGAGCTGATCTCTCCGGGCGCCCTTTTTCTTTTTTGTGTGTGTTGTTTGACAGTTGCTAGGCTCGAGTGCCTGACTCCTTAGCAGTTTGTTGTCTGTTTGTCTGAGTGTGTGCTTGACAGTTATAGGCTCGAGTCCCCGACTCCCTATTAACCTGTTGTGTTGTTGTGTGCTTGGAAGCTGATGTAAGTCCATCGAGTGGCATTCGGGTTCCAGTGTGCGTGTGTTTGGTTCGGATGCTGATGTAAGCCCATCGATTGGCATTCAGGCTCCATGTTTGCCTTTGCTCTTGTTTGTCTGCGTGCGTGTCAGCCGAGCTACGAATGCTCTGATTCTTCTCTCGTCCGAGAAGATACGTATGCATAGGATGCGATATCCTAGCGAGCATGTGTCGTTTCCCCAGTCCGAACTACTTCGACTCTGATGTCTATGCCTGATAGACTAAGTAGGCCCAGGATACGATATCCTGCCGAGTCAGTTTCAGTCAGTCTCTTGCGTTTCTTTTCAGCCAGTGTGTGTGTGTGTGAGCAGTGTTTAGCAACCAATATCCCTTCCTTTCGTGCGTGGATCCCGTAGAGTACTACGGATGCGTGGGGGTGCTAATACCTTCCCTTCGCATAACCGACTCCCGAACCCATTCTCTTTGGTCGCGAGACCATGTTCTTTCCCAGGTTTACTCTGAGCGTTTCCTTTCCCTCTTTTGGGATAAATAACGCACGGTGGCGGCTCTGTTGTTTCATTCTTTTCCCGCCGGTTTTTCGCGCGATGCGACAGCTGGCGACTCTGCTGGGGATATAGAGAAGTTGACCTTTGCTGGTCCATCTTCCTTGAGCGAGTCTCTCCTAGCGCTCTCTAGGATTAGGGTTTTGGTTGCTTTCTGCTTGTTGTATTTTATTGCATTCATTGTATATATGTACATTTATTGTTTGCATTGATTGTGTGCATTGATGTTTGCATTCATATTCATTATTCATTACTGGCTGGCTGTCTGTTTTTCTCTGTGTTGGGGGGGGGAGTCAGTTGAGGTAAAAGGTCCAATACCCAGACCATGAGTGAAAATCTAGGATGATTAGGAATAGAGTGATTCATGGGAAGCGGGTGGTATGTGTAGCACCTCAAATTTGCACCTATCATTATGCATACATTTTCATATTGGGTCATAGCATATCATGATCCATTGCATAGCATTTGCATTGTCCCTCAGTTGCCTCAAGAGCAAGCAATCAAGAATTAGGTCAAACTAATCTCCTGGTCAGTCAACCAATCAAGCAAAGGTATTTCTCATTGAACCAAGACCTTGGGGTTTGTCCAACAAGTTCACATGGCTTGGAGGTCTATTTGAAGTATTTTGGTCAAGGGTTGAGGGCTCAGAGGTCAGCAGTTCATACGCAGACAGTCAAAAGTCAAAGAAAGTCAACTGTTAGTCAAAGCAGTGGATGGTGGTCATTCTTGTGGAATTTGGGCACCATGATCAATAATCAAGAGTTCATACAACTTGGGACATCATTTGAAGTCAAGTTCTCAAGGAATTAGGGTTTGGAAGTCATCAGTCAATGCATAATCAGACAGAAACCCTAAAAGTCAACTGTTGGTCAACTGTCCATTTAATCAGTAATTTGATGATTGGAATTGGTTTGTGAGAGTTCATTCATGTCCAAATAGTCATCATATATCATGCCAAACACCATCATGGAAGAATTTGAAGCCAGAGCAGAAATTTCCCAAAATGGAAACTGGGCCTGTAACTGAAACCTGCCATAAATGGAAAGTCTTGATCCTCAAACTTACATCATGATACAAGCCTCAAATGAATTTTTGCCCAACATGAAAGTTGAATATCTTGTTCTCCCATTTCCAAAAAGTCCTAGAACTCTCAATTCCCATGTGTGGTTGGCAAGTTATGATCGAATCGATTTCAGAAAATCTTGAACTTCAAAGGGCCATATCTCCCAAACCGTTTGGCCAATTTTGGTGGGGTTTTTTCCTACAAGTCACATTTGATCCCCTCTTTCCAAAAATATAAATTTCATGAGCCAAAACTTCACCAATCAAAATGGCATATTTTGGCTTTTCTCATTTAAATGTAAGTTTGACCAAGAGTTGACTTTTTGATATAAACATTTTTTCAACATTTGGCCAATTGGGACAGCTCAGAAATATCATTTTAAGTGTGTTTGCAAGCTCATATTATGCAGTACATGAAGCCATTGCTTGGTTGCTTGAATTGTAAGGAAAGTACAATTTCATCATACTTGTCCATGCTATCCACCATACCACACTTTGTACTCCCAAACAGAAACTTAAACCTCATTTTTTCTGTCATTTGAGACCTCATCTTGCAGCCTAAACCAACAACAATAGAAGGCCATGCTTAGTTGCTAAAATTGGGCAAAAGTACATGTGTTCACCATGCTTCCACAACCATACTTGTACCATGACCATGACAGCTTTGGTTATCATTTCTTTTTCCTGTCATGAGGACATTAATAGCAGACCAAACACATTGCAGCAGGGGATGATCTTATCCACCTTGCTTTGGCATGAGAGGGAGGGCTGTCAAAATTCAGAAAGACCATACCATGCCTTATACCAAGCAGTAGACTTAGGATGGGTTTTTCTGTCAACAAAGGACAGTAGCAGCAACTGTAAAAAACAACACAGCAGAAAAACCTTACTCACTCCCCAAGAAAGACTCACTCACTTTGATATATTGAAATTGATTCAGGCTGGCATCCTACAGAAAAAGGGCCCTGCTATTTTGCATTCCAATGGTTCTGTCAAAAAACTCCCAATAATTCAACCTTGCTTTGCAACACAAACCAACAAAAAGACCATGGTTCTTTCACTCTCTAAAACCTCATCTTTTAACACTGTCAAGAACCAACAAAAAGACCATGGTTCTTTCACTCTCTAAAACCTCATCTTTTAACACTGTCAAGAACCAGCAAAAAGACCTTGCATTCATTCCAAACAGCAACCATACACAGCAACAAGGCCTTGGCTCATTCACTCACTCTCCAAAAGACTGCATCTTTGCATCTACCAAATGATTCCAAAATTCACAAAATGAACTAGCCCTGGCCCTGCTTCAAAGAAGAACATCAAAAAAAACTGCATTTTTCCTGTCATAAAACCAACAACAGCACTTCATTTTTTGATGATGATTCTCAAACCTGCACTCACCCTTGCTGTTGCATTTCAAAGACAGAAGCAGCAGTAGACCAACAGCTCGACCATCCTTTTTCTGTCATGAAACTGCATGAACCAAACCAGAAAACTTCACTGATGCACATACACATCCTTGGCCACTCTTGAAAACTCTGCAGCAAGAAAACCCTTGCTCTCCCACCACAAAACAACACAGCAATGGCACACATGACACAGAGTTTCATTCATTGAAACTGCACCTTGGCCTTTCTTCCAAAAACCTGCTACCACCATCCAACTGCAGCAAAAGCCAAAAGCCTAACTGACCTTACTTGGCATTTTCCATTTCTTTTCTTTCCAGAACTTCCAAATCCACCCTGCCTTGCAACACAACCAACTGCATACAACAAACCTCAAACTCACCTCACTTGCATTTTGCCAAGAAAAATCTGTCATAGAACCAACCTTGCCTTGCATTTTTCTGTCCAATTTCCAAAGTGACCTAACTAAGCCTGGCTTGTAACAAGGATCAAACCTCATTTTCCTGTCATTGTGAACCTTACTAGTTGCAAGACACAGGCCAAATTCACTTGTGCTCAAAAGACCACACCTTGGCATTTTCACCAAATCAAGCTAAACCAGTTCAGTGGCCAACTTCATTTCCAGCTTGATTCAAGATCAAGTAAGGTGTCAAACAGCTTGCCTTGGACTCTTTGAAGCTATTTGGATACCTTTCAAGCATTGAAAGCACCTCCAACATCACATTCAACATTGCCCTGTTCAGGTTAGTAACTTGCCTTCGAAATGCTTGATAGAGTGGTTTTCATGTCTTAATGTGTGAATGAGAAATGCTATATTCAACCCCCTGAACATGATTGAATGCCTATTTTTATCCAATTTTGCTTGTGTGTGATTTTGAGTTTTGCTGCTAGGGGGTTAGGGTTTCTGTGTTCATCATGATGTATCTTTATGCACAGTGCACCATTTTGGAATTCATGACCATGGTTGTGTTAAGCACATGAAATAGATGAATTTTGGTTTTTGTTTCATTTGATTTCGTGCACTGTAGAGGAAGATACATGTTGGTGAAGTTTGAAAAATATGTTTGATTTTGGGGAGGAAGATGGTGCCAGGGCGCGCGCATTTTAGGTTTAAAATTATTGTTTGGTTTATTTTGACTAGAAGCAGAAAAGAATCACCAAGTGACTAACAGCCCAGTGGTGGGCGCGCTGAGTTGAATTGCCAAGGGGAGGGGTTCGAATCCCATCTCCCCCATTTGTGTTTTTTTTCTTTTTTTAAAAGTGCATTTTTTTTTAATGTTTTCTTTTAACAATTTCCATTTTGATTTTCATTTTTGATTCTTGTTTTACTTAACATGAAATAAATATGTGAACATGAAAAATGACAAAAAATATGAGTGTTTGACTTTGTTGACTTTTTAGGCCATTTTGTGAATTTATCCCGATTTTATGAGTTCTACCGATTAAATGTCATCTTGTGCGTTTCATGTGGTTATTTTTATCTTTCAGACCTGGGATTTTTGTGTGAAATCAATTTAGGGTAGGAACATGTCCCCTTAGACACTTAGGGTAATTTTTCACACATTGCTCGATTTCATTTTGACAAAGTCCCGATTAAATGTTTTTGACCTCCTAAACTTGTCCAAGTGAGATGAAATTTGACATGCTTACCATGCTGTGGATTGTGATTGATCATGATTTATTTGGTGATTTTTGGAAATGTTTAAGATTGCTTTTGAGTTAAGTCTTGCTGTTGACTTCTATGAGCTTTTGTTTGCTATACTTTGACCTAAATGGTTCATGAAATGATGATGGTGATTGATATGCATGTGAACCCAATTGGTTGTGTTTCTTAATTGTTTGAACATGATTTTAGATGCTTGCCCCTTGCTGTTTGAACTTTTTCATTCCTCCCTGGCCCTAGGCTTGCCCTAGTGGTCCTGTTACTCACTTTTGAGCTTGTGTTTTCAGGTTGTCCATCAAATGACCATTGAGACCAATTCTTTTTGATTGGGCTTGCCTAAATACCATGACTAACTTGTTTGTTTTGTAGGTAGCTTGGCTCACATGCCTTAAGCTTTGTGCCTTGCACATTCACTTGCTTGTGTTGACTGGTTGATGTCTGTTTCTTTTTTACTTTGTTTGAAGTTGCATACTAACATCTGCTTGACTGTTTCAGGTGCTTTAGTTGCTTAGTTCCTTGTGAACTTTTTGCTTTGCTCTGCTTGTATAAGCAATTTGCATTGAGGTATGTCTCTTTTACTTCATGTAGTCTGGAAGACCTGGCCTGTTACTTGGCCAGGCAACTGTCTGAAGTCCTCCTTAAGAGGCAATGTTTGTGATTGTTTAATTTTGTCCTTGCATAGAGTCAAAGACCTCCTAAGTGAAGAGGCAATTGGTGGAAGGTAGGGATATGCAATCTATCCCCCACTATTCAGTGTGTCATCTGCTTTGCTCACACCACTGTGTTGATGCATTGCAGATACAAACCCAAGATCTTGTACAATTGTACAGTTGAGTCAGTTTTAAATGTGTAGAAGGGTTCCCACTTTCTGAACCCACACATTCTTGTCTTGAGCTCTCCCAGGCCAGGGATAAGAGCTGTGAAGTCTCATCTTCACTCACCTTTCATCTGCTTCACCTTAGCCCCTCAATGGCAAGGTTAAGAGCAACATTCACCCAGTTCCAGAGGTTTGTTTGTTGAGGTTGATATGACCCCTCGACTAAAACCTAACCCTTGTTTGAGCCACTTGCTTGTGTATAGCGTGTGCTATCTGTGCTTGTAGGATTGTTTGACTTGCTTCCTATGCAAGATAGGATTGTTTGACTTGCTTCCTGTGCAAGATATGATTGTTTGACTTGCTTCCTGTGCAAGATAGGATTGTTTGACTTGCTTCCTGTGCGAGTTAGGATTAGTTTAGACTTGCTTCCTGTGCAAGTTAGGTTTTGCTTGGCTTGCTTCCTGTGCAAGTTAAGTGTGTGTGGCTTGCTTCCTGTGTGAGCCATGCTTAGGATAGGTTGGCCCTTGTGCCATTTAGCTAGAAACCTTAACTTAGGGTTGATTTTGCATGACAACATCTAGGCTCGAGTCGTAGTCTCCCTAGAGTTGTGTCTCCCTCCGTTATCTGGTTAGGCTAGATCCTTGTCCCTGCGTAGGGGAACTACATCGCCCTGATCTTCATACCAGATGAAGTATGTAGGCAGGAGATTGAGCTGATCTCTCCGGGCGCCCTTTTTTTTCTTTTGTGTGTGTTGTCTGACAGTTGCTAGGCTCGAGTGCCTGACTCCTTAGCAATTTGTTGTCTGTTTTGTTTGAGTGCGTGCTTGACAGTTATAGGCTCGAGTCCCCGACTCCCTATCTGTAAGAACAAAAATTGTTCTACAACAGATTCCATGATTTTGATGATAACAAAGGATGAAACCAAAAATGGCACCCTAACGAAAAGTTTCTAAGTGTGCAGGGTTCTAAAGAAAGAAGAAATAAATCTGATGATGTCATCAGATGCACAACAAGATCAGATACAAATTATCAAGTATCAGAAGCACCTAAAGTGGAATCTCGTTTCAAGAAGCTCTGACTCTGAACAAAACTACAAAGTATCAGAAGCATCTGAACATGAAGTAAAGTCTAGAAGCTCTAACTCTGATCAAATGCCTTCTGTAAACTCTGAAGTTATTCAACGCCATCTGAACTTTCATGAGATAACATCAGAAGCCAGATTCCCAGATACACGAAGACTCTAATCAGAATTGTTAATCATGATGAAGTAACGTTTAAGCCAAGTTAAAGTTCTGCAAATGGATTTCCTCAATTAGAAAGAGACGTTAATCTCCTCTTCCAAGAGAGAAGATACTACTTGTGGTAAGTAGTCACTTCTAAAAGAAAAAGTCTCCTGCAGAAGCTATTTATGGAATGGCGTAACTACATCTTTATATCCAACAGATTCAACTCTACTTCAACTCTACTTCAACTCCTATAAATAGAGAAGAAATCTCATTCAGTAAAAAGAAATCACTAGCCAAAACTATACTGAAATTATATCACGCTCAAGAAAAGCATCTCTGTTCTTCAAAGATTTTCACTAAGCTTTTGCTTATCAAGTGAAAAATTTGTTCTTAAGTTTGTAATATTTGCTTTCTTAGAAGCACTCTAGATTACACATCTTGTATCTATTTTATTTGATTTCCTCAAGTGACTCTTTGTAGTCTGTAGACTTGAGAGGACTAAGAGATTTTCTTCTCTCTTAGGGGTTGTTTGTAATCTTTCAAGATTAGTGAATTAACTCCTTGTTGAAGGCGAAATCACCTTGGCCGGGTGGACTGGAGTAGCTTTGTGTTATAAGCGAACCAGTATAAAATCATTGTGTGATTTCATTTTGCAAAAGCGCTTATTTTTTTTTTAAACAATTCAAACCCCCCCCCTTTCTTGTTTTTCTCACCTTCAATTGGTATCAGAGCTCCGGCTCTGTTATTGATTTTCAAATCAAACACTTAACCGTGTAGAGAGATCCAGTGCGAGAAAAACAAATGGCCCACTCAAATGAGAAAGATTCTTACAATGCCAAGCCTCCTGTTTTTGATGGAGAAAAGTTTGATTACTGGAAAGATAGAATCGAAAGTTTCTTTCTGGGTTATGATGCTGACCTCTGGGACATTGTCACAGATGGATACAAACCTCCAACCTTAAATGGAGCTGAAGTTCCCAGAAGCAAAATGTCAGAAGATCAGAAACGTGTTTTCAAGAATCACCACAAGGCCAGAACAATACTTCTAAATGCTATATCATACAACGAATACGAAAAGATCACCAACAGAGAGACGGCTAAAGATATACTTGACTCTCTGAGGATGACCCATGAAGGAAACTCCCAAGTCAAGGAGACGAAGGCTCTGGCGTTGATCCAGAAATATGAAGCCTTCAAGATGGAAGATGACGAAGCTATAGAAGCTATGTTTTCCAGATTCCAAACTCTTATTGCAGGTCTTAAAGTGCTAGACAAGGGATACACGACTGCAGATCATGTTAAGAAGATTGTCAGAAGTCTGCCAAAGAAATGGAGACCTATGGTTACTGCTCTGAAGTTATCAAAGGATCTGAACAGTATCAGCCTTGAAGAACTTGTTAGTTCTCTCAGAAGCCATGAGATAGAACTAGAGGAGGATGAGCCTCAGAAAAGGAACAAGTCAGTGGCGCTGAAGTCCAGACCTGAAAGACGGAAGTCAGACAGAACCAAAGCTCTCCAGGCAGAAACTGCAGATACTGACGACTCTGAACCTGAAGACTCTGATGATGAAGAAGAACTGTCCTTACTAACCAGAAGAGTTAAGCAACTCTGGAAAAGAAAGAACAACAACAACTTCAGAAGATCAAGACCCAGAGGGGATCGATCAGAGTCAACTTCAAAAGGTAAACCTAATAAAGATATTACCTGTTTTGAATGTAAAGAAACAGGTCATTATAGAAATGAATGCCCCAAGCTGAAGAAAGATAACTCTAAGAAAGAAAGCTTCAAGAAAAATGCCTTCAGAACAAAGAAGGGATTAATGGCCACCTGGGACGACAGTGAATCCGAATCATCAGAATCTGACTCTGATGAACAGGCCAACGTAGCTCTTATGGCTACCACATCCAGCAGCTCAGATGAAGAATCTGAAGAGGTATTTTCTGAACTTTCTAGATCTGACTTAGAATCATGTTTATCAGAAACTCTTACCTCTCTTCAGAAACTAAAACAAAAAGTTAAAGACATTAAAGGCCTTCTTAAAGCAAAATCTGAAGTATGTAGTAGACTTGAGACAACAATTCTAGCACGAGATGATACTATCAGATCTCTAACGATAGAAAGAGATGGAGCTAAAACAAAAAGCTTAGAATTAGAAGAAACGTTGTCTCAAGCACCACAAACTTCAAATGAAATTATTTATAAATATGAAGAAGCCTTTCAACAATTTCTGAAGAATGGGATAAATAGGAGTATTATGGCATCCATGATTTATGGAGTAGGTCAGAATAATAAAAGGGGAATTGGGTATGATTCTAAGGAAAATAAAACCTCTACCAGTAACCAAATTAAATCGCCTTTTTCATACCACTACACACACACACAAGAACACAAATTTAAAAATGCCAGAAGACCCAAAGTTGTAAGAAACTCTGGGAAAACTAATCTGAAAGGACCCAAGAGATTCTGGGTACCGAAAGATAAGATCATCTATGTTGCAGATATCCTATGCAGCAAAGTTCAGACACCAATCATGGTACCTGGACTCTGGATGCTCGCGACATATGACGGGAAGAAAGTCTATGTTCCAAAGCCTGGAACTTAAAGACGCTGGCTTCGTAGGCTTTGGAGGAGATCAGAAAGGAAGGATCAGAGGCTCCGGAACTATTGGTAACGGTACTCTTCCCTCTATATCTGATGTTCTTTATGTAGAAGGATTAATGCATAACTTGTTATCCATAAGTCAATTAAGTGATAACGGTTATGATGTAATCTTTAATCAAAAAACGTGTAAAGCCATTAGTCAGAACGATGGCTCTGTCCTTTTCACAGGCAAGAGGAAAAACAACATTTATAAAATAAATCTTTCTGATTTAAAAGATCAAAATGTTAAATGTTTAATGTCAGTTCACGAAGAGCAATGGGTATGGCATAGACGCTTAGGCCACATTAGCATGAGAAAACTTTCTCAGCTAACTAAACTTGAGTTAGTCAGAGGCTTACCTAAACTGAAGTTTTCTTCAGATGCTCTGTGTGAAGCTTGCCAGAAAGGAAAGTTTTCAAAAACATCTTTTAAAAAGAAAAATGTTGTTTCTACCTCCAAGCCTCTGGAGCTTCTTCACATTGACTTATTTGGTCCTGTGAAAACAGCATCAGTCAATGGAAAGAAGTATGGACTAGTAATCGTTGATGATTACAGCCGCTGGACATGGGTAAAATTCCTAAAGCACAAGAGTGAGTCTCACTCTGTATTCACCAGTTTCTGTTCTAAAGTGCAAAAAGAATTTGACTCTAAAATTGTTAGAGTCAGAAGTGATCATGGTGGAGAATTTGAAAATAAAGATTTTGAAGAATTATTTGATTCTAATGGAATATTCCATGATTTCTCCTGCCCTAGAACTCCACAACAAAATGGAGTTGTAGAGAGGAAGAATAGGACACTCCAAGAAATGGCCAGAACCATGATCAATGAAACAAATGTAGCAAAGCACTTTTGGGCAGAAGCTGTAAATACAGCGTGTTATATTCAGAATAGAATCTCTATTAGACCTATTCTGGAAAAGACTCCCTATGAACTGTGTAAGGGAAGAAAACCCAACATCTCATATTTTCATCCTTTTGGATGCATTTGCTTTATATTAAATACTAAAGAACATCTAAACAAGTTTGATTCCAAAGCACAGAAAGGTATTATGTTAGGATACTCAGAACGCTCTAAAGGCTATAGAGTATACAACACAGAAACCAAAATTGTGGAGGAATCAATTCATGTTAGATTTGATGATAAGCTTGACCCTGAAAAGTCAAAGCTAGTTGAAAAGTTTGCAGATTTAGAGATCACTCTGGTAGAATCTGAGAAAACTCCAGAAGCAACTGTCACTCCAGACTCTGAAGAAATTAAATCTCCAGACATTCCAAGGAAAGTTAAAAGTCGTATTAACATATCTGAAGATTTGATTCTGGGAAACAAAGATGAACCTGTTAGAACCAGATCCACCTTCAGAACTTCTGAAGATATTCCTCTGGGACTAGTGTCTCTGATTGAGCCTACGTCCTGTGATGAAGCTCTTCAAGATAACGATTGGGTGGCAGCTATGCAAGAAGAGTTAGATCAATTCTCCAAGAATGATGTCTGGGATCTCGTTCCTAAACCCAGAGGCACTCATGTCATTGGAACCAGATGGGTTTTCAGAAACAAACTGAACGAGAAAGGAGAAGTTGTCAGAAACAAAGCCCGACTGGTAGCTCAAGGTTATAGTCAACAAGAAGGTATTGATTATAATGAAACCTTTGCTCCAGTCGCGAGGTTAGAATCTATTCGTCTTCTTGTATCTTTTGCTATTAATCATTCTATCAAATTATACCAAATGGATGTCAAGAGTGCATTTCTAAATGGTTATATTTCAGAAGAAGTGTATGTAAATCAACCTCCAGGTTTTGAAAATTCAAACTTTCCAGAACATGTTTTCAAACTTAAAAAATCTTTATATGGACTTAAACAAGCTCCCAGAGCTTGGTATGAACGTCTGAGCAATTTTCTTCTGGAACAAAATTTTATCAGAGGGAAAGTTGATTCTACACTCTTCTGTAAAAATCATGAAAATGATCTCATGATATGCCAGATTTATGTTGATGACATTATTTTTGGTTCTGCTAATATCTCTGTTTGCCAAGAATTTTCTAAGTTAATGCAGGCAGAATTTAAAATGAGTCTAATGCAAGAACTAAAGTTCTTTCTGGGAATTCAAATCAATCAAACTCCAGAAGTCACGTACATTCATCAAAGCAAGTACATTAAAGATGTTCTGAAGAAGTTTGACATGACTGAATGCAACTCTGCAAAGACTCCTATGCACCCAACTTGCATTCTGGAAAAGGAAGAGGTAAGCAACAAGGTTTGTCAGAAGCTCTATCGAGGTATGATAGGCTCTCTTCTCTATCTGACTGCTACTCGTCCTGATATTCTCTTTAGCGTCTGTCTTTGTGCCAGATTCCAATCAGATCCTAGAGAATCTCATTTAACAGCTGTTAAGAGAATTCTTAAATATCTGAAAGGATCTCCTAACCTGGGCCTGATGTATGAGAAAACATCAGAGTATAGGCTTTCTGGTTATTGTGATGCAGATTATGCAGGAGATAGAATAGAACGAAAAAGCACATCTGGAAATTGGCAGCTTCTGGGAAACAATCTAATCTCCTGGGCTAGCAAAAGACAGTCAACTATCGCTCTATCAACTGCAGAAGCAGAATATATCTCAGCATCACTGTGCACAACTCAGATGCTCTGGATGAAACATCAGCTAGAAGATCTTCAAATCTTTGAGAGTAACATTCCTATCCTTTGTGATAATACTGCTGCTATTTGTTTGAGTAAGAATCCTATTTTACATTCCAGAGCCAAACACATAGAAATTAAACATCATTTTATTAGAGACTATGTTCAGAAAGGAATAGTAACGCTGAAGTTCATTGATACAGAACATCAATGGGCAGATATCTTTACTAAGCCTCTAGCTGAAGATAGATTTCTTTTCATCTTAGAAAATCTGAACATTAAAAATTGTCCTGAATGAAGTATGGCTCTGAAAAATAAAATAAGATTCTGATAAAAACAAATATGATTCTGCCTCTGACTCTGATGCTTCTACATTGTTAAGAAGATATCTGAGTTAGAAATCTTCAGAACCAATCTCTTGGTATTCCTGAAGATCAGATACATCAACGCGTGGAACTCTGAAGCGTCAAACTTTAGAACTTCTAGACAGCTGTCAAGAAATTCAAAAGGCAGACGTTTGAGTTTTCCTCGAGCAGTGTGCAAACTGTGGGATTAGACATTCATTTATGAGCTGTAATCATTTTTCCCCCCAAGCGTGCCATTTTGAGTTTTGTGTCTAACGCTGGTATGTGTGTCGTTTTGCATGCGTTTTTACTTAGGTATATAAACACTTTTCTCACATTTCACACACTTATCACTCTTCACTCACTCTTAAACCCTAAACCCTCTCTCGAAGTTTTCTCTGCAACTCCTTCAGTTCTTCATCTTCTTCATCAATTTTCTTCATGAATCCTCAAGAGCAAGAAGTTTTTAACTTCTCCCAACAAATGGAAGCCAGTTCTAATCCCCAAACCTCAAACACTCAAACACCCACTGTTACAGGCGTTACCACAACCCCTGTTTATCAAGAACCTCACATTTTGGATCGTGAACGCCACATTCATCTTGCAACCTCCTTTGAGAATTTGGATGTACTGTGTGAATCGCTGGTAGATTTTGAGAATTTGAGAAGAAACGGTGTTGATCTTACTGAAGATCTTCACAAGCAAGGTTGGGAGAACTACTTCAACAGGCTTTATGGTCCCATTTACCCTCTTCTTGTCAAAGAATTTTGGAGACATGCTGATGCAGATGACCAGTTCATTGTTTCTTTTGTTCTGGGAGTGAAGATTGTCATCACTGAAGCATCAATTGCTTCCTTGCTGAACATGGAGACTACTGGAGGAAAGAGGATTTACAACATTCCTCCAAGGTCAAAGCGCATCACAGAAGTCATTAACCCTACAATCTTCAAATCAAACGCTGAGGGAAACCCCTCTAAGAACAAGGAGCTTCATCAGAACCTCCGAGTTTGGTTGAAAATAATTTTGGGAACAATTCACCATCGCCCAGCCTCCAACTCCTCTGATTATATTAATGCTGATCAGAAACTCATCTTATACTGCATTCTGAAAGGTATCAAGATCAATCTCCCTGTTCTTCTTTTCAAATATCTAAGGGATTCTGTCAAAGACTCCAGAAACAGCTTGAAGCCAAGATCTTACATCCCTCTGGGAAGACTTCTTTCTGATGTCTTCATTGAGCATGGATTGGTTGACCAGCTGGAAAAGGCCAAGCTAATGGATGATCTGGCTATAGAAACTGGAAAGCCTCTGAATGCCAAAAACCTGAAGAGCATGGGAATCATCAAAGAGATCAGAGTCAAGCCTACTATGGATGTGACCTGGGAAGCTCTGAAGGATCAGAGGAAGATGCCTCATGGCCTTGAAAGGTTCTTCAAGAATGAACCCAGAGATGCCATTGCTATCTACCTTCAGCGTCTGCTGGATGAAGGTATTGATATTTCTGATTTCAGAATTGAAGACCTTTTGGATTCAGAAGAAGATTTGGTCAGATACAAAAGAGGTCTTTCTGAGAAGAAGATTGCTGAGGAAGCAAGGAAGGCAAAGAAACCCAGACTTGGAGAATCTTCTGGAACCAAAGCTCCAGCTCCTCTGAAAGTCTCTTCTTCTTCTGGTAAGTCCATTCCTCCTGTTACTTCTGTAATAACTATGATGGCCTCTTCTACTCCTCTCCCAACACCTCCCTTATTTACAACCTCTGAAACCCCTCCTTCAACCATCAGAACCTCTCAACCTCCACCTGTTCTAAAAGTTGCTCGTAATTTCACAACAACCTCTGACCCCAATCAACTATATCACCACAGCACTTCCTCTTCCTCATCCTCTGGACCAGAAACACCCCCATACTTTAGTGTTTCTTCATCATCATCCACAGAACACTCTGACCCAAACTCCCCAACAATAGCTGAAATCTATGCTAAAAATTTCGCTCCACAACCCACAAAACAATCTGAAGTAACCTCCACCCTCCGAACTTCTCTTCCACAACAAACAACCACCATCTCCTCTGAAAATCAAACTTCCCTTCCACCACAACAAACAACCACCACACCCTCTGAAACCCAACCATCTGTAATTCGACCATCTGATCCTTATATCACCCCACCAATTATTCCCGCTGTACCTGGACCAGACTCTGACCCATTAGACCTAAACCCACTCTATGCTTCATCCCCCAGTCTTCAACCAGAACCAGATTCTGAATTTCAAGCAGAATCTGAACCTCAACCAGAATCAGAAACTGAACCTCACTCTCTAAATCTCAGCCCTCAAAACTCTCCACCTCATTCACCTGAACCTGAACCTGAACTTACCATACCTACCCTTGAGGAGGCCATTATACAGGTTGCAGAAGCTTCAGTCCAGAAGATCAAGTCTCTGGCTAAAAACTCTGAAGTTAGTGATGATCCTAAATCTGTTAGGACACACTGGAACAGAGTCATTAGTTGGATGACCTCTGAGTCTTATAGGCTGAAGAGTATCTCTGAACAAGTCAGAAATGGCTACATCAGAGACTCTGAGGAAAGACTCCAAGAGAGACTGGCTAGAGAAGCTGAGGCCAGAAGATTAGAGGAGGAAAGATTGGCTAGGGAAGCTGAAGAAGAAGCAAAGAGGTTGGAAGAAGAACGACTGGCAAAGGAAGCAGAACTTCTAAGGATTCGGGAAGCTGAAGTCAAGGCTCAGGCAGATGCAGAAGCCCAAGCTGCTGCTGAAGCTGAAGCTCAGCAGGCTCTGATTCAGGGGGAGTCTTCCTCTGCGATCCCTCTGATTCTTAACACCCTGAAAGAGATAAAGCAAGATCAGCAAGAGATCAAGAAAGATCAGAATGAGCTTCGTGCCAGGATGGACAAGCAAGATGCTTTAAATGAAAACATCCAGAACATGTTTGCCATGTTGCTTCAGAGACTTCCTCAACCTCCAAACCCTTAGGCACTTAGGATTTATTTTGTTTGCTTGCCTAGTGTTTTTGCTTCTGTCTTTTTTAGCTCTGATATTCTTCTTTGAATCTGATGTTTTTGACTGTTGTTTGCCTTTGTGCTTTTCAATGAAGTGTTTTTCTCTTTATTATTCTTTTTATTTTTTATGCCTTTTTGATTATGCCAAAAAGGGGGAGAAATTATTAAATAGCTCTGATGAAAATTATGTCTAAAACCTTAAAGCACTCTGCAACAATTGTTTAAATAATTTTATCTAACATAAAATTTAAGCATTTACAGAAAGTTTTCAGAAACCTAATTACTTGGAAAGCTCTGGTAAGAACTTCTGAACTCCCTAGCGCTAACTCAGGGGGAGCTTTTGTCTATCTGATCTAATATTTTTCATGTTTCATCTGATAATTTTATTTGTTTTGTCATCATCAAAAAGGGGGAGATTGTAAGAACAAAAATTGTTCTACAACAGATTCCATGATTTTGATGATAACAAAGGATGAAACCAAAAATGGCACCCTAACGAAAAGTTTCTAAGTGTGCAGGGTTCTAAAGAAAGAAGAAATAAATCTGATGATGTCATCAGATGCACAACAAGATCAGATACAAATTATCAAGTATCAGAAGCACCTAAAGTGGAATCTCGTTTCAAGAAGCTCTGACTCTGAACAAAACTACAAAGTATCAGAAGCATCTGAACATGAAGTAAAGTCTAGAAGCTCTAACTCTGATCAAATGCCTTCTGTAAACTCTGAAGTTATTCAACGCCATCTGAACTTTCATGAGATAACATCAGAAGCCAGATTCCCAGATACACGAAGACTCTAATCAGAATTGTTAATCATGATGAAGTAACGTTTAAGCCAAGTTAAAGTTCTGCAAATGGATTTCCTCAATTAGAAAGAGACGTTAATCTCCTCTTCCAAGAGAGAAGATACTACTTGTGGTAAGTAGTCACTTCTAAAAGAAAAAGTCTCCTGCAGAAGCTATTTATGGAATGGCGTAACTACATCTTTATATCCAACAGATTCAACTCTACTTCAACTCTACTTCAACTCTACTTCAACTCCTATAAATAGAGAAGAAATCTCATTCAGTAAAAAGAAATCACTAGCCAAAACTATACTGAAATTATATCACGCTCAAGAAAAGCATCTCTGTTCTTCAAAGATTTTCACTAAGCTTTTGCTTATCAAGTGAAAAATTTGTTCTTAAGTTTGTAATATTTGCTTTCTTAGAAGCACTCTAGATTACACATCTTGTATCTATTTTATTTGATTTCCTCAAGTGACTCTTTGTAGTCTGTAGACTTGAGAGGACTAAGAGATTTTCTTCTCTCTTAGGGGTTGTTTGTAATCTTTCAAGATTAGTGAATTAAGTCCTTGTTGAAGGCGAAATCACCTTGGCCGGGTGGACTGGAGTAGCTTTGTGTTATAAGCGAACCAGTATAAAATCATTGTGTGATTTCATTTTGCAAAAGCGCTTATTTTTTTTTTAAACAATTCAAACCCCCCCCCCTTTCTTGTTTTTCTCACCTTCACTATCAACTTGTTGTGTTGTTGTGTGCTTGGAAGCTGATGTAAGACCATCGAGTGGCATTTGGGTTCCAGTGTGCGTGTGCTTGGTTCGGATGCTGATGTAAGCCCAGTGATTGGCATTCAGGCTCCACGTTTGCCTGTGTGTGTCTTGTTTGTTTGTGTGCGTGTCAGCCGAGCTACGAATGCTCTGATTCTTCTTTCGTCCGAGAAGATACGTATGCATAAGGTGCGATACCTTAGCGAGCATGTGTCGTTTCCCCAGTCCGAACTACTTCGACTCTGATGTCTATGCCTGATAGACTAAGTAGGCCCAGGATGCGACATCCTGCCAAGTCAGTTTCGGTCAGTCTCTTTTGTCTCTTTCAGCCAGTGTGTGTGTGTGAGCAGTGTTTTAGCAACCATTCTCCTTTCTATTGTGCGTGGATCCCGTCGAGTACGACGGATGCGTAGGGGTGCTAATACCTTCCCTTCGCATAACCGACTCCCGAACCCATTATCTTTGGTCGCGAGACCATGTTCTTTCCAGGTTTACTCTGAGCGTTTCCTTTCCCTCTTTTGGGATAAATAACGCACGGTGGCGGCTCTGTTGTTTCTTTCTTTTCCCGCCGATTTTTCGCGCGATGCGACAGTATGGCGCCACTTAGCGGAACATTGATATCACGAGCAGTTCAGACCCTGGTGGGATACTGTCGTTACATACTTCGGGTGTGTATATGATAGTATTTCTGCGAAAGGTTATTTATGTTGCGTTTCTCTCAGCTTTACCCTGGCCTAGACTACACCCGTGAGTGGGGAAGGGTTATTTCATTACAGGTACCGTTGGTGACTCGGTTCTGTTGGTGACTTGGTTCTGATGGTGACTTTGTGTTCAGACAGTGTTCAGTTAACCTTAAGTGGGATTTATGTTCCGATTTTGACTGAAGCTTCGACCTAGTCAGAGTTTGCACAACCAGCCAGTCCAGTCTGCATCATGTGCATCATAGCATATTTATTTTTCAAAAGAAACGCAATGAAAAAAATCAGAAAAAAAAAAAATCAAAAAAAGAAAATTTTCAAGGAACTCAAAGGAGTTTATTTGCAAAAAATTTCAAAACATGAAAAAACCGGGAAAATTTTTTCACCTGATATATCTGAGGAGATATTCTCATATATGATCAAAATGCTAAATATTTCAAAATTTGCAAATAAAACCCTCGAATTCCTTTGAAATAAAAACAAGCATATGCATAAACACTTCATGCATCATTTGCATCAGCAGGTTCTGTTCCGGTCTCCTGTCCTGTGGTCTGACCCTGCGATCTTCATTTATTTTGAAGACGCACTTTGCCGGTATTATACCAGAGCCATCTCTGCCAGATTGGTGGATCATCCTGAGCAAGAGAATTGTGAACTCAGAGAGATACTTGCCAGACTTTGTACTGTTGATGGATTTATTCCTGGTTAACCGATCCCGGGCTGGCATTGGCTACTATTCTGGGGCATGCAATGAGCAAGGTCTGTTCAAGAGTGGAGGATTCATCCATGACGATCAACTTGAAGAAAAGGATGCTGCTATCTTGGAAGAGGACGCAGGGGATTTGAACAATTTCATCATTCCTGGAGGTGTCTGCCACAATTGGGTCACTGTGGACTTTTCTACAGTTTTTTTCATAAGTCAGAGTAACAATCACTTTGTTTAAAAACCCTTCTCCCATGCCAAAAGGAGAAGTGATGACATTGTTGGCAGCATTTTGTGCAATGATATTTTCATTCAAATAATTCATGTTAAAACATTTGTTTTTCCAATTGTTTTCCCTTTTCGCTTTTTGCATGAAATTGGTGATCACAAAAAACCTTTAAAAACAGGAATAAAAGCAGTCTTTTCATCTGCATAACGATTGTCTTGTTTGATTTTCAAAGAGCTTTTCATATCAAAATCTTTATGCAGGTTGTTTCTCAAACCCATTGAACATAATGATCGGACGTCATCTCCCAATTTTGAATTCCCTGTATTCGAAGTGGACGAAGATGATGTTGAAGGGATTCCTGACGAGATTTCCCGACTTCTTGAGCAAGAAAAGAAGATCACTCAGCTGCATCTCGAGAATCAGCAGAACAGCCAACTGGGGCATTATCAAAAAAAAAAGAGAAAAAAGAGAAAGAGGAGGGTGCAAAATCAAAAAAAAGAAATCAATCAAAATCAAAAGAAATCAAAAGAAATCAAAAGAAAGAAAAAGAAAGAAAAACAAAAGAGAAATAGCACCCTCAAAGTCCCAAGTTGGCTGATGCTGAATTCGATCGAAAAGAAGAGATCAACTGCCATGTGTCATGGTCAGTTATATCAGCAGAGAGTGATGAAAGCATTCGACAAGAAGGTCAATCCTCGTGTGTTCCAAGAAGGTGACCCTGTGCTCAAGAAAGTCTTGTCTTTCGTGCCCGATTCCAGGGGCAAGTGAACCCCAAGCTATGAAAGTCCATGTGTTGTCAAGAGAGCCTTTTCAGGCAGTGCTTTAACACTTACGACAATGGATGGAAGTTCACTCGTCCTGTGAATTCCAGATGCAGTCAAGAAATACTTCGCCTAAAATAAAAACAAAAAAGCAAAAGCTCGCTAAGTCGAACACCCCAAAGGGCGACTTAGGCAAAAAGGAGCGTCTCGGTGGATTGAAAACCCGAAAGGGCGATCCAGGCAAAAGTTAGAGACATTGAAAAAAAAAAGAGAGAATTTGCATCCCGCTAGATTGATCACCTCACACTGGGGCAATCTAGGCAAAAATTAGGGATTTGGCAAGTAACTGCATCTTGACAAGACTGTGCTCTATATCTGTCGTCCGTCAGGGATTCTAGATTCGTCATCGACTGAAGCTTTGAATACATCGCAAATTCAGAATGGTAGAGGAAAGGTCATTATGTTCGATGTAGCCCTCTCCAATATATATCACCGATTTCAAACTTGTACAGATCTATGGAGTCTCGCCCTTTGCAGACTACCATTCCATCACATCAATTTGAGCTTTTATCCAATTATTTGCATTCTTATTTGTTTCAACTCAACAAATGTTTTGCATGTTTTTAATTGATAAAGTATCATTGTTTTCAAAGTAAACAAATTTTTCAAAAAAAATTGTTCTTAAACAAAGTGAACGTTCACAATGATGGAAGGATACTTAGGAGACCCACAGTGCTCTCCCGGGGGTGGTATGATTACCAACAGGTAAGACAATTGTTCGTATCTCGAGCATGACTGTATCTTTGTCCTGCAGAACCTCGTATGGTCTCTCCTCAGTGAATTTGCACGACGCAGTGTTGTTTGAAGTTGTTCATCTTCATGTTCCCGGCAGTACAACATTCTTCCTCCAAGTCCCTATTAGCTCTATTGTGGGACATCCCCAGTAGAGTGATGTTTGAGCCTTATCATGGGGCATACCTGGGGCACGTTCTTTTATCTAACGATCCCTGCAGAGCCGAATCAGGGGCAAGGGATAGTTGAACGGTGAAAAAGCAGTGAAGGATTACGACGACGGTCCTGGAAAATTAATCAAGAAGACTCTTCAAAGTCTGATGATTGGAAAGTTTGCATGAATACCAGGAGTTCAATCCCCGTGGAGTACGGACGAGATTTGGAATACAAGATGATGGAGCAGAAAAGTCCAGAAGAGTCTGAGAGTTCTTAAAAGTGGAAAGTCAACACTATGGGTGGATGATGGATACTAGTGTTCGACGAGGCGACCGACATCCCGGTCAAACAAGCTGTATCTCCCTAGAGGATTGAGAGTGTGATCTCCCTGGCAGATTCGAGATCGTTGTCTCCTCAGCAAGCCTGAAGGTCATCACGTCCCCAGCCCAAGCCAGTATTGAAGCTATCAGAATCATTTTCCCCTGCAGAGATACCTGTGGACAGTACCTTCTTTCCCCAGCAAATCTAAGGATTGCTTCTCCCCAGCAGGCCTATGCTTGCAGATTTCCCCAGTTGATAATCCCCGCTGAGCGCCTGACAGCTATTTTCCCCGGGAGTCCCCTAGTGGAGTTTATCTGTAGACCGTTGGTGTGTTCCCCAACAATTGGTTTTGTGATGCTATTATCTCCAGCATGGCCGTGAGTGCTTATCCCAAACAGGTTTGTGGGAATTCATCTCCAGTATGATATGACGTGTCATCATCCTCAACAGAGTTGTTACTCTCACCACTATGGTTTTTCTCTCCAGCAGAATGGTGTGGTTTTTCCTCAGCAAATTCCCCGAGTGGAGCGGGTCTCATGAAATACATCTCCAAGCAGTGATTCTCCTACATATGGATTGGTTGGGTCGTCCCTAGTGGAGTAGTATTTATTTCTCCAGCAGAGTTCGTCCTACCAGTGGATTGGACGGATTTTTGTAGTAGACTGATATCTGCATCCCCAGCTGAGTTGATTCTACCTATGGATCGCGTGGGTTATCCCTAGCAGAGTAACAGACATTCTCCCAAGCAGGTTTTATCCTATCTGAAGGTGGGTTGAGTCTTTCTCCCAGTGAAGTCGCTGTACCATTCCCCAAGCAGAGTTCTCCGCAGAGTATTTCCTCAGACAGAGTCTCCCCACAGAGTTGGAGTACCCAATCAGTTGTGGCTCCCCAGCCGGAGTTTTTCATCATTTTGCATTTTGCATGTAGTAATCATTGCATCCTCAAAACCGCGTAGCATTTCCATTCCTAAAATGGAGCATTACGCCATAGAAAAATTCAAACATATGCATTCATGTGTTCGAAACCCCATCAAACCGTATCCCCTGCAGAGACGGATTTTTTGCTCAACCTGTACAACATGTTTGCTACAGTTGCTCCAGTCAATTTTTGGTGTTGACAATCCCCACAGAGGTTTATTTCCTCATCCGTTGGTGAAAGAAAAGCCTGCCTCTCCCCAGTGAGACCCCCTGCAAGTGTTCAGCTTTGCCCTGTCATCTTGTAAATGTCGGTATCTTGTCAGCACCCGCGTGTGTTGTCTTCTTTGGTGTCGGTAAACACCATCTTTCGGTGATTTCCAGTCATGCGTAAGTGTCTGGTCTTCTTTGGTGTCGGTAAACACCATCTTTCGGTGATTTCCAGTCATGCGTAAGTGTCTGGTTTTCTTTGATGTCTGTGAACATCATCTTTCGATGTTCGTAACATCGTTATCCCTTCCCTAGTGAAGATTCCTCCTCTCCGTTGGTGTCGATAAACGTCGAGTTTTTCCCGATCATCCGTTGATGATTTGGATGTGTTCACTCTCCCAGAAGAGTTTTCCTCCTCTCCGTTGGTGTCGATAAACGTCGAGTTTTTCCTAGTCATCCGGTGATGTCTAGTTGTACCCTCCCCATGTGGACTTACCTCTCCGTTGGTTTCGATAAACGACGAGTTTTTCCCAGTCGTCCGTTGACGTCTGGTTGTGTCTCGCTTATTCCCATTCATCAGTAAATGTCTGGTCGATCTTTTTTGGTGTCTGTAAACATCATCTTTCGATGTCTGTAAACGTCGAGTTTTCTCCCATTCATCTGTCGATGTCTGGTCGAGCCCTCCCATTCATCGGTAAATGTCTGATAACCCCCAGCTAGAAATCCCCAGTAGAGTCATCTGTAAATGTCCTATCTGGTTTCCAGTTGCAAATATTTGTATCTCCCCAATAAATTTCTCACCCAGTCATCGGTAAATGTCTGGTCATTTCTTTTGATGTCGGTAAACATCATCTTTCGATGTCGGTAAACATCGAGTCTCATCCCAGTCATCGGTAAATGTCTGGTCATTTCTTTTGATGTCGGTAAACATCATCTTTCGATGTCGGTAAACATCGAGTCTCATCCCAGTCATCGGTAAATGTCTGGTCAATAAAATCAAAATCCCCAGAAGTCGTTGGTAAACGGTTTGTCTGGTATCACCACAAAGATTTTGTTCCTCCCCAAGCGGAGATGCCATCGGTAAATGGCCCAGTTTTCTTCGATATCGGTAAATATCGAATTCCCAGTTGCAGCAGCCATCGGTAGATGGCCTTGATATCGGTAAATATCAGGTTTGCTTTGAAGCCACCATCGGTAAATGGTCTTGCTTCCTTTTCTACACCAAGTTGTTTTCCCAGCAACCATCGGTAAATGGTCTGGCTGAAGTTGATATCGGTAAATATCAAGTTTTTAACCATCGGTAAATGGTTCTGTTTTTCTCAAGATGTTTTCCCAGCAGCCATCGGTAAATGGTCTGGCTGAAGTTGATATCGGTAAATATCAAGTTTTTAACCATCGGTAAATGGTTCTGTTTTTCTCAAGATGTTTTCCCAGCAGCCATCGGTAAATGGTTTGGCTGAAGTTGATATCGGTAAATATCAAGTTTTAACCATCGGTAAATGGTTCTGTTTTTCTCAAGATGTTTTCCCAGCAGCCATCGGTAAATGGTCTGGCTGAAGTTGATATCGGTAAATATCAAGTTTTAACCATCGGTAAATGGTTCTGTTTTTCTCAAGATGTTTTCCCAGCAGCCATCGGTAAATGGTTTGGCTGAAGTTGATATCGGTAAATATCAAGTTTTAACCATCGGTAAATGGTTCTCGCTTTTCAGAAGTTGTTTTCCCAGCAGCCATCGGTAAATGGTCTGGCTGAAGTTGATATCGGTAAATATCAAGTTTTAACCATCGGTAAATGGTTCTCGCTTTTCAGAAGTTGTTTTCCCAGCAGCCATCGGTAAATGGTCTGGCTGAAGTTGATATCGGTAAATATCAAGGTCCCAGTTTTAACCATCGGTAAATGGTTTTGTTTTTCAGAAATTTGTTTTCCCAGCAGCCATCGGTAAATGGTCTGGCTGAAGTTGATATCGGTAAATATCAAGGTCCCAGTTTTAACCATCGGTAAATGGTTTTGTTTTTCAGAAATTTGTTTTCCCCAGCCGCCATCGGTAAATGGTCTCGCTGAAGTTGATATCGGTAAATATCAAGTTACAGTTTCTAACCATCGGTAAATGGTTTCGCCTTTCTGAAGTTGTCAATTGCAGGCGTCATCGGTAAATGACATGGTTCCTTTTGTATCATATCCAGTCGGTGCAAATTCTACGGTTCTTTGGTATTCAATCCCTGTTTACCCTGAAAGTCTGACAGCCGTTGCTATCATCCATTCGGGTTCCCAGCTGATTGAATAGGGGCAGCTGTAGCACCTCAAATTTGCACCTATCATTGTACATACATTTTCATATTAGGTCATAGCATATCATGGTCCATTGCATAGCATTGCATTGCCTCTTTTGCCTCAAGTGCAAGCCAATCAAGAAATTAGGTCAAACTGATCAGGAGGTCAGTCAACCAAGCAAGCAAGCACAATTCTCAAGGAGCCAAGGCCTTAGGGTTGGTCCAACAAGTTCACATGACTTGGAGGTCCATTTGGAGTGTTCATGTCAAGGGTTGAAGGCTCAGAGGTCATCAGTTCATATACAGACAGTCAAAAGTCAAAGAAAGTCAACAGTCAGTCAAGGCAGTGGATGGTGGCCATTCTTGTGGAATTTGGGCACCATGATCAATAATCAAGAATTCATACAACTTGGGACATCATTTGAAGTCAAGTTCTCAAGGAATTAGGGTTTGGAATTCATCAGTCAATGCACAATCAGACAGAAACCCTAAAAGTCAACTGTTGGTCAACTGTCCATTTAATCAGTGATTTGATGAATGGATTTGGTTTGAGAGAGCTTATTCATGTCCAAATAGGCCTCATATATCATGTCAAACACCATCATGGAAGAATTTGAAGCCAGATCATAAATTTCCAAAAATGGAAACTGGACCTGTAACTGAAACTTACCATAAATGGAAAGTCTTGATCCTCAAAATTATATCTTGATACAAGCTTCAAATGAATTTTTGCCCAACATGAAAGTTGAAGATCTTGTTCTCCCATTTCCAAAAAGTCCTAGAACTCTTAATTCCCATGTGTGGTTGGCAAGTTATGATCGAATCGATTTCAGAAAATCTTGAACTTCAAAGGGCCATATCTCTCAAACCGTTTGGCCAATTTTGGTGGGGTTTTTTCCTACAAGTCACATTTGATCCCCTCTTTCCAAAAATATAAATTTCATGAGTCAAAACCTCACCAATCAAAATGGCATTTTTTGACCTATCACATTTAAATGCAAGTTTGACCAATGTTTGACTTTTTGATATAAACCTTTTTCTACCATTTGGCCAATTGGAACAGCTCAGAAAAGTCATTTTAAATGTGTTTGCAAGCTCATTTTATGCAGTACATGTGAATCCATACTTGGTTGCTTGAGTTGTAAGAAAGGTACAATTTCACCATACTTGTCCATGCCATCCCACAACCATGCCTTGTACCTCAAAAGAACAGCAGCATTATGCATCGTTTTTTCTATCATGGTGAACCTAATTAGCAGCCTAACCAACAGCAGAACAAGGGGCCATACTAACTTGCTTAAAATTTGGAAAAGGAAAGTACTTTGCAACTATCCTCCATACTTCCACCCCTTACCTTGTACTGTCCAGCAAATGCAAGATTTTTCTGTCCTTTTGAACACAAATGCTGCAGCCAACATAGCAGTAGAAAAACCAACTTGATTCACTCTCAAAATCGATCCACCTTGCTTTGGCATTTAAAAATTTTCTGTCGAACTCCACAGTAGAAAGGCAGCACCTTGCCACTAAAGCAACACACAACAGCATATTTTAGGGGTGTATTTTCTGTCATGTAGAGGACAGTAGCAGCCACAAGACCACAGACCAAACACCTTCACTCATTTTTCCAACCTCATCCTTGCTTGCTGGGCATTTTTTCATTGGCTGTCATAACAAAAGAACAAGAACCAAGCCTTGTAACCCTGCCATGAAAAACCAGTAGCAGACCAACCAAAACCCTTGATTATTTGCATTTGATCTTCTCTGTCCAAAACCCTAAGGTTGCCAAGCCTTGCACAGTTCTTCACCATCATTTTCATCATGTTAAACTACTAGCACCATCACACAACAGAACCATTAATTTTCCATCCATTTTCTGTCATATTGAGGAGCCATCAAACACCTTCCCAAATCCATTCACTTTGCTGCTTGCATTCCCATTTTTCCTGTCAAACTGTGAAGAAGGCATGGCACAGTACAAAACAGCAGACCTTGTGCATGTTTTCTGCTATCATTTCTGAGATGCAAATTGCAGCCACATAGAAAACCAGCTTAGCTCCCTCATCCTAAAATGGCCCTCACCTTGCTATTT